>NC_086296.1:1520456-2120456 GCF_963924245.1 Chroicocephalus ridibundus | reverse complement strand
CCATTTCACCTCCTGCTAGTGAACAACTTTGCTGTCAGGAGATTAAGGCCATAAATCAATGCCGAAACCCAGTTCATTATTCTCACCCAAATACTGCCTGCTCTTTCCCAGAGACCAATTCTTAGATTAAAAGAGGTTACTTAGTTCTTAAATAGAATTACACTAAGCATAGTACACATTTACATTCTTACTTGCGGATTATCACTCAAAACCAGAGATTTTTCACCTCACAATATCTGAGGGTGTGCTGGGAAGCACAGCCTCAATATTTTTAAGCTCAGACAGTACAAAATGTTTGCCAGACACCTCAAAGCAGTACAGAGGTTAACAGTGGTAAGTTACAAGCCAAACACAGCTACTACAAGCTACATAAACAAAACGCCATGGTTACTTACTAGAATTAAGGCAATCCAACACATTTCTTAATTTGGTCAAGGTTAGATTAACTCCTGGTTTCTGCCCAATGCTCAGGAAGAATTTGGGAGGGTTGTTTTGGTTTAGTTTGTTTGTTGGTTTTACATGGTTTGTTTTTTAAAAATCACTAGAGCTCTTCTCAAGAGCCTGGTCAAACTCTTTCCACTTGTGAAGGGGCTGGTTTTCCCATGAATTCAAAACTATCATCTAGTTACTGCTAAACGAGCTACCTTGCTATGAAAGTATTTAAATTGAATGTGATAGAGTTTGCTCAGATCACATTTGGCTTTCCTTTTGTATGTAAAAACTTATATTAACCAGAGGAGGGGCCTTACTATCTGTATCACCTGCTTCATTTCACTATGCAATCTCTCAAGTAAACTTAAAATAAATTAAACATCAACAGTTCAACAGAAATTACAATTTTACAAGCTCCATAATGAGGGATTTCTAATTAACTTGTATATAGACTACACCTAAAACCCTACCAAAAAAATGCGTCTGTATACCATTTATAGCTGTCTGAGAACTTACTTTAGAGTACTAAAACACTAGAACAACCTCCAATTTGAAGAATGGGAATTAAAAGGAATTAAAAGCTTGTTTTAAAATAGAGCTTGATCAATTTATGAAAGGGGCTGTATGATAGTTGTCTGAATGGGACTGGATTAAGTTATTTGATGGGGTCCTTTTCAGTCCCATACCTCCTTTGTCACTCAGTATTCAGAAACCAAGCTCCAAACCCAGTTCTTTGGTTACGACAGCTACCTATCTGGTGGCTTCTCTTTCTTTGGGATAAACAGAATAATCCACGTTTCTAAAGAAAATAAAACCTGCTAACACAAAGTTAAAAGCTCGGTGTCTTTCATATGTCAAAACAGAATCATTACTGGAGATATTCCATCAACCTCCACTTCTGTACCAGGACCCAGTGGACCAAATCATCCTACTCATCTCTCACGAACAGGGCCTTGGTGAGAATCCAGAACTAGTGTGCCTCTGTACCAGTAGAGCCTTTCAGCTGTTCAACCGCACCAACACATTGGAGGGAAGTTTTTAAAACTTGGCAGGATTTTACTAGCAACTAACATGAGAATGTCTCTCGATATCAAACAGCAGAAAGCATTCTATCACTGGGATTTTCTTTCTGATTCAAGGAGAGACAGCAAGCCAAAAAGAAAACTCCAATCCGAAAAGCAGTGAAAGTACAGTTTCCAAAAGATTATCAGGTATCTTTTTTTAATTCTTCTGTATAAATTTACAAGTTATCCTTGAATAACCATCCTGATGACCCAAAACAGTAAACAATGTCCATGTTCTTGCTGGATTTAGGTTACAATTCCTATCAGGTAACAGTTTTATACTCTGCCTCCGTTTACTTCTTGCGTCAGGTCTAGCCTTTATTCTTTACCTCTTTATTACAAGTAGTTCAAAGTGCTGATTTGGAAAACTGAAATCAAAAAAGACTTCAGGGTGACATCATTGCTGAAGCTGTAATAGCATTAGCTGGAACAGGAGAAAAATAAATTCAGAGAATACTGCATGTTTGAAGTCTGTCTACTCAAAAAAAAAACAAACACCTTAAAAAATACACCAAAAGAGACATTGCAAGATGATGAGAATTATAGTGATGGATGGAAACACCTCTGACATCACATACCTAAGAACTGCCATGAAGACAAATATGAGTTTCTACATGATTTCACAACTAACCACACACGCTGCACTGGGCTCTTCAGTATTTACCTCTGACTCACTTTGCGTAATACCGCATCTCAAAGGTTCTTATGAAGCAGCTAGCATTCCTCAAGTGAAATAAGTCTAACAGTTGGATTTAGCCAGAATTACTCCTTATTAAACACATGAAGTTGCTAAAAGGCTTTGAGCTTCCCCTGTAAGACAGTTACAAAAAGAAGCCTTCGCTGAAGCTCCAGTGAAGAGCACACCTTTGGTGGTAGAGCTCATGATTTATGCGAGTAGGAAAGTGATGAAAGGCTGTATAGCAACAGAAACCAAGCCTAATACTTGGAAAAAGCCCAAACCCATGTAACTGCTGACACTAGCAGAGGTAGCTGAAGATCTAAAGCAAGAAAAGGAGCAACGTGGGAAGTAGTCTTTTGACTTCTGGCAAGTTGTCTGCCCAGTATTGGTACTACTAACTGCTCTGCAGAAACTCGACCAGAGAGTCCATGAGCAAATCTTCAGACCTCCTGGTGAAAGCTATAAAGAAAATAACATGTCAATAAGTTGTATCGGGTATCTCTTGTCTCTGCAGCCTCGTGGAGAGCAGAGAACCCGAAGCTGGGCGACATCCCAATGTACAAACACAAATATGCTGGGCTGGGCTGTGCCAATGGGGAGCAGCAGGGACAAACCTGCCACAGCTGTCCCACAGAATTATAAATGGCCACCTGTGGCATCTTGTAACCAAAACAAGGTTTATAGTTATTTTTGTGAATGAGTCAAAATTATTTCTCCCCAGAAATAAGATAAACAAGATCTCTATTGAAATTTCAAAAAGTTATGCCTGAATCTTTTCGGTCAAGACAAAACATTCTCCAAGAAAATAAATTATCATAATAAGCTCCATTATTAATTTTTCAGTTTTTCAGTACTAAAACATTCACACAGTGACATGGTAAAGCTAGAATAGGTATCTTAAATTACTTTTTTTGCCCTGTGTAAAGTATTGGAAACTTAAAACTTTTCTGTCCTTCTGAAGAACTTGGAGTCACAGAGGCAAATCAACTGGCAGCAGAAGTTAGGAGCGTAATCTCTCCCCAGTATTACGTGCACCGTTATCATTAAAACCTCCTTCTGTTCTCCCCAATTAGGTACAAAGACGCATATGAATTTATTCGTATTCTGACACACATTTGTAATTTTTTCCAGTAGCCTGAGAACTGGAATGATGCAAATGCTCAGACATTTATTTTAAATAAAGACAGCTTTTTTTCCTGTTAGGCACTTCGAAAGCCAAAGGCAAAACTACTCTTCCCACTATGTTGTGTTACCTCCTGTGCTGACACCTGGACACAGGTTATCCTAAATCAAATCCCCACAGATGCCTCCAAGCCTACAATTTTCCTATTATAGAAAAGTTTTTGAACATCTCCTTTCCCAGCTGGTCAAAGGCAGAAAAAACTTCTGCAGTTAGAAAATTCCACAATACTTAGACAATGATACAATAGCATTTACTGTTAAGCCCTCTGCATGCCACAGTTTTGTTGTTGATGATGTTTTTGTTTTAAAGTTACTTTACAGAATGATTCTTTTACTATGAATGTCTTCTAGACTGCATGCATCTGAAGGCTTGCAAAGTGCGTACTAAGCAAAAAGGTTTGCTCGGTTTGTTTGGTAAGTTTGGCTTAGTGTTGCCAACAAAAAAAGCAAGCAGAAAGTTAACCACAATAAATTCTAAAGACAAAACCCTCCCCGACAATTTCTGCATGACTCAGACTGTCGAAATCGAGCACTGCCCAAGTAGAGGGTCAGGAAATCCCTGTATTCATTGCTGCAGCGGCATTCACACACGGTATTTAAATTTGTAGCAAATTCCTCAGTGATTATACTTATGTATACATCAGACGTGGTCTCAAAACAGAGTGAAACTCCCCACGGCATGGATGGGTGCAGTGCAGCCACCCACCACCAGAGCCATGGGTCGGGGTGGCCGGAGCAGGCACCCCGGGGTGCTGCGCCCCGAACCCCCCAGGCAGGCGAGCGCCGGCCGCTCCTTGGGCTCCGGGGGGACTTGCTCTCAGCTTCCTTCTGCACGTTTGGCTGGTGTAATAACAGCCCATCTAGCTGTTCATCAAGACGACCAAATTCAGATTTCAGCACAAAAGAATAAAAGACAAGTTTTCAAGACAAAAAATAAAGTACAACACCCAAATCCTTGGTTCTTTTAAGGCTCAGGAAACGTTTTTGCCACTCGGACAAAGTGCATCTCAGCCACCACACCTTAATATGACAAATGAAGGGTTTGCTCCTCACCTGAGAAGTACCTAGTGTTTTCATCCTACCGCGGGCTGAGACCCACCCTGAGGAGCTCAAGTAAAAGCAGGCTCCAGCCAGGCTGGCCCCTGCCAACAGCTCCCTGCCGCGGGCGCTTCCCAGGGTGACACAGGACAGAGAAATCTGAAGATACGAGTTAGCCTTCCCCCTCCTCCTACAAAAAATTTGCACTAATGAGTGACTCCTGTCCCCAGAAATTAAAGCTCATTTCTCATCCATCTACTCCATCCTGAACTTTTTTTGTAATCCTGATACTCTCATCATTTGGAAGTTTCCAGCCCTTTCAAAGTATGGCTGCACTAATGGTTTCAATAACGCACTGCGATAATCAACTCCCGCGGACCAAGAACAGATTATTTGAAAATAACTTTTTTCCCATCCATTTAAAATACATCACCTTTCAATTTGTTCAGGTACCTCTTTATTATTGTATGACAAGAATGAGCTGTTCTGTATAATTTAGGTATCTTACCAGAACCTGCTCTAGCTGACCCCGCTTTGAGCCCATCTCCAGAGGCCCCCTGGCAACGCTGTGATTCTGTAATACTGGAAAGTTGTTTTTTTTTCCTCTAAGACATTGTCATTCCCCATCCCCCAAAGAAACTCTGAACTCAGAAAATGCTTCATAAAATCTCAGAGAATGTGAAGATTGGAACCAGCCTCCCACAGGGGTTATTAGAAACAGCAGCTAGGGAAAGGAAGATGGGGGGGGGGTTTAATGAAAAATTCCTTTTTCCTTTTTTTTTTTATTTAAATACGAAGACATAAACATCAAAATGTTGCTCTACCAAACAAAAACTGTAGTATTTAATATATCTATTTTATATTATAAAGATTCCAGTAAAAATATCTGAGAAGTACAGGAGACGACAGTGCCCAGGACTGCACCTTTCATTGGAACAGACCCGGCAGAGGTGACAAACGCTGTTCCGTGTAGCTGGGTCCAGCAGAGTAAAACCAATAAAAACAGGAGGTGGGTTAAGTATGCACACTTGGAAGTACTTTGTACACTTGGACTGACACAGTTAAGCCCAGTCAATAAAACATAACAAAGAAACCCAAGAACCTGTGGGATGTGAAGGATTTCTGACAGGTGCAGAAATCAAAGAACAAAATGAGCCCAATCTGATTTCCCTGTAGGGTATTCCCAAAACGCAATTTAATTCCTGGACTATTCCGTTATCTTTGCATTTCTCAGTGATACGTACACAAAATATTTTTTAAATAGCTGGACTTAAAAGCCAACCCTCTCAAGCAAACACTTCAAACAGTTTTATGAGCTGTTGTAATAAACATGCTACAGTCACACAGCACCCACAGGACGTTATTCTGATCTGCACCAGATCAGAACATTCCTTACTTCAATCACTTTCTCATTGTTCATGTTTGGTTTAAAGTTGCAGTAGATAAGCAGATGTATCTGTATAAATATACTTCCTTATTACTCACCATGAATTAATGCTCAGTGTCTTGAGAGAACCGGGCTGGAGGGAGGAGGGTGGGGGATCGGAACTTAAATTAACTCAAGACCCTAACTGGAAATATAAGCTGCATGAAAATGAATAGAAGATGTAGGAAAATAAAAGCTGTATGAAAATTCAAAGTGATAGACAACTGCGTTTGAAAGCACGAAAGCAAGAACAACCACCTTCTCGCTTTCTACACTGGCTCATTTCACAGCTTGAATTCACAATATTTTTTGGTTTGTTTTTACGTGCCATGCTCTGAAGAAAGGATCAGCTTAATGCATTGGCCTGGGTAGGGAGCGAAAATACAGTTATTTCAAACACACGTAAGATTGTGATATTCCCCGTTAGCACTGTAAATGCTGATGATAAAAAAAAAAATAAGAGTTAACAAATCGCATACTCAAGATAAAGGAAAAGAAACAAAAAGATTTACACTTAGTAGCTTAAATCCCAGAAAACTTGGATTCAAATTACATTTTCAGCTTCCAAAGTAAAAGGCAACTGGGTTTTTAAAACTCAGGCCTTTCAAACAGAATACCAGCTCTATCTGCTAAGCTCCCTCTTCTGGCTAATTAATAAAATTGCTTGGATTTTGTATGCATGTTTCCATTTTCCCAGTTATGTTCTAGCAATAAAAATGAAATAATTATTTTTTTTTTAATCTATAAAGCATCTTTGATATTGAAGTATTCAACATAAGTGCTCAACTTCAGACAGTGCCCTCACGTTGTCTCACACTGACAAGCTGCACACACACAAAAGTAAACCCGCGTGCTGTGTAGGGCTAGCTCTGCACACCGAGCTTGACTAACAACCAACCAGCTGCACCTGAAATCCGTTTCTAAGCACCACTCCATATTTTCTGCTATCAGATACCCAACCCAGCCTGACATTTCTGTGTTCAAAACATCTCAGACTAGTCAATTAGTCCCCAAAGTACACCTTTCCTTCTTCTAGCTAAACTTAGAATTAATTGTGTCATAAAAATTAAAATGCACATTTTAGAAAACCTCAATGTTGAGAACGAGGAAAACACACCACACAAGCTTAAGCTGCCTCTGTTGCAGGATTTCCCATCCCTGCTGCGATGCCCAAAGCATTTCTGCCGGACAAGCCCGGCTCCCGATAACCAGCAGCAGCCGAGGAGCGCAGTGATGCTGCCTGGAGCATCCCCCGTGCTGCCACCCCCAGGAGGGCTGGCACTGCCACAGCCATCGGGGGAGGTGGGTGACCACCCTATTGAGCTGTCAGAGAAAGGGACCAAAAAAATACCCGGTAGCTGGGATAGTGCCTAACTTCGCCTCTGCCTCATCTCACCAGAGGTTGTTTTCCAGTGCGGTCAGAAAACTCATTTATATTTTTGTCCTTAAACTAAATAAAAAAAAAGAAACAAAGACTCCTCTGTGCTCTTGCCACGAGGGAAGAAGAGTAACCCAAGAGCTCCAGCTGCTGCCAGCCCCAAAACCCCTCTGCTGCTGGTGTCTGTCACTGCTCCACGGGAATGACAAAAAAAAAATTGTAAAACACAGTTCGGTCTGGAGAGATGCAGAATTCACCATCCCCTACACGCAGATAAATAGCCATCACAGCGTGGGGAAATAATTACAAGTAATCAGCGATCATCTTATGCACTGACTTGCGTTAATAGCGCTAGGACAGGTGATGTAGCTGCTCTGGTGAAAGCAGGAAGAATTCCACTCTGTTGCTGATAACAGCTCCAAAAATTCGCAGTGCGTAGCTGACAGGTGTGGCTTGCAAAGGCGGCACTTTTAACTGGGCCTTCACAGCAGCTTTCCAGACACCGATCCCTTGCTTCGCCCTTGCTGATATTTTATGGAAACAGAATTAACGTGAATTGTTTTTAAACAGGAAAGTATCGCCAACAGACTTCAGCAGTTCGGTTCCATATTAGCTAATATTTTAATTGAAATTGTCAATTTAGTTACATCTATAAATAATTGCAAAGGTGGAGATAGAATTTATTGAAACTCTGTTCGGTCACCAATAGGAATTTTAAGCCTGTTCCTGCAGCTTTTTAGCACTGAAGTGGTTCTCATCGGCACAGCCGTACGATGATGTTGCCCTCTTACAAAACATCCTGCTGAAAAGTATCATGGCATTTTTAGGAATCAAAGGTAAACTTTCTAGTGGCATTCAGGATAAAAACCATACCAAAAAAATCCTAAAAATAAGATTCAATTCCAATTCTGTCTGAAGACACATACTTTCACTAACTTCGGCTCCCAGTATCCCTTGCTTGTGATAGATATATGAAAGAAAGAAAATGTTATTTAGGTGTCTAAGAGAAAAAAAAAAAGATTTATTAAATAAATTACTTGGAGAATCAGGCAAACTGGGGAAAAAAATGGGCACTCACCAGGAACAGGAAAGGGCACGTGAAGAGAGATTAACAAATCCACAATGGAGGAAACAAGACGGAGAGGGCTGAAGGCTTGGAAAGGAACATTTAACGGAGAAGAGCTCCTGGGATGAGACTCGCAGAGTCAGATTCAGCGACTAAAGCAACTCGTCCTCACCAAACTAACACAAATCCACGAGACAGAATGAAGATGTAGTGGCAGCGACTGGCCTCAATTCGTAGATACAGATGTCTTAAGCCAACAGTCACTCTCATTGTGGAGCAGCCAAATTAATGACAAACAGAGCTTGGCAAAATTTTTCATTTTCTTCTAAAACCTAAGTCATTGCAGATGATTTCTGTGGAAACAACAATTCAAAGCAAAAGGGAAGTACTGTGTAGAAGAGCGTGAAAATCACAATTCCAGATGGAATCAACACAAAGAGGATAAAAAAATAATTCATTCAGCTGTGGGTTTTCATTATCTCAATTACTGTAGTAGCACGATGGCTCCTTTTTAAAAGCCAAGTCGCGCTCCCTGCCAAGCCATTTCTATGAGACTCCCATCGTAACTGCGCAAACGAAGGCAGACGGTGCAGTCAAACTCTGACCTCTACAAGTCGTTTCCTCTTCAACACCTTAATGACCTTCAGTCCAGCTAATGAAAGGCCTTGAACCGAAATTCATTCTGTGTTCATGCCATTACTGCACCTTCGGTCCAAGTGAAATCAAATCAAGCAAACTAAAGATACCACTGTGAAAAGATAAACAGGGACTGGGGATGAGCTTTACTCAGGACAGAAAGCCTGCCAAAGCTTGACTCCTCTATTTCTAACTGACAGTAACTTTCTAAGTATATAAACGGTTTGGATCACGGAGCAAGACAGCCTTTACACATTGATGCAACAAAGCAAGAACAGATGCTACATCATCATAACAACATCATTTAGGTCCTCCACTACTGTTTCCACCAATAAGGCTCAAAGTGTTGTCTAAAAGTGACTCCTCACCTTTTTGTAAAAAAAAAAAAAAAAAAAAAAAAAGAATAAACAAAGAAATAAAGTTTGCTCGAGGTCAGGTGGACATTTAGTAGCAGAACTAGAATCGAAACCAAGTTATTTCATGTTTTTAACTCAATAATATAGTCTACCTAAAAAAAAAAATCTAATTTTTTTCATTACTAAAAATTATTTTTGCTGTTTTTTTTTAAAAACTCCTCCACCTTAGTACTGTATCAATACATAGTCTATTATTTCTGTATTTAACAGACCAATAATAATGGCTTCACTTAACACAGCTAACCTTTTAGCTAGTAAATCTTCTATTCCATCTAATTTTCTGTTTTGATCCACAAATTGACTCATTTCAAAAGTCTTGTTATACTTCTACCTGTGATCGGCATTTTGAAAGTATTCTTTTATGAAGTCTTTTCATAACTTTTCATCTAAGTGCGCTCTATAGTAAATCACGACCAGACTTCTTAGAAACAGGCTACAAAACCAAGCAAAAGCGCCCTTGCTTTTATACTCTTTACCTCCCCGCGTCCAGACAACTGACCTGGAAATCTAGAGTTTAATGACAGTAATGCAGTTTTCTTCTTTTAAACGCATTCCTTCATAGAAATCTATGCAAAATCTTTCAAGACATTAGGTAATATAAGGCAGAAGTTAATGACCAAAAAAAAAAAAGGAAAAGAAAAAAAAAACAAAAAAAAACCTTACAAGCTTGTAAGTCATATTCCTGCCAAAGCAAGAGTTTCTTTCTAACATGGACCGATACAAACAATAAATTGCAGACAGGCTTAGTAAAAATAACAGGGACAACACATTAAAGCTCCTTAAGAAAGATTAAACAGCAGTGTAAAAGTGAAAAGGAAAAGAAAGTACAAAAGGTAAGTGTGAAAGTAAAATGTGAAAATAAAACACAAATTGAAGTGCTGCAATTGAAGACGGCGACTCCAAAAAATAGGATCAAGAAAAGGGAAGGGTCTTCCCTGGCCCATGGTCCTCCTTTTGTGATTATGAGTGAGCAGAGCTTTAGGAAACACTTTCAATAACTTCTTTCCAAAGCAGCTTCTGGTCTCACTAAAGAGAGAAACTTAGAGTGAGAAAGTTTGTGTAAAAATGCAGTTTCTTGACTCCAGAAATTCCAGAGTTAAGATACCAAATTTTTACTGGGGAGAGGGAGAATAAAAGTCAGGCTCTTTTCCTTCAGAAAGATAACATCAAACTAAAACACCTGTGGGATGCTCGCTCTCCTGGAGAGAATTACCAAAGGAGGACACGCCTGGCAGTCCAGCAGACAAGCTGTCACAGCTGGCACGTGACTGATGCCTGAGACAAACGTGACATCGTGCACACAGATTGTTCTGATGAAAAGACACCACCAGCCTTTTGCCTTCAAACATGCTCGGCTGCTGCAACCCCTGTCATTCCTTCTGAGGTGGAACGAGCAGACACACGCCTCCGTTAGAGAGGTGATGTCTCAGGAGCTGCGGAAATAGCTTTCACAGCACTGAATCCCCAAACCATATACATGTACCTAGGAAAAACATCCTGTGTTCTGAGTGGAAAGGACACTATTTTATATGTATTTTTTATAAAACAGCTTCCACTTTCCATATGGAAATATACTTTGCAGGCATGAAATAACAGTGTGTCTACTCACTGCAGCACAGCAAATGAAATGCTGAGGAGTTTGGAAATGTAACTGCTCAGCAACTGGCCACTAGGCTAATACTCATGTTTTCAGTTAACGGACTACTAAATATCCAGACAAGGTGCAGGCAACAGCTGATGAGAAAAGGGAGAGCAAGCGATGTTGATTTAAAATTCAACAACACAATCTCAACACCTGGAGCTGATAACGAGCAGAGTTTGGATTTGTGCTTGGACTACGGGTAAAATAATTAACAAAGCCTTAAAGAAGCATATGGGAAGGATTTTCTATAAGCTAATAAACAACTGAAAAACAGAATATAAGACTTACACTGATCTGCTTTGAAATAAAAGGAAACTTAGCTCATTAGTTTGGAGTCCAGCTGATGGAGAGCATTACGGCTGCTACCTGCCATCATTTCTGAGGAGAGGAACCTGGGTGATGAATCCACTCTTAAATTGCATCTTTAGCTAAAGTGGCCAGTAAGACCGTGTGAGCGACTGACAGGAGAAATGGGATCCGGAGCAGAAGCTATTATAATTGATTTGCATGTAAAGGGCTGGCCCCAAGTGAGTCGCCTGCTGGAGCAATCGACTGCAGCTGGTGGGATGCAACCCCAGAAGGAACAGGCAACCAACACCATTTACTCTTTACAAACCGTTTCCTTTTGCATAGTCAGATCTTACTAGGATAAACATTGCTAGGATACACATTTCTTCAAATGTTTATCCGAAATATACTACACGTAAACACTCTTTGAACACTACTTTGAAAGGCGTTATTGCTCCACTACTAATAAGGACCTCCATGCTACCTCTCAAAGTTTTCCAACAAAGCGTTCCTGGATGCAACCGAATGCTGACTGCGTTTAACATTAAAAGAGACGTCTGGTCTTCAAAACCCAGAAACCACGCTGGTTTAGAATAGTAAAATAGTATCATACCCCCATTGCAGAAAAGTATGGTTAAGCAGAAAAGAGTTTAACACCCAACAGGAAATTCAAGTCAAACAACTTTTAAACACAAAAGATATTATTATCTGGAGCTTTTAACAAAACCAGACTAGTACAGAAATATATGCACTTGTTTACATCAGGTGTTATTACGTATGTGAATAATAATCCCAATGGAGTTACTCCTTCCCCAGAAAAAAAAAAATACCCTTTCTTACCTTTGGCCATTTGGGATTTAGAAGCCGTGCTTTGATTGCATCATCCAGGGCCTTGTCATACTGCTGGATTTTCATGTAGGCTGCCGAACGGTTGCTGTAGAGGATGCAGTTCTGAGGATCAACTCCCAAAGCCTCATTGTACAACACGATTGCTGTATGGAAATCGCCATCATGGCAAGCCTGGTTGCTCTGGCGAACTTTCTCAACAAATTCAGCTTTGCTCAACATGGGACTGTCAGGACTTCTTCCTCCAAAAGACTTTGATCCAAACAAAGAAATCTGTGAGGGGGGGAAGGAAAGGAGAAATTATATGTTAGTGTTAAGAAATGCTACTCAAAAAAGGAAAAAAAAAATTAGGAACTGTACAGTAGAAATTAAAGACACCAGCATTACTGCAGAACAAATTATGAATTCAGAATCAGGTTCTTAAAAAAGTATATTGTTTATCTATTGACTCTTTGGGGGGTACAGAAGTAACTGAAAAGAGCCTTATAACAACATAACCTTCCCTATGAAGGATGTCTTCTAAAAGCCACATTGCCTTCTTCTGGCATGAGACTAGTTGTAGTCTATTTTAATGTACCGTACTCCACATATTCACCAGTTTTTCCTCCTCAGCCGTACTATTTGATTCTACACCACCAAGCATAGCCACCAGGTAAGGAGTTTATGGCAGGTGTGAATGTGAAGACGATGCTGGTATAGACAAAGTTTGATACGTAGGTCACACAGAAGCACATACGTGCACAGAGAATAGATAAACATATAAATTCTCTTCAAATCGAGAACTGGCACCAGTACATCTGCTCACAAATCTCCATTGTCCAGCTACCTGCAGGCTCCAAATTGTTCCTGAACAGGAAGGGACAGATGAGTCTTTGGAACTGGGTATGCTCACAGAAATTAGTGGGGCACACAATTTATTTTAGCAACAGAACAGTCATCATTGGCAGAGCCACCCTCCCGGATTGTCAACTTCAGACAGTGCCAAATAACAAAAAAATAGGTTTAAGCTTCTAATTATAGAGATTATTATTTAAAGTAAGCTGTAGAAAGTCCTAGTTCCATTGATTCTGGTACACCCCATCTCCTCATTTAACATTTTACATTCCTTATTTTCTTCAGCCAGTCATTTGCAGTAAGTAACTGGTTTTGTTGTGTATACTCTACTCTCTCCTAATGACCCTCAAAAACTCAGCAAAAATATCTTTGTACAATTCTGAGTACGAGACAGTTGTGAATTCTGCAGTAATCGTATCTGGCGACAGGCAACATGTACATACGGTAACGTACAAAGTACTTGGAAATATTCATTAAAGGCTTAGACTACTATAATTGAGATTGGTGTCCTCCATTTTTAGTCCTGCAGACAGAAAAAGGTTAAGAACATCACATATTGTTACCACAACACAACTACTGCAGGGCTTAAATACATTACCAGAGCAAGCCCAGGCATATTTTTAGGTGGAAAGGGAAGCAAGCTGCAAACTGACATCCTGTCTCAACCATTGAAATGGCCTATAGACTTTTCTTCCCCCCGCCCCCTTAAGTCAAACAACAACAGTAGAAAAGCATCAAATTAGAAACTACTGATCTCTTCTTTTCCTTATGATTATACTCGTTTTTTTCTGACAGGTGTTTGTCCAAGCTGTTTCTAAACTCCTCTGCGGAAGGAGACTCCATGTTTTATTCAGGCAATCTCATTACGCTGCTTCATGGTTTTCATCATTAAAATATTTTTCCTAATATGCACCCCAAATCTCCTTTGTATCAGTAAATGTGCTGTTTCTCATCCTGCCTCCAGCAGACCAAACCAAAAACTTTGTTCATTTCATCTGTGTAGTTGCCCTTTATATACTACTCCTACTAATATAAGCTAATATGTAGCTTGACGACTTATTATTATTATTATTATGAACAGCACTATAAAAAGCAAGTTTCTGCATCCTTGAAAATTCATTCCATATGCAGTACATCTTTAAATGCCCTGGCATACTTCTTTGCTACTTCAATAAAGTTTACAAACAGCAACTTCATATATTCTCAAGTACTGGCAGGAAAATTGCTCTACTTTGAGCAACAGCCCCAATGTTAGAGCTGAACACATCGTTTCATGCCACGCAGTGGGATAACTCACACATTTGTGTGTATTTGACCATAAACTTCATCGTGTGGTCAGTTTTACGTGACCTGAGAAGCTGCAAGAACAGAATATGACGATTCAGCAGCTATTACACGAGTAGATGCTCAAACACAAAGATCAGGAAACCCTGAGAAGCTCATTAGCCCCCAGAAGGCCAGAGATGGCTGGAGGTACCAGGGAACTACTACTCCCTGGTTTCTAAACTACGCATTGTCTTTGCGCCACAATTAGAGGATCAAAAAAAGTATTTGTTTTGTTCTCTTGTCTGGTGATGAGACCTACATCGTCACTGCAGCTTCCTCCCAGGTGGCCGTACCATGTAGCATTCATTTATAGGTACATTGGTCATGAAAAATTGGGGTGGTTTTTTTTAGTCATCATAGACATTTTTGTCAACTCTAAAGGTGAAAGGGCTCCACTGAGAGTATCTGAAGTCCACAAGAACTGGTATTAAGAGAGATAGGTGATATCGTCTCAGCAGAGAACAATATCCTTCAAATTCTTAAAAACTATAAACCTAGCTTAATTTAAATAATCAACTGCAACCATAACTTCCCTTAACAAAACTGGCTGCGTTGACCACTCAGGGATTAATTCATTGCGATGTGCTAAAACCAGCCAATTCCCATCAACATGAAGAGTGAAAGAAGCAGGACACAGACTGGAATAAATGAATCTGATCAGTTAGTCGCAAACATAACCAGATTAGAAAACATGAATCTCTCAGCAGAAAGCCCGAATATCTCTTTCGGGTTCCTCCTTTATTACAGTGTCTAGTGCAGACTGCAAAGGAAACAATTTTGCTTCCAAATCTTACTACTTTGAACCATTGAGCTCAACCTACCAGTAACAGTGCCCAACAGATTCAGCCAAGGTGATCTCTAGTTTAACCGCTGCTCATGTTGTTCACACAAGAAACAGTTCTTTGGTTAAACAATGCCAAGTTTAAGGGTACAACATATCAAATAAACTACTCCAGTTCCTCAGTTGTATTTTTAAAGGTGGCCTCCGTCTCTCATTGTATTTCCTGGTGATCGGCTTGTATCAGGGACAATGAAAAATAACCAAACGTTGTGTAGTTTCCGTTCTTTCATCACATTCAGAGCAAACAGCTGCAGCTTACAGATACAAGAGTACCGGAACTAGTCATGAACTTAGGTTATTTAGAAGATAAATACTTCAAGGAACAGATTCGTTAACAGCTACAGCTACAACTGCCTCCAGCTGGAGGCTCCAAAGGTACTTGCAGCTGCAGAAGGGCCGTGTCTGGAGCGGCCTTTGCCAGCTCACCAAGTCACCGGGCACCGTGCAGAGAGCGCTCTACGAGGGCATCTCTCATGAGGCACGATCTCAAGGAGCTCTAGTAAGACTCAAGAATGCACAAGTCAAACAATAGCTGTCTCTTCTGTCTGTTACACAGGAACAAATGAAAACGGAAAGCTGCTAATGATCTTCCCAGAATCATACTGTGAGCCTGTAAGAAGGAGGAGAATCCATGAGGAGACGTCCTCTCAGTCCAAGTAAAGTGGTTTCTGCCTCTAATATCCTGTGAAGCTAAATAATCTCATGAAAAAAAAATGAAACTATTCTAAAGGAAACTATGATGGTAATTTCTGGAACATGGTATTATTTAATTCCTGCTATCATGAGAACTACGTCAGGCAGTAAAACATCATTAGGTAAAAGAAAGAACCACAGAACAAAACTGAGTCACTCTGGCACTCAAACCACAAATAAAAAAAGATTACTATGATGGTACCAACACACAAAAAGTACTCATTAAAAAGCCACCCTTGCTTTCCAGTCACGACTCCTCTTCTACTAACACAGTGGAAGGTGATGGCAATGCACGTTTAGGCTGCCTAACACTTTGTTATAGAAGGTACTTGTACGCACTAAACCAACGCTAAATAAGAAGCAGAAGTTCCTTAGTGCAGTGGAACAAAAAGGGTTTAATGAAGTGCAGAAGAGGATCTAGCAGAGAGAATTCCAGGTAGGAGCTCACGTATTTCTAATAAAGAAGATGCCACAAGCTCCTCAGCATCACTTCTCCAAATCAGCACAGGGCACCTGAAACCAGCTCCTACTGCAGGGGTCACGTTAGACAGAAGCTCCCGCAGGATCTGCTTCAGATTAGACTCAGGAATCAATTCCCTTCACTGCTGAAAAAGCCCCCTCTTCTTGCAGAAGGCGCTCAAGATTCAACCTTACTGACCACTCAAGGTGAGCGCTAAAAACACCCACAATTTTCTTCAGTCTTTTTCAAAAACAAACGAACTCCTAAGCCCCAAAGCAAACAGTAAGTTGAACGCACAGAAAAACCTACATTACAAGAACCTTTATCTTCCGGATTCAAGCTTGCTAAACTTAGTCCTCTATAGAGACAGAACATTTAGCAAATAAAATAAGTTAGTGCCTGTACACGCTGAAAGATCTGACTGTCTGAACAGCACATCACCGTCCAGAGAACGGTAGGGAGCAGATTCCCGTTGAGTTCCAATAAGATGAGTGAGAAGAGATTAACAGCAAATCCAAACTCTGTTCCAAGACAAGAGGACACGGGAAAACAACGTGGTACAACAGCAGGGAGAGAATGCTTGATCAAAGAACAACGCATCCGACACCTCCGAGCTTGTTAGTTTGTATCTAATCCATCTTATTTAGTGCTACACAATTCAAATAAATATGCCTTATACTGATGGTATCTTGGGTGGCAAGTCCATAATTAAGACATCTTTTTAAGAAAGTCTGTTATAGCTTTCAAAAAAATACTTTAAGCGTGATATGTAGCGTTTTTGTATTTTAACTTTTCTAAATAGCACAAGATACTCAATGAAGCACTGGAAAGAGGAAAAAACCAAAAAGAAAGAGGCAAGCAGAAAAACTGGCATTCCAAATGGATTCTGAAACAAAGTGACAGTTACTTGTTCTAAATACGGGTTTCCAAGATCAGCTTAAATCTGTAACTGATCTTCCCTTTCTATGAAAACATCTACACAACATCTAGCACTTTAATCTGTAAAATGGCTTTATGTTTTTTTCACTCCGTATTCTGGGGTATTATTGCTTTTCTGTAATAGAAACGGTCTTTGACGAGAGCCCAAGAGCAGATACAGAGTATGAAGTTCCTGCCGTAACCCCGTGCTCCCAGCAGCCAGCACTCCGGCCCGCCCGCCCTTCGGAATAGCCACAAAACCTCGCCAGGCCACACGCAACCGAACCCCAACGGGAACAGGGTTTTAACAGAAATAGTGTGCAAAGAAATGAAAGGCCACTGAAATCGAAAGTTTAAGCCACCATAGGATGTGCACAACAGCTATCCAGGCTACTAGATTTTTCTAAACTGTATTTTGTCTTCAGAAATTGCTATGAAGTATTGCTGGAGGACGTCGTCACAGATACAGGAAAACCTTTCCTTAAATCTCAGCAATGTAATATCCACACCCCATAAGCGGGTCAATGGGAACAGACCCTCACGCCGTGCGCTACCAGCTAAAATACACCTACACAATGTTGATGCCTCAGTGAAAACAAAAACACTGCCAGCATCCACCAGACAGGCTGCTGAAGTCACCTTCCATCCAGCCGAAGCGATATGAAGGGAACCCTACAAACTTCTGTCGCTTCTGTCACTTTCAATGTCCTGCAGTTTTTAAAGTCCAGCATTCACTCTGTGTTAATTACCAGGGTATCTCACCCGACATCTACTTCAGTCTAAAGTACTCCTACAAGCGTCAGGAAATACTCCTCTGACAGATAGGGTTTTCATTTCCTCTGGTAAATCTATATTATAGGGAAAAAAAAAAACCACCAAATTATATTTTCACAGACTAATAGGTAAAATAGAAGTCAAACTTCCGATTTTTTAAATACAATTCTAGAAGGGATTTTTAGATATTCATGAAACTCTATTTTTGTATCATAAAAAAGCTGTAACTTATCTAAAAGCATAAATAAATCAGAAGGAATGAATACTATGAATATAAAACCATAACTTACAGCACTATTCTATTAAAAAAACAACCACATTTTAGTAAATTTCCTAATGGAATATATGTCGATGCTTCTGGAGCGTATTGTTCTGCAAATATTTTACTACTTTGGTTTTCCATTGCAATTGGAGACAAAAATATTTTAAAGACAAACTTATTAACAGGAAGGAGATTGATTTATTGGTTTTGTTTTTTTTTTTTTAACCGAAGCTTATACACAATTTTCTAAAGAAAAATACGTCTTTTCTAAAGAATCTTCTAAAAATGAGAAGCAACTGTGAGCTTCCAAAACTGAACTTGGAGAGATCTGCAATTGTAACATCAGTTAGATCCACTCTAATTTGAGCTATGCTACACGTTGCTAAAAATTGTAACAACAACTATGCAATCCATAGCTAAATTTAAACAGTGCTTTTTGGTTCATACCTAATTTTAAAAACTAAAGGTGAAGCAGACCGAATTATGCCCTCACTTACACTTTTGCAAAATACTCCAGTTAAGAAACAAAATTCTATTTTCAGGTAAATACTCCAAACGCAAGAAATAACTAAGTTGTACAGAAGCTATTTTTAAATACTATTGAGAAACTAACCTGATTTCTCTGCAAACACTCTGCAAAATACTATTTGGATCATGTATGTAACGCAATCTTCTCGCGGATCTCGTGCCAAATGGGATTGTTTACAGTAACTGAAAAGCCACGGGCAGTACGCATCAAGTTATTGCAAATTCTTTATCCTCACTTTCCCCAAATCAGTCACCTCAAAGCTCTTCTCAGTCCTTCCTTAAGGCACATCAATTAATGATGCTGCACCAACTAGAGATGGATAAGGACACAGCCGAAAGAGACCATGACAATCTTTCTGTATATAACTTTTTATACAAGCTCTTCATGAGCCATGCATAAGTCAGCCTGGGTTACAGTTGCTCTCCCTCTCCTGGTTTTCTGATTATTAGACCTCTTGGTTACGCTGCATCTCAAATTCCCTGGGAAGCTCACCGAGAGCGGGCGACTCCTCCTTTGAGTACCTGTGTCCACGAGGTCCTTGATCCTTCTGGACCACGTTGTACTAAAAGATAATAAAAACTATGGTCCTTTTTATAAGGTGAGCAGTGTCTCATCGCAGGATTATTTTATTTCCCATTATATGTACTATTTATTATGTACAAATAAACCCTTCTTTCGTGAACTTCTGAGAAAACAGGGAGCAGGTTAATGTTTCAAAGCTTCAGTCAGTTATGTGTAAGGCTTATTAAGAGAGATTTTCCCCAACACAGAACCGGTCAGGTACGTTCAGGGTAAAAGACAGGTTTTACCTTACTCTAAAGGATTAACCACCAAAACCCACCAATTTATCTGAGCTCTGAAACAGTATCCTGCAGCCTCGTCCTCAGGGCTCTGCTGGTGCCTCTCGACGGCAGCCGTACCCATCAGCAGACTCGGAAATGCATACAAGGCTATATGGGCAAGAGAGAAGATGAGGGACAACATGAGTGTGGACGGCACTCACAAATTTCTGGGCAAATTTGCCTAATGAATCAAAGACCTCGAATTCAAGATTTGTCTTTCTTATTTTCTGACTGTGGCATACAACTTTCAGGGCCTCTCCACGATCTAACCCAAACTGCTCCAGGCACAGGTCAGCTACTGAAACCACAAACTAAGGAAGCAAAGTGACAGCCAAATGTAAAACTGACTGCCCAGAGCACAGAGGATTCTTCAGCGTACTCTGGGAAATAAGTAGCAGATGACACTCAATATCAGTAAATGCAAAGTGACTGGGAAAAAAAGAAATCCTTAGTTGTTATCACAATAACTGGCCCCAAACATCCCCTTCCCCCTCACAAAAGACATTTTAGAGTCCTTGGAGAAATTCTCCTGGAAACGTTGTCTCCGTGCTCATGAACAGGCAAAGAGACAAGGAAAAGAATGAGCACCTCTGGGAAAGGAGGAACAGGAAACAATTATGCCATTCTCAAAAGCTACAATAGGAAGCGCATTTTAAACACCGCGTTCAGTTTTGATCCCACCACCAAACACATAAGGATACACAAGCAGAAAAGGTAAGAGATGGGTAACAGATAATCAGACATGGATCAGGCTCATATCCAAAGACAGTCTATGAAAGTTAGAAAAGAATTGAAGGAAGTCAGTCAAATGCCTATAAAAATTGAGAAAAGTACGGGGAAGATAAAGGGAACAATTATTCACTATTTTACAGAAACAGAGAGGCATCAAACAGGCAGAAGATAAAAGAAAACCAACTGAAGTAATCTTACACATGCCATATAGTTAAAATGCAGAATTATCCCAGGTGTTACAAATGACAATAGTAATAATGGATTAAAAAAGTAATTAAAAACATGAAATAAATTCACAGAGGTCTATTGAACATGAAATTGAAATGACACATACACCTTGAACGTTCAGTAAGTTCTAACTGAATTCTCAAGTACTGTAAAGAACATTTAAATTTTTAAAAAACTCGCTCTGAAATTAAGAACAGTGCTTTCATCATAATTTAACAGCAACTGAAAGCAAACACAAAATACTCAACTCTTAAGATTTTAATTTTTAAATAAAGAGAGAGACAAGACTCTGTCTAAAAGTTATGTCTGTGCCATAGAAGGCTGGATCCACTGTAATAGATGCATTAGAGATGCCTAGAACAGACCAATCCTCATACAACACCGACAGTCAGTTAGTTGGAAGTTAGAAAAAATACATGAAATATATATTGTATAATATATTTATGTACTTATAATATAGATAGATTATTTAGTTTTATGTATTCAGAATGCTTCCACTGTAAGAGCAGCTGGAAGTCAGCATATACTTACTGAAACTTTAGCACAACGATGTCAAACACACAGGCCACGGAGCCCCGCGTGATGCGTTCACGCAGCCTGCAAAACAGACTCTAACTGAACGGGGAACATTTACCTTTTTCCTTTTCTCAGGAAAAAAAAAAAACAAAAATCTAGTTTCACTGGTCTCAGAGATAACCTTCAAAAGTAAATTAACGAATGCCAACTCAAGTTTGTGTCTGAGCATGCTGAAAGCCTAAGACAAACTCAGAAGTTGAAATTTTCCAGGTCCTTGCTAACCTCGTTAGAGAGCGCCCTTAGAGATCAGGAACAGGCCCTCGGCATCAACATACAGTGTGTTACTGTCAATTATTTCAAAGGAAGAATATGAAAGAGTCAAAATTCTTAAAGAATAGGAGAAAAAGTGAAAACACTGTACAGAAGAAGTGAAAAGTAATGCAAAAATTGCGATGAAGAAGAATGAGAGATTAAAGCAGAAAGGAACTCTCTTTCTCATGTCAGTATGACACGGAGACATAGAAAAGAAATAAAAGTTGACCTCCTAAGCCTAAAGAGTCGTTTGCTCCCACTGCCATCCAACAGACCTATCATTAATGTAAAAGAAAGATCCAGTATAAGCTAAATAAAGGGAGCACAAGCCTTGAATTTAGTTACTGTGAATAATAATTAAATTATCGATTATTAATGAAGAATCTGACCTTTTCCGCTGAACCATCAGTCAGACACGGGCAGACACAGTAACGATGGGCTGAGGAATCCGTAATACAGCAAAAGCTCAGGAAAGTCGCATCTCAACAGGAAAGTCGCTTAAGGAAGACCTGTTAGAGCAGCAGGTGGACCACGTTTTTGTGGTCTGCCCCAAGCCATTCAATTGCTGTACTACAACTGTTGTCTTCTCTGAAGGGACACGTGCCACCCAGGAGCACAACGGCAATAACTGTGTTCACTGACAGACAGGTAGGTTGGTACTTGATAGGACAAGAGGAAATGGCCTCAAGTTGCACCAGGGGAGGTTTAGGATGGATATTAGGAAAAATTTCTACACCAAAAGGGTTGTCAAGCATTGGACCAGGCTGCCCAGGGAAGTGGTTGAGGCACCATCCCTGGAGGGATTTAAAAGACATGTAGACGTGGTGCTGAGGGACGTGGGTTAGTGGTGGTTTTGTCAGAGATAGAAATACGTACACAGACTGATGCTGTCGCAGCAGTGGATTTCACCTCTTGAAAATTCAGATTTTCTAGTACAGAGTATCAGTAATAAAAATCATTAATATTGCTATTACTAATAATAATCAGTAGTCTTATATACTAGTGTGACCTAGGACTTCAGAAAACACACGACTGTGCATTTATATCAGACAAATTCCCCTCCTCCAAACAAGTTTAGATTTCCAACCCTACTGCTGACAGAAATCTTTCGATATTCAAGGCACACCCACTCATCCATTTATCAAAAAACTCTTTTCAAAGAACCTATAAAGGGTTTCATTAGCACCTGAAGAGCTCTTGTTCAACACCAGAAGAAAGCACAAGAGGGACAACAGTGTCTAAGACTGTGCAAACCTCCAAGAAAAATGAAAGACATCCAAAAATAAACATTAACTGCTCCAGGGAAAGAGGAGGAGGAAGGACAGGAAGGCAGAGGCACCCAGCCATTACAACTCCCAGTTTTCTGGGGACAAACAGGGACATCCCGATGGCTGCAACATCAAACTATAGGAGCATGGGCTGCTGATGGGGATAACACACCTCGTCCTTAATTGCCAATCTGTATTCCAGTGAACGAACAGAACCACATTAAGGTCCCTTCCTGTCATCCAAGATGCACTGGCTGAATCCAGCCTCCAGACTCCAAACCTGTAACAAAGGTACAGGTCCGTATAAGGCTCCCACAACCCTGTTACTGACAGCATTTCCAATGGCCGGGATGCCCAGCTGAGGTACGGTCTGCTGGAGAACGTGTGTTTGTACCATTAGTTCCACCAGGGTAATAAACCCTGCAGCACTACAAAGTACATCTGAAACACCAAAAGAAAGTTTCAAGATTTTCACAAGACAAGCGCAGTTTTTGCTTCTCCTACAGCCCGGAGAGAAGCCAGTTTTCACGTTGGTGGCGTCCCCTCTCTCGCAGAAGGGTGCCTGCTCCAGCGGGCTAAAACACGGTCACGGAATTACTTGCCCACAGGCGACAGCAGGTCCCGCAGCCCACCCCCGTCCCCCTCGGCGACCGCCAAGCGCCGGCACTCGCAAGGACCGGCGGCCGCCGAGCTCCCCACCGCAGCCCAGCGGCCCGGGCCCGTCGGGAGCTCCGGGGCGAGGGGAGCCCAGCGCTCGGCCGGGACACCGCGGCTGCATCCGAGGCCTGGCGGCCCCGGAGCCCCGCCGGGCACCCGCCGGGGGAGCCGCCCCGCCGCCGCCCGGCCCCTCGCCTCACCTCGCCGCCGGCCGGGCTCCATCCCGCCGCCCCGCGGCCCGCCGGCCCCTCCGGGCCGGGACAGCGGCCCGCCCGCGCCCCGCAGCTTCCCTCCGACGTCCGCGGGCAGGGATCGCTCCCGGCCCGGCCCGGCGGCTCCTTCCCGCCTCCTCGGGCCGAGGGGCCGCTCCCGCCGCCGCTCCCGCCCGCCGCCCGTCCGGCGTCGACTCACCCGGGGAGGCTCCGCGTCCCGCTCCCGCCGTCGCCGAGCCCGGCCCCCCGCTACGGCCCCCGGCGGGGCGGGCGGCGGCGCCTGTTGCTCCATGGCGCTGCGGGCTCCTCCTTCTCCTCCTCAGGGGGCCGCCGCCGCCCCCCGCCGGGCCGATCCCGCTCGCAGCCGCCCGGCCCGCGGCGCCACGTTCCGGGCCCGGCTCTGAGGGAACCGCACTGCCCCCGGCCCCGCCCCCGGGGCTGGGCCCCGGTCGGACCCCGGCCGCCCCCCGCCCGCCGGCGCCAGGCCCGCTCCGGACGTCCTGCGGCTGGAGCCCGGCCTCCCCCGCCCGAGGCGGCCCGTTCGGCGCTGCCCCGCCGCCTCTCCTCGGCCCGAGGGCCCGGCGGGGCTGGGGGCGAGCCCGGCCTCCGCACGGGCCACACAAAAAGAATTAGGCACCAGCCCGCCCGTTCCGAGCCCCGTCTTCGGGAGAACGCAGCTCCCAAATCGCTGTATTGCCGGAAAGGCGAAGAGCATCTCCCCGAGCAACATCTGCCGGGGGTAAGCGGGGCTGCAGACGGTGCCTCTCCAGAGTCACCAGCGACACGGGGCACCGAGGCCATCGCTCCCACCGGGCACTGCCACGCTCAGCCTTCGCCTCCTCATCGCTTCGGTACAGCCGGCATCCAACCCAAGCCTTCCAAGTGCTGTAGACCCAAGCCTGGTGAACAGGCAAGCAGATTACGCTGAAGATGCCCCTGCTGTGAGTAATAGACAATAAAGAAATAATACTTTCTTGTCTTGTCTAAGTCAAAATTGGATGCCACTTTACCGTAGTGGAACCTCCCAAACTTAGTCTTTCTCGGAAAAAACCTAAGACCCTGAAACTTCGGAAAGCTTTCTGCCATAAAATGATGAACACACAGCCATCGTCTCAAAGGTTTGACTTCAAATGAGTAAGATCAAAATTGAGATTTTGTTAGAAAGTAGGTCTTAGTCAGGAATCAGGGAAAGGATCCAAGCAAGGCAGTTAAAATCTAACAATAGTTGGATGCAAAAAAGACAGGGGAATAAATTATAGAACTTTTCTATTTATGTCTAAAGACCAATTACAGTTAATTTGCAGTGTAAGTAGTAGCTAATGAATTATCTTCTCATCTGTAATGATGCAGGTCTTTTTAAAATCATTGGTAACCAAATCCCAAAGGTACCGACTTTTGCAGTTCACCAGATCGCAAACTTCGCCCAAACACACCTACTCCTTGATTCTTTTATCTAGGAAACAGCAGCTGAGTATTCCCCTCTACTTCAGATGAGCCACAGCAAGTACCAGCCCATGCTGAGGCTATGCCAGTCACACACGTGCACCAGAACGGGAATGTCGTTTGAGGACAGACACGCATTTCTTCTGTTTTACCACCCCTCTGCATCTGGAGTGGATTTGAACCTGTGGCATTTTTTTTCATCTAGCTGCCCATGGATGTTCCTCCACCCAGTTCATTAAGAACATTATGAATGTACAAGAACTGCCATTTTATCATTAACCATGGTTAATATCAAATATTGCAAAACACACAAGATCTCTGCAATAGGCACATATGGGAAAACCTGAGTGGTTTAATTCTCACTTGACATTGGTTTATTTCGTAACACATCAGGCTTTATTCTTTCTACATCAATTTGCAGTAAGTGCCTTTAACCAGAAGATGTGTGTTTTAGAACAAAGTTACTAAATTGCTCCCTCTTAGTCAATAAAGAAATTAATATCCTTTAGTAAGAGGCACACAGTCCAAAATTTTCACTTAACAGACAAGCAAATTTAAAATTGTTTATCTCTCGGTTCAAGTCCTAGATCTTGTCTGGCAGGAACTTACGCATCTTCCTTACATCGTTTGTTATCATGTTTCCTCTTAGTCCATCCTAAGGGAAATAAACAGAGTACACGCTTTTCAAGAAGAGCGCGGTCAGAAACTCCATGCAGAGGACAGGCTTTCAGAGCAAGAGTTATCCACTCCTTCCCAGATCACAACCCTCGATTCTGCCAGCCCAATATTTAGCATTTATCTCTGTCTGAAATACAGAGCACCTCAAGCTCCATCAGTAGTTTTACATCAAAACTGAATATTAAAAGTGTCTTCAGAGGTCTGTCGGCAGCGTTTTGTGTCAGGTAATAAATACTATGTCTCAGGCAAAAGCTCAGCAAGCGTAGTGTTGCTTTTTCATCTGTGAGGACTAAGCATTATTTCCATGCCTGACCTAGAAACCGGAACAGAAGGAACAAAGAATGTAGGTGATGATGAAGTGAGCCTAAAAATTTTTACTAACTTCGTTGATGAGTTTTTCTGATTCTCTCCTGGAGTCAGACAGCTGGATGAACTGGAACATGACTATTTGTGTAGATTCTCACACATACACAGCGGTCGCTTCAGTCTTACAAAGTTATTTTTATTTATCAATTGCATCTTCAACAGTTATTCCATTATTTTCTCTTAAATAAAAAAATCTGCTTTCCATAAAAAAAGCTACAATTAACAAAAGTCACTTTCTCTTTTTTCACCTCATTTTCTGATATGATGTAGAGGGAATGGCACGCTTAGAAGAGACCGATTCTTCCTCGTTTTCGTGAAGACGCTTTCCTGTGGTGGTTGGCTAAAAGAAAGATCCAGCAGGACGGCTACATTAAATCAGGGGAGACAGAGCCTGACTGTTTTGCTTGCTACAGAATTACAGATGTTGGATAAAACCTCCTTTCTGTGACCAAAAAAGCATCATATCTAAAACATTTCTCTACCAAGATCTATCTAATTATATTTGATCCTTCTCATGTAAGGCACTGCCCCCAGCTTTATCTTCCACTACTGTTTAAAATTGTCCTAATTAGCACCTGGTCATGAATGTCACAATACCATTTCTGACCTTTCACTAACATGAGAATTTTTCCTTGAATACTAAACATTTGTGACTTGCATCCATCAAAAAATACACGTTCAACAATTTGATTTTAAATAGATGAATAATCCTTTAAAGCCTCGGAGACTGTTTCTGTACATTTAAATAAAGTGTCTTGCCAAAGCACAGAAGTCCATTGCTTCCATTCAGAAAGCAGAGATAATTAACAGACAAATTAATACAGCCAAAATTCACATTTCTCTAAATTCTCAAAATTAACTGATTTTCTTATTATGGATTACTTTGAAATCTCATTTCTCAACACCTCAAGTATTAATTTTGAAATAACCTGTTACACGTACCATTTTTGATGTTTGTGGTGGATTCATACTGGTATGTGTCTGAGCAAGTAGCTGTTGAAATTTATTCTTCATATCCTCATCCTGTGAAAAAAGCAGTTAACTTTAAGTAGAATATGGAATATTTAAGGGAAAAGCCTACATTTTGGCTAATGAAATGGATCAGCAATTAAAGAATGAATGAATAAAGGAGAAAAGGAGGTTCCTCCACTTTCCCCCAAATAAACACCTTCCTAACATGGTTTCACCAAGGGCAAGTCTCGCCTGACCAACCTAGTAGCTTTCTATGATGGAGTGATCCTTCTGTCTAAATTGGAGAGATCTGGATTTGATGGATGGGCTATTTGATGGATAAGGAATTGGCTGTATCCAGAGACTAGTGGGGTCAACGCCTCAATATCTGGATGGAGATCAGTGAGGAGTGGTGTCCCTCGGGCGTCCGAATTGGGACCAGTCCTGTTTAATATCTTCATCAACAACATGGACAGTGGGATCAGGTGCACCCTCAGCAAGCTGGCGGGTGACACCAAGCTGAGTGATGCGGTTGAGACATGGGGTAATGGTTTTAAACAACATGAGGGCAGATTCAGACTAGATATAAGGGAGACATTTTTTCCCATGAGGGCGGTGAAACACTGGCCCAAGGTTGCCCAGAGAGGTGGCAGACACCCCATCCCTGGAAGTGGTCAAGGTCAGGTTGGATGGGGCTCTGAGGAACCTAATTTAATGAAAGATGTCCCTGGTCATTGCAGGGGGGTTGGACTACACAACGTTTTAAAGGTCCCTTCCAACCCAAACTATTCTATGATTCCAATATGGCCCACAGTAGAATTTTAAGCAGGTGGTTTATGTACAGCGCTGGTAAGAAAAAACAGTTCTGTTTCATTCTACGAAGAAAGTTTCCCTTCAATAACTACTTAGCTAACACTAGTCAAGTTAAAACCAAACTTGCAGTATCATTCACCAAAGTATAACAACACTGAAAGAACAGAATACACAAAGAGTTCATGCAGATAATTCATTAGCCTTATCAGAAGAGGCCTCATCAGGACTTGCAGCCTGCTTTCACCAAAACAAGAGTTAATTGCTCTCGAAAAACAAGTATTTTCCTTATAGTCTTACATTCTGTATTCATAGTGACTTCCCTTTCTAACAGCATGTTTTCATTTCCACTAGCTCAGCTTCACCATTATCTCAAACTTGGGTAGTTTTCATTACCACCCCCCCCAAAAGCAAACCTGTCGTACACAGGAGGCAGAGAACCACCAGCTAAAACACCCATACCCTAAAAAACAAAACAAAAAAACACAACACCAACCAACCAATCAAAAAATCCAACCCCCCACACCAAACTTTCAAACAAAACGTTATCTTAAAAAACACCCCACGGTTATCCTTAACATAAATAAGTCCATAGAACATACAAAAAGTTTTAAATGGAAACATTTGGAAAGCAAACATTCAGAGTTTGGGCAAGCATTTCACTGAAGTTTCCCTTTTGAAAACACAAGTAAATGTCAACAAATATTATATTATTCATAGAGCATTCGTATCACTACAGAAGGTCACTGGATAGTACAGTTCATTCTCTATTTACCTGCAGTGGGAAGCCAGAAGCTGCCATTAGTGGAGGGAAAGAAGTGGACTTAATAGTCTCAGCTGTGCATAAACAGGCCTGGCTGCAGAAGCACGAAGAGGAGGAGAGGACAGCACAGGGCAGCAGAGACACTTCATTGAGAGAAGCTAGTTTAGCATAAAATCAGGCGTGTTTCAAGAGAAAAAGCACGTAACCTCATTCTGGTTCAGCTGCCAGTGATCGGGGTGTTCTTGGTATACGTGGGCAACGCCAGGGAACAGGAAATCGGGGCAAACAAGATGGTCAGTTGGCACAGTATACTCCCTGTCTTAAAAAGAAAATCTCATTCTCTAGTTTCAGCCATTTCTCCTGCAGGAATTTTATTAGAGCAGGTTGCTATGGATTACCTACAAACCCTAAATCAGACTTCCATACCTGAAATCAGGTCTTTAATCTTTTGCAGGACTAAATGAAGTATGCTGCTCATTGTGATTTAATATGGATCATCTCCTTTGGCCGAGCTTTGAACAGTGACTGTGTGTGCACCAACTGAACCACTTACCTAGAAACAAACCCACACATTTATTCTCAACAACTTGCTGATGCTAACAGCTTGTAAAATTTTGTTCCATTGTCACAGCAAAGATTGGGAAACTCAAAGAAAAGTGAACAGGTCAGTCGCTGCTAGGGACAATTAGAAATAAGGATCATTGAGCTCCTAAGGTTTTCAAATGTTTTAACTGTGGTTTTTTGGGTGAAGGCAGGGGAGGGTGTTCTTTTTCTAAGCTATGGAGTATTGCAGTGTCTCCTTTTTTTGTTTAAATATGTTCTTATGTGCTACAAAAAGCCTTTGATGTGTGACCATCCAGTTTATTTTATACAGAATTGGGACTTGTCTGTGTTTTCCAGTGTCACCTGTTTAGACTGTGGCTACGTTTGAGTTGATGGACAAGATAAGATAAATATTTTTCCATTTATATAACAGACACCTGAATTTTTCTTCAGCATGCAACCAACTAGTCTTGTCCCATACAAAAGACCCCAGTGAAGTTTTCAGAGGCAGAAGCAGCGATTAATTGTTTATATGCCTTTGAAAAATGTTTTATTAAGTACCTGGTAAATAGAGGTAAGACATCTCCACTGAGTAGTACTTAGGTTTAAGCAGCCCACTAAGTTCTAAAGTTTTAGATTTAAACAAAGAACAGAGTAAACAGCACAGGTATTTAAAACACTAATTTGAAAGCACTACTGGTTTAACTAAAGCTGAAGGAATTAGGTTTTGTTTTGAGAACATGTTTAGTTTTAGTATCTGAAGAGTTCCCTAGCGGACCCAGAATCCTTAGAGAGGGCATTAGCCGTACACATAAAGTACACGTCTGCTGTGGTTTTTCCATACTAACTTTTAAAGACAATACTTACAGACAACACAAGAGGGAGTGGGGAGCCAGTAACTCCTTCTCACTACTCACAGTAACAGGACTCAAGGAGCTCTTTTGGTGGTAGTATTCAAGGTGTGAGATATCTAGAACTGAACATATTGGATGTTGGCCTTCCGAGCAGGCAGTGTACATCACCTACAAACAACTCATACTCTTAGTAACAGCCCATGAAGGGAAACAGTTTAAAGAATGGCATCTGAATGCTCAGTAGCATTTGGATTTGCAGGTATGACGTTTTCTGAAACTTTTTGTCCTGTCATCAGAATTAAACGTAACAGTAAGTGGTGTCCCTAAAAGGAATACATAATCAAGTTGCTGACAACTTGAGTTTACTTACTGAAATATCTCAAATTCTTAGCTTGTCTAAATCGCTGTCATATATTTCCGATTATGCATACCAGCAATTCCTAAAATCAGTGTAGCATGGTTTACCAATAACATTTCCTGCACAAAATTATAATCTAAATGTAAGAATCTACAGCTGATTAACTGACTATAGAAGTCACACACAGAACTAAAGTGGTAAAATCCAGGAATGCCAGGAAGAATTTTCTAATGCCCAGTGTGTAATTAGGACAAGTCAATGACTTCAAAAACAGTCATCCAAATGCATTTTCTGTCTCAGGAAGCTGCCAGATGCTGAGCACTGAGTGATACTCCCTCTTTCTCATGCTCTTTAACTAAGCATCTGAAACCAGACACTGTTCCCAGTGGGGGAATACAAATAGCATTATGCTCGGCATGAGTACATAGAACCCATTGTGTGGCTCAGCAGTACGCTGGGTGACTTTCTTCAGCCTCCTCAAGGAAAAATATCCAGGAAAGCTCATAGGCCCAGTGGTCACCTCTGGAGTGCTGAAATTAATAAAAGACCACCTAAAGACTACCTCTCACAAACCTAATTAGACTGTAACAAGAGGCAGAGAAACCATCACCTCCTACTCAGAAGGTTCCAAAACCAGTGACACTTATTCATACTCATCACAGTAAGGACACAGTAGTCCTGAACACTTGCCAGAAAAAAATCTGCAGGATTCTGCACTGCCTGCCCATACAAACAAGATGAGGAAGCAGGACTCTGTTACAATGCTCAAAGGGGGAGGTCTGTCCTATCAGAACCACAATCAGTATCGGTCTCTAAAAAACACATCTTGATTCTCAGATGTTAAAGAATTCTGAAAAGAGATGTCTCGGAAAGGACGCAGAAGCTGCTGGTTGTACTGAAAGTATTCAGCAGAATACTCAATGTCTTTTTTGCAGTCCTCTCCAAAAGGACTAAAAATTTGAAAGCACAGACTAGCTACAGATGCAGACTGGGCTTTATTTTCTGAGAAAAAAAAAACTCCAGAGAACCAGGATTTTCCATTAAATTCAGAGCAGGTCATGGAGGCATACAAAGGGCGTTGAAGCAGGACCAGAGTATGGAGAGGAGCAGCTTAATACCAGTATCCTTCAACAAAAATAGATAGAGAGGCTTGTCAAACTCTGCTGCTAAACTGGCACCACAACTTCCAGCAGAAGCCAACTGGATGGTGGGAAAAAAATTAGTGACAGAAGCTGGCATTAAACAGAGCAACAGACCTGCAACTTGCCGGATGGCATGGCACAGAAGTAGAAAGAGCTGGACCTATTGCTTGGGCTCAGGGCTCAATCACTAATCCATGGTGTTGATCCAGGCAGGTATTTGCAAGCTCTATGTATTCCAAGTCTTCCCGAGCAGAGACCATGAGGACCTCATTGTTGGTATTTACCATTAGGACCACCGAACTGTGATTCTCTTAACATCAAAATCACTTTCATCTTCCTCCCACAAAGAAAACACAGCTGTTTTGATGGAAAGGCCAGAGGTGACAGGACTGTAGGAATCCTGACACGCTACTTCGCTAAAAGTGATAGGCTGCAACAGGACCTAGTTAAGCTTAACAGAACTCTTCAGAAGTCTACAACGCCGATAAAACATAATCCAGAGTCAAACATCCATGGGATAACCACAGAATAGTGAACATATAAACTCAAACACCTTCTTCCAGCTGGACAGGTGGACAAATTCTAGAATCTGAGTCCCTCTCCCTTACCTGAATGCATGTTACTGAAGATGCATCAACCATAAGACATTGCATATTTAGTCTGAGAGAATTACGTTACTCGGCAAGGACCCAAGCTGCTTTGAGCCACCTTCATTATAGGATGACGTAATAAAGATCATGAGACCAAGAGAAGAAAAAGCTCTCCTATGCAAGTTCTTATGGCTGTTACCAAGGGTCCCGGCACAGTTAGCAATGAGGCACATTCCAGCATGGGTCAGGCTGCATCAGGAGGTAATCTAACTGGTCAAGGCTGAGCAATGCCCTCAGCCTGTGCAGAGAGGGCACATGAAGTCTTGTGAGATGCAGTGCTGTGAGTTAAGCCACGTTCTCTCGATAATAAAGAGAAAAGGCAACAGACATAAAACTAAGGATAGTGTGACCTCTTTGGAGAGGAGAGGAGGAAGTTACTGGTTTCTCTCTGGCAGAAGAGTGTGTGACATGGCAAGGTAAAACCTACATATAGAGACCTCATGACAAGGTGGAGGGCAAAGGAGAAGTCAAATTAAAAGGGAAATCAAGTAAAGATTTATTTAGGGTGGGTAAAGGCACTGAGCAGCATCAGGCAAGGTTACAAGACTACAAATAGCAGCAATAACACTTGAAAAGGACCATGGAACTGAAGGGCTGAGAAAGCATACCATGCTGTAAAAACAGCAAAAGGAAGCGGTAAGAGCTAATGAAGGCTTTGCCAGGGACAGGCACCAAGAAAATAAACACAATGAAATACAACAGGAGGTCTAGTTGCCATTGCAAGAAGAAAAGACATGGAGAACAGGAAAAGAAGAAAATCTGCATGCTGCAGAGACAACATTTGCTTGTTGGGAGTGGGAAGAAGCAACTCTGTTCTGTACACTGCAAGAAGGAGAAGGCTCCATCCCAAAAAGGCTTTGACAGACAACAAGGTACTGCAAGATCATCTTGCTTCCAACTGAGAGACATGGAAGCAGTCTGCTCAAGGTGCTCACTCCGCTTCGTTTAGAGTTGTCCAACAGGAAAGTGGTGGCTACAGTATCTGGGCTAATGCAGTTTGGGATCTGATGGCTCCTTTCCTACGTGTCATTGACAATGCCAGTAAAACAAACAAATAATTCCTAAACATGGCCTTGTCTTCCTCCCCTCTCTTTCTCTAAGTAGGCACTAGGATCCCTCCGGTCTCACAGCAGCCGAGAGAAACTGTATGGCCACCTGGCAGGCAGGCAGCAGCGCGTGCCCATGAGAAGCACCAAGTGACGGTTCCTCTTCTGCTGGCTACTGTCAGAGACAGAGATTAAGTCTGCCTGTCCATAGGCTGACTTAAGATAACAGCTGTTATTCCCATGAAGCTAAAGAATTGAAGGTCTCACTGCCTGTCATTGTATCCCATAATTTATGGTATTGTCCACAGAAGCAGGATCAGGCATGCATCACATCTCTGGTGACCAGAGTAGTCGATGTTCCCCTGCTTCCTTGCAGAAACAAATTACGCTGTGTACCAAAACCTCATAAAATTTAGGCTACTGAAATGCCTTTGAATTTACATCAAGATGAATTTACATCATTATCCCCAGAACAACACAGCTTTGCTGTACTTCAGTTAAGACTCAATTCCCACCTGAAGCCAAGGATGCTCTAAAGCTTCCTCTGTTGTAAGACGTTTGCTTGGATCCACTACTAACAGTTTCTTCACAAGATCCAGAGCTAAGATAATAAAGAGAGTTGGTTAGCGTATGATCAATAAATTCATTACCTGAAAATAAGTTCTGCAATATGCATACACCAAAGCTACGTGCGACCCTAACATAATTTCCATTCCCATATATGTCTGACTTATTATTGAATAACCTTCAAATAATTCAGGAAGGAGTTATATTTCATAAGTTTATCAGAAAAAGAATGATCACATCATTTATTAGAAACTCCTCTGCACATACAAAGGAGTACCCACGGCAAATACTACAATTTTATGCATATAAAGGATCCTGAAGAAGAAAAGCACGCAGACAGTAACTATCATTTCAGTTTGATGTTCAAAAACTCAATTAGTTATTCAGACTACTTAGCTTAGAGTGGGCCAAACTTAATAGTTGGTTCCACAAATGCGGCTGGTATTTTAAGCTCGAAGACTAGCACCATGAAATTACTCTTAACATTTCTCTCTTGGAATTTTAACTCATACACCTTAAATCCTGGCATTTTTGGTTCAACACTTGAATCTTTCAGCAAGGCAAAATTTGTAGTCCAGCTTGATGAAGTCAGAAGAAAAAGTGAAAAGCAGAAAAACAGATGTATATGCCTGCAAACTCTATACTTCCGTAGTTAATAAAGCTAAATATTACTAAGAAATCTCTTCAATGAAAATATATCTGCTCTTTCTAATGCTTCAGCTTTGAACTTAAAAAAAAATAAATTTTAAAAACTAAATGTATCAACATGCAGTGTGCCATAGAGCTGAAAGGAAGTTAAAGGAAAACACAAATGACAAGAAAAGAGCTAGATATTCTGCTACCCGTTGTACTAATAGTCATACCCATGTCTGATACATGCTTCCATTCTTTTGGAATGAACGTATATTCTCCACGAGTGATCTGATCTTTCAGAGATAGTCGAGTATTTTGCTCATTAAATGGTGGATATCCACACAAGCTATATAAAAGAAAACAAGTTAAATAAGATAGATTTTGTCATAGTGAACGAAACACTGAAATCACGCATTATAAAGCGCCCGCTATCATAGCGTCTTTTACACATATATAGTTTTAAACACGCTTTCACTTCCTAATAAAGATACTGAAGTTGCCAAGTCTTGAGCCATGTATGCCAATGACTGCCCAATGAAGGTAGCAGCTACACAATGTCTTACCATACAAAAAGAATAACTCCTAAACTCCAGCAGTCCACAGCTCGGCTGTATCCAGCAGTCCCAAGTGAATTTAGAACCTCAGGAGCAAGATACGTGGGAGTACCACATAATGTTTTCATAAGAGAAGTTTCTCCAAGAATCTTGGATTGTCCAAAATCTGTAATCTTGTATTTAAAAATGGTAACACCACATTACATATTCGGATTGACTGTAGAAGTACATATCATATTGTCAACATACATCAGGAGGTAACATTAAGTTTCTTCTTTCCAACTCAGTTCCAGCACATGAGTATGAACAAAATTTATCCCAAATATTGTTAAGTACTCAGTAAACAATAACTGAGAACAGGAGTAGGGAGAAAAATGACAAAGGATCATACTTACACTAGCAAAAAGTACTCTCAGATTTGGATATAAATGGACACCACAGAATAAAGGTATTGTAGCTTATTAGAAGAGATTACTTGAAAAATAAGCAGTTTAGCATGCAAATCTATTCAAGGCTTTATCTGTGAAAAAACCCCAAAAACACACCCCCACAAAAACACTCCAACCCAAAAAACCCACAAGACAACACCAAAACAATCTGTCACCATACAGCCTGGATATTTGTGGAAATGCTGTCGGTAATTGAAGAATTGCAATTTTATTGAAAAAAAAAAAATTAAAAAAAATATATCGACATTTGAAGTTGTGTACTCAATTAAGTGCTATAAAAGCACAACATTTCTCAGTTTTTCTTAAGTAAGTGTATGGGCTGAAATATCCACACAAGTAAAATTAAAATTATGAAAAAAACCCTCAATGTTTTAAGTTACATCATAGTTTGTATGACTAATTCCATAATTTTTATTTTTTTTTTTACTATGTTTAGCTAAATATTGGGAAGAATGGGAAGGAATACTCTCAAAATTTGAAATGAACAAGAAGAAATGTAAGTTTCCTTACCTTTATAAGACATGTCTCTTCAGAAGATGAAAGTAGCACATTCTCTGGCTTTAGATCTCGGTGTATAATTCCATTGTCATGAAGATACTAGATATATACAGACATACAATAAAAAAGAAAACCCAGACCATTAACTCTTTTTAAATGCAAGCTTTCCGATTTTTCATGTAGCAATGGCAGGATAACTGAAATGGTTGTGTAAGAGGCTTGTATGCATTTAAAACTACAGAGCTTATAACTTCTTAAACAAATAAAAACAAACAAACAAATCCATCCTTAGAAACCATGATGCTTCAAATGTCAAATCTCAATACAAGCACAGTGGGTAGACCTGGCAAGGTGTTCCATTCTTCTGATTCACTGGAAAGCTATACTTCTTTCTCCATCTCAGTAAAAGCAACAGAACTAAGGAAGCCCAAAGTTCTACACTGCCTTTGTAGGAATTCTGGTTTTCCACCTCTCTCTCATTTCTCTTAGTCATTATTACTGTATGATCATACCCTCTTAAATAAAAGCCTGCATTTCAGTTTGGAAAGACAGTTAAATTCACCATGCCACAATCGTCCTCACACAGCTGAGTAATAGTAGACAGATATAAAAAAAAAAAACCACCTCAGTTGTCAAAGAGCTGAAGGCTGAAAGAGAGTTCAAAAACTTGGTGACAAAACTAGGAAAAGTGAGGAAGGAGGAGATATAAGATCAACGTCAGATTAAATCTACAAAGGCTTCTGAAAAAAGTTACTTCCTTGAGGTTAGTGTAGAATTGTTCCGTTATCTGTAGTTCTGAAATCTAGTCATACTCAGGTCCAGGCAATTAAGTTTGATGTAGAAAATAATCTTGCAGAAGTTACTAATGAAATATGCTTACCATTTCATGGCTTTAGAAGAAATTTATCTAAAGACTCAACATTCAGTATTTGAGATGTATTAAAGTAGTCTTAATCTGTTGTCTACTGAACTCAAATGCTTATTCAGGAGCGCATAGTAACGCATCTGATCATTAATTTTTTTGAAGGCTCCTACATTGGTGACTCTTTGCCCACACACTACTAGAAGTCTTACATGATAATCCTGCCATCAATGAGCTCAGCCTGTATTATTACTTCACTCCCTGTTTTTAATAAGCAAGAGTGTTTGAACGTTCTTTGGCTGCAGTGAGGCAAAAAAATCTTGTTAAACCAACTTGTTAAGAGCGCTGTGCTGATTGCTTGCACAGGTTTTAGAAGTGAAAAGTGACAGAAAAATTCATCTGACTGACATTCATACGCATAACCATATTTTTCTTGGTAGAATTCATGATTATCTACCTTTACAGCCAGCAGCATCTGATAAAAATACAACTTGCAGGTAGCTTCTTTCATCTTGATTGGCCTTGACACTCTGTCATACAATTCTCCTCCTTCCATCCTAAAACAAATGCAAGTAACAAGTCAACGTATTACTTCCAAAGGATTAATCTCATTAGACAAGACTGACGCCAAAACATTTGGCTATTTTGGCTACAGAGAAGGAATGTATTTCTGAAAATGAGTGAGCAACATCCTAAATACAGCACACGCACTGCTGAATTAGGCCTAACCTCCTGAGTCTTCACTGGGAGTTGTGATTTTTGATCAGCCTCCTCTTACAGGCTCAAAATCAAAAAAGTAGCAGAGATCCACAACAGCAGGATAGTGGGCAACTATCGAGGCACTAAGTGCCTTCAAAACGTAGGATTACTCTCCTGGTTATCCTAGTTCCTAATTCTACAGAGGTTTCAGAGAACAGTCGAGGCCAGCAAAAGAAAAACCAAACCAAACCAAACAAACAAAAAACCCCAGAGTTCAGAACTATCCACATTCTTTGTGGCTATGAACAACATTTCATTTTATGCGTTTACTTTCAAACAAGTTACTTACAGTTCCAAAACAATGTAGTAATCCTCTGCTTCAAAGAAGTTTTTGATCTTGATTAAGCAAGGCTAATAAAAAAAAGGGGGAAAAACACAAACAAACACACACCAAAAAAAAAGTACAATCATTTGTAAAAACTAACATTATCATCTTAAAGTTCTTATTTCAGTATGATTTCAACCACACCAGTTAAACTAACACTTAACAAAACTGACTAGCACCCCAGGCTTTGGCAAACACTTAATATTCAGGTCTGTTGCCTTCTCCCCTGTACCTACACACACAAGAACATTCAGCTCCTCTGGTGACTGCAGCTCAACAAGTATTCTTATTTTTTCCAGTTGTGAGATATTTTCTTTATATGCCGTAGCACATTGGGAAGCAAGGTAAAGTTCATTAAGCTACGCAAACTTTCTACTTAACAAAAGTAAAAGAAATGCCTTTCGTGGGGCAGGGAGGGCATGCAGAGGAAAGAGGAGATACAAATTCAAACAACTGCCAGTGGAATCTAATCTCTCTATTTTCTTATCTGGCAGTATTTACGAAAACACACATCAAGGAAAGATTTTCTACAACAGTGGATCACGCTGAAACTTCTGTGAAGTTTCTTCTCAAATCTATATTTCAGTTATTCAAAGTTTTAAAACCTCAAATCTGTAAAGGTATAATATACTTAGAAAAAAAAAAAGAAGCGTTCAATAGATTTATTTACAAGAAAAAAAATATATGCATCCTTTAACATATTTTCTAAACAGATAAACTTGGTCTTTAGTTACTGCACTAAGGTCAGTGAACTACAGAAGTACAGTAGGCAGCAAAAAGGAACAAAAAAGTACAGCAACACTCACATGATCTATTTTCTTCAAAATTTCAATTTCTGTATTGATATTAAAAGCCGGATTCTATGAAAAGAATCAAATATCATATTGGGTAAGACAGTGCCGTTCTGGAATAAGACACATCAGAAACAGGAGACCAGAAAAGCCATCATTTCATGTCCCTTGCAACTTTAAGAGACCATAACTTATAATCTTTTTTCCATAAACTGATCAGGTGCCTTCAGTGAATTGAATCAACAGTCTGCTCTCATTATTTGTAGCAAGATATTGCTCCAGACATGTCATTTCACTGCAGGTTAAAAATCTCCACCTAATTTCCAAACTAAAAAAAAAAAACCCAAAAAAAACCTGGCATCCTGTCCTCAGCTAGCTACCTTTCCACCTTAGAATTTTTGCCTTTACAAAAATATTTTCCAGATCAAGTAGTAGTTTACTATACAGTGCCCGATGAAATACTTTTGTCAGTTTGAACAGATTCTGTATATTGTATCTGCGCACTGAATTCCATTTTCTCATCGAAGGAATTAATAAGGTCAATCTAACTTGATTTAATTTTAGTAAATCCAAAGCAGCACAACTTACGTAACTCCTTCCATGTACTTTTGCCTCTAACTGGATTTTTCTCCAAAGTTTATCACATACCCTTATATAAAATTAAAATTAAATAGATACGAAGTTGCTTGGATCTTTCTCATGTTGGAGCAGCGCCACTTGGCTTGTTCTTCTTTAAATCGAAGCGTCTGCTACAAGACCAGATACATGAAAAGCCCTTCCCAAAGGGCTTCATACAATTTTATTAAAAAGTATTATAGAATCATAGGGTTGGAAGGGACCTCTGGAGATCACCCAGTCCAACCCCCTGCCAGAGCAGGGTCACCCAGAGCAGGTGGCACAGGAACGCGTCCAGGCGGGTTTGGGGTGTCTCCAGAGACGGGGACTCCCCCACCTCTCTGGGCAGCCTGTGCCAGGGCTCTGCCACCCTCAGGGTAAAGAAGTTCCTCCTCATGTTTAGGTGGAACTTCCTATGCCCAAGTTTGTGCCCGTTACCCCTTGTCCTGTTCCCGGGGACCACTGAAAAGAGCCTGGCCCCATCCTCCTGACACCTCCCCTTTAAGTATTTATAAGTGTTGATATTATGATGGAGAGTTTGTAAATTTTAGCAGAGTTTGTAAGTTTTCGGTCAGACTCTGACAGTTATGATGTGCCTATTTGATACATTTTAGGAGATAAACCCCACAAGTCTCCCCACCACCCTTTGTGTACACCACATTAACAAACAGTCCTGAATTATGAACATAATGAAATGTGGTCAAAGAATAAAAGCAAGCATTTTCTACAGAACTCTGTAGATACTGTAAAATCAAAAGGCATTTTGAAATTATATACAGAAGACATTATGTGAGAAAATCCTCTTTAGTTAAGAGAGCTGGGGAGTCAGAGAGGTTACCAAATAGACGGCCAAAAGACAGACAAACAAAAATACTTACTGTCTCTCTAATACCACTTGCCACGAACTTCCGTTTATTGATTATCTTTACTGCAACTTTGTTACAAGTGCTCTTCTCAAATGCCAGTTTGACTTCTCCACAGGCACCACTAACATAAAAGCACAGCTACGTTAATGCTTACAAATACTTTTCAAAAATCTGCATAACAAGCATAGACAAAATGAAAGCACTGAATTACACACAATCTGAGGCTGCAGCTTTCAAACTTTCTGAATACGGCATGCTGTCAAAACTTTCTCAGAAAGCATTCAATGGTTAGGAAGTCTGCTTAAGTAGCAAGTGATGTCAAGGGCCACCCATTAAAACATGCAGAAGTAAGTATGTAGAGCAACTAATCTGTTTGTGCAAAGGGTACCCATGAATATCAAGGACAAACTCTGTCAGCATTTCCATCACACAAATGCATTTAAGGGAAGAGAACCTAGTGAAGACTTCTATCAACACCGGGCTGCAGAGATCTGAGGAACAGGTATGACAATACTTTTATTTTTACAAAGTAACTATTATATTACAGGAAGAAATCCTTGTATTTTGCACTTGGATTTGTTTCCACTTAAGCATTCTCCTCCAGATTCTTCGCTGATCGTCTTTGTCCAAAAGATAATAGAATAGTCTTCACTTAAGATAGCCTCTCTCCTTTTTCCTGAAAACAGTTCTTTTCCCTTCTGTCTGAAGGCCTCAACAATGATATTGTAAAAAGCTATATTCTGACATAAAGCTCATCCTTCTACTTCCAGTAACTCAGTAAATTAATCTACAAAATTTAAAATCTTGTTAAGAATCTACAGACTTTATTCTCTTCTAGAGAAAAAAAAAAAAAAAATGTGTTTCACAATTAACGGTAGGTTACAAAACCGAAGCCAATTATAGGAATAAAGCCAAAATTCCTGTTTAAGCTGTTCTAAGGAACAGGTTTACTCAGGTGTTTCATTCATTTTTTCTTCTTTTCTTTTTTTTAAATGGCAGCTCAATTAACGCTGGTAATAATTCCAGTACAGGGTACTGAAAACGGTAATAAAATTAAAGCTTAATACTGCGGAAAGGATGCTTACCTTCCCAAAGTCTTTGACATGATATATTTCTCTCTGAGTTCTCTAGGAAACACCAACTGATCGTCCACCATAAGATCAGAAAATACAAACACTAGGAAGATCAATGGAGAAAGTTTTCCTGTTATTAACTTTAATATTTTGTTACAATGAACTACTATGCTTCCTGAGCCTTTGTAGTCAACAACATAACTAAGAAAACGCTGTCTGCTAGAATAAAAACATAAATATATTAAAAAGTTAATTGATGCTATAAATACATTGGCTATGGGCTAGCAAGGTGACCTTATTACTGAAAACTGACATCTTTGGTATTAACTTCACAACAATGCTTAATCAATTAACAGTATGTTTAAGGACAAAACAGGCAAGAATTTCAATGTCACAGCAGGGAACGAAGAAAAGTGGCAATCAGGAAGACAGCATCTTAGTGGAAAAGCAAAGACAAAGAAACAAAACCCGCCTCCTAATTTTTAAGAGGATTTTTTAATTATTATGCAGCATCTGGTAAGTACCCGGCTTTTTCTCAACTTCCCTTGAATAGTCTGTTTCCCCTGTTCCCACCACCACATGCACAGCGACTGAAGCACAAAAGTGTTTCAAAAATAGGAAGACATCTATAAAGGTTTATACTCCAGTAAGGTCGTTCCTGATGCAGTTTCTTTTAAATCTTCTTTTTTCATTTTTTTTTCTAGGGTTGAGGTGGATATGGATAATTTTTATGCAAGTACTGAAACATCAATTCACGACTGTATTTTAACAGCACTCACAAAGAAGCTCAGCTTGTAAGAAAGATATTCAAGTCACTGCAGAAATAACCTCTTGGTCAACACGTGAAGAACCTATTTATGTTATAGTACATTTTACCCTTATTACTCTGTACAGACAGTGCAATTTCAGAGTTGTGAGTCAGTGGAAGCCTCTTCCCTTTTCCAACGAGCTCTCTATTAACAAAAGTTCCGTTTGCACTGTGGTCTTCAATGTAGGCAACGTAGGAATTTTTTGGACCCATTTCCTCAAAGAGAAAAAAAAAGGAAAGATAACAATAGGGGGAAAATTACCGTACTGTAAAGACACGACAGACCACAGAAATTTACTATTGTTGGCTCAGGAAATCAGACTACTGAGGTTATTTCATGAACTGGGTTAATGGAGTATTGCCAAGAGTCTTGTTAAAGGAGTCAACATGGAAGGTCCTTAAACTTTGATTTCTTTAGGATCCACCCCTGACAAAGTCGATCTTTTTCAATTATGCCAAGCCAGAAAAAGACAGTCATCCTTTTTAGCACTTACCCTGAAAATTCGGAAATGCTTCTTGCTATAGTTTTGGTAGAAGCCAGTCTCAGACAATCCTAGCTTTGAAAAACTATAATCACAGCTTTTGTCTCTTCCAAACCAGTATTCATCATTCACACAGTCTGCAGAGGAGAGGGAAGTAAAGCAGAGAGAGTACGCAAAAGTGCAGGAAGTTATTAACTACAGAATAATGCCAAATGCTAGTACGTAGGATAACAAGGACAAGATTCTTCCTATACAATCAAGTTTATTTGTCTTAATTCAGACAAAGCACAATGCACTATCAACACCTTGTACAGTATTTTAATAACTTTACCCTCTTCAGTAATAGTAGAGCTTTCAGTTCACCCTCAGCAATACAGGCTTATATGATATATAAACAAAATAAATTATGAAATGGAAAAATGAAGTAACAAAGAACACGAATACCCCAGAATTCCTCTAAATCTCCTCTAAGTCTACAGAAGCTGTGTATCTGCGTACTCAATATAATCCCTGGGATGTAGCACAGAATACAACATTATTGGAAAAGTTGCAAGCTTGTACTTAAATTCACTTTGTTTGTTTCAAACTTAAGTTTGAAAAAGACACTGCTATCTACCAAGCTGCTCAAAACTTTTCTAAGGTACTAAAAATGAACCAAGAGGCTTATTACAGTATGCACATACCACAATTGCTGAAACCTTTTCCAAGTGCAAAGAGTCGACCCCAAGGCTGAGGAACAAGCTCTTCAGATTCCTGGTCTTCAGGGATCGATGGAAGCTCCTGAGTGGGAACAGTGTCCAAAGAACTGAGGGTGCCAGAACTTGAGGAAGACTGACTAGTACTCTGTGACCCACTGGAAGAGGAACCGGTACCACCCTGTGACTGTTGGGCACCTTGAGACTGCTGCGCTTCACCTCCAGTCTCTCGAGACATGTTGGCTTCAAACGGAATGTTCAAAAAAACCAGTTACTACAGCAAAGCAAAATTGACAAACATTCATACACTGTACTGTTAATATCCAAACCTATTCTCAGTCTTCAGGTAAGTAAAACTTTCAACCAAAATGTGCATGTGTGGATTATAGGCAAGTCCCAAGAATTTCACAAATCATTATGTTTTTCCCAAGAATTTTGCAAATCATTATGTTTTTCCTTTTAAAAAAGAATGTGGTGCTCCCTCTACTGGTTCTAAAACAACTGCTAAATCTTATTCCCAGATTTTCAAAGTGTGAGCCCTGAAGAGCTCCTGTATTTCACAAACACACGTGCAGCACTCTCTGTCAGAGAATCCCCACACAGAGCAGTAACCACCACAGCTCCCCACACGCAAACGGAAAAACTGAAAAAAGAAAAATAGGAACCATAAAATGAAGTACGTTTTCCTGATGCTGAAAGCACCCAACAGATTTATCAAACAGCAAGCCAATTTGGTGTTTTGGCTGAATATTCCTTTAATATAAGTTATAACTCATGGATTTTCACATGTCTCTTCCACACAGGGTCTATCCAGCAGCTTTATTTACAAGAAAGACACACTTATACATAATTAACGTACAACACTGGCAAACTCAGATACACACCACATCCCTAGCTGTTGCTATCAAAGACAGCATCAAGAAAAGGCAACAAAGGGCATCTCCCTGCCCTGTTACGAAAAGGGAATTTACAGCGGTATCGCGCTTTCCTCCTCACTTAAGAAAAAACAACCTACCAGCCACATCTTTGAGCTAACTCATCTTTAGCTGGTTTTCTCCAAGAGCACCCGTGCTCATGCTGCCAAGGGGCTACTGCACCACCTGTGAGTGACCCTTCCCAGGGCGGCTGCCATCCTGCGGGATCCGCTCCGCTCACCTGCCTGCCTCGCTTTGCCGGCGCCTCTTGGTTTTTAAGCCGGTTGCCATCCAGCTCAGTCTATTAACTCAGACTAATTTAAACCTCCTTACCGGTTTGCTACAGTTCATGATTAGCCATAAACACACCGCAGCGCCCTGGGTACTCTCCGTGTTGCCTTTTGCACGAAGGTGTTCAGGCGCGCTGGCGGCGGGGAAGAGGGAGGGCGGCGGGCCGCCTTCCGGGGCGCTCACGCGGCGGGGCCGGGCCAGGCCGGCGGCGGGCGCTCCGCATCTGCGGGGAGCGGAGCCGAGGGCGGGCAGGAGCCCGTGGCGGCGGGGAACGCCAGGCCGCAGCACCGCCGGGAGCCCTTTCTGTCAGCGGCCTCCCCGCCGGCACCGGCACTGAGGGACGCGGGGGCAGGAATCCCCTCAGCCCCGCCGCCCGCAGCGCCCCCTGCCGGCCGGCGGGGCTGACACGCCCCCCCCTCCCGCAGTAGCGCCCCCTGCCGGCCGCCACAGCACTGCACTCCCGCCCCCGGCGGCGCCGCGCGGCCGAGCGGGCTGCACCGCCCTCCCCCCTGAGGAAAAGCAGCGGCGACCGGCGCGGTGGCGGCGGGCACCGGCGGGGCGGGGAGCCCCGAGAGGCGGGCGGGGCCCGGCAGGCGGAGGAGGGGTCGGAACTCACGGGTGGTGGAGCCCGCGCCGCTCGCCGCGCCGAGCCGTTGCCGCCTCGCGCAGTGCGCAGGCGCCCCGCCACTCCTCGCTACGAACTGAACCAATCAGAGCCCGCCCTCCCGCGCGGGGGCCGCTGGGAGTTGTAGTCCGACGGGATGCAGGCGGTGCTGGGCCGGGCGCGATGGGCGCTCCGCGTCTGCCGAGCGGCCCCGCGGCCCCGCCGCCTCGGGCCGGGCTCTCCGCCGGCCCCGCGGTGCTGGAGCTGCGGCAGCCCCCTACCCGGCGCGGAGGGGCCGCCTCGCTTCTGCCCCGGCTGCCAGGCTCTGCAGCCCCCGGCGCCGCGGCCTGATCTCTTCCGCCTGATGGACTGGTGAGTGCCGGCGGGGCGGCGGCGGGCCCGGCCGTCCGCGGGCCTCACGCCGCCTTCTGTCGCCCGCAGTGACCGCTCCTTCCGCATCGACGCGCAGCGGCTGCAGCGGCGGTTCCGGAGCCTGCAGCGCGCCGTCCACCCCGATCGCTTCGGGCAGAGGCCGCTGGTGAGCGCCGAGGCGGCGGGCGCGGGGTGCCGGGCGGGTGGAGGGGCCTCGCCGCGTCCCGCCGAGGCCCGGCGGTCGGGCTGGCGGGGCTCCCCGCGGGGAGAGGCCGCCTTTCGCCTTGGGCTGTGCCGTCCCCGCCGCCCTCCTGCCCCGGGATTCCCGGGACTCTCCGTGTCCCCGCCGCCCTCCTGCCCCGGGATGCCGGGGGCTCTGCGCTTGCTGTGTCCTGATGCTCGGGAGAGGCCCCTGAAAACGCCGATAAGAGGCTGTTGTGGTTCTTCAGATCCTCTTTGCGTGAGCTGCGTATTTACAACTCCCGACAGCCTTCTTCCTGCTCTTCCTATCTGTTAAAACTCACCTTTCAGTTTTACACACGTGTATTGTTGTGGGAACACTATTTCTCTGTAGGTAACAAAATGTAAGGTGTTTTGCTGCTTGTTATTGACTTGTTACTGTTATTTATGGTCTATTCACAGAAAGAACAGTACTACTCTGAGCAACACTCCTCCCTGATTAACAAGGCCTACCAAACCCTCCTGAACCCGCTGAGCCGTGGCCTCTATCTAGTAAGGTGTCCATTACGTATTTTATCAATGTTCCTGTAACTGATCATAGGTGGCTGGGGCTGCTGTAACGTAATGAATCAGCCCTTTGACTCCATCATTAACAACATGCCCATTTGTGTTCCTCTGAGGAGGAGATTTACCAGGGATTGAAGGAAGAGGGAAAACAAACTTGTCTGAAAAATAGCCAGCTTTTCCGCTATTTTCTTCAATGTTTTGCCGACAATTACTATCTCATTTGCTTCTCATGTGATACTGATTTGTTTCCTGCATCACACATTGTGCTTGGCCACGGCTGTTCCTTTGAAATGTCCGCTGGCCCTTGGCAGCCTTCATTCTGGTTTTTTGCTTTGGTTAACTGCTGGTTTTTAGGGTCTACCTATGGAGGTAACTTTAAGACTGACTCTGTTTATGCACATTTCATATAAATGGGAAGTTTATTCAAATTCAATATTTATTAAAACTGGAAGTTTATCAAATATGAATCTGAGTGAGCCCTGCTAAAAGACTTAATATTCAAGAAAATAATTCACATTGAAATAGAGGCAAGAATGTGTATTTCCAAATTCCCGTTTTCTTCACCAGCTGGAGCTGAATGGAGTAGAGCCGGCACAAGAGACAGACTCTGATGCAGACTCAGCATTTCTCATGGAAATCATGGAAATTAATGAGAAATTAGCAGAGCCTAAAAATGAAGATAGCCTTGAAGAAATTGAAACTTTAATTAAAGGTAGGTTATGATTTGAGGGATTTGTACAGAATTAATTTACTGTATCTTGTATAACACGGGTCTCTCTCTTAAAGCTTTTTCAGTGTGTTTCTCTTAGAATCTCTAACTTGCATTAGTCTTGAATTGACTCACTGCAGTAGCTTCCCCCAAAAAACCAATGTTGTCTTTGCCAATTTGTGCCACCTAAATGTCAAAACTGGCTTGAGAAAATTTGTGTAACAGCACCTATTCTGATGGCAAGATCGGTATAGATGTTAACTACAGAAAGGAACTTCTTATTCAGCCTTTAGCAGATCAGGGCAAGGAGACTGTTTTAAAAGAAAGAACCATTCAAAATGAAGTTTAATAAAATGCTTGACTGACCACGTTAAGAAACTTCTTCATTTTTACAGACACTGTATTTCTTTCACCTTCTTCACCTTAGCAACCATTATATTAAGCAGTTATTATCCTTACACAAGCAACTTCCTTATTTATATTGTTGGTGATACCCAAAATATTGAGTTTATTGGTATATTTAATTCCTTGTAATAACAGTAGTGTGTCAAAAGCAATTAGAATAACTAGAATAAAAACTAAGTAGAAGAAAATTAATTGTAGCAGGGTAAACTGATACACCAAAAGTAATTTAGATTTGTGGGAAGTTAGTGACCGTTGATTTGCATTGGAATTGTTGTCTGTAAACCTGTTTAAACAAATAAATATCTTTGTTTGAAATTATAATATATAAAAAAAGCATGACAGCAGTATTATGGAAAGCGCTCTTAGCTCCCAAGAGACTATGAAACTAGTAATTAAGTTTCCCACCACAGACAATCAGAATGCAGTGGTACTGAATATACTAAGTGTGTAACAAAATGTGAATGGAATAATTTGTTTTACAGTTAAACAAGAAGAACTGACCAAAGAGGTGACTGCAGCTTTTGAAAGAGGTAGCTATTTCTATTAAGTATTCAGCTGCCATACGTACCAGTTATAAATGCTTAAAAATACCACACTCTCTTACTGGCAAATATTTCCTGATCTACAGAACACATATACTACAGAAACAAGTGTTCTTTGTTTGGTATTTAGACCAAATACCTCTAAGCTGGCCTTTCTGCTGATTCAGGAAATTCAGGACCTCACATTAAATTAAAAAAAAAAATCCAGTACAAAAGTTCCAGTTAATTCAATTTACATCAAAACGATCACTTCAAGTGGGAACACAGATGCTAAGAATTGTTTCTTTGTTTGTTTCCCCAAATAGCGGGAAGGACAGACTCTTTTCTTAGTCGAACGCACCACCCGTTCTGAGGTTTCAGACTTGAATTTGGGAAATCTTGCTCTGCTGCCTACCACTGAAGCCGTATGGCAAGGAAAGAGCCAAGGCCTCTTTTAGCCTCAGGTTTTAGGGACTTTCTGTGCAATAACCAACATAACTTTATCCACAACCAAGCAAACCGTTCCAGCCTAGCTTCTTATTCTGGGAAGAAACCTTTGCATTTCTCTCCTGGATCTTGGAATGCCTTTATTGTTAGGTTTATGTAGTACTGTGGTGTAAAACATCAAACACCACGTAGTGCTGTAGTTACTGTAAACTAGTAATGTTTTATTATTTCATTTCAGATGATCTTCAAGAAGCTAAGAAGCTTCTAGCCAAAATGAAATATTTTGCAAACTTAGAAGATAAACTAAAGAAAAAGAAGATCCCTTCCTGATACTGCCTCCTTTCCCATTAAGAGTTAATATTATTTTCAATTAAACAACTGATTTAATTACCAAAATCAGAAGAATGGTGTTTGCTTCCTACGTTTTCATTAAAAGCTTTAATTCTGAGAGAAGGAAGATAAAAGTAAAAGAAATCCAGTGCTTCCTGTAGCACTTAAGTAACAGATGGCATCGGGAATTGCTGACAACCAGGAAAAGTTGTAATAGGTAAGGTAGGACTTCTGTCCTAGCAGTTACAGGTATTGAAAGGAGTATCAGAGAGGCACAAAAACACCATATGTAATTGAGATTTCTTACTTTTGGACTACTAAAATACGAATAATTTATTTTAAATTGAGAAAGAGCCCTGGACAAAATGTTGGAGATTAAGCAGAAAGCTCATTCAAGCTCTCCGTAGTCTCCTCGTGTGTGTTCTGTCAGGCCATCTTGAAAAATCTTTAAAGGTAAATAAAAGGTATTTAATTTGAATCATCTGCCCTCTCTGCTACTCGGTGCTTTTTGTGATGTTGAACGCAGTCTGCCAGGAATTGACCTTCAAAACTAGAAGAGATTTTACCCTGCTGCACAGTTTAAAATGTTAAGATGCCAGGTTAGGGCAAAAAAATAAACCCAAAGCCCAGAAACTGTTTTATTAGTATGCTTTTAGGAAACAAGTCTTTCTAATAAACTTTATTACAAATAACAGCAATTCAGATAGGTGCTGTACTGTCTCTTGGCAGTAAAAGAGCAGCTAAGGAATAATCTGACTAAATCTGCCAGGAGGGGTAAATTCACCGAACACCCTTTCTGGGTTCCTACAACATCAAGTTGTGCCTAAACATCGAGTCTTCTCTGTATGATAGAATACGTTGTTAATGGCATTTCAACAATAGGTGTTTTGACAGCATTTCAGAAAGATTAACTTGCCTTTAATTAAGCTTCCTCTAAATATATAGGAGGATTTAATAAGCTACTTGTTCGTGGCATTACACTGCTAATTTAGAAGACGCTGTTCATAATTCTCATGAAAGTTCTGTTACAGCTGAGAAATTACACAGAATTTTTTTAAAATTCATCATGGAGTTGTCTTCTTTCATAAAGCTCTGTTTCCTTTTTTTTAGCATTTCGTCCAAAATTAAGCTTGTGAAATTCCTTTTTGATTTCCAGAAAAGATTTGTTTTTTGTCTCAGGAATTACGAGGAAGATGAAAGCAGCGACTAAGGAGCACTCCAGTAAGAACACCAGAAAACAATACTGCTTCAGTCCGTTCTGAAAATAAAATTTATTTGATTGCAACATATTTCAAGTGTAAGTGGGTTTGGGAAAATAAAAAGCTTTCTGTTCCCATTCACATCTTACATTGCTGCTCAGATATTTTTAATAAAAAGATGTTCAACCTATCCTTACTTTACATGTAACTTTTTAAAAAGCTTTTTTTTTAGATAAAAGACTACAAAGTGCTGTGCAATACACTTTGTAGTCTTGTATTAAAAAAATGATTTAAACACACACTAAATTCATAACGTAATGACAGGTCAGCATTTGGTGCTTAGCTGTCTCATTTTAAGATTATATTACTTATGTTTTTTCTGAATGTTTATTAATATTTTTCAATGCTATACATTAAAAAAACCAACTATCTTATTGAGAAGCGGAGTTCAACCAAGAAGAAAGGACTGTCAAATTAAGACACCCTGCTGCGTGCTGTTCCTGCATGTTTTGCTCTCAATAACAAGTGCTAAAACTGAAAATACAGAGCTAGAAATTAAAATCTTTACTGTTTTTCCTAATGATCTTCCTGATCACAGAACCCCCTGTATGTAAGTTTAGTGAGCTCTCGCAGATGTAAGCCACTACCCCACGTACTAGTTCCACTCTACTTAGACATAAAAGCACAAGGTACTACTAAGAAATGTGTTATTTGAATCTCAATATCAGATTAAGTTGGTTTTTTTAATCTGAACATGAAAATCCCCTCCATGCATTCCTTTTCATTTTCATTTATCATGTTTCATTATTTTTTGTTAATATCTAAAAAATATTTTAAGAGGGATGGAATCTAGGTTGAGGGACAGTGTGCATCCTATGTTTAAATGTTACCGTATAAGAAAAAGCAATTTGATGGAACCCGAGAGAAGATAAAATGAGAGGCGAGGCAATTAGGAAGAGGCGTTCTGCGTACTTACCACTATGAAGGGAAAGAGCATTCCAATTGTGAAGAAACTAATCCAACTAATAGTCCCTGCTATCATGTAAGCAGCAGGACGTGAAGACTGTATGAATAATTCCGCTGTCAGGGTATTTGTTATGCCACCTGGGGGAATGAGTTTCAGAAAGAGAAGAGGTCGTTAAGCTCAATGTCTGTTAGTGGTTATTTCCAGCGCCAGAAAAACTGAGTTGCTCAGTTTCAGGCTGTGGAGACTGAACTGTTCTTGCGTTCCTCAGGCAGAGCATCAGCAGCCTCCCTGGAAATCCGTATGGCTTGCCCGACACAGCAGAGCTGCTGATGCTCCCGCCACCACCCCATCCCCTCATCTCACTGCCTTACAACATTCACCGCTGTGTAATACCTGGTCCCAACCCAAAGCTCAAGATGAAGGCAAATATAGATGCCATGCTGATGTAAGGCACCCACCAGTACAGGTCCTGGAACAGAAGGGAATGAGGTTTAGTTCAGATTTTGGTAATCTAAAGTTTGCCTTAACTGTTACATTTCCTTTTGCTATTTCATTGCAACTAAGACCAACAGCCATTCATGGCCGTTTACAGCTGATTTATTTAACAGTACTGCTTCAGAGAAATTAAATATAGTTCATTTAATAATTTTTACTAAATGGAGTCTAGTACTTCTGTCGAGATTTATTAGGGACTGAAGCAGACCCTGATGCTTGATAGCACCACTATGTAGTATTTCATCCTAAAGATTACTTGAAAAGCTAGAATAAATGCTGTTTTGTCATCACTTAGTTTTGTCAGCATTAAACTGGCTGCAGATTTGAGACAAATACACGATCAAATCTTAGCTGAGAGCATTCTCTTATTTTTGGTATTTCCCAAGAGAATGCTCTCAGCTAAGATTTGATCAAATCTTCATCTGCAGAATTGATCAAATCTTTCAGTTGCTGCGAGTTTTATGCTGCGGTTTAAACCTGTGCAGCTCTTATCTTCCACCTTGTTTTGAGCATCACAGATTTTCGCTCACTATAGTCCTATCGTGTAATATAAATGAGTCCTCCTTCACACCTGGTAAGTCAGAGAGAAAGTTAAAACAGTGCTCCAAAGGCTCATAAGGAGGTAACCCCCAATGATGAGATATCTTCTTCCCACGTAGTCTATCAGCAAACCCTGGAGACAAGACATAATTTTCTGTTACTATATTGATCTCATCTTTACCAACGTTCCTCTTCAAGAAGAATCGTTACTCTTTATGCTAGGAGGTAGAATGAATTGTTACTTACACAGGTGAGGGCTGTGAGGCATTCACAAGCTCCAGTGCCGAGTGTCACATACGGGATTTTTTCTGCTGAGATCCCAGCTTGTTTAAAAATGTAAGTTGCATAGAAATAAATCTACAACAGAAAAAAAAAAGGGTGGGGGGTGGCATTCCCAATAGTCCAATAGTTAAATTGTCATCTGGAAACAAAGTCAAGTTCATCCTAAACATACAGCTCCATGTATTTTATATTGTGGGTTATTATTTGATGTAAACAGCAAGAAGAATCTGTTAAATTCATATCTAGGTAAATATATTGCTATCATAATAGCAAATACAATTATTCAACTTACTGAATGTAATACTTCACATTCTTAAACCAGACACAATGGGATAAGCTGATCCACCTTTATTTACTTTTTCAGAAGATGTAAACTTAAAGTCATTCTTTAAAGGAATTTACATCGCAGAAATACATAAATGAAAAAAAAATGGAAAAAAGAGAAACACAAAAATAATAGAAAGATATTCTTTCCCATTTCTCTGAGCTTCTCTATGTGGATCCTTCATGTTAATAAAAGGTCAAAAAACAGATGGAAATTAAATAATTCTTTAAGCTGTTTGTAGGTATGAAATCTTACAGCGTTTATCCCGCTGAGCTGTTGGCCCATAGTCATCACAATCACAGTAATGAGCTGCCACCTCACGCCACGATCAGTGAATAATTGCCACGGCTTCTTGGGTTTCTCCCCATCTACGGCAAAACATTCCCGCTGTATGTCTTCCATCTCCCTGCGATAATCCGAAGAACCATGAAACCGCTTCAAAGCTAAAAAAAAGAAGAAAATTAATTCTCTTATGTTTACCTATTCCCCACAACTTTGGGAAAATCATCTCTTTCCATAATGACTGGCTTTAGCTAGGATATGAAAACTTTCTGCTTTAGGAAGCTAGGAAAAAAGTCATTTGCTTTGTGACTTGTTTTTTGCTTGCTGAATTTCCAACATTTTTTTGCTGTGGTGGATTTGGAGATTTCAGTGGCACTACTTTGCTTTTATTTTTTTTTTTTTAATAAGAGTATCTGACTTTGAAATATTCACCAAGCAAAATATTTTGAAGTTTTTTATATCTGAACCACAGACCTCCAAATAGTCTTTTCATTAAAGGAAATTCTAACCAGTTTGAAGTCTTAAACTCTACGCACCTATAAAGTTTTTTGTTATGTCCCTGTTTTTAATTTTGCCAGTGGAATGCATACAGTGAACTGGAGTAAAGATTATAAGAAATTCTTCTAAGGCAATTATTATCAGAAGCCATTTGGATGCAAGACTAAAATCTTTACCTAAGAGTACACAACAGCAGTTCCTCTAAAATATTCAAGATTAAATACATCATAAGCAACAATTTGCCTACTCAAGGGCAACAGTAGAACTTTTGATGATGCTGAAAGCAAACTTTCCAATGCAATTATTATCACTAACAGTGTAACCAGCTTGAAGCTCTCGCCACTCTTCAGTATCAGTTCAGGAGCAACCACAATTCTTGGGAAAAAACAATCCCTGATTATGTTATTTCAAAAATAAATAAATAGAAGGAAAGACCCGAATATGATCTGGAGAATACAAGCTTCACTTACATTTAAAAAATTACATTTAATGAAGCCCAAACTAGATTATAATCCCAAAGGGACGTTATGGTCATCTTGTCCATGGCTTCCAAATTAGACAGAATTAACTCTATGGGTCATCTGTAGTTACCATGCTTTCTATTTCTTTCTATGTGTGTAGTTACTGATAGAGAGAAAAGGAGAATCTGGAAACCAACATACTCTTTCTGAAGACACGAGGAAAGTATAAATGCTGTAAGTTACCTTTGGCACAGCTCAGCTCATCACCTCTGTCTATAAGAAGGTATCTGGGACTTTCAGGAAACCATGGCAGGAATAAAAGTTGGGCAAATGCTGGGAAACAGCTGCTGGATAACAACAGAGGCCAATATGTTTCTCCACCTAATAATTCCCTGGGAGAGGCGTGGAATAAGAAGGGGAAAAAACCACATAGTTAGCTACTGGTGACTATTCAGAAGACTTTTGGGAGCAAGATGTTGGTCCTTTGAGAAGAGTTGCCTTGTAACCAGTTACCTATGTCTTGTGAACCTCAGCAAAAAGAGGGTGGGAAACTATTTTCCAGCCACTCTGAAATCAGGTTTCCCTCAGGAAGAGACAAGCAACCCTACTTTACTGCTGCTTATTGCTGTGTTGGTCCTAAGCATTATTTTCATGTTTGCCAAAGCAGTGTTTTCTAGCAATGTGGGAAAGTAATAGGATGAAGACTTCACCTTAAGGTCAGCAGCAGCATTTCCATCTGCTCTTGAGAATCACACAATAATTTATGATAGAAAGGAAGTCAGAAAGTCATCCGATCCCACCTCCCATTCAAAGTTGGTCTAATGAGAAGGTGTATTACATGGAAAGGAATCATTAAAATTGGTATAGTTAGAATCGGCAGGATGATGTGTTGTGGGCAATATAAACTTGTTAAAATAGAAAGCGTATTGCATTTTAAATACTGATCCTAGCTTACGCAGTGTGAAATTTATATTCATCTTTATTTTGCTAAAGTATCTAGCAAAATCAGTTCATTCAGAACCTAGCAATAAGGGAAAATAAAGAGAAGTCTAAGTGCTTTTGGTAGAGGGACAGAGGAAAAGCAGATAATGTGCTGTTACTCGGGGTACTAGCAGTTGCTCTCAGGGCAGTGGAAAGCTTCGAGCAGACTTCACAAAAGCAGCTTTTCATCTTGAGGTTGGGGAGCCTCTGTTCTTGGAGCTGATCTCACAAGGGACAAAACCAGCAGTAGTGCTACAATACTGAAATCACGAGTCCTTTGCTCTCGAGTCCTGTCTTACGAATGCCCACTGTCTCCAGCAAGAAACTGGCAGAAAATATGAACTCAGCATAAATGTACCTGTTTTACTGATGCTGTTCTGGCTGACCCATCTAAACTGAAATACTTCCCTGGGGAGACAGTATAGAAGGTTTGCAGTTGTAGGAATAATGTGACAAAAGCAGGGTTTTCTTCTTATAGGTAGACCTTCTGTGAGAAGTTGATTCATTAATGTTACAACAGCCACAATGAGTATTTTGCAGGGAGCTGCAGGAATTTGAATTCTTTACATGCGAGTAAGGCAAGGCAGGAAAAAAAAATGCATTTCTAACCTCAAACCAATTATTTGTCCTGTCAGAATGCCCCCAGTCAGAAAGATGGAACTCCCCATGGCCATGCCACCTCTAAGATGTTTTGGGGCAACCTCCCCAATATACAGGGGCTGTACACAGAGCCCAACACCTGCAAGTAAATGGAAAAACATTTTCCTATTAATAGATTTTGCTTTCAAGAGTTACTGAACCTGAACATTTAGGAAATCTGACTTAGTTAATTTCTCTATTAATTTAGCTGCTTTCATATTCCAAGTTAGACTACAAAACATTTTTGTCATCATATCTACAAAGTAGCATACAAGCAAATAATAGCTAAAGAATCAGCAGTAACAATCATTTTTCATTCACCAGTCTACTGAAAGTAGGAACAGGAAATCATTCACCTGAATTTATGCCAATCAAAAACCTTCCAACAATCAGTAACTCAAACAATCCTGTCGGAAAGCTGATGCCCATTAAAATGGAGGCCAGTATCGCTATAATATTATTCATCAAAAGAGCTCCTTTCCTAAAGAGGAGAAAAGCAAACAAAACAACAAACCATTATGAAAATCTGCAATAACATGTTTTTTTTAAAAAAGTTTTCCTTTCTGATACTATGGAAAAAATGGGCTTTATACTGAAGAAACGTGCTATTCACTGGAAATCCAGGTATCTGATACAACTATTTACTCATATTTTAAAAAAAAAGGTCCAAACATAAGAATAATGCATAAATATGACAGCAATGCCTGCCAAGGTAGGAGTGGGGGTTTGTTCATTTATGCTCTATCTATACAGAATGTGCATGAAACGGTACAGATTACACAGCATGTTACAGATTATTGGCATGAAGGCTGCAAATGTGTATGGGGGACCTGTGTTCCCCACCATACAGTACGCGCATACGCCTATTGAGATGTCAATAAATGTAATGGAAAGACTAGACTGGAAGGCTATAATTCAGGGCTCATCATTTAAAGTCACACTGGAAGAAACTGTAAAATTCTACTAGCAAACTGTACTTTGAAGTGAAAAATATTTATAATCAAGTAAGTTACATTTTCTCCCACTCTTTTCCTATTTATTTCCTTTATATTTCGGTGAGAAAGTAGGAAAGGAAAGCATGCTGCTCTACACCTGCTGCTGTAACTCACCTGCCTAGCCGAATCGCCATGCTGCCTCCAATCAGGGCTCCACACAGGCCTCCAAGTGAAAATATAGAAGCAATGACGGACCAAAGAAAAGTCAGCAAATCTGGATTTAGTTCTTTGTGATAACGAGTAGTCCAGGTTTCATTTAAGAACCTGTGTATATGCTGCAGTAGAAAAGAATGATGAATGTGTGGCATTATGTGTAGCCCTACAGCGTAGCACTATAAATAACCTGCACCTCAGTCCTGAAAACCAATTCTGGGAGCTAACAAAAGATATCATCTTAGTTGTATGACATTAAAACCACCAATGACTAGCAGAATCTTCCTTGACCACAATACCATTTCCTACTCCCCATACATCTCAAAGACTGCTGAGCAGCTTTGCTTTCGTACCCTCCCTCAGGAGAGGCTGCATTCCCCCGGAGGAGAAACACAACCTTCCCATACACTGCTACGAAAGAGCCTTGAGGTCCTTCTGAATGAAAGGGGGACAGGGTGGAAGGGTAAACCCTACTGTTTTTAGGCACATCGCAGAGCGCAGAGGTCTCACATAACCTAACACATGTTACTGTGGGGAGACTCATTCCAACACTTAGGTTTAAATCTTCCTGCCTTAATGTAATCCAATAATTCATGGTAAAATTCCTTTCTGCAACTCTAACATTCCTCCACCTTTCTTACAGTATTCACACATCAGAACTTCTAAACTGTTATTCCACATGCTTGGTTTCCTAAAATTTGTCTTTAGAAACTCTGAACTGACATGTATCTGTAATCAGAGGCTCCTGGTTTTAGCCAGCAAACAAAGATTTAATGAACAAAATTTGTGGACTCTCCCTGTTTACAGCATATTACATGTTCTTTCACAAACAGCTTATTTTAACCTTTGTAAAAAACCACAGTGTTGTAGCAAATTCAGTCTTCACAGTTACGTAAGAAAATACATCAGCTGACAGCAGAAAATGATACCAACCACTTTCACAAGACCATTTGCTCAGATCCTTGAGTCATCCACAAAATATGCAGAATCCTCAAGGCCATGGCAATCGATGCAAAAGTAACAAGAAGGTGAAAAATACCTACGAGATACTCAGAAACTACAGATGCAACTTTTTGGCTCTCTAAGATTGTTCTCAGTAAGCTGCCTTGTGATGGACAACTGTAACTATCCTTTCCCCCTATTATCCAGTGACAGGACGCGTGGGAATGGTTCAAAGCGGTGTCAGGGGAGGTTTAAACTTGACATTAGGAGAAATAGTGGTGACATTTTACAGAAACGGTGGTCAAACACTGGAACAGGCTTCCTAGAGAGGTGGTCAATGCCCCACGCCTGTTAGTGGTCAAGAGGCATTTCGACAATGCCCTTAATAACAGGCTTTAACTTTTGATCAGTCCTGAAGTGGTGCTGGTTGGACTAGATGATCGTTGTGGGTCCCTTCCAAATGAAAATGCTCTGTTGTATCCTATCCTATCCTATCCTAAATGTTCTGGGCTATTTTAGTCAAAAGTGTTACCTGGGAGCTGTTACTTATTTATTCAGTTAATCCTTCCAAAACAGACTTTAACAGAGGTATTTATGTGGCACATTTGGCACTTTTATCTGACAGAGAACACCTCTGATGGGAGGTACTCACAAACAAATCCACGTGAAACCATTATGGAAATCAACAAGAATCCTTCAAAGGAGGGGAATCCTGCCTTGGCTCCTGCTGCGATTGCACTAAAAGCGCATTCAGCCTCTCGAATACCTCCATTACTGTAAAACAACCGTATGAACAAGAGACAGTATTTTACCTGGGTGGGGGCATTGATAATGGAAACATTATACCCGTACTGAAAGGTCCCTCCGATTCCAACAGCACAAACAGCAAGAAACAAGGTCCAGCTGGGGAACTAGAGAACAGAAGGGAGAAACAGGCATGAAAAGAGATAGGGCCTTGAACCCACGTGCATATAATATCTAGGAGAAAACCACGGTGAGATATATAATGTATTTAGTTTTGAAGAGTGAAAGTATTTGTTTAGAAAATTACATAAACTCTCCAACTCCTGCAGCAGGAGAAATATTTTGCAATGACTTTGGCCACGATCACTAACACGTTTCAGAGATGCAACAATTAAAGCATCCAGATTAAGTGCAGGCGACACAACCATTGCACTGCTGACAGCATATTTACTGAACTGCGTAAATGCTTTTTGCATGAACCACGGTGCTCACGGTGTCTGTTTCTTATGAAAAAATGTTAGAACTGATTATGTTTGGTGTTAGAGGCACAATGACTCAGTATAAGAATTAACCAAATCCCAATTTCTGTGACTCACATTTCATCTGAGATGTGAGAAGGAACATTTTATTTCCCTCAGCAAGTCCCCAAGTTGATTACTGGATGTCTGCAAGTTAGCAGATGCTAAACGTTGGCATCTTAAATCACAACATATCATTCACTGATAACAGTATTCAATCTAAAGTTCACTAAAATGCATCTTTCAATTTTTCAATATTGATTACCTAGTTACATTCCTAAATCAATATTTAGGAACTAAAATTAATTGATTCACAGACTCATAGGTTTTAATGTCAATATAAGCCACAATTATGATATAGTCTAATCTCAAGAGAGTCTAATTGGTCATAAAACATTATACTTTGGATGAGGCCTCTGGGTCAGAGAAGATCTCCAGAGGTTTATGCAGTGTCTGGTTTTCTGACGTGATACTTCTTGACTCTACTTTTAAATTAATATGATAGTACTAAATATAGCATCCAGTTCAAATCTTTAACAAACCTTCCATTAAAAATTAAGTCCTAATTTCATCTCATAGTATCTTTTTGTCTAACTTCCGCTGGACACAGCGTCTCCTATATTAAAGGCACTACTGTGATCAAATTTACTCTTCCTTCATAGAAAAATTCTGTTCATAATTTTTTTTATAAGCTTGTACTCCCTGAATTTCTCATTGTAAGGTATGTAGACTAGTTCTTCATCATTCTCATTCTTGGTCCAGTTCCCAGAAATGTTATTCCAGATTCTGTACTGTATTCTGAAAGAGCTGTGTCTTTCCTGAAGATAATTCATCGAAACTTCCTTCATTCAGGACTGAAATTCAGAAGAAGTTGCAATTGATCTTATTAAAGTCAAACCCAATTAATATTTCCTTCTGGTTTACTGAGAATAAAAAGTGTTTCTCTGAATGACACCTAAAGCAATTAATTAAGAGTAATTAATAAGGGCTGCAGCGAGTACAGTAGGAAAAATAAAACTAGAGGTGATAAATTTAGGCACTGTGCACTCAGACCTTTCTATTAACCAAATCCTGTCAAGGTATTTCGCGTGTCTCACGGGTACAACCTGGAATCCACAAGAGACAAAAACCAAACAAACTAACAAACGAAAAACCCCCAGAATCATTAACATACATCGCATAACTTACATTTGCTATGACAGCTCTACTCTTCCTCCTGCCCAAACCAGTCTGCTCCTGACACTAACATGGTCTGTCACATCTGAGCTGGGGCCCCAATTTCTTAAAGCACGGACAACAGCCTTATCGGTTCTGCCAGCTACTTCACTCCTGGCAGTTTATAAGCACTTTCGACTCATTTCAGAAACAGGCCACAAACAGAATTCAATTTACATTCAATGTAAAACACAAGGACCAGAAAACGTGCTTTTACAGCTTCCATTTTTTAACACGGCTAGGTGTCTAGGGAAAATACAAGCTTTACAAGCCTGATCACCTAATTTAAAAGTAAACATGAAACAGTCAGAGAATTCCACGTCCGTGCATCGCTGTCAGAGTGACAAACTCTCTGCGGGGTCGGCCCTGGAGGCGCAGGCGGTTCTGCTTACCTTGCTGTGTGCGCTAGACCCTCTCAGCAGGGGCTGCTGCTCCATTCTTACCATGGGCTGAATTTGAGTTCCTTTGCAAAATTTGGTGAACTACACTACAGGAATAAAAGGTGCCAAAGAAGTGGAGTTATCGTATTAAAACACAGATTTTTTTGCCTGCCGTCTCTATCCACTGGGATTCTTCTCAACGGTTCACGAGGTGTTTTATGACAGAAATGTCCAGCTTTCACAAAGCCCCAGAGAGCTTTTCCACGTAATACCACACAGCACATGCATTTTCTTCATGCCGGTCAGAAAACGCACGCATTGCTCAGGCACAGAGCCCGGGCGGGGGTTACCTTGCTCCGCGGTGCCATCCTCCCGCCGCCTCGCCCGCCGCCTCTCTGCGGCCGGGGAGCGGGGGCCGGCTGCGGGCCGAGCCCCTCACCTGACTGGGATTTGGCTGCCGGGCGGGCGGCCCGCCGCGGCCCGCCCCGGCCCGCCCCGGCCCGGCCCGCCGCTCCTGGCCGCCGGCCGCGGAGATTACGGCAGGCCCCGGACAAAAGCGGCTCTGTCTCCACGCTCCCCTAGCAACTGGGCGGGCCGGGGCCTCCTGCTCCCGGCGGGGACGGCCCTGCCCCGTCCCGCCCCAGGGGTCCCTGCTTGCCCCATGGCCGCTACGGCACCTCGGCGGCTCCGGCTTCCCGCCCGGGACTACAGCTCCCGCCGCGCCCCGCGGGCCGCCGCTCGGGACTACAACACCCATAGTGCCCGCGCCAGCCTTCTCCGAGGGCGGCGAAAGGCCTGGAAGGGACCAGGGCTCTGGCGGTGTCGTCCGGCTCCGGGCCCGGCCCGGCCCGGCGGTGAGCGCTCCGCGGGCGGGCGGGGGGCGGCTGTTTGTCTGCTGTGGGACCGGGGCGGGCCGGGCCCCGGCGCTGCGCCGGGCCCCCTCACCTACGCCGCCGCGGCGCTGGGCAGCGCGGTCTCCCCGGGGGAGCGCCTCGGGCCGGGAGGGCGGCCTCGGGCCGGGAGCCGGCGCCGACCCCGGGCCTCCCCCTGAGGGGGCCAGTGGTGCGGACGGAGGGGCGGCGTTGATGTCCTCTCTCTCTCCGGCAGCAGGAAATGGCAGCGCTGGGCAGATCCTGTCAGGGCATCCCCGCGGGTCCCGTCGTGGAGTTCCCTCAGGCGCCGGCCGCCGTCCCTGACCGCCACGGCCTGCAGCCCCCGGCCCTCGGCCACGACCGCCTGCAGCCCCCCATGGTGATCATGGCGGGGAACGGAAGCGACGGCGCCGATGGCGGCGGCTCCTCCGGCCTCTACCCGCAAAGCGGCTTCGACGTCGCCTCTCTGGCCGCGCTGGGAAGTTACAACGAGGGCCTGACGGTGGCCCCGGTGGGCTCCTTCACCAGCGGGGCACGGCCGCCGGGCCCGCACCAGCAGCGGGGACACTGCCAGTAAGTGCCAACCGGTTACCGCCGGGACAGGGAAGGGACGCGTTTGTCAGCCGTGCTGGACGTGTGGAATAAGTTTTCTTTTTGAGACAGGCTATAATTTTTTGCCTTCTAGTAGTGTTTCACTCGTGCAGTGTTAGAATTGCACTTGTCTGACGGCCTTCGAGTTTATTGGTGGGGCACGAAGGAGCCTTGTAAAAGGAAAGAAATGAGGTTAAGTTTACCAACATCTTGACGTGCTTTTAAGTTTGTGTACTTTTTCTAAACTTACATATTCTTTCTCTTATGTGAGCACAGAAAACTTAAATTATTCCCCTAAAATGTTGGTGTTTGGTCATATTTGAGTATGTCACTGTGAGCTGATGTATTAAGAGACTGAAGCGGATCACATGTTGCTTCTTGAAACATTTGAATTTTAGCAAAAACTGGTCTTGCCCCTTGTGGGAAAAAAATAAATAACGTAAAGGGGGAGAAATCAGCATGGAATTCTGCTTGGCAAGCTTGAGTAATTACAGCCGCCTTTGCCTTTCTTCGGAAAGTAGTGGTCACTTATTGTCCGTAGCTTCCACTCCCTTCACAGCTGGTGACATACCACAGCTGTTGTTGTTAGCTGCAAGTGAAATTTTAAAAGGGAGGATAATATTATTTGAAAATCTCAATGCCACTGGAAGATATAATTAGAAGCTAAACAACCATTTGTGTTTCTTTTGCAGTGTCTCTGTTCGCTGTGGAAAGAAGCATAAGTTAGAAGAAGAGGCGGAAGGGTAAATTAATTTTGTCTTTTATAACTTGAAAAATCTTGATTTACTTTTTGTTTTCTATAAAGTTTTGAGCACACCTCACCTACAACATACACGGGAAAGGAAGTTCTAACACTGAACTGCACATAAGCCCAAATCCATTTCAGTTACCTAATTAATTGTGTAGCATGGGTACCTGCGTTTTAATAAGAGCAATTTGGATTTATTTTTCTTCGTGGAGATTGTGTTTCCATAGTATGTCAAATCTGTTGAAACGCGCATGACTTTCCATAACACTTTTTCCCGTAGAATGCCACATTTCTCTTTTGACAGTTGTAAACTTTATTTTGTTTCCTAGTTGTCCTGTGAGGAAGAAGAGACTGACAGGAGCCAAAAATTGCCCTTTGAATCCCAACACGGAAGAATGGATTCTCTGTGCAGGTCAGCAGGCAGCTGGGGAGGTAGCAAGTCAGTATGGTGGCAGCGGTCCTGAAACTGCCATGTTAGAAATTCCCTGTGAAGAAATGGATCAGACAATGGGGGAACAGCAATGCGAGGTTGCTCGCAGGAAGCTTCAGGAGATTGAGGACAGGTAAATGCAGGGTTGGAGTAGACTGGCTTTGCTGAGCTTTCCCTTTTTTGGTGGGCATTAAGGGTTAAATGTAGCACTTAGCAGTGTGATTAACACTGCTGTAAGTCTGAGATGAACCTTCTGTTCAAATGATTTCGGTTTAGGCTACCTATGGTGCTCTGAGTCTTGGGGCTGGTACTATGATCTGAAATTGAGGGTGCTAGAGCAAGAGATGCTGAATAAATAACCGCCTTTTCACAATCGTTATGCAGCATCTATATGTGTACCATAATGGAGTTTTATGCTCTTTTGTGAGTATCCAGAGCTCAAATTTTAACTGATGTTGTCTGGTCGGACTTGAGCTCAGCTTTTTTCAACTTGTTCTGCCATTAATACTTGTAAATGCTCAAGATAGATGTGAATTTATCAGTGGAGAGACTAGCATGAACCAGAAATCTCTCTACACATATGCAATAAGACTGAGGTTCATCTTGCTGTTAAATACCAGATGGCGTGATATTGGGGTAGTGGGGTGGCTGTGGGCGGTCTGTTGCAATCTTTTCATAAATGTACTCTGCATTCTTGCCTTTGAAAGATTTCTGGGAATGTCATGTGTGTATATATACGTTGATTGCAGTTGAGCTGGTATTCTGAAATACCTAAAATGACCACTGCAGACAATTGTTAGAAAAGCCAAAAGTTATATAAATGATAAAACAAGATTTTTTTTTAGATGATTACTCCATAGATGATGCGTGAAGGGAAGCAAGGTACTGTTAGATTATTTTTTTTTTTCATGGGTAAATCAGAGTAGTGCTATTTGTCTTTATTATCCGGCTATATCTGCATTACAGAGTCTGCTTTGGACCTCTCAGAGGATTGTTCCCCATCCTTCCCAGCTACTCTGCTAAATTTTCTTGGAAAGGTTTACCAAAACCAAAGGAGATGCCTCCAGTTTGTTTTAAATGCTTCCAACTTTTTGTGCCGTTTTAATCTGAGAGATCGGTGCAACGTCCTTAAAGGTTAAGAACTGTATTCAGTAGCTTTTCAATAATTCCCAAAGTTAAGATATGGGGAATCGAGCTGGTGAAGCTACTGCGTAACTGAGGCTTACTCTTGTAATGTGGCTGATTCGTACACTTTCCCCTGAAGTGGATTTATTTATTTTCTCTTTAGCGTATGCCTGCATTGCGCGCTGCTGGACGGTGCGGGGGTAACAAGGCTAGCTGAGGTACCAGAAGCCGCTTGAGCGGCTTCTATGGTAACAGTCGTTCTTAGGGTGCGTTGGCCCAAGAGAGACTCGAGTTAACATGGCCCCGCTGCTTCTGGTACCCGGCCTCGGTCCGAGATCTGCACTGTACAATGCAGTGCACGTAGATGTAACTGTAGTCTACGGTGGATGTACCTGTTAACAGTATGCTCAATAGTGTTTATCTCCCTCTTCCCCCTCCATTCCTAGGATAATTGATGAAGATGAGGAAGTTCATGCTGATGGAAATGTTAGCAATCTGCCCACTCTTATCCTGTCAGATACCCTTAAGAAAGGGATGAAGAGGGATTTTGGTGAAGTCCTGACAAAGAAAATAATAGAATCTATGTAAGTGCTGGAGGAAATCATGGTGCTATGTAGCTAACACATGCAAATGAAAAGAGAGACCCAGTCTCATGTTTGTGGAGATGTCCTTAATTACTGCATGATGTAGCCAACGTTGTATAACAGACCATTCATCTGGTCAAAACCAGGAAAAACTATCCTAATGTAAAAGAGAATTAAGTGTAACTGTAGTGGTCATCAAGCTGTCTGTTTTGTCCCCCATTTGTCCAGCGTGAAGTTTGTTGAATAAACCATTGTATCTTGATTTTTTTATATATGTGAGTTTCCAAAAGAAGGTGGTCATGAAGTGTGACCAGCAGTGGTCATCAAGTTTGGTGCAAAAGAAAAGAAAGAAAATACAGGGTTAGAACCAGGAGTAATGGAACTGGTTAAGGAAGAGGAAATGTAATAGGGGGGTAAAAAATGGTATGTGGATTCTGGAACATAGTTCCAGGCTAGCACAAAGGATGAAGGTACTTACTGGTCTTCTGCATTTAATAGTGATTGGAAAACTTAAATTTAACTGAGACTCCGTCCCTTCTAGGAGCCGTCCTTCTATGGAGCTGGTGCTTTGGAAACCTCTTCCTGAGTTTCTCACAGATAAACTGAAGTCTGTTTCTGGTAAGAACTTCAAGCAGCAGAGTACAGAAGGGTGTCAAGCTAAGCAGTCGACATCAAGAGCTGCTTTTGACCCACAGACTGAAACATTCCCTGAATCACAACAGACTGCCATGTCTCCAGATCCGTATGCTAGTTTGGGAATCTCTGGGTGTGCAGAAGAAGAAATGGAGTTGTAGATGCCAGAATTTATAGTGGAAGTGGTGAGCTTCTGATGGGTTTTATTGCTGTTTTTTGAGTCCCTCTTTCTTTCTGGTTTGATGTGTGAATCTGAAGTTTTATTATTTGTTTTTGGTTTTCCTACTAACCATCATAAGAATGTGGATTGGCCAGACAAAACTTAAGGAAACTGAAAAAAAAAAAAAAAACAACCCAAGATTTCTGTACTCTGGTCTGTTAAATATTCTTGGTTTTACTGAGAAGGTAATTCAGAAGTCTTTGGAACAAGGAAGTAGCTTTCCATCTTGCTTAATGGTGAAATATCCTCTTAATTGTCCTTGGTAAAGTATAAAATCCAAATATTGAATGTAACTGTGGCTTAAGCCACATCTTTCATTTACTGAGCCATTAAGGCTTTGGTGTACATAATATGCTTGGTCAGTTAGTTTAATTTGAATCACAAAAAAGTATGGAAAGGAAGAAATACTTTTGAGTCTAGTCAGTGATAGAAGCGCGGTCCCTATGGAAATACAGCTTTTCACACTGTTTCAGCCGTGGCTGGTTTGTACTTGATGTGAACTCAAATGCACAAGTGATGCATTCTGCAGTGTGCTAGGGAAGGAATGTTCTAGCCGAGGATAAGCCTCTTGCTTTGTAGAAATTAAAACTGGCTAGTAACTTCAAAGATAACTACTAACTTTAGTCATCTTTGGTTCATCGGCTCTTAAATTGTGGGGTTTTGATGCCCCCCTCCCCAAAATGATGCAAAGTCTGGAGAAAAGGGTTCTCGGTCAATTGATTCGCATCTTACATTGTGCTGTGATTCTTTGTATGCATCAAGTTGGAAAGTCAGTTGAAGACAGCGTAACCTTTGATGAAAAATGGCATCCTTTAATTTTGATAAACGTGGTAAGTAAATCAGATAATAGGGAGCAGATATTCTGGCGTAAAGAGGGTCAAATGCTGATTATCGCCTGTAACCAAGTCCCAAACTTTGAGACTGCTGGCATTGGTGGTGAAGTAAAAAAGATGCTTGTCTTCTTCCTGAGAGAATCTAGACTTAAATTTTAAGCCAGAACACGTGCCATTAACATAACGTCACGTAGTTTGTACAGATACATGCCAAAAGAATTTTGTACCCTGCTTAGGGCGTTAAGGAGTCCTCAATGAGTTATCGCTCGTACCTTTCCTCAACGCACAACAGTTCCATTATGCTTAAAACCCTTAAACAAGGCAAAGACTCTTATCTTCTGTTTGTAAGTCCTTGCGCTTTCTCAGAGATAGATGAATCGAGGCTTTTTGGAAGAAATTACTTTCCAAGTAGTAGGTTCTGTTCAGGCTCTTACCATCCCAGTCTGTTTTTGACATCTTGCTAACGTAAAGGAGGAAGTACACAGTAATGCAGCTGTTTGCATAAGAAAATCTACTCTTCCTTTGCACAGCTAATTTATAATCTTTGTGATGATATTTTTTACCATTGAATAGTCGATAGTTTAAAATCAAGCTTCTCTTTTTGCAGTCATCCTTTCTCTTCTTTTGGCTGGCAGCAGAAGCTTTGTTCAAAAGATGCCCCTATTTGTTAAATCCTGTCTATCTTGCTGCTCGTCGAAGGTTATGTGAAATTTGCTGTCTCTCGCTAAAACATTTCAGAGCTTCACTAAAAACATTCCAGCATTTGAATAGGTATTACTCTGGAAACCCGTGTATAACTTTACCATTCTGGGACTTTTCTTAAATTGGAGACCGTGTGCAGCTTTATCTTGCTATGATGTCTCATTTCGTTTTGGGGCCTGCTATAAATCTCTTGCATGAATTGTGTAAAATTTCTCGTATATTATTAAGCTGCTGAACACACTTAAAATCTACAGCCTTTGACACGCTACATTGCTTGAGTGTAAAGCAAAGCAGTGCAGTTTGGAGAAGGCTGTAGTCACTGTGGGTAGAAAATGTGGTCTCTCCAAATAATTACCTGTTTTTAAGCTTGCAGCATTATAGCGAAAGTTCAAGGTTGGAATTGTTTTAGCTGATAGCTCTGAATCCTAAATAAACCGAAAAAAAAAAAAAAGGATAAAAAAAAATCAAAAATGTGATGAAACCGTCTCAGCAACACTGAAACTGCGACAGAGGATGTAGAGAACTGTGGGAGGCCTAAATACGTCAAATCTAGATGCAGGTTTTTTCCTCTTAGAAACGACAAATTATGTATCAGACTTGCAGAAGAGATTTTTGTAGATGGCTTTTAAGCGTACTTTTTTCTTGTTTTGTTTGTACCAAAGGTTGACTTTCAGAGGTGTGTTTCCTCTTCATTGTTTGATGCTAATAGAGCATCACTGACCCCTGTTATTCTGTCATCTGAAACATGAATGGAGTGTGGACTATGACAAAGAGCAAGAGATGGGGAAAAACTGTGTCCAAGAAATTTGCTTTGGTAGAAAACCTCTATTTTAATTTTTTCATAATTTGTTTCTGCCCTTGTGACAGGAGAGAACAGGGTTGAATGGCTTAAATTGGTGGGGGGAGAAGAGTGGTGTAGAGCAGGAATCAAGTATCTGGGATACCTGACTGAGCAGGATTCTTGCTGTGGCAATCATCTGGAGAGGGTGAGAGAGAACAAGTTACTGAGTGTTTTCAAACTTCTGTATTTGTAACAGTTTCATTTGTTGTTGGCTTCCTTGAAAGACTTTTATTAATGCTGTTTGCAAGCGGGATGGCAAATGTGATGCAGTATTAGGAAAAACTTTATTTTGAAATAACTGATTCTGGTCTGTCTTCTCTTGGGACCAAATCACCCTTTGTATGTCAGTTTTCAATAAATTTTCTAAAATATTTTTTAGATGGCTGTGTTTCATTCCTAATATGAGTGAAAATCTTGGGAGCGTACGTCCAGTCCTGCAGCTGGAGGGTAAAGTACTCTTCTGGCCCAAGAAGTTTTTAATTTAAGTACATAGTCCCACGGGCACGTCACTACTTTTCTCCATGGTGTTCAGCAGGACAAGGGGGCCAACAGCAGGGTCGAGTAAACCTGAAGCTGCCTGGGAGCAAGAGTTGCTGTAAATCTGGCCTGACCCAAAGGCCTCTAACAAAGCAAAGGGCTGCCAAAAGGTGTTGCTACAGGTCGTGTTTTCAGGTCTTTCATTTAGCTTCAGAGTGAAATAAAGAATGCCTAGCTTGCTTAGTTCTGTATAAAATCAAGAAATGTTTGAGGAGAGTTTTTAAACAAAAGAGCAAAGTGTTACATTCCAATACAAATAATTATTAAAATTTGTTTTATGTCTTCTGTTCAAGAGTTTTTTCGAGCTGCTGTAAAGCTGGGTGTGCTAGATCAGTATTACCTTGGCTTTCAAAATGAGGGGAAAAACAGCACTTCAGAGTTATATTAAAAAATAATAAAACCCCATGAAGTTTCCAGGCTGAGTCAAGCATTGAATCGCTAAAGTTGTACTCTGGATTTAAGCAAATCTTAAATACTTCTCCATTGCAGAGTTGGAGGATGGGAAAGAATAGTGTGAACCCCAGCGCGTTAAGGGTTGTGTCGGGCTCTGGGGGCTGGCTGGGAGGAGGCTGCAGAGGTGGGCGGGGGAATCTGTGTGCTACAGCCAGCCCTGGGGAGAGGGACAGAATTTATTTTGGCACGGACTTAGAGCTGGACTTGCAATTGTTCCAGAGCCTGTGTCTTGTGCCAGTTTGCTACAGCAGATGCGTGGCTTCCACCACAGAAGATTTATTTAATCAAATGCAGATGTAACAGACGTGAACCACTGGGGCTGGATCCGCGCTGCTTGCGAGGCAAGGAGGGCTCCAAACCAGAAGTTAGAGCAGGCAGAAAGCAGCCATCTACAGGAAGCATCTTGTGGTGGTTTAGGTCCTCAAACCAGGACACAGCTACAGGAAGATCTCAGATAAAAAGCCTCTGCTGACACTTCAAATTCTCACACTTTAATCTGCAGATGTTGATATACTATATATATTTTTTTTTTTAAAAAAACCCTTATCCTGTATTGATAGACTTGATTCTAGTAAAAAATATTAGCACTAATAGAGATTCTGAATGCTATTAGGCTTCTAGATGCCCAACAAGAGCTATTCGTGAACTCTTAGTGGAAGAGATCTCAATAAACATTAGCAGCTTGTCCTGGAACCTAATGCTGCCAGTAAGTCCGGTAAAGCATGTCAGGAAATATCTGTAGCTGTAAAATTGAAAAAAAGGAAGCAAAACAGTGTAAATACTACTTCATTGAACATTTTTGCCTACTGTGCTTAACAAGGTTTGGATGTGAACCTATTAAACAGAGCCCAATTCCAAATACAATGGAAATGTGACCGTAACAGCATTTTCCTTGATTTTTTTTTTTAGATGTCAAAGATCATCGAGAGACAGTGTTCAGCTGTGAGGCAAGTTAAGCGATGTGCTATAGGAAGCGGGCAGCAGCAGTGCGTGCCCATCCGGCATGCAGCACGCCCCATGGGCACGGGGTGGCGGTGCTGCCGGGTGAATCACCCCGGGAAGTTACTCGGTAATCAACGGGAGTGATTTTCCAATAGGCAGTGTTGAGGATTATCCATTCCGCTTCATCTCACATCACCTTCACAACTCATCCAACGCACGGTCACAAACGGTGGGTGCTGCAGCAGCCGACCAGCACAGGTCACCCCTCCCAAGGGACGGGGCCGGCCAGTGACTACGGGCACCCACAGGAGCAGCTCAGGTGGGAGAGCCGTGGCACGCAGGCAGCTTTGGAGGAAGGTGGAGGGGTGGCAAAACGACAGGTCTTCCAGCCCCCCCGAGCAGGCTGTTCCAGGAGGGGAGAGCGGGACAGCGGAGCGGCACCAGTGAAGTGCTGCAGTCCCCACACTGCGGCGTTACGGGCCACAGAAGTGCTTTCCCTGCCTGCCAGGGCAGCAGCAGGACACGCTGCAGGGGAGTCGCTACCAAGACAGTAGCTTTGTGCTCCACAGCACCCACTCGCATCCTTTTGCCTGGTTCCACCCATGGTAGCACCAGGACGATTCGGAGGATTGCAGAGCTCTGCTTCAAAGCAACAGTTGGCAGCAACTGCAATTACGGGGGAGAAAAGGGGATCTCCGCCACCACCGCTTCCCCCCCAGCTGCAGCAGCAGCCGTTGCTGCAGAGCACTTGGCTGCTCTAGGGCAGGCTCTTACGTTGAATTCCGTTTGCAGGAGACCCAAAAAGCTTACACATGCAGGTATCAAACTACTTTACTCGAGCTGCTGGTTCAAACCACCACTAACTACTTTAATGAATCGAAGCTGGCTTTAAAAGAAATTAACTTCTTCCTTATATTATTTCTGCTGTACTTAAATTCATTCTTTTTAATGTCATGTGAAGTTCCAATAATACTGACAAAAGTAATGCAAAACTATGGATCCAATTCTCACTTGTCCATTTGCTTTTTGGATTCACAACAGCACGCATTAGGCACTAAGGGTCCTCTTGCAGTCATCCCTATTTTCTAGCTTGAAAGTAAAGCAATTTATTCTCAGACTACTCAAAGTCTATCTCTTTTAATCGAAGTTTCTGGTACTGCACAGCTGTAGTTTTTACTGCTCTCCACTATTCAGATAGTGCTTTACTACAGGTTACTCGGGTTTGTAATCCAAAGCAGTCCTGTCCCCCTGTTAGTGACCAATACACCCTGCTGTCCCATCCCCCGTTTCCTTCCCTCCCCTGCCTCGAGTTATTTTTGTCAAAATTTAATGCAAAACATGAACTAGCACCTAAACCAAGAACAGTTGTGCAAACACCTGGAACAGCTCTCACACTTTCAGTATAAAATTTCAGTTTCTTCTCTGTCACTCCAACTCAAGTGTTTCTAGTACCCTGATGTTGGAAGAAATGGACGAGGACAACAGATTCCTCCCATGGTATTTGAAGTTTGCTCTTGCAAAGTTAATTTTATGCTTCAGGAACATCCTGCGGTAACACAGAATCTGCACCTTTTTCACCCCATTCATGTCTCGCACTGCTTCACGAACACCCACCTTCGCTCAGACCGAGTGTTGTCAGTGGCATAACTTGCCACCAGGAAGATAATACAATTGTTTTATCCAGACATGAAGCCACTGCCACCTGCGCTCTGTTCAGGCTGCAGATTTCGCTCAAGCAGCTCTGGCCATCGTACAAACCCACCTGCCTTGAGTCTGCAACACCAAGTGCCCCCAGAAAGCAGCTGCTGAAGCATCCAGCTCCATCCACCACAGGAGCGCTGCTGGTCATTAAGGTGGCGTACGGATGAGACACCAAGAGACCCGATCTCTTAAAACTCTCATAGTTTCAAATTCCTCAACGCCCCGATAGTCTCCCCTCCCCGCTGAGATCCAAGGTAAAAAAGGGTCAGTGAGCTGCATTGCACTTTAATTGCACAGATACAGTTAAATATTAAATGCAGAAAGTAACTCTACATAGCAAATGGAAAACAAGCATTTACATAGCAAATCTGTAGGACTTACAGACTACTTAGTTTTAACCCAGTTGTTTATATATGAATATCTCACTGCAGGTTTTGGTGTTAAAATTATTTTAGATGGAAAACAAAATGAACATTTTCAGGTTCATGTAGAATTGGCAAGTTACTGAGAAACTTCCCTCCCTCCTAAGCCAACACTGACAGGGGGGCACAGGGAGGACAGGACACCTCAGGCTTTTTCATACCAGGAGAAACGCATTGGCCATTGCTCCATCTACAAGCATGGGTAGAAATGAGCAACACTTTCCTGAATACACTTGATTTCGCCCCTCACACACCCCCTAAAGGGGCATATCCCGTTATCCTGCCAGGATAGTCATCCCAGGGGAGTTAACACTACTGAGTTAGACACTGATGAGTTGGGGGAAGAGTTCATTGGCAAAGCTATCCTCCCACGCGTGGTCAGTGTCAAGCGGAGAGGACATGTCACTGAAGGGTGACGGGGATCCTTCATATCCAGAGTCACTACAGGCATCCAGATAGCTTGAGGCTGCAAGGCTACGATGAGAGGAAAGCAGATGAGAGATGCCCAGTTCAGGCATGAAGCTGTCAACAGGTTCCTCCTTCACGGATACTGGGACCTCAGGGGTAGCTTTGTCTTCGGATGGAGAGACAGATACTTCCTCAATTTTCACTAACATATTGGTTTGGTCGCCCATTTTAACAGGAATCTCCAGTATTAGGGGCTTTGTGTACACGTGATCAAACCTTATGAGTTCATTAATGGCCTCCAGCTTAGCTGATGAGGACCCCAAAGAGGGAGAGGGGGAGGTTGGTATGGAATTTGTTTCTCCACAGATCTCTTCCTCCAGCTTTTCCAGGCACGTTGACTCTGAATCAGCATATTTGAGAAACATGTCTGGGTCCAGACTGTCCAGAAAGCCCAACAGGAGATCAGACTGCAGAACAAAATACTGTTTTAGAAAGACAGCCCACTACTGTTAGAGAAAAACATCAGTTGTGGCATCTATTAACCCTCATCTGGAAATTAAAATATGCTAGTGTGATCACAGAACTGGCTGTTTTACCAAGAACACCACTATCAAAACAGACAGTTAAGACAGTTAATTATCTTTCAAAAATTCTTTATCCATTGACTTTTTTGTTAGGATACTGGCAATCCCCGTAGAATTCTACATGATTCTGATACTCACAACCTCTATTAGAAGCTCCTTAAGATCTTGGCCCATCGGGTACAGACACCACACTACCTGCTGGCTCCGCACAGCAAGTACCAGAACCTGCCTTAGGCAGACCTGCCCATGACCAAAGTTTAGGGGTTTGTTCTGGTGCATGTTTTTTTTGTTTGTTTTTTGTTAAAGGCAAAAGATGGCTGTCCTTACATTTCTAGAAGTCATTCATAAGCAACAGGCTTTAAGTTCGAAGAGCTTCACTAAGTGCCAGCACATCAGCCAAACGATCAAGTATGTTTTCAACACTAAAAGCACAGTTTGCTTTTGGTATTTGTACACTTTGCCTGTAAGAGCTAAGAGACTGTTTCAGTCAATAGCCTCTTAAGATTTTATGGAAACTGGACTTGTTCAAGTTGCGTGAACTCCTGTACTCACTGGATACAGCCCAACACAGCTGTTCTGCGCCACAGGTACATTTTCCAAGTCTTAGAAAAGAAGCCAACCACGGGAAGTCATCAAGTGACTTTACATCAGCAGTTACAACACTAGCCTTAAATCCACAGTGGTTCTGAATTTCACAGGCATTTTGGGTCGAAGTAGATGCTCACCTCTGAGTCTGAAGAATCACTGCCATCAGAATCCATGTGGAGGTTATCAGAAATGGTGACTGCTGGGCCTGCACCTGCTGCAGAGGAACACGTAGTCTGAGTGCTGCGGACTCAGCGGACCCGGTCACCAATCTAATCTCATCCACCTGCGATTCCTTCACAACCTGTGCCAAGGAAAAAAAAATCCAGTCACCGTGAGTGTTCTGGCAGACAGTATGTAATTCTGATGATCACGCTCTTCCTGCGAAGCCTTCCAACATCAGATTTTCCACTTGCTTTTGCAGTAGGAACCTGACAGTAAGACTTACTTCCAAAACCGGCCCAAACTTTTATACATTTGCAGTTTTCTTTTGTTCACTGCCTTTAAATGAAAGCCTGACCCCCTCCACCATACCTCTTGTTCTTTTGAGACAGACATATGTGACCACAGTTACTACTTTATTTCTAGAATATGGTGTAGAAGAGCAGATGAAGTAATCTTAAAAGAGCTTGGAACTCGTCAGCTCTCCATCTCCCCCACCACCAGTGGCACCCGCCTCAGACTCAGTGACTGTGTGCTCTCTGGGAAAGCCTCCATTTGGAGGACACGTGTGTTCCTGGCCCATGAAGTGTCTCTCTTCACAGCAGCGCCATTCCAGCCCTGGCAGGGGGGTCCCTCCTCCCGCCCACCGCCAGACAGTCACCCCTTGGCAGGTGACTTTGGCCACGCAGCCACTTTCTTGGCAGAACGATGGCGACAGCGTGGCAGCCTGCTCACCTTGGACTCGCTCTCCTCCTCCGTCTTCAGAGCATCCAAACCCAGGCGGCAGCGAAGCTCCTGGTTCTCCAGGGCGAGGTTACACGTCTTCTCCCGCAGAAGACGGTTCTCCAGCAGTAGCTTCTGGTTCTGCGGAGAGCCGTGAGGCAGGGAGGACAGGCCGAGGCGCCGGCCGCCGCCCACCCCCCGGCTCCCCCCAGCCCCTTACCTCCTCCTCCAGCTCCACCACCTGCTGCTCCAGCTCCACCATCCGCGCCTTCTTCCTGTCGCGGGCGCTCTGGGCCGCCACGCGGTTCTTCAGCTTCCTATGGGTCAGGGCGGCGGTCAGGACGGTGCGTGTGACCGTGTCACCCTCCACCCCGCCACCGGCCACCACTCACCTGCGCAGCGCCTTCTCCTCCGGGCTCAGGTGGGTGAGCCGCTGCCGCTTGCGGGCCGGCTGCGGTGCCTCCAGGCCCGGGGGGCTGGCTCCTGCCGGCAGGACAACCGAGAGGGGGCGGCCGGCGGGCTCGGCCGCTTTGCCGGGGATGAGAAGCAGGCGCGGGGCCGCGGCCCCGGGCAGCGCTGCCATGGCGGGCGCGGAGGGGAGCGGAGCGGACGCGCTGCCCGGCGCCACGGCTGCGGCCGACTGCGCCCCTGCGGCCCCGCCCGGATTTCTACCTATCGTGGCTCTTCCTCATTGGCCGGCACGGCGTGACGCTGCACCCAGCCTCGCCCGCGATTGGCTCCGCGGCTGGAGGCAAGGGGGGAAGCGAATTGCATCAGACGAGGGGCTCGATGTGAGGTGTCAGCGCGCGGCGGAGGGGCGGGGCGCGGCGGCGCGGGCAGCTCGGCCCGGCCCGGCTCCCGGCGTGGGCCCGTCCGGGCGAGGGGACGTGGCCGCAGTTGAGGTGTCCGGAGGAGGGACCGAGCAGGCCCAGAGGTGGCGGTGCCTTTAAAGCTGCTCCGTGGCCACCTTCCCCGGGGCGACCTGTCCCAAAGCAGAACCTGAGCAAAAGGTACAGCTTTGGTGGGAACGTAAATGCTGAGGATGGAGCTATAACAGATGCCATGAGAATGGGCTAAAAATGGGCCAAAGGGAACAATAAAGCAGAGCAGAGGCCAGTGAGGGAGGAAGGGCTGACACATGGGCAGGCTGTGCCGCCATTCAGCGAGACCTGGCTGGGCTGGGGAGTTGGGTGGAGAGGAACCCAATGAAGTTCAACAAGGGCAAGCGTAGGGTCCTGCACCTGGGGAGGAACAACCCCCCACACCAGTACAGGTTGGGGCTGACCTGCTGGAAAACAGCTCTGCAGGGAGGGACCTGGGAGTCCTGGTGGGCAACAAGTTGCCCATGAGCCAGCAATAGGCCCTTGTGGCCAAGAAGGCCAGTGGTCTCCTGGGGGGCATTAAAAAGAATGAGGCCAGCAGGACGAGGGAGGTCATCCCCCCGCTCTGCTCTGCCCTGGGGAGGCCACACCTGGAGCACTGGGTCAGTGCTGGGCCCCCCAGTTCAAGAAGGACGGGGAACTGCTGGAGAGAGTCCAGCGGAGGCTACGAAGATGCTCAGGGACTGGAGCACCTCTCTGCTGAGGGAAGGCTGAGAGCCCTGGGGCTGTTCAGCTGGAGAAGAGCAGACTGAGAGGGGACATCATCAATGCTCAGCAATATCTAAAGGGCGGGGGGCAAGAGGATGGGGCCAGACTCTTCCCAGTGGTGCCCGGTGGCAGGACAAGGGGCAACAGGCACAAACTGGAACACGGGAAATTAAAAAAAATTAAGGAAAAACTTGTTTATTTTGAGTGTGGCAGAGCCCTGGCACAGGCTGCCCAGAGAGGTGGTGGAGTCTCCATCTCTGGAGACATTCCAGACCCGCCTGGACGCGTTCCTGTGCCACCTGCTCTGGGTGACCCTGCTCTGGCAGGGGGTTGGACAGGATGATCTCTGAAGGTCCGTTCTGACCCCCACCGTTCTGTGATTCTGTGGTTGACCAGAAGAAGTTGCACAAGAGGGTGCAGAAACACCTCAGGGGTTGCCCTTCAAATCCAGCCTGTCTCTGCCCCGCGGCAGCACTGTGTGACCCACGGCCCGTGGTGTGCGGGGAAGGACGTGACCGCACCATGATGGGTTCTGTCAGAGCCGAGGTGCCCTGGGCCCCAGCAGGTAAAAGCTCTGTAGGTAGACGGCCTCGAAGCACGACACACACGGGAATGCGGTTGTTGAGCAACGTCCCAGCAGCAACGCAGACCCCGAGGGCACGGGGCTCGTCTGGAAACGTGTCCTTAGCCCACTGCCCAAAGCTTTCCATGCTTTGCTCGACCAGAGTAGTTATGGAATGTTGAAACTTGGGCTACTTACGTTTATTTCTGAAATAAACAGAATTCCTACACTGAATTTAAGTTAGTTGTTAAACAGTGAAGGAAAAACACGAGCTTTAAAAGTTCAAAGGCGCTGGTCTGCTGGTTTGGCGTTTCTCCAGGGCTGGAGTTCTGCCATGCTTTCGCCATACAAAGAACAAACTCCGCATTTGTAAGTTTGTGTTTGTTCTTTCCTTACTCACTGCAGCATGACATTTAGTTAAGGCTGAGAGTTCACCTTTCTACTTTGACACCTTTGTGAAAAATACGGTGACTTTTCGATAAGCCTTTTAGTCTGAGTGCAAAAAAGTTTGTTGTTCTGTTCCTGCTAAGCCCCTCAGATATCCGTCACTGAAAACTACCTGCTTCTCCTTTGCATGTCTCTTCTGGGTTTGGACTCATGTTTCTTTTCTAATTCTAATTCCCAAGTTAAAACGTTCCTGTTTTCTAACAAAATGCAAGTCCAGTATTAATATTTTTCTGATTTCAGACGTTCATTTCAAGTAAGTTGCCCTTTTTTGCAACAAACCAAAATGCTGAGCGGGCCGCCCCTGCTTCTGCTGCTTTGTGATATGTGCAGCTCTGCTGCTGAGACCAGCCATGATGTCATTTGTCATACAGACACCCAGATTTCTTAGCATTACGGCTGAAGAAAAATACTAACTTTCTGTCTGTCCGTGATTTAATTTTCCTATTTAATTTTATATGGAACCAGAGCAAAAGCATCTTTTTCCTTTTGCAACAAACAATTGTGATCATGAGTAAACTTCAGAAGTGCAGAGAGACAGCTATACCAATAGCGGTACCTGAGCCACTTTGCAGTGATGTGTGACCAGGCTCAAAACTGGAAGCTGCCCTTCGCGCTGGTGGTGTCCACCCTTCCCGAACGTAATAACGGCACCCATTAACACATCTAGTGTTGGCAGTAATCACTGGCAAAAGAAGGGCATGACACCCCACAATCTACTCCTGTTGAATAAGTTCAGTAGCATTGCTAAGACCAGCTGCGATGTAGTTACTGACAATATGTTTAGGCTCACAAATATTATGTTACTACCGTTACGATACGTAAAGTCTTTTATTAAACATATGGTAGAGTCACTGGGTAAGAGAGTGGCAAAGAAAAGTTCCATAAAGCTGGCCTTGCACTGAGATACCCTTTCAGAAAGCTTTAATTAAAAGATTTCAAGTTTAATTCGGATTTCCACCTTTTTTTTAAAAAAAAAAACCTCACTGTTTACACATTCCAGTGTTTGTGTTTTACTTTTTTTTCAGTCATTGGATTCAAGCCTGTGATCCGCATGACAGTGCTCTAGTTACTCAAGAACGGTTCTCACCCTGCCTTGTAGTTCAGCACCAGCATTTATCTAAGGGATGTGCCAAGGCGAAGGCTGTCCTGCCAGAAACCACATTAGTTCCTGCTGACAGAGCTTTACGGGGCATGTGCCAGGTGGCCAACCCACCAAAGGAAATAGTTGTGTTTAACAAAGGTGGAGAGGCTTTGCCCTTGTGTAATATCAGATACAGAGAAAGAAATATGAGTTGAATGTTATCTACATAGGAAAAAAAGGGGGGAATAGAGAAGGGAAAGAAAATGAAAGAAGAGGGTGTAGAGAAAAGACAGTTTAACTAACAAGCATAGTCTGAGAAAAGAGCTTGTTTGCCCCATGTGTGTCTGAAAACACTTGGGAAGTGGCCCAGGGCCCCAAGCCCATGTCAACAGCTGGAGTATTCCCAGCTCTGTGTCAATAGCTGATTAAATGAGAAGGGGAACTGTTTTGCAGCCTAAAATGGCGTTGTTCCAAACCTGTAATGTTTGTAACGAACTTCGTATTCATTTTGCTTAATCTTAAATTTCATCATTACACATCGGGATTCAGGAGCGCATCTCTCAAAATTCTAGTGCTCTCCCTCTTGAGTTGGAAAGAAACCAGTACCTTTCTGTACGAGACTCTGCTCACCTTGTTGCCGAGTTCGTCGTCAGCTGGAGCAGGGGAAGAGTTTCATGTGAGCCACCTTCTTCTGTGTCTGGGGTACTGGCAACCCTTCCTTCTAGTTGTAACAGTTCAGGCTTTTTGGAAACACTCAGGGGGTTCATGCTGCTCCTCTTGCTTGTAATTGTTGTAACGAGTGGGGACGATTTACAGGCAACATGATAATAAAGGATATCTCACTTTTCAGCAGTCTGGCAAGCCTGCTGGGAACAATGGCATACCTTTTCTTCAGCAAAATAAAAAAGTGATACTCCTATCGCACGAGGAATTACGCAGAATCTGTATCCTTTGCCTACCGCGTGGAGCTGCTAACCTAACCGCGTGCTGTAGGGAGTGAGGCTGGCTTTGCCTTCTCGTAACACTGCTGCCAGCAAGTCCTGCGGAAAGGTGATTTTTTGCTCAGCTGTCGTCCCTTCTCCATTAATCCTTGTTATTGAAACTCTGCCTCATTGGCCTCTATGATTGTTTCCAGTGTACCACCAGAAAGTGCGGAAAAGACCCAGAGAGTCCAACTTTAAACCCTGACTCCTGCAAGCATCGTACAAACGTGTACCTTGCGTTCCAGTTCCTTGTCTTGGTGTTCCAGCCACACGGATTCCTGGTACCTGTTACTCCCCAGAATGACAGGGAGCAGTGGGTAGGTTCCGTTCCATCTCAGATCAGTGTCGTGGGCCACAGGCACGTTACAGCTCTTCTCGCGATACCTTCGGAACTCCATGCTGGAGTTCTGGCTGTGTTTTCCCCACAGCGGTGTCCCAGCCACTGCAGGCGGCGTCAGTTGACTGGGGCAGCGTGGATCTTGTGACAGAGATCACACGCACTCACAGGATCAGAGTAGGCTTCTCTGTCTCCCCATCCCAACAGAATCAGCGTTCCCATCACCAGAGTCAATGAAGCCTTGCCTCTGATTCACCAGAGAAGGGAGTTAACTCAGACAATGCCGTTAGTGTTTCTGGAACAAAGATATTCTGAAAGTTGGTGAGAGGTTGGGGCTTTTACAAGCCATTTTTTCAGGAAAAGAGGGTCTCCCTTCACTGCCGCTGGAGTTCCCGGCAGCGCAGGCCCTGGAGCTCACCTTGGAGATCCTTCGGGCAGTTTAGTAGCATTGCCTACATTCAAAGAGGTTGTGCCCTCTTCCAGGTTTGGTGGAAGCTTAGTAGCAATAAATTCACACAGTTCCTCATAAAAAAGGCAGGTGGGAAGCGCACTACCCAAAGACCGGTTGTAGACGCATGTATAGCAACTGATTAACTTAATTTTAAAAAAAATATGAGCCTCCATTGTTGCCCTCTCCCGTAGTAACCTTTCTGCATCACAGATTTTTTGGCAGCAAAATCATCTCATGCTTCATGGCTTCTAACATTTTGTGTGTGCAATTCCGTTTTTTAATGTTACAGAATACAGGATGGCAGCTTTTATTAACAAGGTGTAATGATGTCTTGTCTCTTTTTGGAGTGATAACAGTAAATTTAAGATCAAGCAAGCTATGTAAAGAGCTCGGAATGTTCCCTCCATCTGCATAGTATCTACTTTTCCCTGCATCTCACTTGCATTGTAATTCCCATTTGCTCCATTTTGTTAGACTCCTCTGAAACTCAAGAATTCTCTGGTCTCAGGCAAGACCAGAAATTAACTAACCTGTATAATTTCGTGGCAGTTGCAATTTTTTGCCAATTTACTACATTTTCCAAAAAATTGACGTGCGTATTAAAGAGCAGAGGTCTCGGTGTAGAGGCAGCCTGCTAATCCCCGCTCCCCTCTGAGAGCTGATCTCCCCCTCCCACAGTCACAGAATGCTGATTGTAAAGGAAAAACCTGCCTGTTTACAAGGACATTCCGGTATTTTGAGATAAAGATCTCTTTATTTGATTTGTTCTGTCAGACTGAGAACCAAGCGTCTCTTGCACATTCAGAGACAGGAGCACAGCGCTCCTGGGAATTTAAAAGAAGACGAGATATCGGCACGGCAGCAAATGGAAAGGCTTTGCTTCCCAGCGACCCCGCGCTGCTGATTGTGTAAAAATGAAACGTTACTGGAAAGCTTTGCAAACATCCGTCATGTAAACAGATCTTTATACGTAGCGGCTGGATGCCCTTGGGAGGGTTCATGTCATCTGCCCGTTCCTGAGAGCCTCCACCCGGGAATCAAGCAGCGTTGGAGCAGCTGGCCAGGGACACGGGCTCGGGTCGGGGCATCTCTTTGGTGGGCGCCTTTGCCGGTATTGTGAAGGAATCCCACAGGCCAAGGGGAGGTTGTGGTTGGTCAGAGTCTTACTTTGGGGCTTTGCTTTGTTGTTCTGGCTCCTGTTCCCAACTAACTTGCTTAACGGTGAGCCCATCCCCTTCCCACACCATTCCTCTGTCCTTGACTCTACTTCACGGCAGGGGTTCCCTCTCCCTTTAAAAGGTCTGGCTGTTGGCATCTCCGGCGCTTGGCTGTGCGTTATCTTACTGTAACACCCATGTCCCTGCTGTAGTCCTACTTTACCTCTCTGGCTGTTTTCTTCCTAGCTTGGTCCCCGGCCCAGTGTTCCCCTGTGAAGTTCCCTTCATGGTGCTGGTGGGAAAACGTGGACCAGAGAGTTGTGCAGGTTATACAGGATTTGGAGGTTCTGGAAGGTGCCACGTTTTAAACATAATTTCCAAATGTGATTAAGGTCTTGGCTAGACTAGAGTTGTGCACTGGGAGTCCTGTCTTTAGGTGTGATGTTACTCAAGAGGTTTCGTGCCCACCGTTGGACGTTGATGGGTGGAGATGCATTGGTGGCCACAGCCACAAGCAAAAGAAAAAAGGTAAAGGCACTACACTTATTGAGGAGATGCAGCCAGTGCATCGTTGGGGGTGATGTTGCAGAATGAGCTTGGGCAATACAAGAGAGACTGAGCTTGCTGCTGTGCCGTCCCAGGGAACGACAGCCGCGTTCCGGCTTCTCTGTGAGTATTTAACCTGTTGAGCAAGCTCTCCGAGGAAAGCAGCCAGCTGTTGAAATCTCACATGCCTAAAAGCTCCTGTTCCGGTAAGTTTTTCTGTTTGCACATCCTGGTTCAGAACTGGAACCTCTTCCTGGAAAATACTCCGGGACGTAAACAACCGTGCTTAGGAAAACTTGCCGACTGCTTCCTATTGGCAGAATTGCTCTTCTTTGGAGCAGCGCCAGCCGTTGAAAGGAAATACCTTCTCCTATTTCTTAGTCATTCCCCAGGCTTTGAAATTCCTTTAGAAGTTCAGAGCCCCTGAGAGTCCTGGCAACTTTCTTGTTTGCTAACTTTGAAATTATTTCCTTATATTCTTCCGTTTGGATGCCTTCACCTAGTTCTGCATTTTGTACGCAGAAGCTGCCTCAGCTGCCGTAGGAGACCCGGGGTGAGAAGAGGCAGAGGAAGGTTACTGGGAAGTGGCAAGTTAGGAGTCGGTTTTGGCTCAACATGGGTTCGGCAGGACCCAAAATGTGAGGGGCGTTGTCAGAATCCTCTGCCTCCTGCCTCATCATTTCTGGTTTGCCGAATGCTGCGGGGGCGCAGGGCACAGCTGGTGTTCCCCAAGGGGAGAGCCTCTTTCTTTCCTGGTCGCCTCATTTATTTGCTCTGTTAGCACTTGGCTTCAGTGACAACGCCTATGTAAATGGTCAGGGACAGCTGAAGCCCTTTATACACTAATTAAATAGATCATATGCTGGTACTTGAATGTGGAAAATGCAGTGTTTTAAGGTGATTAATGAAAAGTGACAGCCAGATCTTGTAACTTAGGTGAGTCTCCAATATAAGAGGTAACCTAAGATGAACTAGAGTAACTAGTTAACTCTCCCTCGCATAAATGAATCAGTTGTTAATGTAGTAATTCCTTCATTTTAGCTGGCCACATTTTAAGAATGTTTTTTTGCTTTTGGTAATCAGAAATGGTGAAATCTGTTTGCTGGCTTTAATCATAGGAGAACTTCATATTGCAGGGTTTATCCGTTGCGATTAGTATTAGGAGCTGGCACATTATATGCTTTAATCATGTGCTTCAAATTTATTTTGTGTTGTTTACATATTGTTCACTTTAAATAGTGTATTTCTTGAAGTAGGGCCGCGTGAACAGCAACTTGTACCATTTATTTACTCCAGAAACACTAACAACAATGTTGAATTAAATATAGAAGTGTCAATATTTAGATTGTACGTAAGTATGATTTCCAGAAATACGCAGGGTATGTTATTTGCATGGTTTTTACATCGGACGCTTCTTCAATATTATGAGCGAAGAAACTGCTAAGCTCTGACATAATGAACACACGCAATTAATGGTATTTGGGGATTTAGTGGGGCTGTAGCTGGCAGTGAGTAGAGATGACATGGAGCAATCGCGGGGGGCAAGAGCACAGCGAAAGGCATTTGTGTGGATGCGTTTGAGGGCACTTCTTGCAGAGCAAACAGATACTGTGAATCTTGGAAAACAGGGCTCCACATTTTTTCCAAATTCATTCTGTTCCCATCTGTCCTTGCAGAGGGGACGATCAAACAGCATATAGCAACAATTTCCTACGGTTACTTCGTAGTGTTCTTTTTTCTTTCTTTGGTACGTGACCTGCTGTGCCTGAGCTCCCTGAAGGAACCCATCGCCCAGGTCTGCGCTGAGTTGCAACTCTCATGGAAACTTCTCCTGGATATTGGACAACAGTTTGCAAAAAAGAAAAGGCTGCAGTTATCTAAATAAGGGTATTTTTAGTGCAATTTAACACGGTTCAGTTTTACAGGCCTGATTCATTATTATCTTTTCCCTTCAGTAGACAATTACATGTATACAGAGAGTGAAGGGTTCCCAAATCAGAACGTTCCCCTTTCATACAGATTTAAACTACTACACATTGTTTAAGACATTGGAAACTTTAACTTTTCAAACAATAACAGGGAATTTTGTTCGCAAATAATTTTTATGATTAAAGTTGTCACGGTTAGTCTGTTGGTTAGTTGGGATTGCTTCAATGCTGGTTTACTTGGATAAATTGCGTTTCCGAACTTTAAATAGCAAGAGGCAAAGCCGCAGCTCCATGGCACTTCTTCTTAACATAAATCTCCACTGATTTTTCTTTTTTAGTCTTTAATTGAGCTGACAAGTTGCAATAGTTTGTTACTTTATTTTAGAATAATTGATGATAACGACGAAAAGATGGTTTTCATAAAAAGAAAAACATTTTGTCCATTACAGTTGGCTTTCTGTTCCAAACTGCAATAGTAAAGTTCGACTGCATGAAAACCATAGAATCATGAATAGAATAGAATTGTCTTGGCTGGAAGGGACCTTTTACATCATTGAGTCCAACCATCAACCTAACACTGACCAAAACCGTCCCTAAACTGTATCTCTAAGCACCACGTCTACCCGTCTACCCGTCTACCCGTCTTTTAAATCCCTCCACGGATGGTGCCTCAACCATTTCCCTGGGCAGCCTGTTCCAATGCTTGACATCCCTTTCAGTGTAAAAATTTTTCCTAATATCCATCCTAAACCTCCCCTGGCGCAACTTGAGGCTGTTTCCTCTTGTCCCATCGCCTGTCTCTGGGAGCAGAGACCGACCCCCCCTGGCTGCCCCCTCCTTTCAGGGGGTTGTAGGGAGCGAATGAAAAAAACAAAGGCAATGGAAGACATCCTTAATTCAAAGGAATGTTTCTGGAGATACTTTGGCGTGTTTACGCATCCTTGGTGTAGGATCTCGCCTGGCTTTTTGAGGCTGGGAGGTCACCTGCTGGCTGCTCTGCCTCGGTGCATCCCCTGGGCTCCCAAGCGCGGCCTCGGCAGGGACCCGGGGGGCGCTGGGGGGGCCCTCGGTGCTGCTTCAGGAATGGAAACTCCTCACGCGCTCAGATACGTTTGAGTAAAGCCTTCCGTCAGCCCCAAGCCGTCATTTCTGCGGTGCAATCCTGTCTCCAGGGGCGTAGAGTAACAGTTTTACTCGGTTCCTGGTATGAATCAAAAGTCTGGATTTTGGTTTAGTTTTGTTTTTCTTATTTACGCTGCCACTACACGGACTTCTTTCAGATTGCACCTTGTGTTCCTTGGTGTGACTGAGGGAATAATTGATCTTATTGACTGGACAGAGTATGCGGGTACTTCATAAAATTGCATCAAGAATAAATTTTCTTTAATCATGAAACCAGTTTTTCAGCAAACGTAGTCGATTCCCATTGTTCAGAGTTGGGTCAAAATACCGCCTCACGCCGGCCCGCTGTCCTGGAGAAACTTCAGGTCTTTGATTTTGGAATCACTGAATTTCCGTAGAGGAGCGCGTCTCTCCTGTAGCATCACAGCATTGCCATGGCAACGAACCATATGCCCCAGCTTTCAGGGAGTGCCCTCAGCACTGTGAGACTAACTATTATTTTAAATGCGATAACTGGGCTGCCTTTGCAAGTTGTTTACTTTGTCATAGCTATAGCAGCAGCCTGGACCCCTCACTATTGTCTGCCTTAACTTGAAGACGTATCCACTTACATATAATCCTTTTTACGTTCATTATGAGAGTGCTCAGCTCTTTCAGCATCTTATTTAGTACCACCAGTAGCTCAACGCTTTAGCTGGAATTCTCTTGGTGACACGTCCCTTGGTCCCCTGTGTCGGTGGCAGTCCTCCCAGGACATCACGCCTCTTCACCTACCTGCCATCCCTATGGCTGCGCTCACAACCTTTCTACTGCATGTAAGAGCCTGCTGATGCTTTTGTGACTATCAAAGACGCGAGGAAGATACGAGGTGTTCTGCGGTCATCGCCAATTCTTTAATTGCTTTTACAGAATAAACAGGTAGGAGGATGAGAAGCAATTGTGTATGATCTGAATTAATCTGTGAAGAATTGGAGGGATAAACTGCTGTCCTTTCCAGCAGCACTTCTGCGCTGCTGAGAATTGATGGAAACCAGTTTTCCCAGAAATAAAACTTCTGTTCATCAGTTGTCATTGTCAAGAAAAGAAGGAAACGAGGACCAGGTTGTTCTACTGAGACATAACCCATTTTTTTCACATAGAGCTTATTCTCAGACACAGTTCCCATTTGCCGCCGTATGGTCAGAACACCTTTATTAATTGGAGACAGCAGTGGTGGTTTGTTGGGGTGGTTTTTTTCATGTTTTGGGGGGTTTTTTTGTTTTGTTTCTGTATTTTTGGGCTCCTGTTTCTTTTTTTGTTTGTCGTTGGGGGTTTTTTTGTTGGTTTTTTGTTTGTTTTTTTTTAAGTGGGAGCTAGTGAAACTTACACTGAATACCTGGTGGTTAAGGGGAAAACCAGTCTCAGCTCTCTGTGAGGTACAGTGGTGGGTACAGGATCTCCTGCAAACACTCCCCGCCGAAACACGGAACGGCCGTTGCTCACCAGCGGGGGGAGTTGGTCACTGGACTCTGCAGCCACAGGTTGCCCTCACCCTTCCGAATGGGTGTCCCATTGAAAAGTAGCCAGGCTGGGCTAGCTAGTGTCATCGGATCGCTTCTTACGACAAATCATAGGGGCAAGAAACACCTTTCTGTACTATTTAACATATCTGAGCAGCCTCTTTTAAGAGTTTTTCATTTCAAAGTGGATGAGAGATGAAGTATGCTCCAGACAAGGTCTGGCTGATAGTGGAGACAATCTCATTCAAATGGAAATTCAAAATTCCCAGTAACTGAAATACTTTTAATCTATGCTCATTGGCTAGTTTCTTTATTTCTCTGAAAAAGGGTCGTATTTTCCTTTGTTATGCTAGAGTGCAAGACAATATATGAGGAAAAGAATGTTATTGGTTATTTAAAAATTCACGTTATTAGCAGCTGAAATTTTGGTAAGTCTTTTGAGTTCTATTATTTCTGTACTTATTGCAACCTGATATTAATGTCTCATCAGAGATTAATTGCTGATTGTCAGAAGGCTGGGTTTTGGTAATGTGTCTCAAGAAAACACCTAATTGAAAATGTCATCTGCTCTTTGCGATGCTAATGACTGATACTAGGTTTTGGGGAGAGTCCCTCAGTACTGGAGGACAAACAAGTTACTGCCAAAACAGCGGAGCTAAAGGTGCTTTGTTTATGAGATATTTGTTCTTAAAGATCCCTGGGCCCCTGCCCTCGTCACCTCCCTGCAATAACCTGAGCTCTTCCCTTCCCTCGCGTTCCTCAAGCTTCCTCATCAGGCAAAAGACGACATGTGCTGTGACTAATCTGCTGCTGCGCACAGGCGGTTTTTCTGGCGACGGCTGTGCAGAATGTGAAACAGCTGAATTCCACCCACCTCTGCCCCCCCCGAGGGACACCCTGCTGTACCAAACATTTACATGCACACACATTTACTTGGTGTACTTTCCTAGTGGTCACCCCTTAAAATGCAAATAGAGTTACAGAAGTTCCACGTGCATTAAATGGGATACAATTAGGGCGGATTCTTTTATTTAAAAAATCTAAAATCAACAATGGATGGCTCTTTGGACAGCGGAATTGAAAAAGCTCCGTTTCTCAGCTGTTTTCCTGCTGCCCTAGCCTCCCCGTGTCCTTTTTGGATACTGCTGCAGTACCCAGAGCCTGGGGCCTCTGATTTTCACAAAATTTGCAAGAATGTACTATCTTAAGACCTCTGTTCTACCCTTAAGCTTGGTTAAAATTAGCGAATAGGTTCAGGAGAGCGACAAGGCTGACAGGCAGATAAGCATATGTTTAATTTCAATATGAAATGAGGCTAAAAGCGGCTCTAGAGGGGATTCTCCGGTGGGGTGTATTTGTGGTTGACTGCAGGGATGTGACAGAAAGCAGCTCTCAGATGTCTTCAGCCGAGTGTATTTTCAATGCGGGGGACGGCGGGACAGGGGAGCTGGGCTCCTGCCTCGGTTAGTGGTGGGGATGGCCGAGGGACACGCTGCGAGTGGCCACTCAGTGGTGGTTTCTTTCTTGCCTGATGTGCAGAGCTACACTTCCCGCCCAGCATTGCAGCTCTGCTCTCAGCACAAAACAATTTAATCTTGCTTTGGGCTTTTCCTATGACATTCGTCGCAGCAGTGTGTGGGTGCTTCACTAACATCGTTTTCTCTTAAGAGCAGCGTGGGGGGAGGAAGGTTCTATAGTATCCATTTCTTTGCAAGGGAAATGAGATGTTTTGTGTCAAAAGCATCCTCTGGTGCCGACTGCCCTCTTCTGAGGTGCCCAGGGCATGCTTTCTCAGACCATTTGGCATTATACATCATTTTATTCACATCAAGTCAGCTCTTACTGTCCGCAGTTGCAGTTATAGATGCTCGAGACTCCTGTATTTCAGACCCTGGCCCTCAGTTTGTTATGCAGGGGAGAAAAAAGAAACCATATCTGGAGTATTATGGCATAGCTGGATTGTGAACCGTATGCTGCCAGCTGGGAAGAAAGCCAATTAGAAATATTTGATTGCTTTAATGATAGACAGTCCATTCTCTTCCTGCAACCTCCTGCTTGGATTTCTGCCCAAGCAGAGGGAACCTGGTGACCTGGGACCTCGTGCCTCATGTCGCTCCTCGGTGTTCGACCCGAGGCTACCGCCAAGGCGGTTTTGCTGTGCCTGCCGTCCAGCGACACGGGCAGTGTAGTGGGGAGGTCACATCTTCAGCAACTCTTATTTTAGGGGCAGGATTGTCATACAGAGCCCTATTCCCATATTTTTCACTAATTAGTTTCCAGATTTATTTGACCTGCCATTTCTGAGTTCCTAACTCTCCAACTAACCCGGAGAGGCCCTACGTCTAGGCCATTTCCTAGGAAACATCCAAAAAACTACCGATGAGTCTATTTCATTAACAACAAAGGCAGGGGTCTTATCTATATAACATTTTTTTCAACACACTTCATTGATTTTTATCTACAGTGGGATCCTCCTGTGAAGCAAGACCCTGTGGGGAAAAAAGTACCCACGTAACAGAAGAATTTCACAGTACATACGGACAGGGGACAAAATCATTGTCGAATTCTCTAATCTGGATAATCCCTATTTTCTTGATATTTAAATTTGAAATTTAATAATATCTCAAAGTATGATGTTTATGTAATTTTTAAGGATTAAATAGGAAAAAAAAGAGGAAAAAATAAATATGTAGTGTTCACGGATGCCTCATGAGGGGCATTTCAGTCTGATGCGATGAATCTTGGACAGTTGCTTGACATCCGAGCCCCTGCACTGCTGAAGTAAGTTGACGTCCACTTTGTTGACCGGCAGGGAAGGACACGGCATTCTTGACTTTTCAGTTTCACAGCAAAGAATCAGGAATCTCAGGTTCTTCCCAGTTTTTGTAGGATGAAAACTGTGTGTTCCACACACCCCGAGCTCTTCTCGTGGTCCCTTAGAAATCCTGGATTTCTGACTCCCATCTCCTCTCCTAAAGCTGCTCTTCCCAGTACTATTTTAGCTTGCTGATTCCGTTCCACTCCGTCCTACCCCGTGGCCTGCCTTTAGCCCCGGTCCGTCCCCTGATCCAGTTTGCCACACAGCTCCACAAAACTTACGTTGGCTTCATTATGGAGAAATCACAGAAATGGAACAAGTGGCAGGGGAAGAGCCGTTTAAAATAAATACTTCTCCTGAAACAGGCAAACTTCTGCCAAATACGGCAAGCCATGCTCAGCCAAAAACTCATCAATGGGCACATCCAATGCCATGGCCGTCCTCGGGCTCCGATGGTGCCTGGGACAGAGGGGACAAGTACCGCGATGCCGGGTGGTTCCTCCAAGCTGCGCGACGGTGTCCTGCTGGAAGACATTCTGTGAAGGGCACCATTCGTTCATTAGCTTTCGTGTGACAAGCTGTGCACTCCCTGCTGTCCCCTGACACTGAAATTCCAACTCTTCTTAGTGCCGATACCCTGCTGACGTACCCATTGCGTGTAGGACAGTTGGGAGGCCTTGGCCGGCAACAACTTACAGCAAAGGCCCTTTACCTTTAATATCAGAACATCAAAAAATCTTGATTACAGTTGCATAAGGACCTTTGCAAGAAGAAAAATATTCAGTGAAAGGAGACATCCTGAATTTGACGTGCAGGGCATAAAAACCTGCCAATGACTGGAAAAGACTTGCTGTTGCGTCTTCTGGAAGGGATGAGAAGACAGCTGGTTAAAAAGTCTGGCTATCGTTTGCCAAAGCCACTGATGTTAGTGAAAAAAGAGAGAGAATTAGCTGAATGTCAGGGGACTTTCTCCTCATGACATGTGCACAGTCCAGGACGACAGTGACCCTCTCATCATGGTAACAGCAGCCCCTGCATCCATCTCTGCTTTTGCTACAGATTGTGAAATGGTTTCGCTGACTCAGCAGGGAGAAAACCTCCTGGAGTTCCGTGTTTAACCTGTTCCTGTGTTGATGACCATGTAGGAGCCCCTGTGTTGTCTAAGCATCAGCCGTTTGCCTCACAGGTGAAGGAAAATCGATTAGAGGTGGTCTGCACTAAGGGATTAAAATGCTTCTATTTGGTCCACTAGATGCTATGCATTTCTGAAATCCTACTGGAACATACCTATAATCTAAAATTCACACGTGTTGACCACGTCTAAGTTTGCATAGTGCATTCTCTGTTGTTAGAGCACCACAGTGATGCCCCTTCCAGCTCTCACTCTGTGCACACCGTAGTTTTGCAACTTTTGATCCTTTGTACCCACGTCTTAGGTTTGGGGGAGTGTATTTTGTGGGTAGTAGAAGTGCCGAGCGTGTGTTCCTATGGTCCCTTCTTGACCCTTCTTCACTGAAGAAATCTTCACTGATTTGTTAAGCTGATGTTGCTCACTGTGTCACGGTAAGGATGCCGCTACCTGGTCTTCAGTTGTAACAAAGTGTATTTAGGACAAGAGCTGGCAATTTGTAGACCCTAGTATTATTCTTTCCGCCAATGGTTTAGGGACTGCCCCCAGAGCTGGACTTTGCTTCCAAACATTGTGCTTCATAACCAACAGGGGATCTCACACCAGTTTGTCTAATCCCCCTTGTAACTGATTTATAATTTAAGGCTCTGTAACATCATGTGTTTCACAACTGAGTTGTACGTACTTTTAGAGGAAAACTGTACCACGGGCCACCGTCCAGTTCTCGTAGTGTGGGACTGACATAAGCAGCACCACCCGGCTCCTCTTCCACATCGCCCGCGGGGGTTCCATGGACTCGCACTGACGGAGGAGGCAAAGGGCCGGGGTTACCCACTCTCCTCTAGCAGAGGGAACTGCAGAGCAGTGAGCGGGGGGAGCGGGACCTGCCACTGCAGCCCTACACCCCGATGAGGAGCCCCTCGGGCGCTGCCAGTCCGCCGGAGATGGCGAGCGCTGTGGGGCCGCCCTGCACAGCCCAGGGCGAGCGGCGTCCCCCAGCGGGAACCGGGGACTTGGGTTCGTGAGGCCTCGCCGGCACCTGGCTCCTGCCCGGGGCCGTGCCCCGCCGGCCGGACTGAGTCCAGCGCCCCCGGGGCTCCGCGCCCAGCGCCCTGAGCCGGCCCGCTGCAGCCCCCGCCGCCCGGGCAGGCCGAGGCGGGCAGGGCCCCGACGGACGCGGGCCCGGGCGTGCGCCGCAGGCCCGGCCGGGCGGGAGGGAGGGAGGGAGGGAGGCCCGACCGCCGGCAGGGCCTTTCCCCGGGCGCCGCGCCGCTCTCCCCCGCCCGCTCCCGGGGCTCCGGCGGCGCCCGGGGCCGGCAGTCGGCGGTGCCGGGCGGGCGGTGTGTGCGTCGGGGGAAGGCGGGCGGGAGGCGGGCGGGGGGAGCGGGTCAGCGCGGCGGAGGGCGGGGATAACCCCGCGGTGGCCGTCACGTGGAGCAGATGAAAGGGAAGCGGCTTGGCAGGGCGGAGAGCAGCCGGGGCGAGGGACGGGGAGCGCGGGGCAGGCGGCGGCGAGGAGCGGGGCGGCGGGGGCTGCTGCCATGGGGCGCTGACCCACCCGGGACCCCGTCCCCGGAGCTGGAGCCGCTCGGGAGCCATGTGCGGCGGCGGCGGGGCGCCGCTCCCCCCGCCCGCCCCCGCCGAGCGATGAGGGGCTGCGGGGCCGGCGCGGGGCTGGCCGTGCCGCTGCCGCCGCTGCTGGGGCTGCTGCTGCTGCTGCTGGCGGCGGCGCCGGGCGCGGCGCTGGGCAAGGAGACGGCGTTCGTGGAGGTGGTGCTCTTCGAGTCCAGCCCCAGCGGCGACTACACCACCTACACCACCGGGCTGCAGGGCCGCTTCTCCCGCGCGGGGGCCACGCTGAGCGCCGAGGGCGAGATCGTGCAGGTGAGGCGACCGGCCCGGGGGGAAGGGGGGTGTGTGTGTGGGGCGGGGGGGGAAGCCGCGCCGGCCCCAAGATGGCTCCGCCGGCCCGGCCGCCCCGTCACCTGGCGGCACAAAGCCCGGGCCGGGCCGGGCCGGGCCCCGCCGCCCCACGTGCGCCGCGCGGCCTGGGGGCGCCGCCGCCGCGGTGACAGATGCGCGGCCGCGCACAAAGGCCCCGGTGTGGCCCCCGCCGGGCCTTGGCCCCCCTCGCCCGACCTCGCTGCCTTTGACAGCCGGCGGCGGGGCCGAGCAGCGCGGGGCCGCGGGCCGCCTTCCGCGGGCGCGGCGGGGAGGGGAGGGGAGGCTGCGCTCCGCGGGGGCGCGGGGGGCCGCCGCCTTGGTCGCCGAGTCCCACCTCCCCCCCCCCCACCCCCCGCCCCGACGGCCGTCACCGCGGGGGAGCCCCGCGTGGAATCCCGCGGGAACGCCGGGCGTGGGGACGGTCCCCGGGGCCCCCCGGCCCCCGCCGTGTCCCCGGTGTCCTCGTCCCCGCATCCCCCCGCACGCCGCCCTCCGCAGAGCTGCTCCTCCTCCTCCTCCCTCCTCCTTCTCCTCCTCCGGCGCTTGGAGCGGATTTTAATCGCCTCTTTCCACCGCTCGGAACTTCTCACGCCGCTCTTGGCTCCCTCGCCAGAGAAATAATTTTTTTTTTTCTTTTGTATTTATCTGAAGGCGGCCATTCTTTACTCTGTTTGAAACTCTTGAAGTGCTTATCTAATTCCTTTGTAGTCGCTTGTAATTGTTGACTTTATTTTTTTTTTTCCCCTTTGGCTAAGTAAAGAAAAGTGACTTGAATGGTGTTTTAATAAGTTTGACTGTTAAGCAATTGCCAATAGCAATCCTTATTTCTCATTAACGGCTGTGGAGTTTGTTTGCTTGAGTTCCATATATGTATGCATACGTACACTATATATATATAACTTTTGAAAAGCTAACGGTGGCAACTAAGCTCTGAAAACAACTGGTAGAGCTCTACAAGCACACATACATTACTATCAAAATAACCCCTTATTTTTTCTGCTTTTGAGTGCTTGTTATCTCAACACAGTTTCAGCTGGGAGGGTTTCTGACGGAAGTTCTCTTGCAGGCAGAAGAGCTGTGAGGACAGGCTGCTGATATACAGGCTATTGGTTAGTCTTCCAAAGAAGAGAGGGACGGACCAAAGAATTTGTATTTCTGGCATTTTTAGAAAAGGTGGTGCTGGTAGGGGCTGCAACAGACACTGATGTTTTCTGACCTTTTGGTGCATTATCAAGCAGTAGGTGTAAGAGCTAATGCTGTGTCTTTGGGGATAACGAGAGGCTCTGAAGTTTCTTTTTGTGTCAGGTGTTAAGAGCAGAATAGAGGCTGTTTACTTGAGGTCGTACTTTCTGTGAGATTGTAAGGGAAAGTGGAGAAAAAAACATATTATTTGGTTAATACTTAGATTTGCATAACTTGAAACAAATGTATTAAATGGACTTTTGTAGGCCTTGTTGTGTATAACATCAACCGGCTGCTTCCTCTTTGTACCTGAATAGACAGGTCCCAAATAGGAAAGGCTGCAGGAAAAGCCAATTACGGGGGAAATCTCTTACAGCCATTTATCACTCAAAAAGTGTTTTACTTATTAATCTGTACGTACACAAGGTAACATACATCATGAACAGGCTATTTTGTTTTCTCGAGGTGCCGTGTGCGCCTTTTTTTTCTTTCCAGAGAGGAGAATATGGCAGACATTGCTCCCGAGCAGCTAGACTGAGTGCTATCAGTTGTATTTTCGCTGCTGAGATTTTAGATGACATGTAGCATCTTTTGTCAGTGTCACGCTTCCTTCATCTCCTGAAAGTGAGTTTTTGCAGAGCCAAAATTTAGAAAGATTTTCACAGCGTTGTCTTGCCTCCCTTTTTTCAGCTAGGTGGTATATTTATGGAACTGTATGAATCTGCTGTTCTGGATCATCATTTAAAGCTCACTGGGAGATTTAGAAAAGGATCGTGAAGCTGATGCCAGTAAGAACCTGTTCGGCAGTAGCTGGTGGAGCATCAGTCAGTGGAGCAAGCTCTGCTTGGCCCCAACCACCTTGTCAGCGCACACAGCTCTTTCAAGATTAAGATGCGTTTTTCTTTCAAATGAAATGTTAGAAATTCTTGAAAATCAGGCACACATTAAAGAATGGATCAAAGGAATTGTGGTTTTGGGACTACACAAAGACTTACTTTTGTTTATGTTAATAGCATCAATTACTCGTTGGTCTTGAAAGTCTGAACAACAACAACAACAAAAAAAAACCTGAAGAAACAATGCACTTTCAGCTTTTGATAGGTCATACATTCTCTCCTAAACTGGTTATTGGTCAGATTCCTATCCAGCAGTGGCATGCTATTATATTGTTTCTCATGTTATTGTGAACAAGTCTTATTAGGGTCAAGTGTCTACCAGAATAACTCTTCAGAGAGATGAAATGTTCGTATGTCTTCTTTCATGTGGCCACAGCTTGTATTCGGCAAACTCATCCTTAGGTTGCTGTGTCAGCTGGTCCTCAAACTGCCCAAAGGCCTCACCACCGCCCCGGTGCCTGGCACACTAGAGTATTATGTGTTTCTTGGGGCAATATCCCGGCCATTAGTATATTGAGATTGGAAATGGAAAACGCCTGATTAGAGAGCAATTGTGAAAACAAGACTTTGTTGAAACCTCCAAAATGATATTTTGCTTTAAAACAAATGATGACTGGTGAACTCCTTATGGTTGAAACTTCTTGTAGCATTCAGCCCAAAAGCTCAGCTGTAGTTCTCTGTCAAACTAGATGCTACGTGGCCACAGAGTTACACTGCTAGGGCAAGAAGCATTGCTGATTTGACCAGCAGTGGCTTTTTTTTTTTTTTCCCTCTCAGAGTTGGATTATGTATCTTAATTCTATTTGCTCTTGGCAAGAAGCTGTTCCAGTTGCTTATTCCGCTTGATAGCAAAGGTGTGGAGCATCAAATGCTGTGTTTCTTAGACAGTTGTGGTCATGGCACTGCTCAGGTGAGGTGCTGGGAAAAGAGGATGGAATGTAATGTTTGTTTTAGACTGCATTAAAAATTCTGACATGTCAAAAACTTTAAACGATGCACATTCATCACTGTTAATTCTCTCCCTTAGTCTTTCTTTTTGCTATTCCTGCCTTAGATACACTGCTGAACACAGCAATATTGGTGGGTTACCAATATGTACAATTTTGAAGAGAAGCAGCGTGGAGGAGAGATTCAGAAATACTATGCCTGCTTTTTCTTGTGCGATAAAAGTTTGGGTTTTGGTTGGTTTGTTTCTGCTTGGAAGCCTCGGTAGGGGAATAATAACTTTTTGTGGCCATTGAACTGGAGCGATGTGTGGATTACGGAGTAATCTCCAGTTGCATGTGTTTTCCTGTGCTCAAAAGGTGACAGTTTGGGGACAACAAGCATAACTCGGTGCTTTAAGTTCCAGGAAGGAAAGAGAAGAGGGACGCTTCCCAAGTTTTTGCATGGCTGTTCCTTGTATTGATGATATTGCCCGTTGCCTTTCTCCTGCAGAAGATGGGGGGGATTAGAACTGGAGCGCAAGACTGCGCCCCCGTGTTCCTTCCTTCTGTCTCCCTCCCACCCCTTAGTCACTCGAATAGCTTTGAACTTTTCCTCTGTTTTCTCAAAATGCCAAAGTTGCTGAAGACTGTAAACTTCTGTGGGGTAGGCTTCACACTCTGAAGCACTGACAGAGTTTTCAATGGTGTTGAAAGAGCAGAGACTTGAAGCAACGGTGCAGATACATAGATGTCTGGCACTGATCAGAGGAGGCTGAGTCAGGGGAATGTTTGTGTCCTTTGAGAATGGAAAGCAAAAATGTGTATTTTTTTTTTTGGTTGCTTTATGAACAGGCAGGTTAAGTTTCTTCTTGCTTGAGTTGAGTGCCTGAAGGCCATTCAAATTGAGGAAATGGAATTATTTGTGGCTTTGAGTCACGGTCTTGTTGGATGTTTTCTTTGCTAGTTACCCTCTTAGAATATGAAGACACCTGTGATTGGGTTTGTGTTAGTTTCCATACCTTAACTGTATACCTGTGGTTTACAGTAATGATCCTGAGGACATCAGGGGTCGTACATTTCTCTGGTAAAACTGAGTTCCTAGTACCAGTTTAGGGGGCTTCAGCTTTGCTTTGTCGTTGTGTCCTTGGAGTGAAGTACCTTGGAGTTGAGTCGTCACTGGAACATGGCACTTTCATTCTGAGAGAAAACAAAGAGCTGATGCCTCGTGGATGCCGAGAATGGCACGGGGAGAAGGGCTCTCCAGCTTCGCCATGTCTCTCTGTTTTGGTACCAAGACAGGAGACCTGGGACGTGTCTGTCCTGTTTGTGTGAGTAGTGGTGCTGGGTTATAGGTTTTGTCCTCTCTGACCTTCGGTCTTTGATGTTATGACCAGATGCTCACAACTGGCAAATGTTGTGAGGCCAGTGAGAACAGTCATCTCTGAGATGTGCGTCTTCAGCTCTGGAATCTGAGCTCTGTCCTGCTCGAGCCCGCATCCGAGCTGCTGTCGGGCAGAGCCGTCAGTCCCATCACCACTCCGAAGGCCTGCCGAAAGCTAAGGAGCTTGTGTTAAACAGATAACGAGGCTGGATCATGAATGGAAGAGACTTAATTGCTGCTGTCTTAAAAAATAAATTAAAAATCTGACCTTTCACAGTGCTTACTCCCTATTTTAAATTTATTTTATATATTATTTTAATAATGGCAAGTCACTGACGGCTCGTTTTTGGTTATAACAGCATCAGGTGTGTGTCTGTTGTTAGTGAGTGGTGAGTAACTTCTATACTTGTTTCTTTGCTTTGTGGATCAGAAACTTTGTCTAATCTAAACTTCAGTTTTTCTGCTGTTTTCTGGTTATCATTGGGTTTAGACTTGACTGTCCAGCTGGTAGGAACAAGACGCTTCTATATGACAGCCTTGGTCTGTGCATGGAATAGCAATATATTTTACAAGCTTTGGTTGTGCGTTTTCCAAAATCTCAGTTCTTCCAAGCGTACGTGCAGGTTTTGAAACCTGAACTGGAGGTTTCGGTTTGTTCTGTGAGCTGGCAGGGCTCGTCAGCCCTCGCTGTTACGGGAGAGAGTTGGGACCTGAAAAATGCAGGTTTAGTCCTGTGGACAGCAGGCTCCTCTTCTGGAGCTTCTGCGGTGTGCTGTGCCCGGTCTGAGCTTGATCGCTGCTTGTTCTTCGGCAGTTTCTGACGGAAGAATGGAGACTGCTCATGCCTGGAGTTGCCTGGCTTCTCTCAGGGCTGGGGTCCCCATCTCCATCGCTGCCGGTAGCGAGCTTCTCATGCTGTGGAAGGAAGGTGTTTTCCATGGGAGTGCAACAGGTGACTCCAGGTCTGGGTCCCCTCCAGGAGAAGGCCAAGATGATAAAGGAAGCGTAATTCGCATTTGAAGTAAGGGATTGTTGAGGTAAAGACTTGCAGTTATTGTGCCTGGACAGCCTTTGTAGAGTGAGTAAGGCAGAAGCAGCTTGTTTGCAGAGGAGGAATTGTTCTGCGCTTGATCTCAGATTAGATTAATCCAGCTGTTTCCCAGTTTCCATTCCTCCCCTCTGGTTTCTTAAGTTTCAGTCATGCTTTGGTCCCTCGTGTACTGCGGTGTGGGGTAGTACATGGGGGGTGCTGAAGAAGCCCATCAAAGTGTTTTGTGTAGGTCGTTTGTCCTCTGGCAGCGGCCGCCGTCTCCACACTGAGCTCCAGCCCAGCCACATCACCACCGCTCCGCTTCGCAAGAAGCGTGAGAACCAAAGCTCTCATCGTCTTCCGAAGGCAGTACCATAAATACGGATCCTTATTTTTTATTAATTCTTTGGTGCTGCAATATCCAAGATGTCTCTTGTCACGGTGGTGAAAGGACTTGGTAACTCCTCCTGTGCTGGCTATCGGCTGTTGTGTCACATCCACGTGCAATGTAGTGCTCTGCTTTGAGAGTCCTGCGCTTGTGCCACTCTGTTAAGGTCCACTGCGATGCAGTAAGAGAATTTAAGGGGGGGATCAGAGATTGTGGTGAGAAGGGGCATTTACTTGGCTGCTTGATCCTTCTGCAGAACATCCTTCTCCTTCCATTGGATGGTTTCATGGCGTCTTTCATATCTTACGTAAAAAGAAACACCTTATGAAAACAGTTAATATAAACCCAAAAATTCATGGAATTTTAAGGGCTAGTAGATCATATTTACTTAGTTAAAAACTTTGGACTTTCAAGCTTTAGACTATTACAATACATTATAATGTATTAGTGGCGTGTTCAGGGCACCTGTGCAAGCTGTTTCTAAGTGAGTCTAAGGCAATAACAAACAAATATTTCTAGGCATTACTGCAAGGGAGAGGGCTGTTCAGAGGATAAGGTACCAAATTTGGTGATGGGTTACTGGTTTTGGAGGAAGCTCCAGTGCCCGTGGTATTTGCACAGAGTTGCAGCAACTGGAATCCTTCTACCAGAGCCTTGTCAGCACGTGGAACGGGAGCGTCCCTTGAGGAGAAGGTGGGAGGCAGCGTGTAAGAAAACGAGGTAAAAGATATCTAAGTATGGAGGAGAAGGTACAATGGAAAGAGCAAAAAAAACCCCACTAATGTGACCTATTTATAGGAATAAGAATAAAGTAGGTTAAGAAAGCGAATAGAAGCAGAAACCTTTCAGCGCTGGGTCTTGTACTCGGGCCAGAAGCGCGGTTTCTGCTTGCATCCAAACAAAGGGGGGGAATCGAGTTGGGGGGAAAAATAGTTTGTGAGAGTTCAGGTAACTTTTCTGTGTAGTCTGTAAGTTTAGTTAAACCTCTGCACAGACACTGAAAACCTTGCCCTTGCTGGCAGGATGCTGACCGCCTCCTTTTCCATGGACTCCTGTTGCTTGTTCGGGAGGTGGAACTAGGAGGAAATCCCAGAGAGGAGTGGCGCTCAAAAATTGTCAAACATGGAGCCATTTGGAGAACTCTTTTTTTTTTTTTTTTTTTTTTCATTTATATATATGTGTGTTGAGACTGGACGTATGTGACTATAATGGTTTAAATATAATTACAGCCTGCTTTGCAGCATTACTGGCACTCGTGGCCGGCCGTGCCCCACGGATAGAGTTGGCACTTGCTCTCCCTGAGCTGCGCTGGTGGATGTGATTATGGGACAGGGTAACTTCCTTTTAATTGCTTTGCTTAGTGAAGGGCTCCCAAAATGACTCCAGGTGAAGCATGTAGAGGTCATGATTTGGTGTGGCACAACTTGGTGAGAAAGAAACGCAGGCAGCTTTGCTGCGAGCAGATCTTATAGGAAAGTCTTGAGTAGTTGTATAAAACCATTGATTAGCATACATAGTAATTTTCTTCCAGTTTATACCATCTTGTGGTGGAGCGTGTATTTAAAAATGCTCCCTTTTTTTTTTATTACAGTCTTCTAGTCCTTGTTTTGGAATTTCAAAGTGAGGCCCTTCTGGACCAAAATAGCTTTCATAAACATAGTTTTCCAAAGTGTGAATGCTTTCAAGAGGCCAGCATCGTACTGGTTAAGGAAAGGTAAGATCTGGAGGCAGTAATCTGCTGTGTGTTCTACTCGGTGATGAGAGTGCTACGTGCATTTGCATTAATACACTTAGTACGTTAGAAGCACTCAATTTAGGAAGTATTAACTCGTACGTACTATCTCTTCACTTGGGCATCTGCACTTCAGTATTCAAATGTGGTCAGACCAGAGCTTGTGGTGCCTACGTATGAAAACAGAATGAACACGAGTTGAATGCCTGGCCTTATTTCTCATGTTTCCTGGCTTGAAGGGAGAGCCCTTCTCATTAAAGGAGATTGGCAAAAGAAAAAGAGATTGTTTAAAAAACAAAGACATGTTTTGAAATTGCTACAACAGCAACAGAAGATTCATGTAAAAAAATAAATATTTATTTTTCTGCATTTTTCTTGACTGCTTGATGCTTGAACCAGAGGTGACCAGGGGAGTGTGATCTTGCGGATGCCTGGTGGAGACTGCCAAAAATTGCACTTTACCGCACTTCTCCCATTGGCGGAGCTGCACTTGCGTTAGGATTGAGTAGCAGTGCTCAGGAAAATAGGGTTCTGGTGGCTTAGGGTGTCCTCTTCACAGTGACGAATTGCTTTCATTCATTTTTTTTAATTTCCTTTTCATGCTGCTTTAAAAGACTTTTGTTGTTGCACTTGGCTTTAAGATGAAAAGCCAGTTTACAAAGGTTGATTAGGTGCCTGTTATGTTCCAGACACAAGTACACCCTTAAATATGTAGCTTAATATATGCAGACTCTCTAGGCTTCCCAGACTCGTGTTACTCTGTGCATTAATATAAGGATTTTAGTTGTTTTCTAAAGCTGCTGGCCCGCTTAAGGTTTCTGTTGGTTTTCTTGAGCTTAAGCTGTTTTATTATTTTGCATCATTTTTCAAGAGTAAAGCGAACTGAAGAATCAGTGAGGAGGTGACTGGCCTGACAAAGAACTGAGGGGCATATTTTAGAGTCTGCAGTCATGGTTTGAGGACAACTGTTTAATTAGCTGTACAGGCATGCATGTTGCAAGTACGTGCCTCCTACTGTGAATTTATTGCATGTGCTTGGTAAGCAACTTTCAAATGCTTCTGATTGTAGTGTTTGAAAAATTGCTTTTAATTCAGGAAAGACCCTAGTTTGTGCCAAGATCTGTTTTCCTACTTTGAGGCTTTTGATGCTTGTGTGCTTAAAAAAAAAAAAAACACACACAAAAAAACCCCAAAAAACACACACAATAAAAAGTGTATTAAGCGTGGGTGGGAAAAATCCTTCTCCTCTGTGTCTCTCTTTATCCGTTTCCCCCCACCCCGCCAAGCAGAAGAGACTCTAACCAAACTTTCCATTCAGTTCACCTTTGGAACTGAAAGTTTCCGCCCTTAAACAGTCCGCTTTGATGACAGATTAAGAAAAGTGGATTTGGAGGACGGTCTTGGAATTGTGGAAGGCATTCTGTTCGTTTTTAGACACTGGTGGGTCAGTTCTGAAGTTCTGTAGTTCATGGAGAAGAACCCCTTTTAAAGGCTGTGATTTTTTAAAAAATTTTGTTTAAAAATCTTTTTCCCCTGGAAGATTTATAGATGTGACTTCTTGCTTGTGCCAGGCTAAATGGTGACACTTGCAATTGAGCCTTGATAGGTTTTACCTTAATCACAACAACAATAATAATAATATCGGTATCTCACAGATAAAACGTTAATGTTATATATGTATATATAGCGTGCCAGTTGTGCACACTAATGCTGTCTATTCTTGCTGCACTGAAGTTCTGCCCGTCCTTGCTGGCTTTGGAGATCAGGGCGGAGGTGGGGTACGCGGTGTAGCAGTGCTGCCCTTTCCTTGGGCGGATTGGGGTTTCTCCTGAGGCAGTCCCCAAAGGGGGGGTGTGCTGTAACGGGAAAGCGCATGGGTTCCCGTTGCAGTGTTGTATTTTACAAGGTCCAGCACGCTTTCTCGTACCAGTTTTGTATTTATTTAGGAGCCCTTTGCAGCAGATGCCGTTTCGCGTGCTGTGAGGGTAAAGGGGAGGCGAACGCTTTCTGGTTGGGATGCCAAGCTGGCAGATGTCCTGGATGATGCGCAGCAAGGCTGGGAGCGAGAAATGAACCCGTGAAACAGAGCCAGGAGATGCTACCGAGTTCAGTATTTAATAGGAGCCAAGGGCTGGAGACCTCTTTTTGCTCAGAGGCAAGGTATCCCCAGTCTGCTAGCTGGCAGTGGTTTGCCTGTTTAAAAGATACTATCTTTTGCATCCCAAAACTGCGTCTGAGGAAAAGACATTGCGGAGTAGCTGATGCAAAAGAACTCCGAAGGTGTGATCTTGTTTGGGTTTTTCGCTGTTTTCTTTGAGAAAGCTGTGCTGCCAGAGTTCCCCCTCCCCCCCCACCTTTGTGATAATCTTTGTAGGCTTTGATACTGGGAATTTACGGAGATTTTTCTCCAGTGAAATAACAGGGTTGCAGTTGCAGATTGGGATAAATTTCTCAACCGTGCATATTTTGTTTATGTTCAGCTGCCACCAGGAGCTGAATCTTCTCAAATAACAGAAGTCAAAGCAAGTGATCCGGTCTCCTTTTGTCTACCCCTCTTGTTCTTTAGGCAACTATGGGAAGATGAAGGTCTGAAATCTCTTGGGACAGCTTTAGTATTAAACATAGGTCCCTGGTGTGGAATAGTCATACAAAACGTATGTACACCTGTGTGTATGTGTGCAGTATGATTAAATTAAAGTTACACCAAGACAAAACCAACAGAATCTTTGCTGGTTTTGAAGACGGCGTAAGTGTTTGTTTCAGGGGCTTGGATAGGAGCGGTCCTTGAGCTGGGAGACATCCCAGCTGTGGAGGTACACGGGAAGAAACTACCGTCCTTGTCAGTAAAAGGGCTGAAGTGTCCTGAAAGAGTTAAGCTCTAATTAGCTCACTCGTAAGGTATTTAATATCCTTACTAAACTCAACTGCTGGCTTGCTTTCCGCCCCCCCCCCCTTCTTATGGTGAATAAAATTTCTTGAAGAGCTGAGCCTCTGCCTCTCAGATCAGAGGCTCACATGTTGAAGCTGGCAGTGCTAGAGGCTAGTTCCTATCTGTGTGACAGCATTTTTAATTTAACAGGACCGGCTTTGATGTTCTCGAATATTTATAGCAGCTTCAGATCACTCCAGTGTGTATTCTTTTTAACTGGAGCAGAAGTTCCTCCTCACACAATGAAATTTCTTTCCCTCTGTTTACTCTCGGGTCCCATTTGGAGTCGCAGTCATCGGAGTGGTTTTATGTTACAAAAATACTGCTTAAATACTTACTTGTGGGAGGAACTGCTGGATTTCCTTTCGAGTTTGTGCAGCTCGGGGGTAGCCCGGTTGCTGCATCTCAGCTCCTTGTTTGAGCTTCTCTACAGACAGCGTAGGAGAGACAGATGTAGTGCAACAGAACTTGAGCAAAATGCAGTTATCGTGAAGGCGCCTGCTGGCTCTGGGGGCTCAGGTGCCCGCAGGAGGACACAGAACTGTCTCAGACACCCTGGAGAGAGAGCAGGTCATAGTCGTGGCATGTGGTTTGAAGAGGAACTGGAAACTTGAGGTTGGGCTCTCGGTGGGAGCTGATCAGAAATGACGGGAAAGAAATTTTAGTTGGAATTTGCCAATTTATTAAAACAAAGCGTTCCACTCAGATGGGTTGACTTGCATGAAACTCTGACTAAACTCCGGCAGGAATCTTTTAAAAAAAGGTACCTGGTAGGTCAGCTATCCGCTAAATTTTTAACCTCGTCCCGGTGTCCTTCGCCTCCGCAGCTTGCCAGGCACACCGCCTGCGCCCGGGGGTGGGCTGTCCCAGAGCTGGCACTGTATGGCCTTTCAAAAACAGAGATGTGGGGATTTTGCCACTTTAAATGCACTAGTTTTGGTGTCTTAGAAAGAAAGGCCTGGTTGTGGTTTGAATCTTTGCCTTGATTGTGCCACAGGAGGAAGCGTAAGTGTGGTGTGAAAGTGTTTCCTCAGACCAGATTTTGCGGTTGACGTCTCTTTTCCTCCTTTCTCTGCCATGTTTCTCTTCTGCTTTATCCTCTCAGCTCTGTGTTGTGGCCTGTGCGTGGACTACCTTACCCGTGATGTTCCATCCCAGAGAAACCTTGTCATGGCCAACTGCAACAGCAAAGCTAGGGGTTTGTTTTTTTTTCCCCCCCCTAGAACTCCTCCGTGTGGGTGCTGATAGTTCAGGGAGATTTCTGTATCCTGCTCTGTTCAGTATCTGTCTTTCAGTGGTGGTGATTTGTTTTAATGCATGGCCTACAGCGGGAAAGGTTTGTGGGTTTAGATGTTCCTGCTATAGATGCACTTCTCTGTTGGTACAGCCTTTTCTAGTTCAGCAAGTGAAATCAATTCTGTCACTGCCTACGTGGCTAAATAGTGCCAGGGAGCAACCAGAGGAGGCAAGTGCTTGATTGTCTATTTGATGTAAAGAGTTTGCTCAAAGAGCAAGGCTTTTCTTGCTGTGGAAATTCAGTGGGGAAATAGAGACCTCCAACCTTCCTAAAATACGCCCATGAGCGGAAATTTACCGATACAGAAACGCAGGGGAAGATCTTGATACCAGAAAGAAGCAAAAATAAATAATCTGCCTGTGGCATCTAAACATCACTTTTTTCACAGTTAATTTTAAGGGAAGACCTATTTAGAAAGTGAAGGATCTGTGCGGTATCTTCAGGAATTCAGCGTTCAAATGTGTTCTGCTAACGTTGACGTGAATCGGTCTGTGGCTGCTGGAGCGCAGGTTCAGTGCCTGCGTCGAGGGGTGGGTGGGTGCGATTGGGGCTTCCTTTTTCTTTACTTCCCTCCTCCAAACTGTTGTTAACAAAGGTAGTTTTCCTTCTCCCTACATACCCTGCAATATTTTTGTGAGGCAGGAAGAGGTATGGCAGTGCTCAGTGTTCCTGTCTCTGGGAAAGATTTATCCAACAACTGCAGTTTAGTTTTTGCTTGGCTTTGGTAGAGCTGTAGTAAAAAGCTGACCCCAATGATCTGAGGGGGTGCATTACTAAATTTCCCTCCATCCTGCCTCCAACACGTGCTACTATTGCTACTCCGCAAGAGTTACAGAAACCAAAAGAAACCACGTAGAAGCAGCATGTGGTACGCACGTGAGATTTTTAACCAGCTCCACAATCTTTTCCTGGGGAGGGGGGGGAAATTCCCATGTTTGGGGTTTTTTTTGAGGCTTTACCATTCATGTAGAATTCACATCTTTTGAGTTTAGATTCAGTAGCTTCTGGAAGCCTTTTGGGATGTTTGCACAACCACTTATTAAGGTTGGAGCACCATCTCTAAACTTGTCACTGAGGAGGGAGCAGTAAGTGGTACCACGGTTGTGGCTCAAACCGGAATGTCGTCGCAATCCAAAGTTTAACTTTCGAATATCTCAGTCAACACAAAGTGGGTGGCAATTTGAAGCCTGGTCTACCGCTTCAAGGCTGCGAGTAGAGCTTCCTTTGAAATAAGGGCCTCAAGAAATTTTGAAGTATGCCCCTTCCCATTCCAAATTACCCGGTACTTAAATTTCAGTTCAAAGCATAGTAGACAGAAAGGAGAGGGTCACTTCGCTCCTTACCACTGCTTAACATCGAAGTTAATAACAATCAGTTAATAATTTTCAGTCCAATACTAAGGTGAAACTGCAAGTCAAACTTAAAAAAAAAAAAAAACCCAACAAAACTTACTGATTTTTTGGCTTTGTAAAGCAAGGTTTTAATTTCTGTAACTTCTTTGCCGTTGCTGGTTTAAGATCAGTTTTTCAGGCCTGGTGGCTGCTGTTGACGTGTCCCTGCGCTTAACAGCTGCTTCTACTTTGCAGGCTTTCCCGTGGATAAACTGCCGCATTACGATCCCTAAATGAAAGAGCGGGAGCTGCTGCGCATGAAGCTGCCATCCGTGAACTGGGAATTTTGCATGTCACGTGTTCACTCTTCCCCTTCCCCAGCTGCAAAGTAAAATGTCGTTTTGAAGCCACTGCGTGGCTTTTTTCCTAGTATTTACTTGGTTGCTTGAGCTGAGATCTCTGGCAGGGGCTTTGGGAGTACGAAATGTGTTTTTGTGGCAGTAACTGTGATTGCGCCGACCCCTCTTTTGCAAACGAGTGAGCCCCTTCTCGTGGAGGTTGCTGCTTCTGTGTGTGGTCCTGCATCCCAGCAACATCATCATGGTCAACGCTCTATAACGGAGACCGATGTCTCCTCATCTGTGTCCAGGTGTGTGTGCTGGGCCCTCCTTGCTGCTGAGCAATCCTGCCCAAAGTCATCAAAACCAAAGGGAAAGTCTTGCTAAAAGGGCCCGAATGCTCTTCAGGGCTTCTGGCAGGTGCCATCCCACCATGCGGAGGAGGGGGGAAGGAATGGGTTTCTGTGTGTAGAAAACCTCTTTTTCTTTGCTCCTTTTCTGCCCTTTTCAGAAGTGGTTTGAAATAGTATTAAGCGTTAAAGGGTTGGATGGGCTTAAATGAACTCATGCCCTAACAGGGCGTTGTGACTGTGCCCGTGTAGTCTCAAGGTGCGGACTTCATTGCCCAGAGCTACGTTGGGGAAGAATCATTTTTAAGCTACCAGCAGAGACCTTGGTCCCATCAGCATCCACATTTTAGTTACTGGCACAAATGAGAACTTTGTGTTCTTGACATTTAATTGTTCTTACAGTTTCCAGATCTGTTTCTGTAGGGAGTATATTTTTCAGTGAGACTGAGTGGTCTGAAGTCACTGGTAACCATGTATGTGAGCCGTGGCTGGAGCCATTGCGGTCGAGTCTACAGCTTTGTAGTCATCCTCCTCTTGGGTCACGCGTGTGCTTGTACCCTTCAGTGAACCGAATGGTGTGCTGGATGGGTCTTGCTCTGCCTTATGTTTAGAGAAAGAATGGATTTTGGAAAATTATTCTACTTTGGAAGGGGTTACTTCCGTCTGATGAAGGCTGTGGAGCCCCTCCTATGACGAGAGAGAAGTTTGGAAAGCATAATGTTTACATAGGTAAAAGATGTTTTCTGAGTTTTTTTTTTTCTGCAGGGCTTTAAACTTTTTAAACTGTTTTAAATATGATTATATGGGGCTTTTGACTTATGTGATAGAATTGTGTGTTTTCTGACCCAGTGCATTTGGTCAGCGCTGCTTAGACTATTCTCTTTGTATTTAGTGTGATTTTATTTTCACATAACGTTATCTCCTCCCACCTTTTCCCCTGCTGTTGTCATTGTCACACGTAGGTCAAAAGGCTGTCAAACACTTGCTGCCTTGCTGTTCTCTAAAGCTGCAGGCTCACACCTTCCCGTGAGGATGCTCTGGGCTGCCCGTGTGAGGGGGGACAACACCAATGCCTGTTTCTGGGTCTGGCTGGGATTTTCGAAATGCTTATGCCAGCACCGATGTGCGTTGTTGTGGCCCTGTGGGGACCCAAAACTAGAATATTTTGAGATGCTGTGGGTCAGGACCGGTGGTGTAGATCGTGGTCTTCTCAAACACTTTTAAGCAGGCTTTGCAAGCGCTATGTCCATCTCTCATTGTGCTTTTGTGTTAGGAGGAAGTAGTAGACAGTAGCGTACATCTAATTCAGTCCTATTGCAAAGACAATTTCTGCAAATCAAATACAAATTATTTTCCATCCTTAACTTGGCAGTTGGTGTCTTGGAATTGGGGAAGCTGGGAAAGTATTTGCTCCCTGTGTGAGCAATACAACATGCTGTTGTTGATAAGGGTACTGCTGGCGAATGAAGAACTCTGTCAGACCCGGCTGCAATGCCTAGGAAGCTGAATTATAGTTTTTAGGAGCTGTAATAGCCGAGTGCTGCTGAATTTTGAAATCTCGTCTTTGTAGACATATTCCAGATACAATGGACACGGAAGTTTTCAAAACAGAACACGCGAACTGATGCATCTGTTCTGGAGATTAATGCCAAACATGCTCTTAAGGCGACAGAATTCTGACCCAGGATAGGACCGGCTCCGTTGGGGAGGGCTGAGAAAAGTAGCGGGAGCCCTGAATATCTGTCAAGGATATGTGGGGCAGGGAGCTTCACTTCTTTGTGGCATTCTTGCCAGAAAGAAAATAATAAAAGATGGTCAGAAGAATAGAGAGAAATGGAACAAGCCTTAGAAGAGAGCGATCCTAAAGCCGTCGCTGGGCGTATAACAAACTGTAAAAACCGAACAGCTGGAGAATACCCTTGAGCACTTTTTCTGCCTTCAGAGGCGTGGTAGTTATGGCTACCCTGCTTTAAGGAACGGTTCATGAACTGTACGATAGAGGAATTTAATCTTTGTATCGGTACAATAATGTGGCATTTCCATGCCCAACTGTAGCCCTCCGTTTCTCAGTGCAGAATAGCATTTCTCAGTCTGGAAGAGAATCTGTGAGTGAATTCACATATCTTTTGCTGTTTGTGTTATATGGAATTAACACCACAAACTGCCTCCGGGAGGAGTTGGTTTTAGTTACCTTTCACACTGAGGCTGCTGCTAGAAGAATATACTTGGGGTTTTTTTTCTTTTAAAAAAAAAAAACAAACTCTTTAGAAATAAAGTAATTTACATTTGCATTAAAAATATAGTTATTTTTCAGAACAATTGCAGGCTTTTTCACTGCGTCTCCTTCAGCTTTTTCCATCTTAAGAATACAGATTACATTTATAAGCATATAGTCATTTTGAAAGCAATTAAGAATGTGCCATTTGACTAGGGCTTCATGGGTACCTGTGGTTTGGTTTTTTTTACTGTCCACTTAGAAACCTGTCAGTGAAATGTCCTTGCAGATGCTGAGGGATGACTGTTAACAGTGAACGAGATTAACCCGTTTTGTTCATCCTTCCAATAATTAGGAAAAAACATCTGCTCTGCTTTGCTACAGGTGAGCATACACTGCCTGTCTGAAGTGTTAGAAAGGATACCCTTTAAAGCATGCGTGTTGTAGGAAAATATTTATAGTATGTCTTCTGATGTCGGCCTGATCCTGTCTCTCGTTAGCTGGTGGGGAGTTGCATCGCTGATGTTAAGACTCGAGGGTTGTATTTCTATTGCTGAGGCAGGTAGTGGGGGAATAAACTTCATTCACGCTGTTGAAAACTTGGCAGCTGGTCCTGGCACAGCGGCAGCGCTCCCCCGCTGTCCTCCGGAGATCCAGATGGCTTTTCCAAGCCCGCCGCGTTCCTGCTCTCGGGGGAGGCAGTGGCTGGTGCCTGGGCAGGGGCTCCATCCGTGATGATGGGCAGGATGCGGAGTTCCCAGGGCTGGCAGCAGGGCCCTGGTGGAGGAGGCATGAAGGGTGTTAAATGAGGGTGGGCGAGCAAGAGATTAAAAAAAAATAATCCAGGCTTGACCTCTGATTTCTTTCCTGGTGTCTTTTTTCTTGCCTTTGATTTCTCACTTTCTGATTCCTTCTCGTTCCTGTGCGAATTTTCAGCGTGTTACCGTGGACACACGCTACTGTCTTTGAACTCCAAGGTGAAACTGATTTGTAAGGTAGAAAATTAATTAAAAGTTTGTGATCCTAACATTTTGACCCTGCGCTTCTATGGTACAGATTGCTATTCTGCCTTTGTGCTAGTCTCCGTTAGTTGAATAACTAACGAAGGGAAGATGTTAAGAGCCAAAGACTGCCCTTAGAAGGAATGTGGTAAAGGGGAGGAGGAGGATAAGCAATAGTGTATGGGATGAGCTCTGCTGGAGCATGGCTCCTGAAGTTTTTCATCCTGTATCTGATTTGGACATTGCTGAAGAAATAACAGAAGTTCTTCATCCACATGAGTGAGGGAGTGGAAGTTGGCACCACTGTGCAGTGAAAACGGGCTGAGAAATCCAGTAGTTGTGAGACCAAATGAGGATCTCTTCTTGCTGTCCAGAAAGGATGGTGATACTGTCTGTGGAACAACGGAGAATGGCTGAGGAGCAAAGGAGGAGGTATGAGTTTCTGCATCTGAGGTGAAAGTATTAAAACCAGAGCTCTCTCTTGCATGTTGGGAAGGGATTCAGACTGACTCTGACACATGTACGTGGTGCGCTGTTTGTTTAGAGTGTGGGAGTACGCTAACCTTAGGCTCCTTGTGATTGCGACGTGGTATGAAAATAACGCTTATATTAATAAATCAAAACAAAACCCTTCCAAACAATTTGTCTTACCATCTGCACTAGTGTGGAAACCTGGAGAAGATGAAAACTTGAAGCTTTCGAGCAATCTGCTTCTAAAAATACACTTTAATGTGGACTATAGAAAGGAGAAAGTCCACGTCAGCGGTCTGTCTCGAACAGGTCTGTGGTGGAGGTCTTTGCCCTAATTTAGAGAGGACGCTGTGGTTTTGTGTCTGTCGTGCAGTAATGCTTACAGGTTAGTAGGTGCTGTGGCATGTAGGGGAATGGGCTGGTGCCCAGCTTTCCAGAGGGTGAATAAGTCCTGGGTGTCTGTCTCTTGTCGTCCCTTGGAGCCATAGCGCTGAAATGGTACATCAAATTTTTGTAGAAGAGCTGAGATAAGATGAATTTCTGATGTAAGATGACAGCTTTTATATGCCTCACCTGTGTGAGAGAGTAAGTAGGCAGCATAAATGTCTCATATGTTCAGTGCTGACAATCTTCCATATACTTGCAGGTATTTTTATATAGAAGGTTCTGTTTACTTGAAAGAATCTAAGCTTTAAATCACTTAAGTTCTTGATGCAAAGATGTATTAGAGCAGGTAATAGTTCTAGAAGCAAGGAAGAGCATCAAGGAGTCAGATACCTTATAGTCTTCATTTAAATTTGTGGTTCTGTAGAATGATATTTGCAAGTATTTCCCTTGAACAGTGGAGTTGAAGACAGGGAAAAATTATAATAACCTCTACCTAATTCAGAGTTAATCTTTGCTTCGTTGAATTTCTCTTCCCCTTTGTTCTTGAGGGTACATAAGGATGCTCTGGTTTGTTTTGAAATGTGATGCTTTTTGTCCTGTGCAGTTGGAGGTACCTGATAAAAGCTTGTTCCCTTTGTTATATTTAGGCACAGATGTGCAGTGAAAGAGAATTAAGAAGAGAGAGACTTTCTTATGTGTGATGCTCCTTAAGTGTCATTTTTAGTAGAAAGCCTTGTTTGTGGTCCTTTGACATGGACCAGGTCTAAAAGGACGTTGAAAGGAAATGCCGAGGTGTTGCAGAATCGTGGCATTCTCAGCCCAGCCCTGTGGGGCCTGTTAGAATGATCACTGGTGCCCCAGGGGTGGTTATCCCTCGTGACCATTTTGTAGGTGGGACTATTTCTGTTGCGTTTCGGTGTTTCATGGTGAAGTCACTTCCAGACGGGTTGCAGGCAGAGAAACTAGGGTTGGTACTTCTCATATCAAGAGACCTTGCCTTTCTTCATTAAAGCTAATTAGTAGTGCTTTGGAAATCAGTTCTGTGCCCTTCATAAAGTCAAAATTGGGGATTTGTCGGAGAGAATGAAAGTTCGAATACAGCAGATACAAAAGTTAGTTATTTGGGCACGCGTGTCTCAAAGTCGCAGCAGGATTTACTTTTTAGCTCCAGTATTGCACTAAGGAGGGGTCTTATGCATAAACATCATCAGTGTGCCGCTCTCTCAGGTTAATGTACTGCAGGAACCTCTGAAAATTAGTCACCCTTATTTCTTTTGTCTGTCCGTCTTGTGTACTGAGAGGGGTCTTGTAGAAAAATATTATAGTGAAATTAATGGACTTCATCACATTAAACGTTCACAGAGGGTCAGAATTTTATAGGTTGTCTTCAGTTCTGACTGTTCTTAACTTTGAAACTATGTTTTTTTTTTTTTCCTTACAGTAAAATCAGTTTCGATAGGGATCTAGCAACTATGCTGTCGTGAAGCCTTCTGCATCTCAGCAGGCTGTGTGCTAAATGGACGAACAACTAGGAGAAAACAAACAAACCAACCCCTCAAACTTTTATTACTGCTTGTGATTCCCGAACAAGCTTCTTGCACCACCTAGTTCATCTGTTCAGCTGTAAATGGCTGGAGCTGAGGGCTGTCTGTGCTCAGCATCCTGCTTGGGAAGCGGGAGGGCTGGGATGTTGCTGGGAGCTGGCTGCTCCCCAGCAAGTGCCGCTGCTCCTGTCCCTGGAGTGATGGAAGGAGAGCGGGACCCAGCGGGAGGGGAGGCGAAGGGCATCCTCTGAGCCCCGTCGAGAACAGTGCCCGAACATCCATCTCCCTACAGCAATTGCCTGAACTCGCTACCCACGTGCTAGTGGAGACTGATGCCGTGCCCAGAGAAATCGGCAGAGGCAGCTTGTGGACGGAATGTTAAAGATTCTGGTAGTTTTTGGAGCACAGCTCCAGACTCTGCCTGCATTCAGTAAACACAGGTCGGGGGCGAAAGCGCTCGGTGATACTTCATTCCTCAGCGCACCCAAAGCACGTGTGTTTAGCGTGCGCACACCCGTCGGTGTCTTACTGCTTGTGCTTTCCACGCGTGCACCTCTGCATTCCCTCACGATCCTTCTGTCCCACGCCTGGAGCGTTGGGAGCGGACTCCGAGTGGGTGAGCAAGGCTGCTGAGGAGGAGGAGGAAAGGAGAAATTTTAATGTCACCAGACAGAAGGCAATGTGGGAAGCTAACTGGCATGCAGTCACTTAGCGTGGCAAATTCTGAGTTCCTATTATTAAAACTATTCATAATACATTCTGGATAAACGGCACTCAGTCAGGGCGGTGGTAAGAAATGAAGGCTGTGCTCTAACCAGTTCTCCATCCCTCACGTGGTGATGGTGCCACCACGGCCGTGCACCGCTGGGGCTGGTGCTGCAGCACACAGGGTTATTTTAGCGTTTGGAGGAAGGGAATGACCTACTTTACGTACCTGCAGCCCCTCCGAACAAAGCCTTTTGCCATGCTGCAGGTAGAGGGGAACAGCTGGCAAAGCAAGGAGCAGTTAAATGTGTCTGAGCTCCAATTCCACGTGTTGTTAACAGAGATGCAGTTATTTGATGTTACCAGCTAGGTGTGTGAGAGGAAAAAAAACGATTTCAGAAGTAAAATATCCAATCTAAAAATGCTGAGATGTCCCACACTGTGCGTAATCTGGATGAAGGCTTTGGCAGCATATCTACCCAGGTTTTGAGTGTTTTGAGTACCGACGTGCCTTAGTAAAGAAGATGCTGCTTTAGTTTGAGTGTAGCATTGTACAAATAAAGTCAAACAAGTTCCAGTACAAAAAATAAAGCATAGAATAAAAGTGTAACTGGAAAAATGGCATGGACAGCCTCACTGTAAGCAAGAGGTTTGTGTGCAAGTAACAGACCATCTCTGCTCTTTAATAACCAAGCAAAAAGAGGCTTGGATCCAGTAAATCCTAATGGGTTTTGCAGATTCGGTAATTGAAATACCTGAGTGTATCTGCTGGTGTCAGGCAAGGCGAAGTGGCTTGTTTGAGATCAGCAGCTCTTGTAAAGATAGGTGCCTTTCCCTGGGTCTCCGTGTGTTGGTGGAAGGTTAGCTATAAGTGCTTGTGTTCCAAAACAGGCTGTCTTAGCCCGGAACAAAATTGAGAAGCAAGGGAATGCGGGCAGTGGTGGGGCAGTGGTGGGGCAGTGGTGGGGCAGTGGTGGGGCAGTGGTGGGGCAGTGGTGGGGCAGTGGTGGGGCAGTGGTGGGGCAGTGGTCCACCCGTGTGCCCCAGGTGGTGGGGAAATAACAACCCAGACTTCGCAAAGAGCCCCAAAATAAAAGGCATTTTATTAATCCCGTTTTCCACTGAGAAGAGCATAATTTAGCATCTTCCTCTACCTTTCCAGTTGTTTCCCAGCATAAAGACATCCAGGCCTTTTTAATATTTTCTGCAAAGCATTATTTGAGGTTTCTTTTGTGGGGAAGCCTCTCCTCCAGCTTGTCACTCCTGTGAGAATAAGTGGGAGCCAAGGGGGGGCAGTTAATTTACTGAAGTTTGCAGCAAAATGCTGAATTTGTGGGATCCTTTGAGGGTCCAGCATGAGAAGGTATTTATAGCTGACTCTACTGAGAGCAATGGGGTCTTCTGCCATTTAAGCAAAATTCTGATGTGTTATGGCAAGTATCTGTGTGACTCTCATAAATTTGCTTTTAGAAGTTCTGTTTTTTCTACCGTCTCCCTCCCCTCCAAAAAAAGAGGGAAGGAAAGGGGAAGATGACTATTGGTATGTTGCCTTTCAGTTAAGTCACTAACACAACAAACTTAATTTTTAGGCTTCTAGTGGATTATTTTTTTTTCTTTACATGCACATCCCCTGTGGAGGGCAGAGCGTGTTGGGCACCGAAGGGTTAAATCCTCTTGCTTTGGAAGCAGCTGGGCAGTTTACACTCCTTGCTGGGCTGTACAAAAATACTTTTCCTTTGAAGTTGTGGGAGGAGCGGCTCAGGGTAAAACCTGGGATGGGGCTGCAGCTCCCAGAGCCCGCCGTGGGCTCGGCCGCAGCCGGCAGCTGCCCGCGGGATGGCGGGGAAGGTCAGGGCTGCTCTCGCCGTCCCAGCGCCAAGGCTTTTCTTCTTGGGAATTCTTCAAATGCTCTCTAGTTTTTGGAAAATTCTTGGATCAGGACAGGTTGCAAGAAATACAGATTAAAAATAACCGTTGCCATAAAGGCAGGCCAAATGTAGGGGTCCTGTCGGAAGTTGCGTGGCTGGTGGTGAAGGGCACGCTGCTGCTGGAGGGGAGAGAAAGGTTCACCTCCACCGAGCGGTGGGGAGGAGGTCAAACTCTTCTGAACAACATATGCTCCAGAAAGAGCTTTTAGAAGTCTTTTAGCCCCAATTTGCTGGAACCTGTGAAATCTCAGAGGTAGCTTAGCCATGCTGAGCTCTGGGTTGGGCAGTAAAGCAGCTGACGGGAGGATGGCAGTGCTGGCGCTGGCTGAAACCAAACTGGAAGATGTCGTGTTTGTAAGAAAAACCACTGGGTTTATAGTGCTGTACGGCAGGAAGCCTCTCTGCTGTACGCAGCATGCTACACAGTGATGAATGGCGCTGCTTGACAGGGCTTCTGAAATGCAAATCTTGCCATAGATGACACTGATGGAAGCCGGGCTCCGGGGCACTTGCTGTGTCCTGCCAGCAGTGATGGTGCTTGCTGGTTTTCTGGGGTAATGCTTTGCCTCTTGGTAATAATTTCTTGACAATATTCGTATGCATTTTTGGGGAAGGTCTGAATCTAAGAGATACTGGTGCTGCCGTTATAGAAAACTGAGGAAAAGAAATTTCCTTTTAGCGATCAGTGCCCCTGAAGGGACAATGAAAAGCAGCTCATACCCACTGGCTGTCGAGGGGTAACGTTAAAAAGCCTGGCTGTATGTGTTGAATAGATGATGGTAGTGCTGTATGTCAGATCTCCACATTTCAAGTTAAATTTATCTTAACTGCGCTTAATAATCCTGTCCCTTCATCTTTACTCATTTAAGGATCTGACCCTTGGCTGTTGGTAGGATCTCCAGGTTTGTTTCCCTGCTGTTGTGCTGCTTGCTCTTCAGCTTTGTACCTCTGCCTTTTTTCTGGACACAAAAAGTGTCAAGAATTCAGTTGCTAAAATAAGCAGAATTTTCCTCTAGGGTTTCTGCTGCTCTATGAGTTATATAGAGGGTTCTGTCCTTGAAATGCTTGCTTATTAGTACCCAAAGTGCCTTGCTTTCCCATTTAACAATTCAAGTGCCAGGGAAAATGTGTAGTAATACAGGCCTAAGAAGCTCAGAAAAGACGATGTGCTTTCATCTCGGAGCTGTCGCTGAAAATCTGCACTGAAAATCTACACCCAGCACACTCGCTTTCTAGGAAGTAAGGGTTAGTGCCATGGCAGAAGTGAAAGTAAAAGGCCCCCCAAATGGGATTTTGAGGATATTGTAGTTTGTTTTGTTTTATTTTCTCAAGGAGCTGCTACCTGTGTGAGCTCTCTGGCTGCAGAAGGGAGCTGCCTGGCTCTGGACCCGTTGGCAGTGCAGGGTTTTTCATGGCTTTGCGTGTGCGGGGGTTAAAGAAAACCTCTGGTCCGTTTGCCACGTTGGATGGTTCTGATGCAGTGTGGTAACTGACACACTTCAGCTTGGTGCCCAGGGTGTTTCCCAATTCTGTTACAAGAGACATAGGCTGATGGGCCTTCCTATTATTATTGTTAAATATCCTTAACAAAATAGTCTAGAGAAGCAGGAACGCAGAGCTCCGTGTGTCCAGGCTGTGTGGCTGCCATGCAGGGACTTTGCTGAACGACTGACAGTCAGTTATCGCACCCAACTACTTCTTACCAGGGGAGCAAATGTGGGCTGTGCAAGCCTTGTTACGGTGGCGTACGTGGAGGGACGGCGTGTTTTCACGCGGAGGGGTGCCCGTGCCCTCGCTGCCATGGCAGAGCCGCTCTCGGACAGGAACGGGTGCTGCTGCCTTTCCCAAAACTGTGCAGGCAAAGCAGATATTATCAGCGCTGGCCCTGGGGCATAAAATAGAAAGATCAAAGCACATGGCAGCAGCACACAGAGGCGCTTCAAAGCCCGAGTAAGGCAGGATTGATAGAGAAAAGGAGAACGCTCTTGCTGATGTAATCACAGCCTGTGAGACAGGTTGGGGTTTTTTTTTCTTTTTCTTAATTTAAACAAAGACACAAAGACAGTCCTTGTTTGTTTAGAGAGGTGAAGCGTGTGCCACAGAGATAGAGCAGGGATATCTGAGTGTATGGAAGGCTTTCACGGAGAGCATGGAGCTGGGGCGTTCTGAAGTAACTGCAGACTTGCAGTTTTCCTTATTTTACTTTGCACAACTTCCGCATGTGGTGTTCTCTCACTTGTGGTGTCCATGTGGGATGCAGTAGGAAAAAGGCAAAGGAAGGAATGCTTGTTTTCAGGCTGCCTTCCTTATTAAAATGGAAACTATTTTGTTTTCGCTTGAGAACTCCAGTTAAAAATTTCTGGGATTTGTATGAGAAGTTGAGTGCAGGGAGGTGGAGGTGGAGGACAAGCCGTGAGCCTCATCCGTTGTCAAGAAGCGCAGGCTCCTGCGGGCGCAAGCGGTGCATGGCAAAGAAAGAGTTCTTCTCCCCCTTGGTGTATGTGGGAAGGAGGAGGGAGAGGTGTGACTTTTCTGGGATGGAAGGGGTTTCCAGTCTTCTCCTTTACAAACCTTACTTCTTTTTATATGCTGCAGCTGCAAAAGTGTGTTTCTGAACCTCCCTTCTGATTATGAAGGTGGGGGATAGGAAAAAAAACTATAGCCAAAAACTATGTCACCTTGTGGGCATGACACCAAGCCTGAATGAATAAGTGTGACAAGAGGGGCAATGTATATTAGTTAATGTAGTTGCATCGATTCTGTCCATGTTTGGAGCTCAGGCAGAAGAAGCTCTTCTACCCGGATGGCGAGCAAAGTCTGCACGCATCTGCTCTTGGTCTGGGCCTGGGGTTTGTCTGTGTGACCGGGGAGAGCCCTCCCCGTTGGTCCCGGGGAAGCTGGTAACTGGGAAACTGAAAAACGACTTCACCGTTCTGCATTGTTTCACTTGCTGATTGTTTCAGAAGAGAGATCTAATGGGATTATCTCCGTCCCAAAATGTATTCCAGGATGCCAGAAACCACAGTGGTTACTTCTGTCTGGCAAAACCTCCAGCTTTCCTTCCCCCGTAGCCATGGGACTGTTTGCAGCGCAGTTCAGATCAGCACCCAAAACTGGGTCGCTCTGAAGTCTGAAAATCTATCATGAGGGAAAGGTGGCTGCATCTATTGTTGACTTCTGTGCTTTATTCCAGTGTCAAAGCTACACTTAGTCTGCTAAATCACTTCATTACCTTAATAAGAGGTCCCTGCTCAAAAAGGGATGCATCCTCTTTATTGTGGAGTATGTGGGATGCTACTGGCATTCCTGTCTTGTCTTATGTGGAAATCTCTCCATTTTGCTGGTCGGCATCAAAACTTCTCCCCTCCACCCCCCTGGATCTCTCTTCTGCCATGCTCCTTCCACAGATGTGTCTGATTTGATACTTGACACTAGTAGAAAGAGCTTCAATACACTTGAAATACTCTGATTTTTGGTTTCTAGTTACCCAAACCTTCAGGCACCAGGAAATTTGCACATCTTACAGAGCTCTGAGATGGGCTCTGACATGTACTTTTGTAACTGCTGCAGGCACTTTCCCCTCATGATACGGAGAGGCTAGAGAAAAATTCCGGGGTGGGAATCCTAGCAGTTACTATGACTTTCTGGGAACTTATGCATCCGCTTTAAAATCCTTCCTTTTTGGGAATGCCACCCAGATACGTGCGGGACAGGCCGTTCCAGTCTGCTGCAGCAGCCAGCAGTTAACAAGGCAGGGGTTTCTCTACCCATGGAAGAAGATGAATTGGAGGGTTCTGCCACCAGTATGACATTCCCATGCTTTTGCTTCTGGTGAGCCATAGAATGAGAAAAGAGGCTTTAACTGATTTCCTGTATGCTCTACTGAGTTTGTGCGGCCACTTCCATCAACAGTATCCATGGCCTTTTGATGCATGCAACCAAGTGGATTAGCACAACTGCCATGCCAACGTAACCAAAAAATCCCTCTGCTCCAGTGGCTCTCCCTGGCAGAAGCCAGTAGCGGATACTTGTGAAGGAATGTAAAGATTGGAGCAAGCACATGGTGCGAATTCTGCAGTACGTACTTCCAGGCTCCACCAGCTTCTGGCTTAGGACTTCCTATTAGCATCGCTAACACCCAAGCCCTTGATGGCTTTTTGTTCCATGTTTTCTCACAGTCCATTGCTTCGTCCCTAGCATGCTTCTCTGAACGAAGAGAGCACAAGGAAGATCTGTTTTGGTTTTGAGGGCCTGGTGAGGGTTGCTGCATACCGTGACGTTGCAGTTATCCTTAGTTTTGGATAGCAAAGGAGTTGGAGATGGTGCGTGTGGTGCAGCAGGTCCAGAACAACAGTTTCCTTGGCACGTCTGGTAGGTACCAAGTTAAAATGCTCCCTAACAGGAACAGAGGGAGGATGACTAAATCTCCAGAATTTTTCTCATTCTCTTACTGTTCAGCATAAGTTCTGTAGAGTTGGTGGTTTTGGGGGTTTTTTTTTTTTTTTTTGAGCTGCAGGGGAAAAAACGTTGCCAGGAAGTAATTGTTCTTTCTGTCTCTTTCTAATTCTGTGCAGCAGCTGCCTGGTCTTTAGCTGCTATTAATGTTCAGAGCCCTTTGAACAAAGGAGCGTTAGGCTGATGTAACTCCTTCCTCTGTCAGACATTCCCTCTGAAGCCATCTTTTGTCTCGATGGCCCCATTGTAACCATTCATATACTGATGAATGAACAGGAAGCTGATGATGATAGTGAGCAGATGAGTTTGATCTTCAACAGGTTTTACTCAGACTCCAGCTCGAGGGAGTTTATAGAGGAACTGAGCTGTACCACCATCAACTATGATGCGCGATTTGGTCATTCAGATTTTCTTCTGTTTAAGGAAACCAGAAAAGCATATTAACCTAGGAGAAAGCGTGCTACCTTTTTTATTGAACAACAATATTGCAGATAAAAACGCAAGAATTCTGTCTGTCACCACTTCATGCAAAGTGAAGTTTACTTGAATGGCTGTGTCTTTATTTTTGGGATTGTGAGTCCTGTCATGTTTGGTGAGAGGTGATGGTCTCTTCTTTTTTGTCTTGTGACAGACCAGGTTCAAATGTGTCCTAAAGATGCTGGGGAAGATAACTTACTGTGCCTCAGGTGTCAGTGATGGGTGGGGAGGAAGGACAGCTGCTTCCCCCCAGCTCTTCCTCCACACGCGTGTTTTAAAGCATGCTACTGTAGGCTGATGACAAAATGTGTCCTTAAAGCCCAACATGAACAGCGTTAGATGGGGTGGAGGTCTTGGCCTTTTTCTTCTAGGCTGGGAGAGGATTACAAGAGGAGTCTGTCAGCTGAAGGACCAGCAAACCTGTGCACGGTGTTAATTTCCAGCACAGCAAACTAGTTCATAAAGTTAGTTACTGAAAGGTGATGTGATCTTGCACAGAAAACTCTTGTTCATCTGGGTGAACGTATTAAACAGGGAGTTGAATGCCAGTACTGGGCTGCCGTCCCTCCAAGAGCAGCAGGGGTAAGGGGCTGACTCCTCAACGTCAAGAAAACGTTACTCACTTGAGGCTCCTGGGCCTGAAACGACTCCCTGTCCTGGCAGGAAGAGGCAGGTTTGAAGTCAGTAATACATTACTTTAGTGCTATTGTAGCTAGGAGGGTTTGAGGTGCTCTGGGGGAGGAAAAAAAGAAAAAGGCAATGCAATCTTGTGATATTAGGTACTAGAAAGAAGCCAAAACGTGGTAGAGGATGTTTGAGCCAGATTGTCTGAAGACTGAGGGTAAATACTTCTGTCTACCATTAGCTACCCGACGGAGGCCGTACGTGGTGTGACAGTCACCGAAGCATCCTAACCACAGCTCTTCTAGCAGCTGCCGTTCTCACGTGGCCTTTGGTGCTTGCAATATACGTTAACTTTCCATAGATACAGACCAAATCTCTTTTCTAAATGCCTGACGAAATGAAGGGACTCTTACATGTATTTTTTTAAAAATGAGCAGCAACAGTTATTTAAATATTGCGGCCTAAATTCCCTAGCAGAGGAGTACAGCGATGTGTTAGTGAGTGTGGTTGCTACTTTCACACTGCCTAGCCTTTTCTGTTTATTTTTGTGAGTGGGCACAGATTGCATTGACCTTGTTTTTGTTTTTGTCTGTGTCGCGTTTTCTGCAGACCCTGCTCCGTGTTTACCTCTGGCCGAATGTGCCATGTGAGGACCTTAGTTAAAGGGATTCTCCCCAAGGAGTCACAGCTGTACGTACGGGGGTTTGTGTCAGTGCTGGTCTTGGGAAGGGTCTTGGTTAATTGTAGCACAAGCTGGAGGCATGCACTGGGAAGAACAACGAGGGATCATAAAGGGCTTCTCAAAGTTGTGGTTAAGATTGCATTGCCCTCTTAAGAATGAGGTGTATTCTGAAAGCCTTACCCTGGCAGAAGGAACGCTGAAAATTTCATGAGCATTGCAATTCCCAGGGAAGGACCAGAGAGCCAAGCGGAACAGTCGCCTGGTGGGCACCACTGGGCTCCAAGGGCTTGAATGTTGTGTGCAGTTCGAGTCAGCGCGTCCTAAAACTGGGAAGGGAAAGTAGAAAAAGGAACAGGTAGATCAAAAGCTGTGGATCAGCCTCATCGTGTGGTGGAGGGATGCTCACTGAAAAAGCCTGAGTTTCCCGAGCTGAAAAAAGCTTGGAAAAGAGGCTGCTTACAAGAGGCTTTGGGTAAGGTCTGATGTAGAGACAGTGATTAACTATTGGTGATTCCTTGCAATACAGGACTATTGGAGCCATACTCAGTGAAATTCACGTAACAGCTTTGAAGTTAGCAAAAGAATGTGTATTCATAAAACAGTAAGTTGTGTCACTTGCTGTAGGACAAACTAAATGCCAAAAGTATGTGCGTCATCCAAAAGGGATTAGGCAAAATCACAGCACATAGATGCATTGCTTGCTATTAAATGCAATGTTCTGGGTAAAGTCACAGCTCTGCAAGTCTTAATCACTGATAGCCTTAATTAAGAGGCTGTATCAAAAAGAAGAGTCGTTCTGTATCTGTTCTGCTTTTCCTATTCTCCAAACTTGTGCAGTTGGCCGCTGTTGGAGATGGCATTCTGTGCTGGTTGGGTTTTTGGTCACACCCTGTACGGCTGTTTTTATGACTTGCCCAACATTGCATAGGAACTCTGTGGCAGAGGAAGCCATCCAGTCTCTTGGGAAGCATTCAGCTGCTTTAACCACAACACTGTATTTTCTTTTCTCATAGTATCTTACCTCATTCATGGCACTGTCCAATTCTTCTAACACGTGGGAGAAATGTCCTGCAGACAGTGCTCATTCGCCCCACACTGCTGCGTTCCTGGAGTACAGTTTACACCATTAATTTCCCAATCGGGGAGGCATACCTCAGTGGTGAGGTGTGCCAGCAGTAGATACACAGCACTAAACCCAAGCCAATAAGCTTTGCTGGACTTATTAGCGTGGGCTGTATGCCAGTGCTACAGGAGTTGCGTTAAAATAAAAAAAAAAAGAGGAAAGTAGCAGGGTAGAGTGGAAGAGAAGGGGGTAGTCTGGAAGAGAAGAGAGGTGAGGCGATAGGTTAGTGGCCGTGGGAAGGAGCAACGCAGAAAGAGATGGGGAAGGGAGGAGGGTAAACTGTTGTGCTATTCTGAAATACAGCCCAAGTGTCTAAAGTGGAGGCTGAACTGGGCTACCTTAAATCTCACACTTCAAGTATGAAGTACTTGCTACTCCAGCTTTAGCATTCCTATGCAATTTGGATTAAAATGAACGTGTAGAAGAGCAGTGTCGGAGAATATTATTTGGACAGAAAAGCTTAGGTAAATTTTAAATTTTAGAAACTTCTCATACCTTGTTTTTTCTCCCCCACATATAATGTACGTATGATAAGGAGGTACGTTAATATGGTGTCAGAGAAGAAGCTGAGGAAAGCTGTTTTGTTTCACAGTTCTGTAAAACTGTTCAGTTTTGCAGTTCTGTATTCAAAGTGAAGCTGAATTTTGCTCTTAGATCAGGAAATTAACCTCTTTGTAATGATGGGGGGGGTGGGTGGTGCATCAGGTCTCCAGAATTTCAGAAGCCATCGTTATTGTTGGTTTGACTTTAAACAATAGAAAACGAATCCTTCAGGCACCAAGTGTGAAGTTTCTACAAATGGCTTTGAAAGATGAAAAAGAATGAAGGGCTGATAACTTCTTGAGTGCAGAACAGCCTTCTGGCTGAAGATACAGAGTGTGAGCAGAGTGAAACTGTACATCAGCAGCCGCGTACGCTGGCAGGGTGTTCCGAGTAGTGGGCTGGACTGAGTTGTGGAGACCCTCTTTACATCTAAGTTGGTTATTTGCTGGGCAAAATAAAACAAATTGTGGCTGAAAGAAGGGAAGAAGAATTTCACAGTGTGTGAAATGGGAATATTTGCAGTCACTATTTCAGCAGTGGGCTACACTAGAATTAAGAATAGCTTTTTATTTTGAAGTCATTCTCCCTACTACAGAACATTCTTCAGTGGTGACTCAGTGTAGAGCTAATCTCACTCAAAATGGTTGCCAGTTGCCACTTGGAACAATAGGACTGAAGCCACAGGCTGCCATCAGGTGGCTGTTTTTAAGAAGGGCATTTTTTCCCCAGTGGATTTGAGTGTTTCTCCCCATCAGATAACACAGAAGGTCTCAATATTCACCGAATTCTTGCAGTAGAAGACTTTGAAAACAGTGCAGTTACTCATTACTTTATCGGAAAGGGAGAACCCAGAGCACTATCTCTTTTCTTTTATGGAAAAAACCCCATGAAACCGTAATCTGTTTTCAGGAACAACTCTTTGCATCTGATTTATATGCCATAATACTGGCCACTAATTTTTTTTTTTTCTTGGGGAAGGGTGTCTTTTCCCTATCCTGTGAACGAGGAAGTTAAGCAGAGGGAGAAAGGGATGATGCCCATACAGTCGTAAAGGGAAAGGACTTTGCTGGAGCAGGAATCCAGCCACCTCCATCGTTCATTAGGGTGAGACATGGTGAGCAGCCTGGTCTCTCCTCTCCACCATGGTGTAACACATAACACAAGTCTGCTGGTGTGTCCTGGGTGTAGCCGGGCTCAGGAGCCATCAGGGGAGGAGACTGGACACAACAGAGGATGGCCGGTGTCTCCCCAAGAGCTGCGTTGCTTACACCGGGGACTCAGAAGTGGAGTGAGTGGCCTTGAGAGAAGCCTGGGGCTGTGGGGATGTCAGAGGAAAGGCGGGAACGCGTCCAATTCCTGCTGTGAGACAAGCTGAAGTACGATGAGAAGATCACCTCGCCATCCAGTAACGGAGGTGATGTTCCTTGGCCTACAGCCTGTTCTAGAGCCTCGTCTCCTGTAGCTGCAGCAGAGGCTTTGGCTTCGCCTGTATTTCCATTTTAAATAGGTTGGGGAGATTGTGCTGGTATCTGTTAAGATGTTGGACCTGACAAAAGAAGTGTCTGTAAAACTAGATGTGATGGTTGGCCTTTGCCCAGGGAATGTGAGTGCAGAGCAGGGGCAGAGCGCGAAGGAGACGGTGGATGCAATTTCTTGAGAACTCAATGTTGAAGGAAGAGCAGACAGTCTAGAAACAAACTGGAGGCTGTACCTGTTCGGCGACCTGTGCTTTCAGAATCAGTTGGCTCCTTTTCCTCTAAAATTTCCCTGACACCTTAAAATGTTTTCACATGGGCAGAAGTAATAAATTGCAAACAAATCCATTGAAGTATACTGGGTTGTCAAACTGCAAAAGAGGTCAAGGGTTAGGTCCTGGAGAGGAGAGTTAAGGGAAATTTGGAGCCCAAAGTTGAGAAACTGGGATATGAGAAGGCATGTGGCAGCTGGGGTTTGAAACAGAACCTCTGTAAACTGTACCTGTTTGTGTATTGCTCCAGGATGGTTTATAAAACGTCAACACAAATCTGACCAAAAGATAAACTTCAAAAACTGACTTAAGATGTAACTCTATCTTCAGATTGTAAAAATTGCCACAGGTATTTTCTTGAGCATTTTTTGGTTGTTGCAATGTAAGCTGAAGTTAAATGTAGAGTGAGGGGAGAGTGCTTTGTAATTGATGATAAAATTTGATACAAGAATATGATAGTTGTCATCGGTGACTGAGAAACTTAAAGGTTAAGCTTCAGAGAAATGCATGCAAAGCTAAGAAATAAGGGGAGGTGTCCAAAATAGTCTAACTCTGTAGCAGCATAACAAAGGAAAATGTGTAGTTAAGATCCGTAATAGCCATAGCTGATTTCAGTATTTGTCTTCCTCTCATGTCATGAGAGAGATGTGTGAAGGGATTTGCAGTAGACTGTCTCTGAACAGGGGACTACGGGGTGATTTGTGGCAGAGGAGTGCGGAACAAGACTGGACAGAGTACGCAGCACCGGTGGTTTCATGTCAAGAGTGGAGCACTGGGCTGGAGCCCCTCTGCTGTGGGACAGGCTGAGAGAGCTGGGGGGGTTCAGCCTGGAGAAGAGAAGGCTCCGGGGAGACCTTCCAGCCCCTTCCAGTCCCTAAAGGGGCTCCAGGAAAGCTGGGGAGGGACTCTGGAGCAGGGAGGGGAGCCACAGGACGAGGGGCAACAGTTTTGAACTGAAAGAGGGGAGATTTAGATTGGATCTCAGAAAGAAATTCTCTGCTGTGAGGGCGGTGAGCCCCTGGCCCAGGTGGCCCAGAGAAGCTGTGGCTGCCCCATCCCTGGAGGGGTTCAAGGCCAGGTTGGACGGGGCTTGGAGCAGCCTGGGCTGGTGGGAGGTGTCCCTGCCCAGGGCAGGGGGTGGCACTTGGATGGTCTTTAAGGTCCCTTCCAACCCAAACCATTCTAAGACAGAAGAATAAATACAATTCCTTAGAAACAATGCCACGTAGGTGGAGCAACTGAGGGAGAATGTGAAGAAGATCGGCTGCTGGAAAGTCTAGTCTGGGTGGTGAGAGGAGCAGGTGCAAGGATCTGACCTCTGTTGGGTCTGTGCTTTGGGGATGTGCTGCTTGCTCTGGGAACTGAGAAATCATTACTCTGGCCACTGAGCTGAGAGCGTATCTCCCAGGCACAGTCTCAGAGATGGTGATTTTTTTTTTTCTAGAGAGTAAGCCATGCTAGGAGTGCTCACAGAAGGAAACAAAGCTGGTATACAGTGCTTCAGTTCTCAAGGAAGTCCTTCTCTGGGGTACTCGGTATGTTGATGACATGGTGACAAATGTCCAGGTAAGCACCACAGCTCCAAGTTTGGCCATCACGTTGTGTGGGATAGGTGGAGGCCAGCTCTGCGGTGCGTGCACACACCAACTCCTTACTCTCTGCTCTGCTCTTAGGGATGGAAAACGCTGAATAAATGTCCAGTATGTAGGGTTTGCAACATGTCCATGGTTCCAGTCTCTTAAAAGCCTCTGGTGGTGATGCAGACACTTACGTACTGAATTTAGGTCTGCTGACAACAGACTTTCATTTTTTAATCAACGTTAGCACATAACTCTGAAAGACACAAAAGCGGCGTTCTGTTTTAGGCGGTTTAATGTGCCTTGCCATAGTGGAGGGGATCAGTATTTTCCTCACATTGAAAAACTTGCGAGAGCATCTTCTGAGGTCCAGGCTGAAGGAACTTCTGTTAGCTAGAGATTGTATGGTTTACAGAATCTTGAAAGAGTCTTAATGTAAATATTCAAAAACTAGTTCACGTGCTGACTGAAGAAATAGGGCAGATCTTTAGACTATGAAATACTGTCTCAGCCTGGAAAACCCTTTTTCATGCTAAGAGGAATGCGGGTCTAGTACTGTATCACTAGTGTATCGTCTGCTTCCTTGGGGGTGCTGCCAGACTGGCTTTCGGTCAAGGAGGTAATTGAGAACTTTCTAAATATTAAAACCTTCCTTCCTGTCGACTCTTGCATTGCAACCCAGAGGGTCTGTTCAGACCATGTAACTCTGCCATTTCAATTTTCACTCAAGCTACCGTTGTCTGCTGACGGCGGCTGAAACTTCATGCTCCAAAACGCGTGCTAAAGAAGTGTGTCTGTTCAGCCTTAGCAAGTGCCAGCTGCTTCCTTTCTTTGTGTGTTTTGGGGAAGATTCTAGGCATGAGGTGGGAGGTAAATATAACAAAATTATTTCTATCACTATCTGATAATTCAACAACTGTATTTCGAAGATCTGTCAGCTAATTAAGCCACAATCATTTTTCTAAAACAAACTAGTCCCTAGCTTCTGGGAACTACAAAAGTCATAATTTTCAATTTTTTTTTTTTCATAATACAGCAATGTTGATTCCTCTTTCCTTTCTGATTTTACTTAATCTGTTAGATTTCACTGCTTGCATTTGCAGCTTCTTTTCCTGTATTTGAGGACAAGGGGTTTAATTTTTACATGCAATCATCATGTGTTCATTTAATACAAAGAGCTAAAGTTCTGAGAATTAGAATCTGCGGCTGTCCATACGTTGGCTTCTCTTTTTTATGCAAACGTTGCAGGTAGCAAGGAGTCTGTTATCATTTTGTACTTTCTCCAAGAAAAACGATTCGTGCTTTGGGTAGTATTTGCAGGCAGTTTTTATTGTGGGACAGTCTCCCAGGCTCCACCTGTGGAGATGTATTTGTATTTTCTGTGAGACGTAACGAAACTAGAGCTGGCTGCGCATTATCTGCTCTACCTTTTCCGTCTCTGTTCTGTGTTAAGTCACTGAGCCAAAGTTTCAATTTTGAACAGAGCAAAAAGTTGGTCCTTGGTGCTGCCTTCTGCCGTGATTCCAGAGGATGTATCTTGATGAGCTTAAAAAACACCAGTTCATGTATCTGAAGTGCAAAAATGCATGAAGGATTAAAATATCATAACCCTTCTCTCGCGTGCTGCACGCCGTGTATCGCGGCTCCAGCGGGACCCTCCATCTCTGAATTTCTCTGCAGCCCCGGGGGAGGCTGCACCTCTGTGGCTCTCACAGCTGCCGGACTTTGATGGGGACATGCCTGCGCTCTTTCCACTGGCCTCCCTTGGCAACCAGCCCTTTGAAGATGACCTCTTGCTGTTTGCCTGTTGTCTCTCTTGTGTTGGATTATAGATGAGAGGTTGGCGTGAGGGGAGGGGGATGGGATGGAGTGTTGTGCGTTTTAAGCCTCACTTCTTTCTGCAGTCTCAACTTTTTTTTTTTTTTTTTACCCCTCTGTGGCTTCTACCTCTCTATACGGATAAAATGTTGTCTTGCATATGGAAAATGGTTTCTGGCAGAAATGCACCGTTTCTGCTTGGCATTTGTATATAGGACAAAGTAAGTTTGATTAGTTTTATGGCAACGACGTTGCATTCTTCCTGTGACAATCTCCTCGCATCAGTTCCCTTCCCCCATCCCTCTTTTTAAGGACAATATTGTTCTTAGTTATAGGGCAGCCTTTCTCCCTGTGCATGTTCTGTGTTCCCCTTCCCTCCCTCTGGCCCCACTGAAGGCGCCCTCTCAGCAACGGCACAAAATCCATCACCTTGTTAACGGAGGCTGTGGGGTGAAACGGAGAGGGACACCAGGACTCTCGTGGCTGGGTTGGATTTTGGGTGGACACTGACTACTTTTGGAAATCCAAACAACCAGGCTTGGCTAAATACTGACAGAATCCTTCATGAGAGTCTCATCGTGAACCAGTAGCTGTAGGGTAAGAAGGCCTTATCAGGGATCGAACAAAGCATAGGAATAAATGTCACATCTTCACTACAGCAAAAGGTGAACAGGTGAGGGGTCTTCATAGAGAACATTGTCACTAATGGTGTTTCCATGCTTCTACAAATTTTATGGTCTTTTTTTTCTCAGTGATGAAATCACTTTAAGCTACCTGTATCAGCACTCAATCTATCTGAGTTTCTTCAGGCTTTTATTAAAGTCTGGGCATGGAGAGCAGAATGGCAGTTGACATTGCTGTTGAATATTGATTAATAAAGTCAGGAGTCACACACGTTACAGCGTATTTTACAGCAAACACGAAGAAAATATCTTGGATGTGCCTGTGTATGCAGTTGGAATGCCTCAGTGCGGCATGCCACCCAAAACTGGGAGAATAGGATGTGGGAGGCATCTGTGGTCTCTGCATCTAGCTAATTCATCCTTATCTGGAATACTGGAATATTGCTTTTTATTTGAATCTCCTAGGATTATCTGCTCAGAAAACAACCAGCAAACCCAGCCTCTCTCCTTCCACCCCTGACAGAAGTGGTAAATAAAGACGTAAGCTAGTGAAAGCCATAGGTTATTCCCTTGGAAGTAAGAGACTTCATGGGACAAGAGCAGGGATAAGTTTGAGTTCCCACAGCTACTTCTCTAAAGGAAATCCAACATTGATGTGTCTTTTCAGTACCTACCTTCATGTAATTTGTTTATTCTTATACAACCCGAGCCAAAGTCGGCCATGCAGATTATAAGTCTGTGCGTTGTATTCTGGGAGCTCCTAATGTGGGTGTTGTCATGTCATCCATTTTGGCAATTGCTGTATAAATAAAAGTATACATATATATATATATAGGTAATAAAGTAAAAGTATGATATTTACTGGATTTCATTTTGTAGTCTTCCTTCAGTGCATGCAAGAACATTTCTCTCCCCCTTCCTTCATTTTCTGCTATAACTTGTCTATTTTAAGTGAGATGATCTTTGTCCAGGCATAGAACCACAGAACGGTTTGGGCTGGAAGGGACCTTAAAGGCCACCCAGTGGCACCCCCTGCCCTGGGCAGGGACACCTCCCACCAGCCCAGGTTGCTCCAAGCCCCGTCCAACCTGGCCTTGAACCCCTCCAGGGATGGGGCAGCCACAGCTTCTCTGGGCAACCTGGGCCAGGGGCTCACCACACTCACCCTTTCAACCCAGCTGAATTCCTGGTGTAAGTGTGCATCGTGTGTGCTTTTGGCAAGCCAGTGCAAATGGAAATTTCTTCTAGGATTCCTTATATCAACACTTTCAATCAACTGTATTTTTTTTTTTTGGCTTTTGAGTAGTTACATTCATTCTTTCTGGGCCCCAAACACTCCCTGGGGTTGAACAAATAGACCCCGTTATGTTGTATAACGTTTGTCAGGGTCTCTTTGTACTACTTACTCCATTTTCTGCTAGAAAACTTACTGCAACGTATTTGGAATTCCATATGAGGCATTTAACCTCAGCTGAGATTATATGGCACTGACCTGATACTTCCAGTTTTAAGTCCCCAGTTGAGTGCTATGGGACAAATGTAGTTGTTCATGGCATGTAAGGTAATCCTGGTTTTCCCAGCCAGTTATGATTATGTCTAAAGTTCTGGGCATTAGTGCATTTTTTTGAGCCTGTCTTATTCTATGTAGGGCCAGAATTCTTTTGTTTTACTACATAGCTACTGGCAGCCGCCTTCTGCCAAAGTCATCTATGAAGGTATCATTTTACTCCTAATTTTTCCTCCAGTTTCCCCCGTCCTTAGTGGCCTTATGCCTCCATCTTTTGCCAGCATCTTTCTACCCATTTAAAGAGGAAAAACCACGACTATAAACATGACTTTGTTCCCCTTTGTTCTGTCAATACTGTGGTAGGAGAATTCAGCGTAATCAAAGCACTTAAATTCTTGAGAGAAGAAATCTGCCCTCAAATTATCTTGGGTATGCACGTCTTTTCATGGAGTTCTGCATTTGAGACCCTTTGAAGGAAGGAGAGGCCAGCTTTCTGTTTGAATGGGCCGGGAGCTTCCCTTGCAAAGTGTTTGGAATAATTAGCGTCCAGCTGCTTTGTCGCAGCGGATCGCTCAGCTGCGTGGCGTGGGCAGGACACTTGATCTCTGCCCGTGCAGTAAATCCTACGTAGATGTGCTGAATTCACATGTTTTGTACACATCTGTTATTGTGCGTGTTCGTGGGTATCTGTAGCGTCTCTCTGACTTGGGGCAGTCCTGGCAGGAGGATGTTTGTGTCCAGCTCTGGAGCCCTCAGCACAAGAAGGACATGGACCTGTTGGAGCGGGGGCGGAGAAGGCCCCGGCGATGCTGGGAGGGCTGGAGCCCCTCTGCTGTGGGACAGGCTGAGAGAGCTGGGGGGGTTCAGCCTGGAGAAGAGAAGGCTCCGGGGGGACCTTAGCCTCTTCCAGTACCCGAAGGGGGCCTACAGGAAAGCTGGGGAGGGGCTGTTGGCAAGGGCATGGAGCGATAGGATGAGGGGCGATGGTTTAAACTAGAGCAGGGCAGGTTTAGATCAGACATTAGGAAGAAGTTCTGTACACTGAGGGTGGTGAGACACTGGCCCAGGTTGCCCAGAGAGGGGGTGGAGGCCCCATCCCTGGAGACATTCAGGGCCAGGCTGGATGAGGCCCTGAGCGACCTGATCTAGTTGAAGATGTCCCTGCTCCCTGCAGGGGGGCTGGACTAGATGGGCTTTAGAGGTCCCTTCCAACCTGACACATCCTATGATTCTGTGTTTGAGGGCACATTACTACTGCCAGGTATGGCTTTCAGCTGGCATTTTTGCCCTCTAGAGGGATATGAAGCTGGGCCGTGGCACAGGTGAGTTGCTCAGAAGCACTTCACGTGCTCCCTGAGTCACAGGTTGGTATCCTGCATTCGAGGGGTAAGGGAATGATGCTGCTTCTTGCGTCAGGTGTGCTGATATGCTAGGTCAGTGCCAAGGTCTGCTTCCCTTGTTAACAAAACCTACTCTGGCTGCTCTTCAAAGTTCACTGCTCCTTTTCCCAGGATCTGGTGGACTGCATATAGTGCCGGCCTGTGCGCATTGTAGAATCATCCTGGCCTTTTCTGCGTGGTGGATGTGTTCAACTGCGTATCTCTGTTTTTACATTTAATTACAGCATAGACTACTGGATTTCTCATCATTCCTTTTGGCATGCTTCCTGGAGTAAAGCGGACTGTGAGAGGATTTCAGGAATGCTCGATGCTCTTGCGATAGAGAAAGTTTGGTGGAATCCACTTGTGGGTTCAGTGCTGACCGCTGGGTCGAACTGCACGGTCACAGCTGATAGCCAAGAAAAGCGCACTGCTGAAATGCCCGGGTCCTATAATGTTACATTTTGTGGTGATTTGGTTTTTGGCAGGATGTTCTTCTTCAAAACAGAAAAAAAAATCTGAAAGCGAAAAGAAACTTTATTTTAATGGAATTTTGTACTTGCGCCGGAGGCCGAACGTCCCTCTCTGCAGAGCAAAGCTGCGTGGTCTAGAGGGGCACAGGGTGACGTGGAAATGCTTCTGGCTTTCGCCTTTTTTAAAAAGGCTGCAATGTTCCAGCTGCAGCCAGCATAAACCCCTCGTGTTTTATCAGGCTGCAGAGACAATAGCAACTCCTTAACTTTTTTTAAAAAACCCTACTTTTTAGTCCTTGAAAGATTCCCAGATTCCCCCCCCCCCCCCCCCATTTGTATTGTTTTGGATTGCTCATCTGTAATGGCACGTTCTGCTGATGCCTTTTTCAAAAAGCACTGATACAGAGAAGCTACAGCCTGAGCTTCTCTTTCTGGTGGGGTCTTAGTAACGCTGGGTTGGAGTCTTGCAGTCAAGAATCTTAAATCACTTTTTTGGCAACAGCTTGCTCTGCCGATACAGAAGAGTAACCAGAGATGGAAAAGTTAAGTTCTGCATTCCACCGTGTGTGTAAGGAGTAGGAACAAATACAGTCTTAGGGTGATGCAGTTGTTTTAGTAGCTGCATTATGTTGGAGATCAAAATCACAGCAGTGGCAATGATCAGTCAGTGGGAAGACTTTGTCAGCTGAGATAACTCAAGTCTATCCTGGAGAAGGAGTGCAAAGTAATTTTTGTAGTCCTTAAGAAGCCGTTTCTCTTCTAATAGGTAAGAAGGTAAAATTCCTGAGGAAATGCAAAAAATGAGTGCTGCCAACACTAACTTGACTGTTTTGCAGCCTTCTGGGTCTTGTATTGATTATTTTAATACATAAGCTCTACTGTAATTCTTTATACAATCAGTCCAGTCACTGCTCTCACTAGAGCGTGTTAGCCCGGTGTCTTGCCTTTGCTCTAAAAAGGCTTACTTTGTGCCCTGGTGGAAACCTCTCTAGATTACTACTTTTTTCCTCTCTACCCACTGCCAAGCAAGGGCAATACGTAGCAAAGGCTCAGTTGGGTTTCATCTTGTCACTGAAGTAGACTGAAGACAGCAGCAGTTCTGCTAGTGAGCTCCAGACTGGCTTCCTCTGGGTGCTCACCTTACCTGATTTGTTCTCCGCTGGGTACGTGCCAAATTCCTACATTCTTTCTGTGTTCTGATGCTGGGGGAAAGTAGGCTTGAGAGACAACGGACAAGTTAGGTGTTTTTCAGTGGAGTTAATGAATGCGTGGGTAATTGCTCCGTGTCCTAGAGCTGTCACATCTGTAGTTCCCACTGGGACAAAGCACAGACTTCATTGCACAGCACCGGGCCAGTTTCTAGGCTGTCTTAGTGCATAGCGGTGTATGCAATGAGCTGAGCTCTCATCAGTGCTCTGACAGGAGTTTTCCATGTTTCTCACTGAATATAAGCTAGTACTTTGTGTTTTGGTTTGGTTTGGTTTTTTTTCCTGTGGTTAGTTGTCACTTAGGAGTGGAAGAATCAATAGCTTTATCCTGACCTGTGCCACAATAGTGAAAATACATCTTCCTTAACATCCTTCACTTGTGTGATAATGTTTTCTGAGTGGGAAGCTGGTAACTTGCCACAAGTTCTTCATTTCTTACTTCAAGCATCACCACATGCATGGTATCCCACAGATTCCTCATCTGAGGGCACTGAAAGACTTAGACCAGAGCCAAGTACTAAACAAAAAATATGTACAACCAAGTTATTTGGGGCAACCTGACTCAGATTCTACAGATGTGGAAAACTAGAGCAGAGATGAGCGGTTTCGTTAGGTGTAGAAAGAAGCTGTCTTAGCAGTATTATACCCAATACAGTAATTTACTGTTGATGCTACGAAAAGATTATCACGCAAGCGAAAGGTAATACCTAGAGCAGAATCTTCCAAGGAAACTTGAAATCCGTCACTTTAATTCCAGAGTCTTTGTATGTGCGCTGTGGAAATAAGCTTTGCCGATAACTTTCCAAATCTGAGTGCCTGTTATTTCAGTTCATTGTGACAGCTGTGAGTGCACCAACCCTACTGTTCTCCCCCCACCTGCAATATGTGGGGGGCACTTGCAGCATGGCAAGTCTGTAGCTTTTGCAAATTATTTTCACCTTGATTTGGAGGGTAGAACTTAGAATCAAAGAATGATAGAAAAGTCTAGGCTTAAAGGGATTTCTGGAGATCATCTGATACAGCTTTCCACTGAAAGCACATCCTTGTTATCCCCAGGGCCCTGTCAAGCTGAATCTTGAATATTTCCAGTGTGGGATGTTCCATTGCTTCTCGGGGCAGCCTGTTCCACTGTTTAATTGTTTCTAGGGTGAAGAATTATTTCCATATATCCAAGCAGAATTTCCCTGAAGTATCCTTGTGCCTGTTGCCTCTTGTCTGGTCATCGTGCGCCCTCATGGAAAGACTACTTCTGTCTTCTCTAAAGCTACCTCTAAGGCTGATTAGACCTCCTCGAGCCTTTACTTCTCGAGGCTGAATGAATGGAATTCTTTCAGTCTTTTTCACGTCAAGTTTTCCAACCCTTTTATCATCTTGGTGGCCTTTTGCTGGACCTTCTCCAACCAAAACTGGACACATTATTCCAGGTGTGGTCTAACAAATGCCAAGTACGGCGAATTAATCGCATTCCTTGATCTGCTGGCCATACACGTGCTCCAGGTGCAGCCTCAGCTGTTGACTTGGGTTCAGTTTGCTGTCCATCAGAAGCCCCACATCTCTTCCAGCAGAGCTACAGTGCAGCCAGTCAGACCATGTGCAGCCTGTAATGCTGCTCAGTATTTCTCTATCCTGCATATAGGACTTCAAATTTTTCTTCATTAAACCTAACACAATTCATGGTGGCCCAGTCTCCCAACCTGCCACAGTGACTGTGTCTTGTGGCCCTTCCTCCTGGCATATCTACCGCTCCTCCCAGTTTGTTGTCATCTGCAGACTTCACTGAGAGTGCATTTGCTCCTCTCATCTGGGTTGTTTAAAATGATATATGATGATCTCAAAGGTCCTTTCCAACCATGAAGATTCTATGATTCTATACTGAACAGTATCAGACCTCATATCGACTCTGGAGAAACTCCACTTGTGACCAGCTGCCACTTCAACTTTGAGCCTTTAACCACCACTCTTTGCGATAACTGCAGACTTTGTGCCAGTTTAGCCAGTTTTCCACCATCTTGTGCGCCAGCCATCTAGTGTTAAAGGAGACACATGTCAAATGCTCTGCTAAAATCAAGGTGGATGACATCCACAGCTCTCCTCTCCTCCAGGGAGCGAGTTGCTTCATCAGAAAAGGTACTGAGATTGGTCAAGCTTGATTTATCCTTGATAAATTCAAACTGGCTTTTTCAGTCACCGTCTTGTCCTTCATATACCTGGAAATAACTTCCATAAGGATCTGCTCCATAATTGTCTCGGGCACTGCAGTGAGGTTGACTGCTGTGGAGTTTGCCAGATCTGTCTTCTTGTGTGTTTGCAGATAAGTGTAGTATTTACCCTTCTGCAGTCATCAGGGGCCTTCCCCTGATCTCTGTGACCTTTGAGAGATAATGGAGACTGGCTCTGCAGTCGGGACAGCCAACTCTCACAGGACACCTGAATGCATCCTCTCAGATCCCATGGACACCTGTAGGTCTGGGTTGCGCTGATGGTCCCTAACTCAACCCTCCTTTACTATCAGCTGTTTGTTGCTTGTTTTCTTAGTCCTTGGTGTCAACCCTGTTCAGTAGCAGATTTACGTATTGCTTGTAATTCTTCTCGCTGTTAATGTGCTTGTATTGGTCCTGACACCTGTTGCCAGTTTGAGCTCCAGCTGAACTTAATGCTTTCCTAACTAAACCTCTGCATTTCCAAGCAATATTTCTATATTCGTTGTTGGGGGTGTGCCCCTTTTTCCATCTCTCCTTTCCATCCAATTTCTGGAGATTCTAGCAACAAAATACTGGATTGTCTCGGAATCAGACACTCTGCCTCCTCTAGTACTTTAACGGTGAATAAAGAAGTTGTTTTTCAAAATCTGTTTGGTGACTTACTGCATTTTGAAGAAAACACATACATGCAGCCCGCTTTTTGTGTTTAATAAGACTGGTTTGATGGGGAGATATTTACTGCAGAAGGGTGCTAATGGTTTTTCTCCTCACTGTAAAACACTTAACGTTGCCTTATTTCACTTGAGCCACGATACGCTCCAGACATTGGGTCAGTCCCTGAGGAGGAGCTTCCATGGGGGGATGGAGCTGGAGGGAGGAAACGAAGACCTGGAGCTGGGAGGTGGTGGCTGGACGCTGAGGGGCTGGGTCACCAAAAGTATCTGAAGTCTGCTCTGAGTCACCTGCTCTGGGTCCGTACGCCTGGGGAGCGAGGAAGGAGCTCACTTCCCTGCAGATACCAGATGCTGCTTCCACATACACCTGGTCTGGGGGAGAGCTTGGAGAAGAAGCTGTATTTCCCTGATGATAGACTTCCCTGTTCAGGTTGGTTTGGTTTTGGGTGGTGTTTTTTTTTTTTAACACTGCGAAACCTCATAAATTTTATTTCAAACGCCTGTCTGGTGAAGGAATGTGAATTCGTGTGGAGGGAGACGAATCCACGCCAAGTGCATTCCGGGTGGGAAAGCAATATGGTGTATCTGTTGGTTCAGGCCCTAGAGCAATAAGGAATTCAAGTCTTCGCAAAAAGACTCGAGTTGTGCTCAGTTTTGGAGGCTTGTGCAGTTTTGGAGGCTCGTACAGTGTAGTTTTTTTGAATTTGCTTTTCATGGCAACTATTTGAAACTACTGATAACTTTCCCCCTCATAGGAAAGAATCGGTTTTATTATTGCCTTTGTAGTTTGTCCGTGGTATCTTTTGTCTAGCGTGTCTGAAGTGAAACATGTCTGTGATCCAGAAACACCCTGGATCCTCTCTGGGCCTGAATTCTTGTCTACATGTTTTCATTCAGCCTTTCGCATTCTGTGATCTGCTCCATGGACAGAGGGCTGAGCCCGTGTCACGTCCCGGCCCCCGACCCTCGGCTTTCTCTGGCTCTGAAGAGCAAAGCACCGTGCTGTCTGTGTTATTTCCTGATCTTAGGTGGTCTAGAATTTGTTCTACCTTTGCCACTACAACAGCATATTTCACTCTTCTCTGTTCTCGGCATGGATCTGTGAGCCATTTCTAAATCTCTCTTCTGTTACTTCTGCCCTTTCTTCTCCTGCCTGGTAAATTTTCACTCTGCCCGAAGGGTGGAGGAGAAAGAATGATGTTTTGTGGCTTGTGGGATTTAAAGAATCAAATTTATAATGAAGAATTCAACCAGAAGAAGGTTTGGGAAGGTAATGCTGAGTCTCAAAGGCACGTTATTGAAGTTTTCAAGACTGTCCAGGTCTCATTATCCAGACCAGGCTTGAATTGGTTAGAACTGATGTCTTGGCAGGAAAGGGGAAGAGTTGGGATCTGTTAGGGTTGCATTGTTTTGTTCTCACTGGAACTGAAATTAGGGAATCTGTTTACAGTGTTGACATGCTCTGTCTCTCTGCAAACTACTGGAACTGCGTAAGACACAGAAATGCCAGACTGGTTTTATCCATGCTAGTGCAGAGCAATATAGTGGGATCACCCTGGTGTGTGTGGACATGACTGTCCTACTTCCACAGCCAGGCCAATAACTATTTGGTGGCATGATATACCATGTGAATTTAATGGCTTGAAGGTTGAAGCTCACTTGTGATCTTCACATGGCGTGAATGTACCCTTTGTCTTTTTTTTTTTTTTTTTTTTGGTGTGCGTTTAGGCCCTTTGGGATCCGTAATTGTAGTGTGAATTGGAAAAAACCCCAACCCTGTGAATGAATGGACCACTGAAGCTGGCTCTCCTGTTAGCCACTGGAGTCTCAATATGAAGTGTGAATGAAATGCTGTTGCCTGGGATGTGAAGCCAGAGAGAAATCCATGCAGAGAAGAGATTTGTGGGTGGAAACTGCATGCTCGGAGTGATGCACCACGAGCACGATTCTAAGGGTGCTGGCCAGGAAGGTTACTGCAGGGCTTGGTGTGTTCAGGGAGAAGAAAGTTGCAGTAGGTAAGACGGAAATAGAGGAGCTGATGTATAAAGAAAACCTGCGTAAACCAATACAATAAGGGATTTTTGGAAGTGTTGTAAAAATGTCATGCAAAAACCCAAGTATTTTTTTGAGGTGGGGAAATTGAATGTCTTCTGTTGGCAGGTGGGGTAGGGACAGAATTTTGAGGAAGGTGGTCAGATTGCCATTGGTAATTTATCCACGAGGCATGAGATCAGGATGAGGTTCATGGAGAAGCTGGTTTGAGGTTTAAATGATCTGCATCAAAAAAACCTGCAATCTGAATGTGAGCCGATGAGAGCACCCGGAGAGACAGAGAGAATAGTGCTGTCCCAGAAACCCACACGGAGCCCGGAGGAAGAGGTGCTGGAGGGTGAGGACAGAGGTCGTGCTCCCAAGTTCTGGTCATGATAAGATTAAATCTGTAGATTGTACGACCTGTCACTGACTTCGTAAGGCCGTTTTATTAAAAGAGCTCACACTGGCTACTTGAATATGAGTTCCCTCGATGTGTTAATGGTTACACAGAGCTGATGACTAATGTGTCTGACTTATCCCTTAGCTGACTATTTGTGTCGGTCCTGTAGATATTCAGATTTACTGGAACAAATAGTTGAAGAACAGTTGGGCTTTGCAATGCACATGTTTTCAATCGAACAGTGCAGTGTTTTTGTCAGTTGTCCCTTCCTGAAACATACAGACTTTGAGGGAGTACTGCTGGCATAATATAATTTGTTTCGTTAATTACTCTGCTGAGATTCCAGTGTGATGCAACAGAATCCTCGGGAGTTTGTAGCCTGCAGATGTACCTAGTAAGTTCTCTGCATTTGCCAGCACAGAGCCTGCGGCACCCTGTTAGCTTTGCTTACTGCTTGCGCTGGGTTTTGCATTTGGGTTTGAGGTTTCATAGGTGCAAGATCATTTTGGCGTTATGTGGTGGTTTAATACATTTTGGTCTTCTCCCTGCTTCAGTCTTCTCTGCGCTGGTAGGAAATGTTAGGTAGATGTTCTGTGCCTGGGTGGTTGGGCTACAGCATGGGATCCACTTGCTGTGGTCACCTTGTCCTCGCACAGCAGCGGTGGCAGCCGACATGGCTGTGTTGGAGGAGAATCTTTGGTGATGGCTGTTTGGGTTGGTTTTTTGGCCAGAGCACAGCTTTTGGCTAGTAACTAGTTCATTGTGCAGCCCTGCGTAGCTTGTGACTAAAAGTGTGTGTTCTAAGTGGGTTCAATTCATGGGTTTGGACAAGAATTTGAAAATGTCTTTCTCTCAGGGTGAATCCAACTGTGTGAACGGGACGAGTCGTGTACTGAGGAGATGAGTTCCTGATGAATTTTTTCCCCTTTATTGACAAACTTGCCAGGGATTCCTTTTTCAGGTTCTTGCGTCAGGACAGAGTTCAGAAACTTCCTAGGAAACGTAGTTCTTTGGACTAGGTTCAAGAAGCAACGGCCATTGGTATTTGGAAAAGGAGTTTCAGAATCCCATGTAGTGGTCAGTAAATGCTGAGCAGAAGTTACCTCTTGCCAGAAAAATAAATGATACTTCTCAGATCTCATACAGTTCTTCATTCTTACCTGTTCCCAGTCCAGCTTCATATTCCGTGCTTAATTTGAAGTCTTGTGCAGCTTTTCAAAGAGATGGCTCATTTGGTTACACATGTTGGTCTTGGGTTTAGTGTGTGTTCCAAAATTCAGTCTCTGTATTTCAGGCTTAGTGGCTGGTACCTACTGCATGAAACACGTGCCTCAGATGATAGCAGCTAATACTGTCATGTGTATTTTGTCTGAGGCGGCTGGAAGCACATGATGCTCTCCGAATCCTTCCTAATGCATGCAGTTTCTCAGAGTCTTATTTCTTGGCCGATCTGGTAAAGTGAAATGAGAGGGGTTTCCTCCAAGATTTTCCTCTCTCTTTGGACAACATACACCTCTGCTGGAAGGGAGAATGCACTGGACGTGCTGTCTGTTCCTACCTCCTCCCGAGTGGAAGGCAGAAGCTCTGCAAAGCTACGCTACAGGAGCAGCCATTCTTTATCATCTTGGAAGCTGCCGATCAATTCTTTCATACAACAGGAGACAGAGTCCTGCAGTTTTATCGTGGAGAACCAGAGGGGCAACGAATGTGGTTAGTGGTTTGTCAGAAAGAGATGAGTGCCTCTTCAGGGGGCTTGCCCTTAGTGAAGCCGTGGTGGCTGTCACCAGTCACCTCCCTGTTCTCCACGTGCCTTAGCATGGTTTCCAGGAGGATCTCCTCCATGATCTTGCCGGGCACAGAGGTGAGACTCACTGGCCTGTAGTTCCCTGGGTCTTCCTTTTTCTCCTTTTTAAAAATGGGGGTTATGTTTCCCCCATGTTGTGTTTCCCCCATCTTCCTTTCTGACTAGTTCTCATGTTTGCTTCTTCTGGTCATGCCTCTTCGTACAGGAAAGAGACTTTATTCTGGACAGTTACGCTCTTTCCATGGGGGTCTAACCATGAAGCTCACCTGAGCCCTGTAAACATTAGTTTGCTGGTAACTATTTTGGAGTGCTAAATCCTGTGCCTTGCTCTTCCCCTCCCAAAATGCATCAAGTTAATACTTGTATCATGGTTGAAAAGCTCCCCCCCCATTTAGTAAAGTCTAAAACCATAAGGCATTGTTAGCTGTGGCACCCCAAAGGTCTAGCAAAGCTTTTTGCTTCAGTGATTTGTCAGTTCTTGATAGAAGTATGGTGTTTATTTGTGTTTTGAGGGCTCTGCTGCTTGCAGGCTTATGAGTTTGGTCGAGGTCCTTCTCTAGGCTGCCGAGCTTTTTGAAGACAAAAAAGGAGCGTTCAGAAATGCAACTTTGATTTTTGCTAAGGGCCTGGGAGCTCTGTGCCACACAGACTACGTGCCCTGTGTATGAAGGTGAGGAGCTTCAGCTGGGGCATGCCCAGCGAGTGCTGAGTGTTGCCAGTTCCGGATTGTCCTGAAAACTCTATTCAGAGGCATTTAATATTCCACACTGCAAATATTTAACTGTCTTTAGAATTGTGTGTAATGTGCAGCTTTTTTTTGCCTGTAAATAGGAAGGCTGTCTTCTCAGGTGTTTGGGGATTGTTGATGGAGACAGGGTGTCACCAGTATTGTCAGTGAAAAAGGACAAAATCACCAATTTCTTTTTAAAGGTAAGGAAGCACAGGCTTTGTAAAAGGAAGAGAAGAGGCTCTTTCAACTTTGGGCTTACCCTGATTTCCAGGGACATAACGGCAGAATGTGCTTGGAGACTGATCTAAAGGGCTATTCACACTTGGAAGCTGTTACGGAATAACAGAATTCTGGAGGAAAGAGGCTGCGGAAAGAATTTTCTGTTCCTCTTGGCCTTCTTCCAAGATGTTTTCTGGACTAAAGTGGGTAGAGACAGTATTTTTTTTTGTATGGTTGGGGAAAAAAAGAGCAAGACAGCGTATAGAGAGGTCCCGAGCTGTTCCTGTGGTGGTTTGTAACACTATAACACCTTATCCTGGCAGGCAGAAGAAAAGGGACAAAAGGGTAGAAGTTTTCTTTTCATCATCAGGACTTTTTTTAGGTGATAGAGTTACAGGGTAAAATGTTCCTCCTCTGTTGGTTTACTGTTTGTCTGCTCTGTAACACTAACCCACTTAAAACTTGTGCGGCTCTTTTTGAAGGTATTTTAAACCCTCAGCAATGCCTACAGATTTTATAACCCTGGATAAAGGCACCTGAGTCGTGGTTTCAGTTTTGCCCTTTCAGGCATGTGGGAAGTGCCCCAGCACATTTCAAGGATTTTGAACTAGAAACTTCTTAGATACGGCTTATGGTTTCAAAGCTCAATTGATACCGCGTATGTCAAGGGAATTACATCAAGGGAATGGTTCTGCGTTTCTTTAGTTACTTAATAAGGATTAAAGCTTTGTGTTTACTTAAAGGATCCCATGGACTCCTTTTGGGGTTAATTATGTTGGAATATATGCCCTGGCAATTTTGGAGAGAGCACTCTCTGCCCAACTCCCTTCCCTGGTTTTATGTCTGTGCTCCGTTATGTCCAGTTCCTCCATCCCTCTCCATTCCAGTACTTATGTCCAGTTTCTCCATTAGATGCTGAGTTTAAGGAGTGGTTCATCTTCCAGTGGCAGCTCCTGGCCCAAGCGTTTAAACAGAGTGTGTTGAACTGCTCATCCGTCTGAGACTACAGACAGCTCAGCGGTGTGTAATAGTAACTCATAACGAAAAAAAAAAAGAGGAAGGATGAATTAAGAGTTGGGCAGAGGATTCTACTCCATCTGCTTGGTATTGTGGTGGTCTGGGCTTTTTCCTCAAAATACAGGTGGATTGGTTGATGAATCTTGAAAAATACTGAGTGGTGGGAAAACCTCTGTATTGTGGCAGATCACCGTCATGTTTCCCCAATTTTGCAGTAATTGCTCCAGTTACTCAGAAAGTCAGGCCCTGCAAGATGATGTAAATAGCTCTCCTTGTATTACATCACTTGCAAAATGAAAGTCAAGGTACAAGACGTTGGAGAAAAGGACAAATTGACAGACTGGTGATGCAGAAGAGATGGCAGGATTAGTGAGCGTTACGTGGCGCTAGTTTGCATGGATTAGTGATATATGTAAATTACTGAGCAATGTAATCTTCTCCTACTATAATCAGCTACCAGAAAACAAAATTGTTAGAGTATTGATGCTATTTTGTGGTTTTCTTCAGCTAGTTTGGTGAGGGTGAGATTTAAGGGAAGACAGGAAGCTGGATAAAGTACAGACTTGTTTGCACAGAACTTTTTCTGCGTATGTGTTAAAGCCTGGGCAACTCTTAGGCAAGGGTCTGTGAAAAATTTGATATTTTAGTTGAGGGAAAAAGAGAATAAGGAGAAAATAGTAAATAGTGTAAGAAGCTAAATGTTTTACGCCCTGGTTTATACACAAAGTTATTATCCTAGGGAAGGACACTAAACTTGGAAAAGACAAAGCAAGTGAAAAAATTGAAGCATAAGGAAGCTCCTTGCCATAATAATATTAGAGTAACTACGTAGCATTGGAAGGAAGAGGAAGAGATTGAATATCTGAAATTAAAGCAAATATGCATTGTCGTCTTGTGGAAGAAACACAAATATCTAAAGGGAGACTGAAGTTTCTCACCTTGTGATACCTCCCCCTCATTTGGGTTCAGAAAAAACTAGAAACTGCTCCACAATAGTTAGGAAGTTTCTTGTATCTTTGAACTACATGATAGGCATGCTCCAAAGGATGACAGTTAATATTGTGCAAATATTTTTAAAAAGAAAAAGTGATAATGCCTCTCAAACATTGGTTCTGGATTTTATGACTTGTAAAGCTTTTATGAGTGACTCCTCAAAATGGTTTGCAGTATTTCTGTCAGTTTGCAAGGAAAGGCGGTTTGCTTTGTATTTAATTATTTTATATCTGAGAAAAGGACTTATAATCACATTTAATTGTGAGCCTTAAATGATTTTTCATAACGTTCCAAGCTTCTTCATACATGCAGCCATATGTTTCAGTTTTTCTGGTGCACCTTAATAAATAAAAGCGTATTTGTTATAAACTAAGGTGTTCAAAAGCGACCTACATGTTTTTTGAGTTCTACTGATTGGCTAAAGGCTTCTTTCTGATTCTGTTTCAGATGCACCCACTCGGACTGTGTAACAGCAACGATGAGGAAGACCTGTATGAATACGGCTGGGTGGGAGTGGTGAAACTGGAACAGCCCGAGCTGGAGCCGAAGCCATGCCTCACTGTCTTAGGAAAGGTAAGGGTGTACTCTGGGGTAAAGCCTGCATGTAACTCTTTCTTGGAAGCTTTAGTTCCTTTCTGAGAAATACCAGCAAGAAATAAAACGAGAGAAAACTCCCTTTACTCCATGAAATATTCCCGTTTTCGTCTGTTTTCACACTGGATGCTTCAGGGAAAGGCAATGTCCTGACTCAGCTGATGGAGATGGTGGCGGGGGGGCTGAGTGCGCACATTCCCTCTTGGAGCTCTGTAGGAACCTGACAAAGATTTCTGCAAAAATGGCTGTTGAGCAGAAGCAGTACTGGAGTAGAAATAAGGTGAAGTGCAAGTGTGATGCTAACTCGACCAAAGGAAGCGGTCAAAATGAAAGCATTTTGTTGGTTTTCCTTAGGTACGATTTTCTTAGAAGACATGTATTAATTTCCTTTTCGCGGGGGAAGAGGAGTCTTCAAACCTAGAAGAGGTTTCTTTGCTTTAACTGCAGGACAGATATCTCTAATAACAAGCGAATCTTATTGTATTGGTCAAAGAAATAAAAACGTTCATCTTGCTGGAATCTCCCTGTGGAATACAGCCTCTGGAATCGAAATTCCTTGCAAAACATTTCCCTTTGTTTTATGGGGTGAAGTCAGTAAGATATCAGTACTGCTGCCAGATATGTTAAAAAGGAAAGCAGAAAGCTGTCCTTTTTTTGTTCTCAGCTTAGAATTTTTGAGGATTGAGGTTATTATACGTTGACATTTGAGGTCTAGAGTAGTTGGAAGTGTGTGAAAGAGCAGAGGCCGTGAGTTCTACCAGTAACTGAGGAGCTGAAAAGCATAAAGTCTCTGGGGTTCATCCTGAAATCCAGCTGGCTCAAGTTGCTGAGGCTTTGGTAGGACGCTGTTGGTGACTTCAGGTGGGCACTGAAAATGTAGTATATCAGGCAGAAAATAAAATCCTGGGTTGATGTTTTGTAAGTAAAACTCGTCTCTGTATATTTACAAACAAAACTTCCAAAACCCCTGCATGTCAAAGGAAATGGGAAAGCATCAGCTCGTCTAAAATTTGCTGCAGGTTGAGCTTGTGGTACGGGGCGAGAAACATTTCTCTAGAAGTGACTGCCCTTTCTATTCAATTTCAGCGTAATACAACTTTTTTTTTCTAACTTGGAATACTGTTTTTGCTTCACAGAAATTTCAGCTGATGCTTCTTTGCTCTTAGGAGGGTAAAATCCGAGAATAAAGTCTCATGAGGATGGGAATTAGAGAAAATTGGATACCGAAAGATGCATAGTAACCCATACATAAACTCCAGGAGTAAGCTGAGTCTTGGGGAGAGCCGTTTAAGGAAGGAAACTGTTCGGTCCCATCTGTCTGGCTCTTGAAAAGCACATGAGGAAGTAGGTGTGCAAAATGGGTGAAGAAAGTGGAAACAACAGATACACAAACACTTATAAATATTTTCTGACATAGTGACATTGCTTGCCTGGCGCACTGCTGTGTACCCAAATCCCGCCATGTCCTCTGTAGTCCCTGTGTCCCCGACACCACATCGATCTCCAGAAGGCCCGCTGAACAGCAGACCCTGGCTTTGCGTCAGAGTCTCTGGAGCATCTGCTTTTATGCCCAGCGACGGTGATGGGACTTGTGCGTCCTGCACAGGGTGCGTACAGAGAGTCTGGGCACAGTGTCTTCTGTGGGTCAGTTTATATGCCGTAATTTTAACAGGTGAAAAAAGACTGGCCAAGGTTGTAGGCAGTACTTGCTTCTCAGTAACTGTAATGCAGCTCCTCGTTCTGTATTTTCATGTCACTGTTTATCCTCCTCTTCCTGAAATATTTGCTCCCTATTTCATGCTTGCTGCTGTAGTTTCTCCTCTACATCTTTTCTCTGTAACCCTTCTGCTCGGTCCTCCCTATGCTGAAGTTACGTCCTGATTTAGAAGGACTTCTCAGAATTCTTGAAATATTGTTGAGTGCAGATAGCAGCAGGAGCAGGAGGCCTCTTGGATGTATGAAGTGGAGCATTTCAGCTTTGCTGATGTTGCTGATACCCAGATATTATGCAAGTGGGATAAATGGCAGAGCAACCCCTTGTTACACACATCTGCGTGAATGACTCGGGTGGGTCACAGTAAGGCTTCACTGAGTGCGAATGTTCTCACCTCCTTAAAAGAGGTAGTAGAGTGCATACACTTGAGCATAGAGGGCATTTGAACTTCTAGGCCACGGGAATTCTGCTTGTCTAGTGAAGTCTGACTATGCAATCAGTTATACCTCCTGCTGGAAGCAGATATATCTCCCCTTTCCAGTTCCCATTTATTTCCTAATGCTGGAATTGCCATTGGGATCCTCTAGTATCTATTCTTAGCTCTTAATTCCATTAGAAGCCATTCTGTGAAATGAAAACCAAATCTTGAATATTGGGAAAGTGACATGGTTGGATCAATTTCACCTATTGATTCCATAGTAGGGATAAAGTTGGTGCCGGGAAGGTGAGAGCAGTTAAGGACTTGCTTTCTTCTAAAACTCTCATGGGCAAAACTGAAAGTCTGCCTCAGCAATTTAGGGCAAAATGAAAAGCCTCTGCCAGGGCAGCTGTCTGTGGTTGCGCTTCCCTTTCCAGCTGCTGGCACATGGGCACAATTCTGTTTCATTTGGACACTTTTCACTGGAAAGCTAGTTTAGATATCCTCATCGGTGCTGTGAATGAACAGGATACACCTGGAGAGTCATCCTGGCTCAGCTGGCAGTTACTTTGTCCATCTTTCTTATGTACATAAGGAATGGATAACCTTGTCAGCTTAAGCCTATCATAAATGAATGTGTTCCAAAGCTCAGACTAACTCAAACCATAAAAGAATTTTAAGTGAGCCAATTCAAACTCGTTTCACTGAAACTGGTGAACATTTGTGTTAACATAGTGGTAGAAGTGACAAGGTTATTGCTTGTGTCTGTATGGCGGAATGCATGCTTATATAAAGGAATAAATTATGAGGGTTTGTTTAGTTTAATAGTAAAGGAAAAGAAAGACAGTGGAGATGGTATTGTGGAAAGTTTGGAATATTGTGAAGTAGAATGTCAAGACTGCTTAAAAGCTGTTTGTAGACCTAAATTCTATGACATGCAAATCTGGTACAAACATGTATGGTTTTATTCTTACGTTGGTTTTAGTTGTTGTGGCCTTTTTTTTTTTTGATTTGGGGTGTTTTGGTTTTGGGTTTTTTTTGTTTTGTTTTGGGTTTTTTTGTGTTGTTTTTAGTAAAACCCTGGTCGGTGTTTTCAGAAGCTTCACTCCACTTGTTTATCCGTGTGCTAAATGGGATCGGTAGCTGTACAGAATTTGACGTGTCCATCTCCATGTAGATTTTTTTAATTGCTCGTCCTTCTTAGTCAGATTTATATGGTGTAATGGAAATGAAAGAGTTTAAGAAAATGTATCTCCTGTTAGAGTGCCCGTGAAAACCGGACCCTGATTGGGAAAGGGGTGTGTGTGGCAGCTGTGATTTAACGTTGCCTTTGATCACAGTGCAGCCCTGTTTGAGGCAATGCTGCACGCAGGCAAAGCAAAGGCCTGGGTTTTACTGATCTCATGAGCTCCTGAATAGGGCTAGAAGGGAAATGACAGAGGAAGAAGAAAGCTTTGGAAATGAAAAGGAAACCCCGTGAACCCGACCAGCATTATTGGCTGGATTTGCCTACCGGGGAGCCGCTCAGTTTCTGCCAGGCTAATTCTGCTCCAACTTTTCTCCCCCACACCCCCGACCTCACCTCCCCCTCTCTCTTCCCTTCTTTCAGACTTTTTTTGTTTCCGAGGCATGGCTGTAGTAACTTGGTTCTCAGGCTGGGAACCCACTGAGCTGTTGCCATGGTCACTGGGAAGCTCTTGGTGCCATGTGCTTCAAAGGGAACCTTTCCCCTCCTGGAATTCCTGCCTCCTCTGCAGCCAGCACAATGAGACGCCTTCTCCTCTCCCTGCCAGCAGCAGCTTTGCTCTTGGAGGGAGGGAAGAGCAGCGGTGCCCGCAATACCTGGTGTGTGCCCGCATCCGCCGTACCGCGATGGCAGTACCTGCCTGTGTCCTACACATCCCAGCGTGCAGCCCCCTGCTCTTCCCCCATCCCGGGCGCTTTTCTGACGTCTGTCAAAGACAGCGAAACACAACCCAGCAATGCCCTTGTTTGCTTATTTCGGTACAGGATAGATAGTGGGAAAATGTTGAAGGTTTGCCTAAAAGTAGCACTTCTTGCCTTTCTGCAGGCTTGAAAGTCCAGAGGGAAGGATTTTGTTCTTGTTTCTCTTCCAGGGACTGCTGAAGGGACTCTTCTGCTGTATTATGAGGATGTGTGTATTTGAGGATGTGCACCTGAGTAGAACCTAACAAAGAGGGGATGTCCCTGCTACTACAGCTTCCTGTTTTCCTCACATCAAAGGAATCTCTAATATGAGGAAATTCCTAACAGTTCTTCCAGTATCCATTCACTTCTCTTCTCTCTTTTAGAGTTTATTTACGAAGACACTTACACAAATACTAACTAGAAGAATCTCTTGTTTTGCCACATCATCATTGTGATTATACTGCTACGGTTGGGGCCAGAATCATTACGACTTGAGTCGGTGTTAAACAGGCTGACTGTGATTCCTAACCTCTTGTCTAACAATTTAGTTTAAATGTAAAGATTCTTATAAGGTAGTCAAAGGAGAAATCATGGGGCTATGTCGGTAGTTTAGTTCCTGAATAGCGTGATCTCTCCTAAAAGTTGAGGAACAAGATGGCCTGTGGGGACTCAATTTTAATCCTTTTCTTTCAGTTACTGAAAGTAATAATAAAAAAAGGCAAATTAAAGAAAATCAACTTACACATTTATATTAGTAGCCTAAATTAAGGATACAGTTATATGTCCAAATTAGAATTGCAGGGACTATATAAGCATACCTTTTGTTTCTGTATAGCATTAATAGTTTTTGGATTATTTCCTGTAGAAATGGATTCAGTTCAGTTGTAGAAATGCATATGGAATTTAGGCAAATGCTCTTCCATGCTTAACTTTTTCAGAAATTAGGACTGAGCTACGCAGTAGATTAAGATCTAAAATTAATGAGATGTGTCTATAACCCGTGATCAGTATTTCCAAAACTTTGCTCTTTTAGATACTTTGCTGCCTTCTGTTTGTCAACCCATGTTTCTTCTTTGTAAACAACATCTAAAAGGATTTGGAATTCATTTTGAGGCAGTAGTCTCAAAATTTATATCAAAATTTAAGTGGCCTGGTTGAAAAGTAATAGTATGGATGACTTTTAAGCTGGTTGGTTTGTTGTTGGTTGGTTTGTTTCAGCGTGTGGCTCCATGAAGGTTGGTGTTGGCGCAGTGTCCAGCGGAGGTAGGAAGGAGTAAGAGGAGGAGGGTGAAGGGGCTGCTCCTTCCGATGGCAGTGGTGGCCTGAATGCACGGCAAACCACAGACTGAGAAAAGCTCTTCAGCAGTAGAAACTTAATATTGGTTGTTTTGAACTCTCAGACTTTGTGTGAAGAAGGAAGTTGTCATGAAGCAGAAGTTTCTTGCTTGAGACTAGACTTCTTTGGCGTGGACTAGTTGAGAGATCTATGCTGCATGTGCCAACCATGCCAAAACTCTGATCAAAACACAAACTATGTTGTTTATCAACCCCATTGTTTTGTAATGAAAAAAGAGCATGTGTTTTGAGGGGGGAAAATAGCATCCTGGCTAGTGTTAAAGACTCTGAGCTTCTGAATCAGTCACGTTAAGAGTCTCCATTGACTTTGCATTTAAATTTTTCGTTTCCATGGTCTGTTGTCTTAGCATTGCCTAAAATTAGAGTTAACTGTGAAAAGAAGTCGCATATGTAATTGTAATCCCTGCCATGTTTTTCTTACTGTATTTGTTCCAAAGAATATATTGAGAAACAGAGAGAGAGAACTACCATTTTCCTGAAGCACCAAAGAACAGAAGTGCTGTATTATCATACTGATTGTTTCTCATTATTCTCCACTTCATTATCATTTATAATGTCCAAGACACCTGAAATGTTAACATCCCTTTTAAACAACCATAAAACATCTTTTAAAAATTGTATTTGAAGGGACACTGTTACTTGTGCGAATAGTTTTGGTGTCATTTATCTTTTGACATGCTTGTTTCTTGCTTCCCCAGCGCTAGCAGTGTGATTAGACGTCTACAGCATAGAGACATAAGGATTTCAGGAGCTCTGACAAAATTGCGTAGATGAGGTCAGAAGAGGGGTTAATATATCTTTTTTCAGGAAGAGGCTGGATTTTCATAATGACAGACAGAAAGTCCTCATAATCTTCCCGGCAGGGACAAGTGTGTACTTCGGAACAAAAAAATAAATTACATAAAGTAAAATGCTCTTACCAAAAGCTCAGTGTATTTCTGCTTCCCGTCTTCTTGCCTCTTCTTCCATCCCTCACAGACCATAGTCTAACAACGAGACTAACAGATTAAAAAGGGGATTTGAACGGGAAAGAAAAAGGAAGAAATGTTGCATTTAAGAGTGTTTGGCTCTGGAGACCACGGGGACGCAGTGTGAAGCAGCCGTCTCGTCGCTGTAGTTGGAAGTCCTGAGTTCATATGTGCCTTTCTCATGTCTTTCCTCTTACTCCGTGACCACTTTCCGCCTTAATTTCAGCAGTCCCTTTGAGGAGGGAAGGGGAAGGTTGAGCACAGGTAAGAGAACTGCCAAGCAAGCCAGTTACGTTCCGGAGACAGGACAGGTTTGTGCTGTTGTGGATCGTACAGTGAAAGATGGAAAAGGAAAGAAAAGAGCTGGATCAAAGCCAGAGAGGGGAGTGCTCAGAGGAATGGACAAACAAGGGCGGACTCAGGTTATGCGGTTCCGAAGAATTAGATCTGTCAGGTTTTAACTCATGGGTGGTGGTGGGCCCTTTCCATGGGCAACTCGTGCCAGCAATCTGTTATTGTATTATTTTACTAACTTCTTTTTTGCGCTCACTGCGCAGTTATGAAAAGCAGCAGCTATTCATGAAGAAAGGGCTGTCTCTTATGTTTCCCCCTCTGGGCACTCCTTAGATTTGCTATTGTTGGATTGATTACTTTAAATAAATGTCCGCTTTTAGAGTTGAGTCCTTAGCAGTCCCCACCACCATCTTCGCTCCTTTCCAACCAACTGCGGAACACAGCTGCTCCTCCCTTAAGCTAAAGAAGCAGCTGCTGTTGCACAACATGTGTTACTGGAGTCTCTGCTCAGTCAGAACACGCAGGGAAATTAACGGAAGCCCAGGCTGAGTAAAGAGGAAGGAATATTTTTTTTTAAGATGTGCCCCACATACAAATAATAATAATAATATGTCAATGATTTATGTCTCTTAAGTTTTTGGACCTTGATGATTCTATGTGCCTTGTGGGCATCTCGAACGCTGAGAGATATTTTTATTTCACATGCAGAATCTACCTGTCTCACTAACAGGAGAAATGCACAATGGCACACATGTTGGAAGAACTACAGAAATGGAGTTTGAAGCAGAAAAGTGAGTGGGCAAGTAAGCGCAGCTCTGCTGGAATACAGAAATGGGCACAAAAGAAGGCTGGCAAGCAGAATCAGATAAATGGATCAGAAAGTGAAGAAAATAAGGAGCAGATACGGAGACAGGGAATGGAATTATTTAGAACTTCACAGATGAGTGACATGCCTAATTTTGGTGCATTAAGAGACAGAAGGCTTTGAAAGAAATTGGAGAACTGGGGAATGTAACCAGATCTGCATCAGAGGGACGCCGATACTCAGAGTAAAAGATGGGCAGATACAGTCAGCAGTGGTAGAAAATAGTGGATCCTAAGTCATTGCAAGCAAAAAGCGGGAATGTTTTGCAAGAATTTTCACAGGGTTGAAAGGGAGGAAAGAGAAAATATAACACAAATTACACTTTATATTCTACTCTTTTGAGATAATTTGCCAGAAGCTGCTTTTCTACTCTATAAAAATTTTTGTCTTCATGATGGCCAGGCGGATATTATCTAGAGGTGCCTGTTCAGGTGACATGATCATTTCATGTTAGTACTAAGTTTGAGGAATCAACTCCAAATGAGCCAAGTGATCATACCGTGAACTCAAAGTGAGCATGAAGTGGGCTTTTTGGCCAATGTAGGGAGCACTGACCAAGCCGTTTGCAATTTTAGCAGGCTATTTCTTGAAGATCAGAGGTGGACTTATTTGTGGTATGAATTCTCTAGACAGATTGGGTATATATTATCAATATTTGCTTAGCTGTTGCCTTAGAATTGCTCAATATAGATATGAAACTCTCACCAAAACTAGTAAAAGTATCAAAAGCGTGTATGTACTCTAGTGCATTAATGTCTCAGTTGTTGGCCCACGGGCGCTTTGTTCAGTTGGTAAGCCAAGAGAATCCATCACAGACATTTAATTTTTCAAAATGCTCAAAGAGCTCCGTCAGCTTTGGATAAGAAAAAAAGATGGACCTTAGCCCTGAGGATCCAAGTAGTGAGCTTTTAAGAGGTGGGGAGGGGAAGGCATTTGGGAAGAGCACAGAATGCATAGACTCTTGAGTCCATGAAGAGTGTTGAAACTCCCAGAGGGTCCCTTCAGCTGACTGCAAGGGACTAATGAGCCAGCCTGGCTGTTTATGGGCTGTGGTTAACCTCTTGCAAGTTAGGATTTCCTGTCGCCAGCAATGAGCTGTGACCGCCAGCACCACAGTGTTAATGATGAGGTAGGGGCTGATGAATGGCTGGACTCCAGACAGCAGCCTTCGCTGGCAAAGAATCAAGTGGCTAGAGGGGGAAAAACATTGATGTCTACAAGAGAAATAATGCAAACTCCAGAACCTATAATTCCCATGTTTAAAAAAAGAAAGGGAGAAAGAAACTGGGGACAAATTCAAACCAAGTGAAGCTTTTATCTCTGCATTCTGAATAGAAGATTGTTCTTCAGCAAAACTGGCTGCAAAAGCCAGGCCAGTTAAAACAATATGCAGGCTGCTTGCCTCCAAGTAACCAGAAATTGTTGGCTCAGAGTAGCCTGCTCTGAGGAGCCAACCTGCTGGGAGACGTTATCCAAGCAACGGCCTGAATGTAATTCCTCCCGCTGTGGAATGGCTCTTTGGCAAATGAAGACCCTAATTAGAGATGGAAGGGTTTCTATTTTGTTTTTCTTTAATCCTTACCCTGAGGCCTCTGCAATACAGCCATGTCTCTGCTTGTGTGCAGAGAAGTTTCCAGTTTCCCTTTGTAACAAATATCCTCCACCTTTTTTATTCTTTTTTCCCCCTTTTTCTTTCTTTTTAAAAAAAAAAAAAAAAAAAAAAAAAAAGAAAGAATCAACAAACTAACAACAAGGGCCCACCACAGTTTGGGACCTTGAAACTAATCTAATCCAAAACCAAGGATCACTGTTTGAAAGAAAGTCCATGTCATCTTATATTAGCCAGCCCATAGAAAGTCGCTAGATCGACTGGAATGCTGGCCTGCCATGCATCTTCTTACTGCTGAACTTATTACCCAAGCTGATTCTTCCAGTAGAGGAGGAGGATCTCACGGAATCAGTAGTATTCTACTGGATACCAAGGGAATTTTACACGCCTTTGTTCATTCAGAAAGATTGAATGGGGGTTATGTGCACGTTCTGTAGTCTGGGATGCGTATGCTCATCCCTGCCAGAGAGGACAGAACCGCCAGGGGAATGTGCTACAGCATTTTTACTCTGATATGCGTAGAAGTGAAAATACATTTGCTGCTTGACAGCTCACCTTGGTATATATATGTCTGTCTGAACACACTCTCGCAGACTGCAAGCAGGCACTTAATAACCATGCAAAGAGCACTGCCTTTTCTGTCACTGGTGAGACTTGGGTCTACTCTTTCGTCACCTCAGATGATGATTGTGTTATCTCTAAAATGTCCTTGTTTACAGTAGATATCAACCTATGGATGAAGGACAGCTACTTGAGGATGAGGCTAAGCAAGACAGATGATACTAAGCAGAAAACACAGTGAATTTGCATTCCTGTCAGTTTCTTACATTTGAAAATAGGTATATACCCCAAATTGGCCCGAATCACTCCTAATTTTTCGTTCTTAGTTATGCTTACGTTCACCACTTCTCAGTGCTTCTGGTGGCCTTTGGTCATACTCGTATTCTGTTTTACTTTCCAGATAGAGGATAGCAGTATGATATTACTAGGCATAAAGCTTTTCAGCTTTTTGAATAACTTTTAGTTAATTTAGATGTGTCAGTATGTCTTGGATAGACAACTGTAAATGCCTCAGACCTGTTCTATATTCTACATAATTTCACACAGGCTGGATGTGTTTGAAATTTTTCCTCTTTCCTGAAATATTTAAATGTTTACCTAAATCTGTGGGTTGTAAACCATGGCCCAAACCTGTTGTTTTGTTGAAAAGAACTTTTCTGCCATAAGGTGAAGCTTATTTCTCAAGAGGATTGAACTTCCCTGTTGAATTTGCTGAGATTGGATGGAATTCCTGCAAGACCTAGAATTTTTGTAAGTTGTGCCATCTCCCGTTCTAAATGCAAGACATAAATCTTTGTTTTCCCTTTTGATGTATACATATACCAATTTATAATTTTAAGGTAGTTTTATATTAGAGCACAAGCCTTGTGTATCTGAGATAGGAGGAACTTTGGTACGTTCCATTTACACAGCTTGGGTCCTATAGGGATGGCTTCTTACAGTGGTCTAGGTTAATAGTTCCTTTAATTTACACCTCCGCCAACGCTTTGCCATCTCACAGTTTTTTAGTGAGTTCTCTCAGCTCCACAGCATGCTTGTATGTGTGTTTACGTGATTATCTTAGGTCTAGTTTGCTGTTTCTAGTTCATCTACTTTCAGTACACCTTCAATGGAAAGATAAAGTTAAGAATTATCTGGGTTGGCTGTAGTGATATTTTATAGCATATGATTCTTTAGTACATAATTTCCAAAACATACTCATCTTGTGGCCTTTATATTTTAAAGGTAACTGTATACAGGAATTCTGTTGCTCGGAAAAAGCTTGAAGGGTTATAAAATGCATCAGCGTTTCCGTGTAACACCATCAGTTGTCATAAACGTGTCCACTCACTTCTTGCCAAGTGTGCTAGGCTCTCTGTGAATATGTTATCGAGTCCAAGGCCTCTGTTCCCTCCTGCGCTCTCTTCCAGTGCTCGCCCTTCTCTCTCGGACTCTGCCTTCTCCCAGCAACGCGGCTGCTGGCCCCCAGAATGGTCTCCGATAGCAGAGGGCACCTTTCTGGCAGCGGAGCCCCATGACTCTGAAATGTGACACAAGAGATTTGCAACCAGCAGGCTTCGATGTGTTCAGGATTAAAATAAATGTCTTTTTTCCATGTTGTTTTTACTTGGTCTAGTCTCAGAACTGATCACAGTGTTTCTCCCTCGCCCCAGAAAAGAGAGATACTCTCATTTTTTGTCTTCTTTATTCTGACTACCCGAGAGCCTCTCAGCACTGAGTGGCATGGATCACGTTGGTATGTATCGTTCATAAGATTCTGTACTGCACGAGGTGATACTCTTTTTAAAGTAGAAGTACATATTTTCTTAAGTTTTAAATTTTTTTTACAGAGAAGTACATTGGTTTATAATTGTGGTTAAATTTTTAAATTTAAAAATACCGCTTTGTGCTTTCTATACTTCTTAATTGATAAAGCAGCTGTCATAATACCATATAATGCAGTATCTATAGGCCACATGTATAAAACATCCCAAAGTGCTAGAGAAGTTGAGTTGGGTATTCCAGTCAGGAAGGCGTTTTATGCTGGTGTGATACTCAGGGATGTGACTATCTTGTGATATTCTGCCTTTGCTTTCGGACAGAAATCTGCAAGTTCCTTTTTCATTGTCTCAGAAAAGGTCTGAAACGGCATGCTGCTTATGCTCGGCTTCATTTAGTGTCTGGAATTACTGGGGAATTGTACATTAACAAGGCTGAGGCATCAGTGGGTTAATCTGTAACTTCTGCTGTTTGCAAAGTAGATGATGTCCTTTTCTCCTTCCTCCTCTGCCCTGCGGAACTGGCCTGTGGCCTGGCTTTCTCCCTCCAGCAGTGGTTCAAGGGGCAAGGTAATTTTGGTGATTGAGCCCGATAGCAGCGTAGGAGAGAGGCGGGGGATGCCTGTATTGTTCAGATGTTGTTGTCTGTATTCTCTGTAGCTCTGAAAGAAAAAGAGGTTTTGTGGTTTGACAATTGTAATGAAAAGGTGTATTTGACACAGTGCTGTGTGGCTTGTGCAAGATTCCTGATGGGAAGCAGAGTGCAGCAGACTGAGTCGCTGGAGTGGCTCTGCCTGTGGCTGATGTTCTATGCTTTTGCATAAATTGGGTTTATTCTGCTAATATATTTTCTTTTCCCCAACAGTAGCTGCTGCTAACTGAATATATTATGGAGAGTCAAATGTCAATAATGGAGAGTTCTGACACGCAATATTGGATCTGATGGGCTAGGATAAACAGAAAATGTGCCTCAAGTTTGATGATTTTTACTTTATAGAGAAACTGAGGGGCAAAACCTCACAAACTGACAGAGGGAACGCAAGTTTAGTCAGGCTGGCTCAGTTCTCAGCTAAATAAGGATGTATAAACCAATTTTCTTGACTACTCTCTTCAACAATCTCTGCACCCAATTATCATATTTTCTTCCCCCCAAAGCATGGGATATATTGAAAAAAGAAAAAGGAAAAAAGGAAAGGGAAGAGGAAGAAGCCACCGTTACACCTGTTGGAGCTGTGCTGTTTCCCTCAGTTCTGAAAGCAGCGTTTTGCTTTTGGTATCCATAGGACTGTCTTCTGCATACTGTATCCTTACTCTTCTGCCTCCTGTGTTGTTCATTTTGGAGGACCAGCTAATAGGACGTGCTGGCACCTGATGGAATAGAGTTGGGATAGTTTGCTAAAAGCAGTTCACAGACATCTGTACTGGTTACCACCTAAACCATTGCCCAATCTCCCCCTCCCCATCTTTATCATTTTTTTTTTTTTAATTCAGAGAATAAATCAACTCCCTCATGTACCACATACCATATTTATAATTAATATTTGTTATTCACAGTGCACTGAGTTCCAAGAAAAGAATTCGTAGAGTTGGATAAATGATCCAACTAATCCAAAAGGACAATCTAGGAAGACAGATACGTAGCTCTTGATGTAAGAGCATTTGTGAGAACATGGTGTTAGAACGGCAGGATATATCTGTGGGTTTACACAGGCAGCCAATACTTTTAAAGCATCTTTTTCTCCTTCTAATCCATCAGTTTTATCTAGGATGTTAACTTAAAAAAAAAAGTGTATTTATAAATAGTAATGTAGTAATCTGGCTCTACCAGTAGCCATTTTCAACAGAAGGTATTGAGTTACTATCTTAATAAACATGTAATGCATTACTATGTTGATGTAAATGGCAGAGCTAAAAGAGATTAATGAACTTTGGTTTCCCCACCTTTGGTTCTAAGCCTTAGTCCTTCTCTCATCTGTAATTTATTCACTCCCTGCAACTCATTCATTGAGTGTCATGTCCTCGTGTAAATACAGCTGTATATTGTGAGGGAATTCTAACTCTGGCAAAGAAGTAAATGTAACAAATAAAGGCTAATGTTGTTGGTATGGTTTTTCTCTTGAACAGGGCCTTGTTAAGCAGCTTTTCTTCTTACGTTGGTTTCTCCACTCTTGCATAATAACGGAGATATTAACTGGAATGAGGCCATACTAGAAAGCCGAGGAGGAGACGCTCGCAGTGTTCGTATCTGCAAGCGTGTAAGATCCTTGTAGGTGTCAGCAAGTGGCTGACCTGACTGTTCTGGTTGTTGCAGCCCTACCTGATGTGAGCGAATGAGAGGAAGCAGTGCACCTGCTTAATAATCATCTGGTCCCTCCAGTTGAAAGTTTGTCTCATCAAGGAAGTTGTTGCTTCCTCACTGTATTAGTCTGGCCCAGGAAAGGAGTGTAGAGCTCTTCAAATCTTTCTGGTGTTCTTGGAGGTAATAACTAAAATTTCCTCAGGCCTGGAGATGTGAAGAGGTACCTTCCTCGCTCTTCTGTGATACCTGTTTCCTCTCATCCTCTCTAGATTACAGGGTCTAGTAAATTCTTCCGCATTTTAATCTGAGACAATATTTAATGTGCATCTTCTTAGTAATGGTTATGAACAGTGAGTTCATAACAAGTAGGTATGTTTCAGGATACATATTCCTTCCTCTCTGCACCAAGGATACCTTTTGTCCACCTTTTGATGGTACTGTTTCATCCTAAGAGATTCACTTCCTGGATTTGGTGCATTTAGGGCAGAATCATTTGTTGATTTCTTGTATTTTATTCTGGTCCGCTTGTTTTGATCAAATCTGTAGATTGGACAAGGACTGTGAGACTGACAAGGCAATGATTTTTATTCCTCTGGACATGCTGCAATATGAGGTCTAATAGGTTTAAATAGAACCCCTCGACATGTGTCTTTCATGTCCTTTTTATTTTCAGCCTATTCATACTACTATGTTTCGTTTTGGAGTATCATTAATGCACAAGACAGTAGATTTTTTTTTTTTAAGCTTGTTTTTTCTTTTTGACTTGCTAAGGGGAAGATACTGCCAACTTGCTTGATTATTCCATGCCTGGTTTATGATTAACTGAAATGTCTTTGAACCACTTCTTTGAACTACTGTATCAGAGACAAAGAAGGAAATATCCAATAGAAATTGCTGTGAAGAATTGAAAATACTAATTTTAAATGGCACTAATATTAAAAAAAATACCAACAAGAATAGGGATTTATACACAGTTCTGAGCTAAACTGGTTTCACATGTACTTTCAGGGGGTAAAAAATCACAGAACTTGAAACCAATGCACAAAACATTATTCTAAATGGAGTCTGAATCTGTATATAAGTAAAATCAATATGCAGGAAAGGGTTGGAATGGAAGCTTCTGGCATTTGCTGCTGTGATAGTTGTAATACGTTGCTGCAAGTCATTCGGTGCAGTTACGAACTGAAGTTCTCTGCGCTTCATTTACTGCTTTTGTTACTCTAGATTGCTAGGATAAATCTTAAATACAAGTATTATTCCTCATCAGGTGGTTTGCTCTGCCTGTTATCACCACTCCAAGATGTTATCATGTTGTAAATGGACCTCTTCCTGTTTCTTTGCCCTTTCATCAATTCTCTAGATTTATTCTTCCCTTCTAATTGTGCAGCGTAGCCTACTTCTGCATGGCCAGTCAGTTATCGACATCCACCAAAAAAATGCTTGTTGTTGCTCTATATTCTCTTTGGCCCCTGTGCTTCTGGCAACACACTGTAGCAGCATTTATTGGGGCACTCTGAAACCAGTCTGTGAAAGGAATTTGCAAAAGTTACAACTGCTCAGAAGATCTGAAAACCAGAACTGGAGATTTTTTTTCCTCCTTCTGTAAGTGTCCAGACTTGTGAGGGCCTTCCCACTGCGTTGTAATCAGTATTGACGGGGCCTAAAGGCAGAGCTAATATATGGAAAAGGAAACTTAACTTAATCAGAGCTATCTTTTGAGTTCATGCAATGAGCAATATGAAATGCAGGCTGTGATTGTCTTACAGTTTCCTCATCTGGGAGCACACCAGTCAGGGAGCTGGTCAGAGCTCATGTAGGAAAAGAGGGCTGCCGCGTGAGCAGCATGAACCGTCTTCATATTGCAGGGATTACCGCGTATGATGATGACAGGAGATGTATACAGGAGGACTCCTTGGTTTTCTAACAAATTCCCACGTTTGGAACTTCATTCCTAAAAATGAAAGAAGAAACTGAGGAGATTCTTCTTTTTTTTTTTTTCAGCTGTATACTCCCAGATTTTTGCTAGATCTCCCTTGCTGACCAGCTGTGTTCTACCAGAAATAGTTTGAGGAGTTTTGTTTTTTGTTTTGTTGTGGTTTTTTTTTTTTTTAAGTAAGGCAGTTCCCAACCACAGCACTTAGACACAGTAGCATAGGTTGCAAGTAGCAAACCATCATTATTTTTACAGCATTATTACATATAACGCAAGGGGGAAATGCCAATAAGACTCAAGTTGCCCCCTGTAAAAAAACATACCTCCCTGCCACTGTCCAATTTCAGACAGTGAGTTCAGGTTGTGCTTGTCAAATAAGATGCCAGATTACTTATTTGTATCCTATAAAGACCTACTTGTATCTAACCTATATTTTGTGTTTTATTATGTTTGTACTTAAGGACAAAAGAATTTCTAAATTGCTGATTGCTTCTAGGACAAAGGCATGCTTAGTACTCCCTCTACATCAGTCTTTTTGCAGAATTGAGCCCTATGTTTCTGCATGTCAGGCTTTTAGTGAGCTGGTGATGTACACAGAACATGTGTAACTTCCCAGGAGCTCCAGTTGGGATGTGGGAGCACTTGACAGAAGAAGGAAAAGTGATGGTGGCAGTGCTTGCAGTGGCTGTGCAAAGTGAGCAGGTCTGAGTCCGTTGCTCTGTAGCAGCGCAGGCTTTCCGGACTCCGGATGCAAGGACTGGGAGGTGGTTGTCGCTATGAACAAAGAGTGATCATTTGATAGCGGTATGATCATTTGATGATGATCATATGATCGTTACATCATAGTGATAGGACGAGGGTTAACAGTTGTAAACTGAAAGAGGGGAGATTTAGATTAGGTTATCGGGAAGAAATTCTCTGCTGTGAGGGGGGTGAGCCCCTGGCCCAGGTTGCCCAGAGAAGCTGTGGCTGCCCCATCCCTGGAGGGGTTCAAGGCCAGGTTGGACGGGGCTTGGAGCAACCTGGGCTGGTGGGAGGTGTCCCTGCCCAGGGCAGGGGGTGGCACTGGGTGGCCTTTAAGGTCCCTTCAACCCAAACCATTCCATGATGTAAATTTCAAGAAGCGGAGTTACCATTGGTTGGTTGGTTGGTTTGTTTGTTTGTTTGTTTGATTACTTTTTACAAAACAGGAAGAATACAGCTATGTAAGTGATAGTCATTTGTCTTAAACCACAGAGGACACATAATCGCAGAAAGGGCTCTATGCCTGGCACCTTCACTGATTTCTGTCAGTTGCAGGGAACAGAATTGAGGAAGTGCCCGATTGTTTGCTGTAAAGGTAAAGCATGTGCCAGTACAATCTCTTTTTTTTTTTCTTGCCCCTCATCCAACATGCGTCTTTATTTTTTTCATCCAGGTTTTGGCCACTTTGCTTAGTAAAATGATTTAGGGCCGTCTTCAACTGCTGAGTAGCCCAAAATGAACAAGTCACATGCCTATTACAGACTGGCATTATTTTAAGGGGGACTTACACGGCCGTGTTATTTTGAGCTGTCCCCATTACCGAGTAGCGGGCAGGATATTTTCAAAGCCGTTTTAGCTGCAATTATCCGACAGAGGCGGGCAGTGGGGCCGCCGGCCCCAGGTGCGCTGCGGGCCCCGCCGCCATCTTGGGCTGAGGGGAAGGAGGTGAACACCAGGCGAAAGTAGCAGCCTCTGCGCTCAGGCCCCGGCCTGCTCGCACTCGTTTGCTCCTCAACAAAGTGCAGCGGTTTTAAAAACGAGCTGGAGGAGAAGCGGGGGGAGGAGGAGGAGGAAGGGGGCGAGGAGCGGCAGGCTGTGGTGTGTTGGCGGCTGTTCTCTGATCTGCTGCCAGCCCAACCTGGAAGGTCAGGCGGGGCTGCCGCCAAGCCGCGGAGCCGGAGCCCCGGCCGCGCTGGAGCGGGCTGTGCCGCCGCCGCACCCACCTTCCCCGCTCTCCGCCGCTGCCGGCCCGCCGCGGGGAGCCGGGCCGGGGAGGTCGCGTCGCCTCGGAACCGGCCTCCGCCGCCGAGCTCCTGCTGTGTCTCCTTTAGCACCCGGGGTCTTGCACGGGGCCGGTGACTCCGGGACCGGGGTGCGCTTCCCAAGGGCGACACATCACCTCGTGCTTTGGGATCGGGGCTAAAACCCTCGCCAGGAAACAAAACAAATAAATCTGCGTTTCCTGGTTCTCCCAATGGCCGCCAAGTACCCCTCGCTTGGCGGGGTGGCAGGGCCGGGGGTCGGGCCGGGCTGGGCTGAGGTAGCCCCGTGAGGCTTGTGGCGGGGTGTAAGGAGAACGGTGAGGGTGTAGAACGGCCCCGGGTGAGGAGAAGCGCCGGTGAAGGAGGGCTGGAGCCTTCCCTTCCCCGGGGCCCGGCACGGAGCGCTGGGGGCGGCAGGCCGCGATCCGGCCAGCTCGGCGGGTCTGCAGAAAGGTGTGTGTGGGGGTGACCGCACTTGCTGTTATCTTCTCAACGTCTGATTTTACAATACAAAGTAAGGAATACAGATTACATCTCGGAGGTGGAAGCTTAATGAATTGCAGTGCTATATGCTCCTCACTCAGTGTGTTCACAAAATTAAGGGGTTTTTTTCCTGAACCGACCTGCAAGATCTCTTTGAAAAATCTCTTCAGAGATCAAAGTGCCTTGCTTGTTGACTGACCGTCCTGAAAGAACACTCTAAGTGGCCTGAACGGTTCTACCAGCACTGCATGTCTGTAAAAGGTGCCTTCTAGGGAAACCTGGATGAGCTTTCACCTGAGGGCCGCTGCAATGGAGAACATGTAGCAGATTCCTTTTAACTTTTCTTCCCCAAGAGCTATTAGTGATTAGCCAGGTGTGCTGACTTCAAAGGGCACAAATACCTGCCGAGCTGAGAAAGAGACCCCATTTGGGAGTTGGTTTCCCTCCTGCACTGTCTGATGGGCTTGGTTGATTTAAAACGAAAACAAAATATAAGAATAGAGCAAAGAAAGTGACCTGTAGGTGTTCAAACTAATGTTTCTGTACTGGCCAGCATTCTTATTGGAAAACACGGAGTGATATTTCATAATTAATCACTTTCATATGTTTGTTTTATATCTCAATTGAAGTTCAGGCCCTCTAGTCTCTATGAAGACCCAGTGTCATCATGTTTGGTGCTACGATGGTGATGGCTCTCATTGCTTGGAGAAATAGTTACTTGCATTCTGCATCCAATAAAGGCAGTAACAGCTTTGAAAAGTTACTGGGAATGTTTGCTTTGTGGAGCCATTGAGCAACATTTGAACAGAATGTGCAGAGGCGCAGTGGCAGAAACTGGTAAAAATACCCTGTCTTAGCCTTGGTGGTTGAAATACTGTTTTCTCTGTCCCAGAGGATTTGAATATGTTCTAATATCTCCTCTGTGCTGTTGGTAACTCCAGGTTTGGACTGCATATTTGATGAAAAGCTGTGCATTTAAATAGGTCTGGTCTTACCTGCGTTAAGAAGTGTTGTATGTAACAGTTCTGACCTCTAATGGTCAGAAAGAGCAATGTTCTCTAAGGCACTTATTGCAAGGATTGTGAGAATGACACTGAAAATGTGTAAAGAACCTGGTCCACGTTTATTTTCTACACTTATGAGCTTGTCTCTACACTCCAAATCACAGGGAAGATTGTTTTGAACGGTGCTTCCAAGTAACATGGAGAAAAAGAACATAATTTAAATTAAAACTTTTCTTGTATTTAAAGTCTTTAGAGGGTCTAAATCACACTTGAATTCCTTTCAAAGCCTGTTGAAGAAGGAGGTTGAGAAGGAAGGAGCAGAGAGATGTAGAGGCTATAGCGAAGTTTAATTACATTCCATGCTGGTTGAGGAACTCCTGTGTTTGCAATTACTTTGTCATTTGTTTTAACTACGCAGAAACACAAAATGTTAAGTTTGCTATCTGGAGATGAGGAGAGGGAGTAATTTTTGAGGTAAGAAGTCGTCTTTTGGGGTGGGACTGAGGATGCTGTCTTTCTTATTGCAGGCAAAACGAGCAGTACAGCGAGGAGCCACAGCGGTCATCTTTGATGTTTCTGAAAACCCAGATGCCATTGATCAGGTATGAAGAAGGGAGCCTAGTTTTATTACAGCCTCTGTTGTGTTCTTTTAGAGTTGCTGAGGCAAGACTTGAGAGCATACAGGTCTCAGAGCACACCTCTCTTCAGACGTACAGCCACTCACCCTGGGTAATGTGGTGCTGTGGTTTTCCTGCTTATCTTCTGGCAAGCAAGAAGCAGTGGAAGTGCTGAGAATGTGGTAGAAAGAGAAAAATCTGGGGAGTTATATTTTTTTTCTTCTAGCCTTTGCTAGAATCCAACATTCAAGGCTGGGTTGAGGTTTTGAGAAAGGATGGAGGCAAATTTTTTGTGGCCCATTATCTAGCCAAGGAGGTTTTCTTTGCCCAGCTCTGTGTACAAAACACAGGCTGTTTGGCCCTACCCAGCTTATGATCAATAGTATTGTTGAGTGGCTGCTATTTTTGAGGTTGCAAAATGGCTTTCAAACCTGACTCTAAACAAGATTCTTACAAAACTGTCCTGGTTTTGGCAGGGATGAGAGTTAATTTTCTTCCTAGTAGCTGATGTAGTGTCGTATCTTGGATTTAGACTGAGGATAATGTTGGTAACACACTGGTGTTTTAGTTGTTGCTGAGTGGGGCTTACACTAAGTCAAGGACTTCTCAGCTTCTCGTAGTGCCCTGCCAGTGACGGGCAGGGGGTGCACAAGAAGCTGGGGGGACACAGCCAGGACAGCTGTCCCCAACTGGCCAAAGGGATATTCCATACCATACAATGTCATGCTCAGCATATAAACCCGGGGGAAAAGCTGGCTGGGGGCGCTGCTCAGGGACTGACTGGGCATTGCTCAGTTGTGGTGAGCAGTTCTTTTTCATTTGCATTACTTGCCTTTTCTTGCGTTTTATTTCTCTCTTTGTTATTTTCCTTTTCATTAAAATTTGCTGTTGTGTTTTTTGTTTGTTTGTTGGTTGTTTTTTTTTTCCTAATTTCAATTACTAAACTCTTCTTATCTCAACCCACGAGTTTTCTCACTTTTATTCTCCCCCATCCCACTAGGCAGGGGGGGAGTGAGCAAGCGGCTGTGTGGTGCTCAGTTGCTGGCTGGGGTTAAACCACGACAAAAACTTACAAAAATTTCTTTGTTGTTTACAGCTGATGATTTCTGGCCTACATATTTTGTGGACAAGCAGGGTTTCTCTTTTTTAGGGGTCTCGGTACAACTTCCATCTCTTCATTTGAAGTGGGTGAGGTAGTAGCTCTGTGAAATGCTTTGACAAGATCCTTCCACCCAATTCTGAATTATTTGAGTAGAGGGAAGAAACATAACAAGCACAGAAATAGTCTGTAGTTGGTTTAGTTTTGTTTTGTCTTGAAACAAAACTGGTATTTCTGCTACAGCAGAAACAAGTGAAGCTGAATGTTTTAAGTGCAGCCTGAATTTCTTGGGGAAAAGAGAGACCATCAATGTTGATGTTAAAAAAGCTGGCTTTAATTCTGAAATGAGCATCTGTTGGACAAAGGAATGCAGACCCTGTGCAATGGATGCTTTGAGAACTGTGCTCTGCATGTGCATCAAGGCTACAGCCTTGATCTTGCAAACATTCTCAGGGATATTTTTTTCCCTTTTATACACGGAAAAACTATCTGCACAAAAATGTGATCTTTTTCCCATTTTTTCTCTGTATTACAGCTTCCAGTTACTTTCAGTCATCCTGCTCTGAACTTGCAAAGCAGAGTTACTGCCTCTTGCTCTTTTCTTTACCAGCAACAGCTATCCTTCCTTGATTCTTGATAATAAACTGGGTGCAACTGTCCCCAATAGCTGGGAAACTAGTCTAGTGGATGATGGGATATTTTGGGTGTAGCAATAAAGTGAAAGGAGGTTAGTAGCTGACAAAGTAGGCTCTGTTAAAGGACAGGGCAGCAGCCTATGCAAGCACTCCCGAACGGGAGAGGAATGACTAGCCCTAGCTTTCGCACTCCAAACATAAGAGTTACTCAGTTGGCTCCCTTCTCATGCTGCTCTGAACGCTTGTTTTTCATGCATTTTGATTCTCAGCCAAAGTCTTCAGAACCCTTGACATCAGGGGATACTGATTAATTTGTGTCTAAAATAAATACCATTTTGGCACTCACAATAGAATTGTGGAAAACAATGACAGATAACAACGGAGGAAAAGCTGACGTGAGTTAATCTGGAGTATATTTCATTCAAATGGAAGTATCCTAAGACACTGAGGGCAGCTGTTTAGGGAGCTTTCCCAGGTATGCTTGTGACTAAGCAATAGAACAACTAAAGGAGAGTGCTTGGAAAGGGAGGAGTGGAGTATTATGAAAGGTGATCCTTCCTGCCAGTCAATGAACAGAAATAGGAAGCAGGCCTGAGCAGGGGAAGAATTGTCCTCGGACAATTTGGTAGCAGAAATGCTACCAAATGAAAGGGCTTTACATACAGATTTTGTGGGTTTTATTCCCATTGATATGTCTTTTGCTGTTGACTAAGAATGAAACTTATTTTTAGAAATGCTCTGCGAAGTCTGATTTGTTTCTTAGTTTTACTTTTGAATAGTTTGAAGAGGAGTAGCAGCACCCAGAGCATCATGTTTAGCAAAGGTCTGTCAGTGTGCAAAAGCTACTGAGGAATCAGGTGAATTCTTTCTCAGACAAGAAAGTTTCAGAGAGAATATGTATCTGGGAACATAGGGACAATTACTGGATTTGGCCTTAGGCCAGCAAGCCTTCTAGACACATAAGATCCCCAGGTTTGATTCAAGTACTTCAGCTAGTTTTTAGCTCTTCAGAAGACACAGGAAGAAGACTAGAAAGAATCTTCTTTAAAGTCTCAATGAAATCTGTCACCATCATCTGGACAGATTAAGTGGAGTACTTTGTACATAGGATGATGGATCAGTCAGTTGGTAATTTCTACATGTTTTAGCCAGAAACAACAGGTAGATATCAACAGTGTGAATATCTCCGTGTCCTAGTTTTGGCTGGGATAGAGTTAATTTTCACAAGAAGCTGGGAGGGGGCACAGCCAGGACAGCTGACCCAAACTGGCCAAAGGGATATTCCACACCATATGACGTTATGCTCAGTATATAGCTGGGGGAGTTGGGGGTGTGGTGGGGCTAGGCATCGGGTTCCAGGTGGTGAGGGACTGCATTGTGTATCACTTGCTTTGTATATTCTTTTATCAGTATTATTGTTGTTATTTTTCTCTTCCTTTGCTGTTCTATTAAACCGCCTTTATCCCAACCCATGAATTTTACCTCTTTCTCCTGATTCTCCTCCCCATTCCACATTCGGGAAGAGGAGTGAGCGAGCAGCCACGTGGTTCTTAGTTGCTGGCTGGGGCTAAACCACGCTATTCTTGTTCAGCTTGCTCGCACTCCTGTCATCTCCCTTATTTCCCGTGTACCATTTCCATCTCCTTGTCTGTGCCCTGCTTGTTTTGCATCAACCAGCCTCTCTACTAGGATTTTTCTCATGGGTCAGAATGAGCTATATGAATTCATCATGTTGATGCCATTTTGTAACAGAACAATTCTCTTGTCTTGTTATTCCCCTCTCTGGTATATAGTTAGCAGATTGTTTTTCTGGATTTGTTGGCCGGAGAAGTTATACAGTCTCTACACTTGAAGGTTTTCAACATCTGTCTGGATAGAGCCCTGAGCAGCCTGGTCTGATGACATAGTTGACCCTGCCTTGACCAGGAGGTTGGACTCGTGGGGCACTTTTCCACCTACATTATTTCTGATTCTATGATTTCGTCTTTCAAAAAAACTTAGCTGGACCTGGAAGGAAGTTTCAGAGTGAATTAAGCTATCTACTCATATGCTTTAGTCCTTGAGGCCGCCATCCTGCAATCAATAGCTCTAGTGGCTGCTAGAACCCAAACAACCGTTTGAATGAGTTTGCTGAGTTGAACATCAGAAATTACAGACTTTAATAAACTGACTAGGTAGAAAGAGCCTGAAAGACAGGACTCTGACATGAGATTTTTCAGAAAGCCAAAGAAATTTGTGTGTGAATAAAATAACTATAAAGTTGAGATAGCAAAAGGTTCAGAAAATGTAGCAAGGCCAATTTTTATAGAATGTGCAGATTTTTATTCTTATTCATTATGCGGTTTAACTTATTACAGTATTAATATATGCATTGGCACATGAGGTTAAGTTAAAGCTGCTGTTCAGACATAACATTAGCTTATCCTTAATCTTAGTTTTGTTCAGTGAAAAAAAAGAGCAACTTAAGTCAAAAGCTTAATTCACATTTGACTCTGGGGAATACTTAAGTGAAGGTCTAGGCTAGAAGAGAACAATCGGTGCTTGAATCAATTCCACATTCATATTCCTTTACTCTACTCTCCATTGTCCAACAGAGAGGTAGTTTTCCTGAAACGTGCCTTTTGAGTAGATTATTTTTTTTGTTCTAGCTGAACCAGGGCTCAGAGGACCCTCTGAAGAGACCAGTGGTGTACGTGAAGGGCGCTGATGCTGTCAAGCTAATGAACATAGTTAACAAGCAGAAAGTGGCACGAGCAAGGATTCAGCATCGCCCCCCACGGGTGAGACTTTAAGAAACCTTATCTAGGTATTACACTGCTTTTACTTCATGCAGTGCTTGCTGACTGCACTGGGCGTGAAGGTGTTTTGATGCTCCCCATGAGCATTAATACATGTGAAATTCTGTTGACATAAATAAATTTAGCAACTGCACTGTGGACAGGCAGCTACGCTTGATGTAAGTATGGAATCCACAATGTGGCATCCGCTGTCTTTCCTAAGGATTCTTTTGAATGTATGAATGGCTAAAAAATTTATGTAATGGAAGTTTTCCTTTGTCTTAATTAAATAACTTAATTATTGCACACTCCTGGTAGTTTGGATTTGTAAGGTAGTCTGCCCTATGTTAACTAATAATTCTGTGTGGTGTTTTAAACATGGGTTAATTATTTGATAGCTGGTATTTGTAATTGTAATATAAAATAGTTTTTTGAGAGGTTTTTTGGAACGCTGTCTACGTGTAGATTACAGAAGAAGAACAAAGCTAGAGGTCATCCATGTCCCAGTTACCACTTTGGTTTTGTTGCATTTTTATGTAAATCTATTAAGAAGTGTGTTTGAGAAATGGGCAAATCACTGAAAATTCATATGTTGATTTTCACTCACCTAAGTATACAAGCAAACCGATAAATCATGAAAATTTGTGTTAGTGTGATTCACTCCGTTCAGAGACACTGTAAATCTGACTGGCATTTGTTGTATTTCATTCACTTGCAGTGACATATGAAGCCCATGTTCCGTCTCAAAGAATCCTAGTTAATGAACAAAACGGTGTGTGCTTTGACTTTTGCTGTTGTGACTGTGTACATTTGACAATGACCACTGAGAAAGCAGAGAACAGAAAGGAGAAATAGATTTGAGTATGATCTAAAGAAAGGAAAAATAATATTTTTGTTTTAATTTTTAAGCAACCCACCGAGTACTTTGATATGGGAATTTTCCTGGCCTTCTTTGTGGTTGTGTCTCTTGTTTGCCTCATTCTTCTTGTCAAGATCAAACTGAAACAGCGACGTAGTCAGGTAAGAGCAGTAATGGAATATTCACTGAATGCTGAATGTCAGCTTTTTTTACTTTGTCCTAGAACTTGCTTGCCATTTTTGGAACTGCCAGACACTGACTTAGAATAGCCATCTTTCTGGAAAGGGTTTTATCCATGGATGTAGGCCTTTGGAAAAATTTGTAAATGTCTTTAAAGGAGATCTATGTTGACCTACGTGATGTTCATTCCGTTAAATCCTGAAATGAAGAGAGTACAGAAGCAGTCCATTTAATTGTCGGGAAGGCACATGTTGATTATCAGTAACGCTGGTGTACTTCTAAAGAAGTCCAAGCTGTTGTTGCTGTATTGTGGAGAGAATATCAAGATTGAAAATAAATTGCAGCTCTTTTCAATAGAATAACGTCTATTGATTCTTAATAGGAGAGGTTTGCAAGGTAAAAAGTTTGGTTAGGAGAAATTCTGGATGACGTACTTTGAGTTTGTCCTAGCAGACAAGAAAGGGAAAGGAAATGGAAGCTAGTGGACTCTGAACTTTGTAGTTGTAAACTGTCAAGTTTACACATAAAAGGAATGCAAAGCACTGTAGGTGTTTGGGACTCTTGCTTTGGACATACTGAGTAGGAATCCAATGATGTTATGGGCCAACAGCAGTGTTAAAAAATGGTGTTAAAAAGGAGGAGGATAAATTCTACAGGAAAATGAAAACAACCCACTGTCGTCTTGAACTTCAACTATTAAATTTGGGGGGAAGGGGAAATGATACAGCTAACTTAGTAACATTGCATTTTAATCCCTCTCTGAAGTATTGCTTCTGCTGATACGGTGGTAACAGCATGATGGGGCATTACAGTCAATATTGACAGTTCAGAAACGTTCCTGACCAGGTCTTATATGTTGCCTTGAATAGTTGCTGCCTATTGATTGAGCAGTTGCAGTGTATCCCAACTGTCAGCACCTTCACCCTTCCTCAAGTCAAAGTAGCTTGTCATTCTCACTACTGCACGTGGCATACGTTCTTTTCATGAGGCTTCTGATCTAAATTTTTATTAGCCCTCTCTCTGCCTAATTTATGAAATTGTATGTTAATCTGGGCCTGACGTGATTTGGTAAGAAAAGTTAATTTGATGTGGTGGTGTTTCTCTGCTACTACACTATAGTCCCTTATTGCAGCAGCATTGCCTTTTTTTTTCCTTTCTTCTGTTGTAGAATTCCATGAACAGGCTTGCAGTGCAAGCACTGGAAAAAATGGAGACCAGGAAGTTTAAGTCCAAAAGTAAGGGCCACCGGGAAGGTAGCTGTGGAGCACTGGACACACTCAGTAGCAGCTCCACCTCTGACTGTGCCATCTGCTTGGAGAAGTACATTGATGGGGAGGTAAAAGCTAAATGGTTTCTTCAGCATGGGCCGAGAATGTAGCTGGTTTATGTAGCACTGTGATACGTGGCTGGCATTGTGTGCGGAAGCTGTGCCATATGCCAGGCTGATTGCATTGAGTAGCCAACTCAACCTCAGCGGCATTCTGCACCTCCCAACGAAATCTCAAGGGCTTTTCCCCGTACTACAAAGTGAGAGGTGAGGGATCTCATTCTGCAAGTTCCTACCTCCATCAGGTTGCTTTTCTGAGGAAGAACTTGTAAAAGAAGTCAGGGTTAGCTCAGCGTTTAGTTCTCTGGATATTTTTAACAAATTGTGTGCTGAGGTGATGATGAATGTAAGCTTTGTGGCACATAAGGGATACATTTCGTGTTTTGATTCTCAGGCTTTGATGACACTTTGTCTTTAAAATGTCAGGTACACAGCATTGCTGGAAAATCAGAGGAGGAGATGCCAAAAGGTTCAGGAACCATTTTTTGACTCCTCGGTTACCATTGCTGCATTGATGTCAGTGCTTGTCTTCTGTGACACAGTTCTGCCTGGAGGAAGCAATAAAAGGATGAATTAGAAAATAGTCTCCTTAGAACAGAGGCAGTCAATAATCACAGCTTTAAAGTTCCATTAAAAAAATTATCTGAGGACATTTTATTTGGAAATTAATCATAAAAGATTCATCATTTTTAAGACAGTAGAAAATAGCAGCTTCAGTATTTGAGTGCTACAAGCTACAAACAGAAAGTTAATGAAGTTAGCTGATGCAAAATTGTTCAGAGTAGCAAGGATGAAGACAAACAAGAACTTGAGAAGGGCTGTACAAAACTAACCGGACAGGAAATTCATGCATGAACTTCAGCAGGAAGTGATATATATATAGGGAAGAGCTTCATGTGTATTAGTTGTGAGGTGAGCATTACTGTTCAGGAGCAAGGTCTTGAAGCTGTTTCAGATAGCGTTGTGAAAGCAGGTCGGTGCTTTGTGGCAGTCAAAAAGGCAAATCGGATATTAGAAGCGAGAAGGGGAAGTCTAGAGAACTGAACAGAAAACAATTACACCACTGTGTAAGTTCAGTCACACTCTCATGTTGAGTACTGTGTGCACTTCTGATCTTATTTCACAAAAGGTATGTTGGAAATGGAGGTGCTTCAGAAAAGGGTAGTCACAAAGTGATCAAAGATTTGGTTTCCATTAAAAAAAAACCCAAAACTGAGTGGGCTAGGACTGTTTAGACCTAGATTACTTGGGGGCGGAGGGAGTACAAAATCATGAATGGAGAGCATGAACAGGAATCAGATGTTATTTTTTTTTTTTTCCAATACAAGATTGGGTGCAATTAAATGAATCTTCTAGGACTCAATCTGAATCAAAATGTGGTGTTTCTCCACCAGCAGGTAGTAGCCTTGTGGACTTCTTGCCAAAGCATGCTACAAATTCAAAACCTGAGCTCGTGGGGAGACTTGAGCAGTACTTGGAAGAAAGATCTGTTGCAGCTTTCTGAACTGGTATATATGGAGCAGGCTCAGGAAATCCTGTAAACAGATAATAGCTGAGGATGAGAGTGCTGCTCAAGAGAAAAAATACCACCATATATACTGTGTTGGTTTTGCTTTTCCCTTAGTGTTTTCTATGGCTAGTAGTTGTAAGCAAGATGCATCATTAAATGTACTCTGTTGATTTTTTTTTTTTTTTTTTTTTAAATACTCATTTAATACATTAAGGAAAACTTTCATGATGGGCTCCTTCAAGGTGTTCAGTCATGGGGACACAAAGCAAAGGGTGTCCTAAAGACTTGTGGTATATCTGCATGGAGTTCTAACGTCTGCAGACTGGTCTTTTAGTGACAGCTGATCACTAGCTGTTGTGCTTTTGGCTGTGTTGGAACAGATGGCATTTTTGCCTTATCGTTTCGAAACTAAGAATTGATCTACATAGTAGGCTGAAAAAACTAGGAATAAGCTGTGAAAAATTCACTGGTTGGGAAGGAGTGCTTTTTCATGTTCCTTCATCTGTTCCTGTAGGAACTGCGTGTCATTCCCTGCACTCACCGATTTCACAAGAAATGTGTGGATCCTTGGCTACTGCAGCATCATACCTGCCCTCACTGCCGCCATAATATCATCGGTAAGTGCTGCAGTATCTCTCGTGTCATCTGTTTCGGACTTAACAGCTTACAAGATGAAACAGAAATAGTGCCGATTTATAAATCTCCATAGAGCCCATAGTCTTTATTCTAACGCAACCCTAGAAATAGCAGTTAGGACTAAGTTCTTGCAAAATGACTGCGTGCCCTGGAGTAACAGGTCAGATTTCTAGTTTTCCCTCGTTCCGGGTGCGATGCCCAGCAGAGGGCAGCGCTGGTCAGCTTCTGGATCCAAGGAGGACAAATAGATGGAATAGATGGGTATGTTTTCTCTTGGCAATTATAAAGAAAAGACAATGTATTGTTTTCTGGTTTTCTGTGGTGGTGTAACTTGGAATGTGGTTTCCCTTACTTGCCCTCTCCCCCTTCCTTTTCCTCTGTCTCGAAAAAGTTTTCAATTAACTATGTATTTATGTAACATAATGTATAAAGTGAAAACTCAAGCAATGACTGCCAGCCTCCCTGTTGACCTGCAAGACCAGGAATGCTGTGTAAGCAGAAGGTTTTGTGTATATGAGAACAGTATCTGAAATATCTTCTTTTCATTTTTAAGCAAATACAATCGAGTGTTTCAAAGGCTTCCAGGCAGATGCTCTTGACTTATTTTATTTGTTACATAATTTTTTCCTTCTATGTAAAAAGTTGGTGCTTCTTTTTTAAAACCATGTTGTATGCTGTCCTGGTTTTGGCAGGGAGAGAGTTAATTTTCTTCCTAGTAGCTGGTATAGTGCTGCATTTTGGATTTCGGATGAGAATAATGTTGATAACACACTGATGTTGTAGTTGTTGCTGAGTGGGGCTTACACTAAGTCAAGGACTTTTCAGCTTCTCGTGGTACCCTGCCAGCGATGGGTGGGGGGTGCACAAGAAGCTGGGGGGACACAGCCAGGACAGCTGTCCCCAGCTGGCCAGAGGGACATTCCATACCATATAACGTCACGCCAAACAAAGCCTGGGGGGAGTCGACTAGGGGGCAGTGGCTGCTGCTCGGGGACTGACTGGACATTGGTCAGTGGGTGGTGAGCAAGCGCGTTATGCATCACTTGTTTTATATATTCTTCTGTCACTATTATTATCCCTCCCTTTTCTGTCCTATTAAACTGTCTTTATCTCAGCCCACGAGTTTTACCTTCTTCTTCCGATTCTCTCCGCTCATCCCACCGGGGGAGTCAGTGAGGGAATGGCTGTGTGGTGTGTAGCTGCCCCCCGGGTTAAACCACAACATGTGTGTAATGTAACTAAATTCAGAACAAAATATCCTTCTTTCTTGCATAAAGTGTATTCCTTTTTCATTCCTTCCTGCTTCTACTTCTCCACTCTTGTTTCTCTTATTCAGAACAGAAGAAGGGGAACGCAGGCCCAGTCTGTCTGGAATCCATCAACCCAGCACGCAGCCGGCAGCAGAGGGTGATTCTGCCTGTCCATTACCCAGGCCGAGTGCACAGAGCAAACCAGATAACAGCATATCCCACTCGGACAAGCATGGACCCTCATGGAAACCCTATCACAGTCCTTACAGTTGAGCGACGTGGTGAACAGAGCCTCTACCAAGCCCAGTCCCCAGCCTATATCCGAAGTTATCAGCCTATTCATTTGGACCATGCTTTAAACACGCATCACTGTAGCCTGGAACATAGGGCTTACTCTCCAGCTCACAACTTCCGAAGACCCAAGTTCGGTGGACGCAACTTCTCCAAAGCAGCGTGCTTTTCCCAATACGAGACCATGTATCAGCACTACTACTTCCAAGGCCTTAGTTACCCTGAGCAAGATGGACAGCCTCCAGCTGGCATTTCCTCAAAGGGTCCTTCCCGTGCCTTTCAGCCTGGTAGCAGCATGCTTTTCCCTCCTGTGGTACACGTAGTGCCCTCATCCCGCTTGGAGAGTGGCAGTACCTCCAGCTTTAGCTGCTATCACGGTCATCGTTCAGTGTGCAGTGGATATTTGGCTGACTGCCCTGGGAGTGACAGCAGCAGCAGCAGTTCTGGTCAGTGCCACTGCTCCTCGAGCGATTCCATGGTTGACTGCACTGAGGTCAGCAACCAAGGGGTTTATGGGAGCTGCTCCACCTTTCGCAGCTCTTTGAGCAGTGACTATGACCCATATGTTTACCGCAGTAAGAGCCCTTGCCGAGTGGGTGAGGTTGGTGGTGCAAACAGGAGTGCAATTGTTCTCTTGGAGGGCCCCCACCAGGACGAGCTTCCAGCTCATGGTCACAGTCTGGTGGGTGCTGACTGCCGGCCTGTGCCAGCTTCTTCCTCAGGGGACCAACTGTCTAATTGCAGCATGGATATGAACTATAGCAGTAATTCCTCACTAGAGCACAGGGATCCAAATGGCACTACCTCAGAGGGAGGACATGAGGCCACTCCTGGTGCTGCCTTGGATGTTAAAAGGAACTGGAAGAATCCAGAGATAGCAGGGCCGCTTATGGAGCAAGCATGCGCGTGCTGCTTTGAGCTCCAGCACTCTGCCCTGGAGCCCAGCAATGGGACCGCTGACTGTAGTGCACTCTTCCTTAGCTCTCCGCTGTGGGGGACGTGTGGCCCAGGAATAGAACCACAGTCAGGGAACACCCCGGGCTTGTACAGTATTAACTCAGACCACTTGCATAGGACAGATGGGGTAAAATACGAGGGGTTGCCCTGCTGCTTCTATGAAGAGAAGCAGGTAGCCTGTAGTAGTAACAGTGGCAGTGGAGGTGGTGGCTGCTATACAGAAGACTATGCAGTGAATGTGCAGTACACGCTTCCTGATGACACCTTGCCAAGCTGCTGTAAGGGTGTATGTGATCTGGGTCAACGCATTCCCATAATTCCTGAAGACAGAGACTGTGAGCTGATCCTACCTACAGAGTGCCAAGGGACCCACACAGGAGGCTGTAGTTCCTGGGATGGAACACCTGAGCTGGATACTTACCTGCACTGCCAAGGTATGGGAGAGGTACAGGACGAGAGGGAAGTGTGCTACGAGGCAACATCATTCCTGCGGCAGAACTACTCTCAGGAGGAGGAAGCCAGAATGCTCTTTCCCAGTCCCACTCTGAACTCCCAGAAGCTGGTGACGACCACAAAGGCCACAGGTAATACGTGGACTTTTTTTGGTTACTCGCTACCTTTCTGTCCTAGCATATGAAATGCTGCCAGCTTCCTGAGTCCCTGCAGCCATAAAGGTTACTGCCATCCTTTGCGTGAGAGCAGGTTATTGACTAATCCTTCACCCAGAAGTGTTACTCTCTTGTTACCTATGCTGATTTGATCATAGGGGAATAGAAAATGATAGTTTACCATCCAGCCCTGTGAGAGCTTTCGTTCCTATCATTTGTGGGGAGGAGAAAAAGCGACTTCTAGTACCACGCCCCTGTTAGAGCTCCCACAGCCAGGGACTGCGGTGGGCGAGCTGCCTAAGTAGGCAAGGCCAGAGTGCCGGGAGGGGACAGACCAGCTGAAGGACAAAAGAAGAACGAGTGAAAACCTTGGAATTACTGTAGAAGAATATGTGGGAAAGTCCCTGCTGTGGACATACACAAGGGGGGAAAAAGGACCACTTGCAGAATGAAGGCGGTATTCCTTACCTGCCTTGCCAGCGCTGTTTTTAAGGGTGTTTGTAGAATCATAGGGTACCCGAGGTGGAAGGGACCTCAGGCCATCATCTAGTCCAGCCTCAGCTCTGAGATCAGACCAAGCTATTCAGTTTGTCAGCTTAGACCAAGTTTCTCCAGTCAGGCGGTGGCAATGTCCAGGGACGCAGAGTGCCTTCCCTCTCTGGGAGCCCTGGTTTCCCTGCCTGACTGCCAGCATGGGGAAAAGATTTTCCTTATTTCCAGTCTGAACATCTCCTGGTTCAACTTAAGCTCCTTACCTCTTGTCCACAAGGCATCACTGTGGAGACGCTGGCTCCATTGTTGTGACAACCTCCATGTAGGTGTTGCGAAGCTGCTGGGGAACCCCTGAAGCCGTGTCTTCTGCAGGCTGAACAAGCCCCAGTCCCTCAGCCTCTTCTCACGGGGCGAGTGCTCCAGCCCTCTGAGCATCTTGGCTCTCCGCTGAACTCACTCCAGTCAGTCAATGTCTTGTTCTGGGGGCCTCAAAACTGGAAGCAATCAATATTCTAGATGCAATGTTCCTTAGTTTTCTTTATCCTTCAGGTGCTGGATCTCATCCCTTGGAGAGAAGCCAAATCGGTGACTAGACCTGTCCAGATGATCCCGGATGGAGAAGCGGAGCTTATCAGAGACTCCAAATTCTCATGGACTTAATTTTTTTTAAGCTTTGACAAACACACAAAAGTGGTAATGTGGAGAAGTCCCTCCCCCACTTCCTCTTCCTCTGTGTCCACATCAGCTTGATTGTCTCCTTTCTCCCTCTTGCCTGAAGCCTTCAGGCCTCCATTTGTGTGCAAAGCCCATGTGGGACATGGTGTGGAGCATTTCTGAGCTCTAGTGCCATTTCTATATTAATGACAAAGTGTTATTTATATTTTCTTTTTAGAAGTGACCGTGTCAGCTCTCGCTGAGAGGTAACACGGTGTGTTAAATAAGCCAGGCTATGTGTAGATGCTGTTATCTCCTACTTAAAGGAGTCCAGCCTTCAATAAGCTCAGGGCTACACCTGCCTTAGAAACCAGATAGCACCTTGAAATATAGTAGTCCAGAGGGATACAGCTGCTGAACGGGTGCTCAGATACCGACTAGCCCTAGTAGCAAATCCTAGTAGCCAGCAAGCTATATGAGCGATTCTGAGGGAGGTGAAGCATTGGACTGTCTCCTTTCTCCTGTCCCCTCCTCCCCCTGTCGTGCTGCTCTGATGATTTGGCCAGGAAGGGTCTCCTGCCATCGTGATTAGTTTTAACAGAGTGGGGATGGGAAAACTGGTAGCTCAGAATGTTCTCCTCCCCGCTTCCTGCCAAACCGTGGACCTCATTGTATCTTCTGACCGGTGAAGAACGCTGGTCACCCCGCCCTCAAGGAGATGCTAGAAGAAAGTGCTTCGAAAGGGTAATACCTTTGTAGGTAACAAACCTTGCCTTCCACAGGACGTTTTTCAGGCACCTGTAGCCCCTGTTGGGGCTGTGAGGAATGCTGGCGTATGCAGGAAAGCAGAGCTTGCAGGGTGCTTGCAGCTTGGCTGGCTGGTTTTGGAAACTGGTCAGAAGGTGTCTTGTTTCCTTACGGACTGCAGGCGTGCCTGAGGGAAGCAGCGCTTGTCACCTTTTGTGCTTGTGGGAAAGAGAGGGACTTGGTTTAATCATTGTTTTCTTTGCTGTGGTTGATGTAGCTTCCTTAGATCGATCTCTTTTAAAGGTTTCTTGGGCCCAGCCAGTTGTGCTTCATTTTTGTCTTGTGTACAGAGTGCTTTCTGTACCCCGTTAGCCTGGGCACATACTTTTGTTCTTGTTCTTGTACTAGTGGGGATGTTTGTTATCATGAGATAATACATGTCGTCACTTCTGATAGCAATTGTTTCCTGTGGAAACAGCGGCTTCTGAGTAAGAGGCTACCATAGCATGGGTTAAATTGCCTGTCATGCTGCATGTGCCTGAGGACACAGTGTCATCCTGCCTGGTGTATTCACAGCAGGAATTCTCCTAAAGGGAAAGTAATTATTTAATGCCCGCAGTGCCAGTCTTCTGAAAAGATTCGTCCGAAGTTGGGTACACTTTGGAGATACTTAAAAGACGTGAGAGAGAGATGCACGCTTCATGTTACGTTTCCTGCCAAAGTAATGTCCGTGACAGCACTGGGCTCGTCGTGAGAACCAGCAAAGTTAATGTGTTTGCTTTATAGTCCCAAATGAAATATTGTAAAAGAAGCAAACATCTAAGAAATAACAAATACACTCACCTGTTTACTTTTACTTTCTGTGCTCAATAAGTTAGGAAAAAATAATTCTATTTAAAGGAATTCACATTAAATCTTTACATGAACAAACACCAAAATCCAGCTGTTCAGAGAATTAATACAAGGCACTATCTGGGTATAAGACTGAAAGAAAAATACCAGTAAACACATTATCTGTGTATAAAGCTTATTGAAAACTTATTCGTTCTCTGAATAACTGAAGTAAGTGGTATGTGTTGGGAGAGTAAACTCTAAAGGTTTGGGGTTTTTGTGTGGTTGGTTTTTTTAAGTCTTACCTTTCTCCTTCCTCCGCTTAAAAGAACTGGGTTGTAGAAGCTGTGGGACGCGGCCGTGCGCGTTTCTGCCCGGTGGCGTGCGAGGCACTGGCTGAGGCCCCCGAAGGCGCGTTGTACTCTCCAGCTACGCAGCGTGTTGTGGGGAAATGTGGTTATAAAAAAGAAATCCGAATATTCCGGCTCATGGTGTTCCTGGGTGTGCTGGTCTCCTTCACGTGTGGAAACCTCGGCCAGCGCAAGCGTCTCCGCAGGCCTTAGGACGGCTGCCCTGCGCCGGGGTTCTGTCTGTGCTTTTACACCCAACGCTCAGTTCATTCCCTGCTGCCCGTGTGTCCCTGCAGACGTACAGGCCGCCAGAGATGGGTTTTTATAACAAAATGCCTTTCTACTACTTACACGAACAGTTGTCGTTGTGTTTGGCTCACGAGGCACTATTTAAAATGTTTTTAATTAAAATTATAGCACTTAAAATTGTTTTGTATAAAATTTGCTGTAAAGATTTGTAATATGGTCAAAGGGCTCTTTCTCCTTCATTACCATTTTTTAAAATGTTTTAAAAGCTAGAAAACATCTTGTATATATTCTGTATATGTATAGCAGCACATTTCATTTATGGAAATATGTTCTCAGAATATTTATTTACTAATATATTTATCTTAAGCCATGTCTTATGTTGAGAGTGTGTTGACATTATTGTAATAATCATTGAAAATCACTAACATGAGGCCCTGTAAATACATGATAATTGCACACAAAGATTTTACAGTACTTGCCGACCAAAAATGATTTAAGAAAAGTTGTAGTTACCTGCAGTTTTGTAAGAAAGTGTACAAATGTCTGTATTAAAAAAAAAAAAAAAAAAAAAAGGCAAAACCACACAAAAATACAGTTTTATTGCATATACACGTGGAAGTTGTCCTTCTTGTTTTGGGGGAAAGGACATGGCTAGCCGTACTCCTCAAAATATACTCCTAAATATGCTGAGATGAACTGCAATAAACAGGAGCCCCTGCAGCCTCCAGGCGGGCGAGGAGCGACACAGCTGCTGCAAGGATCCGCGTTTCGGCTTGGAACCTGCCTGGGGGCAACGTAATTCTGCTTTAATTTCAGGTAAAAATAATTAACTCCCCTGAAATAAAACTCTCTGAAAAGAGACCCGAGCCGGCACAACGCAGGTGGGTAAACCAGAGCTTGAGCGGCCAGGCTGGCCCCGAGCCCTTCCCGGGATGCGGAGATCCCAGGATCCGCTGCAGCAGAATGGCTGCGGTGCTGCGTGCCCTGGTCGGCAGAGGGCACGGAGTCACCGACGGCATCTGCGCTGGAGCAGGCGAGGGCGCGGAGGTGTGTGGGTGTGTGTGTCACAGGGGTGTGTGTGACGGGTGTTTGTGTGTTACTGTGAACAGTTTGCCTCCGTCCAGTGTTGATTTCCCATCTAGTGATAACACGCGCACACAAATCCTTTGTCGTCTCCTCCTCCAGTGTCTTCCTTCTCCCAAGGATTTTCCCCTGGCAATCCCCTGACCTTCCCCCCTCCCATCCACGGTCAAGCGCCCTGTAATTCAGTCACCTCAGAACTCAGCCAAGAAAGGAGCCTTCGTTCTCTCCAGCCCCCTGGTTTTGTACATCAAAGGTCCGTGTTTGGGACGACAGAGCGCTGCCCTGAGGAGCGCCATTCCGCACGGACTCTCCCTAGCAGGGGGCCGCGCTCTTGTCCTCCCGGGGCGCGGTGGACAGTCGCGGTGGGACGACAGGCGGCTCGGTGTGAGGAGCCAGGCGGGACGGTGGGAGAGCGGCGGCAGGAGGGAGCCGAGCGGCACCAGCAAGTGCTTCCCGAAGTACGTGCCCTGTTTTTGCTTGGTGAACAGAATCTTGGCAATTGCCAGCGATTATAGATCTGCATTTTATTTGCAAATTAGTTCATGAAACAATTGTTGTTAAAGCTTGCCATGTGCGTTTGGCGGGTAGGCCTGTGCTGACGGTCACATCTGAGTCTCCTTCCTCCTCTTCCCTCCCGCCGCCCCCGCAGTTTGCTGCTGCTGCTGCCTGGTGGTTTGTTTCCTCGTTTCTTGTTCTGAAGAGAACCGTGAGCGGATTGTGCTTTTGAGAAGAGGACGCGCCTTTGTCCTTGCTGTCCCACGCAACGATCAGCGAGCCCCTGCCCTGGCTCTTTGAGAGGGTTGTGGGCTGTTGGCTGGACACGAGCGCGGTGCTTAGTTGTGTGTGCGCGTGGGGCTATCGTGGCTTTTTTCTAATGGCTAAACGTAAACATTTTCCATCAAAAATTAATATTTTGATATTTGGCAGGGGGAGGGTCTTTTCACTGTTGAGATTTAATCGTTAAGGAACAGGTTTGTGGCAAAATGAGAGTCCTGTGGGCACCGCAAACCTGCTGGAGCCTCCGTATGGTGAGAGAAGGAGAGCCGGAGCGGAGCGTTGGCGACGGGGCCGTACGTGATGGGAACACTTGGTGTTTCTGTAACACTATCTCGCTCTGCTACAGCAATGCTGGCTGCATCTGTCAAATCCTACGGCAGCTGTTCGGTCACACTGCTTCTTGCTTGTGTAGGGTGAAGAGAAAAGTGTCCTTAAAAGGGTGGCGGCGGCGCGTGGAGCCAGCCTGGCCCGGCTGCGCCGGGAGAAACCAGCACACCTGAAACCAGAGACCGTACCTTGCCATGGGAGCGCCGCGCTCCTGCGACTGCAACGCTTCACAGAAAAGTGTCTCATTCACAATAAAGAATACATTTCCCTCGCGGGGAATGAAGCTGCTGCTTAGGAAACAGCAAAAAAAAACCCAAAGGCAACAGTTCCCAGAACAAGCGGGAGCGTAAGAGGCGTCTCTGAACCCGAGCGGCAAGAAAGGCAAGCGGGGTAACCCCCCTGCGCGAGGGGAGCCCAGTCCCCTGCGACAGTCGCGTTTCTAAAGGAAAATGAGAGTCTGAGTCCCAACATGAAAAGCTGGAGACAGGTTTGGTACCTGACACTGGCATTGAGACGTTGACATCAATGTAGCTGGAGGTTTCTGTGAGAGCGTAGCGTTATTTCAGTCAGAAGGAGGAATTCATGAAAGAAAAGATGAATCTTACAAGAAAGCGGCAACAACGTTACATGTTGCTGCAGTTTGTAGAGAAAACACTGAAAGAATTGTTATAGTTACTTCTAACCGTTTGAAAACACGTAAACCAAACCCATCAATTCGCTGATACCCCAGAAGTTGCTTCTCAGGGCGATAACGTGTTTTCCGTATGTGATCATTCTCAGTGTTTTCAGCTCAAATATTCTCTGACCTCCGGAGCAGACAGTCCTGCTGTCCTCTGCTGCTGAACCACAGCAGTTTCAGCCTCCTCTACTCAACGCTTGTCCACGCTTTACCGGTACTAACTGAACTCCTCCTCCAGAAATTCACTGTATTTATTTTTTTTATAATTACTACTTGCGGCCATTTGCTGAATGCAGGATGACCACGTATAGACACAGCACATATTTCAGGGGTGAGTCATTTCAAGTTTGATTTATTCTGTTTTCTTCTCAGCCGTATTTGGTTCATGTGATAGCCTTTGGATTTACCGTAAGCTGTCTTGAGACTGAAATGCTGAACGCCAAATTTCATCCCAAATCACAGGTGCTCAGTAGAGCTGAGAAAGCACGAGCTGCGTGAAATGTGTGTGTGTGTGTCGGGGTTGTGCTGTTACGGAAAACATGGTACCGTCTGAACCAGATCTGAAGGTAGCAGAATGATAAGGTTGTTCGTAAGTGTCTAGAATAACATTGAGGTGAAACTACCACCGGACTGTGTTTCATGGGAAGGTTGTGAAATACCATTGCTGTAAGGTATTAAGAACTTGTTGGACGAGTGTCTGTGGGAGTTGTTTTCGCAGCTCACCCTTCCTCTAGGCAAAGCCCTGCGCTCGGAGCTCCGCTGGCCGCGGCCGGAGGCGGCTTAGGGAGCCGAAGATGAAGCAGGAACAGCTCGTCACGCTCATTCAGTGGCAGCCGAGCGTTTGCTGGTGTGTTTGGCCCGTAGTCCCCCAGGCTGCGCCGTCAGCACGGTTCCAGGGCTAGCAGTGAACATCTCCCACTTCCGATTCCCAGGGGAGCCCGGAGTAGAGCGACGGAGACTCCGCCGTGCCGCTGGGCTGTCTGCGTGCGCGATGGGATAAACCTCCTCGCGCCCTAGAAAATCTGGCAGAAACGAGCCCACAAAAAGACGACGTTAATGCTTGCCTGAAAAAGCAGATGACGTGTTTGATGTTCAGGTGGTTCTGAGAGTACGGGCACGAGGAGCCGATGAAGAGCCGAGTGCAATCACGAGCCAGAAATGAGATTCAGAGGAGGAAAGCGCCCCTTAACGAAATTGTTTTGTCTGTTCTGCCGCAAAACCGCGTCGGAGGTACCCTCTTCTCCATGTTCTTCCATCATAGATACCAATTAATTATCTTTGATTTTTTTCTATGGTTACAGTGTATAGAAAATTTATTTTTCCCAGAGTGTAAACTAACATCTTTTCTTCCTATAAAATGTTAGCAAGATACAAGCATAATATGCTGTATTAAATAACGCATTTCCTATACATATATAAATATATATATTACTATGATAACATATCACACATATTTTTAAATAACAGTCTCTATTCCCCCCACCCCCACCCCCCCGCAATGTAACAACGTTAAGACAAAAGTACATAGAAAATCCTGTAGTCGACAAACTAAGCTGGTTTTAAAGGCAGATCTTGAATGAGGGGGTGCCAGCCGGCCCCCGTCCACCTGAGGTCCGTGTCTGCTGTTGGCCGCCGGAGGCGAGGGGCTGTGGTGGCCGGTGGCCATCTGGTGGGTGGCTGCGGTGGCAGTGCCATCGTCAGGACCTGCCGCCCCGCCGCCGGGGCTGGCCACTGTCCTGTGCCTGCGACTCATCCTCCGCTCGGCCGTGTCTGCTCCCGACCGCCCGGTAAAGGAGATCTGGTGGAAGGAACTCGGGGAAGAAAAAGTGCCGGTCGTTTTCAGCCTGATGGCTTTGTTGCGCCGGCACAGGGCCGGTCATGGCGCCACGAAGAGCGAGGAGGGGGCTGCAATGCGTGTGTGGAGTACGTGAGGAGCAGCTCCTCGCCATGGCCCTGTTGTCACCACAGTTGCGTTGGACCTTGCGGCCAGTGTCGCCCCGGCAGCCTGCCCGGGCTGCTGAGGGGACTGCCGGGCCGCAGGTCAGAAGGCCGTTCAGAGACAATTCCAAACAAATTCTTCTTTTGCAGTTATTTTCAATGTGTCGAAGAAAGCACTGTAAACCCCGCGGTCCCGAGGCGCCGGTGCCCTCCAGCTGTCGGCGCTCAGCTGCTGGTGTCGCTGGGGCCCTTCCGTCTGCGGAACCGTCTGGGGTTACAGCAGTTGTGCATGTCACTTTTCTTCGTTCTCTCCCCAAACCCTCGTGGCGAAGACGATGAAGTGCCATGTCAATGGATACCGCCGCCGTTAGCCACGTACCACTGGAGTGCGAGTGACCACGCGCATTTTGAAAAAAACCCCCAGCGGAGACGTACGGCCATTCACGGTCTCGGGCCTGTAGAGTACAAAGCGCCGTCGGAGGGACCCTGTCCACGCTTGTCTGTCTGTCGCTCTGTTTCCTACTACTGGAGGTATCTAGAACCAGGCAATCTGAAAGATTTGGGGGGGAACACAGCAATTCCCTTGACGCTTTTATCAGCGTTTACCCGAGCACTGTCCAATACCTCATGCTTAGTCATCGTCGTTGTTGCCGTGGCCAGTTCATTGCTCTAACTGCTGCTTTCGTGGGTCTTTCGTACAGAAATTTGGTAACCATTCCCTAAGAAAGGCCCAGGACATACAATTTTATTATTTAAATAAAGTTGAGGAGCTAAGGGACCAATGCAGATATTTCAGTTTCTAAATTCTCTAGGTTTTGCATCCATCTTTGTTGTTGTTGTTTGTAATGGGCTTTCTTTAATTTTATAGTGAAATTAAAGTCTTTACTGAAGAAGAGGTTAACGTTTTTTCCCTTCTGCAGGAGGCAGGAGTCGGTCGCAGGCTGCTCCCGATGCGTTTGCCCTTTAGCAGCAGCACTAGAAACTGCTCCGTGCACGTCCCCCTGCCTGGATGCGTTTAACTGGAGGAGCGTTCGATGAGGCTGGCAAAGCCGGCCCCGTCGCGCTCTGCTCAGACCGTGAATGGTAAGGACCCAGCTGTACGCTCTGGGGCTCTCCTCCTGGATTCCCATTACTGAACCACGTGAAGCTGCTTACGAAGCAAACCAATGTGTTTTGCCACAAACGTGTGAGGTGGGCCCTTTCCCTCACAGCGTGATGCAAAACCCGACTGCTAAAAAGGCAATTTAAAAATTTTTGCCGGGTCTGAAACAGATAATGATTTTCGGTCCAAGCTGATGACGCGTAAGAGATAACCGGCGTATTTTACAACTCGTCCTGTCTTGATTTTAGGCAATGCTGTAATTAGCTTTTCCTGTATTTCCAGCAGCTCATGCAAGAACGTGCAAGATGTTCCCATGATATTCCATTTTTGATATAAACAATTCCATAATTGCTGACTCGGTAAAGTCTCGTTTCTATTAAGCGTTTATGTGGAATTGTTCAGCTGTCTCTGGCACTCATCTGCGGTACGTGAATGGAGCTGGAATGAATCCAGATCAGGTGAAAGACTAGATCTGCAGTGGCAAGTAAGGCACGGTATTTCACTGTTTAATTCTTAGATGCCCTGTTTTTTCAAGGAAATCTATAGACCTGATGAAGGGGACGGAGTTATATGTTAAAAACAGAAGGACAGATGATTTTATATATATATATATATATAAAAAAATTATAATGAATTTAAACTCTGATAGTTTTCTCACTTTTCTTAGTTATCTTCTGCAGATGCATTTAATAGTTGCTCTCTGACTGCAGGTCTATGGTACGCACAGACCACTGGTACATGGTTAAACTGGCATTTATTCCTCTTGTCTGAACCTGAATTACTGCACTTTAATCTCTCGGAATTTCCTCGAACTGGGTTTGAGGAGCTGCTCGCTCAGTAAGCTTTCCCAGGCAATTTATCTGACTTCTGTATTGTCAGTTTTTCCTAAATATCGTGCTGGTCTGGACTGGCTGCGGCCGAGGGACTCCCGGGTGACTCCTGGTGGTGGGGCGAGAAGCCTGAGCATCGTGGGTGGACAGATTTCCCACCACCGAGAGAAAAAATAGTTGATGCTGTCTGTTGCAATCAAAGAGAAACTTATTTCATGGATCAGATCCCCACTGATGTTTTAGCTCTTTGACAATTAAGGGCATGAATCTTAAAAGTGCAGTTCTGTTTTAATTTTGCAGGCAAGGAGATGCTTCTCCCAGGCGAGCATGAGGGCAGGCGTTGGGTGCGCGTTCAGATGCACAGCCTGGCACAGGCGAGTTGTTGACAGAGGGCTGCAGCTTTGTCCAGAGCTCAGGCTGCTAAGATCAACGTCTTTAACTTCAGAGTAAGAATTTGTGTTTGTCAGCCTCCCTGTTCAAAAATTCAGTGAATTCACAATTTCTTTGGACGGTCCTTTAAGAAGCCCTAAGCTCACATCCAGAACGAATGCGGGACTCTGACCGGAGCGCAGTAGTTTTTTAAAGGGTCACTGTGACTATGAACAAAATCACCATAACCATCGGCGAATGACGGGTCAGACACCGCCGTTTAAAAGTCTTCCTTGCTCGTGCAGACCGCGACCTGGTGGCCGTTACTCCATTTCCAGCTGAAACTCCACAGAATGTTTGCCTCCTGAATTTGATTTGATTGTGGTTTTGTACCTCTCTGCTTGTAGAAACAGCAGAGCAGTGGGCAACCAGGCTGAGTTTCCCAAAGTCTTTGACTCCCGTTTTACTCTCTAGTCCCCTTTAGAGGTGTTGAAGGCCAATGAGCTCTGGTGGCTGTGGCAGCTGAACCCGATATCGGTATCTGCCTCAGCCTCGAGAACAAAGGGGCTGAAGCAGCCTGACACAAAAGAGCCGCACAGGAAAGTAGGACACAAGGAGTCCTCGACCTGCAGATACTCATTCAGTTACTCTTGGCAGGGGTACAGGACGCTTTGAATTTTACAGGTTTTTACATGTATTTTAAGTGCTTTGGTTTAAAGGCAGTAATTAAGAGCGCTACGGATCTGATGAGCACCAGATATTTCAAAACTATTGCCGCAATTAAATCTGTTGTCATTAGTACACCCAAGAGAACAGCAGATAGGCAAAGCTGCTCCGAGGCCTTTGGAAATGGGCTTTTTAGAAAACAAGTATGAGATTGGGAGCTAAAAAAAGGATTATTCCCAAGTCACCTGGATTTTAAGAAGATTGATTCTTGGAAAATAAAAGACACTTCAGTTTCCCACTAGCGGGTTGCAATCATCTTGTTGGCTTCGAAGCTTTTTCTTGAAGATGGATATGGATGTGGATGGCTGGTAAAATATACTCCAGATCTCGCCCGCAGTCGTAACCTCGCTGGAATCTTCTGTTTCAGCTGCAGATGGTATCGGGTGGGATCTAGGAAACAAGCGTGAATTTGCTGTGCAGGTGCTCGGGAAGCTGCTGTTATCACTATGTCTGAGTTACTGCTACGCCGGTAACGCCAGCAGCTTCCCGGCATCTGTGATGCCTTCGCCTTCCACCTGCTGCCCCGTCACATAGGTTTTGGAGCGTTTGTTGGTTAATTCTTGCCCAAATTAAAAGTCGGGCGTTCTCTTGCTAGAATAGTTGCTACCCTAATGAAAGCAGTGACATTAGGCTAGGAAGTCTGTACGTATTCTATTGCTAATTGCTACTAATATAAATTCATTTCCTTGTATATTTAAGCCTGTTTGTGGTATGTAAATAGAATATTCAACATTCATGATTTGTTGATAACTCACCCATCATTTCATTCAATGACTGTCCATCTAGAGGACACAAAAATTACTTGGTATAAGTGTAGAGAAATATAGTAATAAAATTATGTGGGTTTTAATATGCAAAAAAATTGATACTGGTTAAGTGTCACACCGTAATACAGATTTTTTGTTTTTGTGATTCTTCTTTGAACCATTTTCAATATTTCAGTAAAAGAAAGTAAGTATTAACTAGCCCACATCTAACTTTTTTCCCCAGTTCCCTGATCTGGGATGAGGTTTTAATTTTTTTTTCCTGCAAAGTATTATCATAATTTGACCTCTTCCCACCAATGCCAGACGTCTGATTGCACTTTCCTCTTTGCTATATAACAGCACTCAGCATGGAAAACCTTTTTCTTCCTTAAAATACAAATCTTGTCAAAACAAGACCAAAAGAGATACTCTGTTCTGTGAGTGCTCCAGGGACAGTTTTGCTCCAGACTCACCTCATGGTTATGTGGAGAAATATCTTTGCTATTATGGCTGTAACGCTGAGGATGAGCAGCGCTGTGAGGCTGTAGATTGTCCACTCTGTGCAAGAGAAGAGGGGAGAAGGAGAGGGAGAAGGAGGAGGAGAAGGAGAGGGGGAGAGGAGAGGACATTCATTTACTTGCAATGTTTAAATTGCACAAAAGAACTGCAAATTACAATTGCACAAAAGAAACACATAGCTTTCTGATGCTTTATTCAAAACAGTAATTGGAAGATGCCTTAAACCTTTAAGTATTTTCCGCAAAGACTGGCAGAGACGGCGTAACTCTCCGTCAGAACTGGGTTTCCCATGCAGGACTGCTCCCTATAAAATTGAAAGCTGGGAAAATTCAAAGCATATACCAGTAAAATTATCTAACTAGCATCGAGGAAAGGAATCAAAACTCACTCCGAGGACAATTTAAATGCAGAATACACAACACACTAGAAAATATGCTACCAGTAGTAACTCTGTGTTGGCAAGGAGATGGCCTAGTTCTATATCAGTAATTACGTAAGTAGTGACTCACGTGGGGTTGGTTTTTTTCCTTTCTGGAATCTACCAAGACAGGTGATCGGTGTTTGTGGTCTGCTATTTTATTAGCTCACACTGAAGGCTCTTGGTCATTGTATTTTACATCTCAATTTAGCTCTGCCAAGTTCAAGCAGAACCTTTGTTTGTCACGAACAGCCTGAAGGATCGTAGCACTGGCACTGGATCAGAGACTGGGGCTCCAGGGGAGCTCATTTCTGAATTATTAGATCACCTTTTCGTTTGGACTTCCATAATCTTGCAGGGGGAGGCTACAGCATGTCGAGCCAGGAAAAGGGATGGCACTAGAATGTAACTCTGACATATTTAGCGCGCTGAGCAGCCTTGCAAGGACCTTGAATTATTAGAACTGCTGAATAAAGGCCAGCACCTCCACAAGCGTTGAAGCTCAAAGGAGCAAAAAAAGGAAGCGTAAGTTCCCTCCCACCCAATGCCCCTTCCTCAAAGCACTCGATCACTGATAGCGTGATCGAGGCCCAGCTTCACCAGTACGTAAAAGCAGATGCCCCGGACAGTTTAATGATAGGAGAGACCAACGCTGAATTTCACTACGAGCGGATTTCCAGCCCTCAGTTATTTACAACTCGGCAACGTCCTGAATGAAGGGATGTCTCGAAGGTGAGTTCTAGACACATGACAGTTCTCACTGGCATCTGCCCTGCACCCATTAATTTGCTTCACCCTTTCTAGCCCTCTTCGTATTCTTGCTGGAGCTTTTGCGAACTGGGCTAACTGGGACGCATCCAGCACTGGGGCTCCTCCAGACTCTGCAAAAGCTTGCCCTTTTTTCAGCACCTTTTGCCACCTCCGCGGTAAGCCCTGGTCACCGCAGCTGATGCAAGCGAGGAGGCTGCTCTGACTCACAGCTTGTTCTGATCTGCTTTCCTCCTCAAGGACTCACCCTCTTCACACTATTTCTAACTGATTTATGCTGAGAAGTGAGTTTTGAGCGGTAATGAGAGCAGGACGGTTAGCAGTAATTAGACTAAATGAAAAATCACAGGGGATCAGATAACGTGGAGGAGGAGGCAAAGGAAATAGTGACTCTAGATTGTGCTGTGGCAAAATGTTTTTCCCGTTTCCACGTTTTCTTGTAACATTACCGGGCATGGAGCTGCTAGGATGACTCGGGCTGGTTGTGATGACATAAAGTATCTTTGATGACCGGGCTGCATTGATGCTGAGATTTGCTTGTTCGTTTCTCTTCTCTGAAAGGGTCTGATTCATCGGAATGCTCTTCTGATGCACATTGTCCTTCACAGCTGAAACACAAGAGTGTGGTTATGATAACATTCCTTAACAGGTGAAACTGGACTTTGTTTTGTGCTTGTAATCAGACATGTGCTGCTCCCTGGTTTATTTAGAGACCTGCAATAATCAAATTATGTCTGATGCCAGAAAAAGCCTGTACTTCACTAAGGTAGGGCTCTCAGAATTTTTCTGGAAGGTAATTGTTCATCGTAACAGCAGGTACAGCTCAAGGAGGAAAACGTTTTCTCGCGATGACTTTCGATCTGAGTGGAACAGACTGTTGGAAAGAGCCAAGTTGGACCAAGATGCAGACAGACTACTGTTCTTTTTGTTTGTGTCAGCTTTCTCATTTTCCAGTCTGTTTTGAAAGGCAGGTATATATAGGCTTGAATTTTTGCAAATTTAAATTTTGCTATTTATGACATTGATGACTGGAGTGTTCCAAACCGAGAGAAATTTTAGCAAAGCTTTTACCCACTGAGCAGTGGCACCAAGATAGATGGAACACCTGTAGACGTAAGAGTTAAAATATTTGCTCTTTTTTTGCCATTTCAGAAATCTCCTGTGTGAATTCAATGCTTTAACGGCTCATTGAAAGGTAGAAACAGCAAAGTCAGCCTCTTACCTCTATATCTGATAGCAAATCCCTGGGCTTGATTGATTTCATCTGAGAAAAAGTACAAAATGACAAAATCCAAAGAGATGTTAAAGGTGTGGGGAGGCCGGTTCTTGCCATTAAAACGAGCTAGAACGTGATAGGTATAGCCGTCCAGCAACTCCACCATATCTGTAGCATCTTTGATTTCAAAGAGGGCAAAGCTGAAGTGGATCTGAGATGCCCCTGGAACTTGGATGGTCCAGTAACAGACTTTGCCCGTGCCATACGTGTCAGGAAAATCTGGGGAATAGATCACAGCGGTAGCAGAAGTGTAATTCCCTCCACAGGCACCAATATGGGCTGTGAAAAGAAGAGGAGAGGGAGAGAAATGAAAAAAAGAGGTTTTACATTCATTATGCACAGCTTTAGCACTCTGTAGATTCTAATACTCCGTTGTGGCTGAAGGTGCAGACGTTTCACCCCGGCAGGGTGCTGCGTCTCTGGGATCGGTTTTCTTTGCTGCCCCCAGCTCCGGGAGCACAGCCCCGATGTTGGGTTTGCTGGGGATGCACCCAGCCTGTCTCAGTAGTCTGAGACCTGGGTATCAATCTTAAATACCACAACTGTCCTTTGTCCTTGTGTGTAACCATGTTCCCTTTCCGCACCCCTGCAGGACCAGGACGAACGCTGCATCCCTGAGTCAGGGACTTCTGCTCCATCCCCATCAGGCAGGCAAGTGGATGACTGACTGTAACTCTCACTGCTGAATTAGTGAAATTCCTTCACAGCCTTCGCAAATTGAAAACGCAACTTGTGACAGAACAGCTGAGGCTGGAAGGGACCCCTGGGGACTGTCTAGTCCAATCCCCCCGCTCAAAGCAGGAGACGCTGTCTAGTTGTGTTTTCAGTCTCCAAGGATGGAGGCTCCACAGCCTCCCTGGGCAGCCTGTTCCAGTGTCACCCTCGCCATAAAAAAAGCTTTTCCTTACGTTTAGATGGATTTTCCGTTTCACTTTGTGCCTGTTGCCTCTTGTCTATTCAGTCGATAACACTGAGGAGAGCCTGGCTTCGCCTTTACACCCTCCCATCAGTTATTTACACAGATTGCAAAGATGCCCCCTGAGCCGCCTTTTCTCACGGCTATCGAAGCCAAGGCCTCTCAGCCCCTCCTTGGATGAGCAACGCTGTAATCCCTTAATCACCTTTGTGGCCATTTAGATGTGCTTCTTAAGCATCCTGTCTTTTGATCTTGTCCAATTAATGTTTGACCTTCCCTTCCCTAAGTAACTCGGAAAAGATCCTGTTATGAAGTCTAAAGAAAATCTTTTGGGTTTGTTGCTACCTTTTATATTCAAAACAAGCACACGCCCAGTAAACCTTCATGTTCCTTGACAACCGTCCAGATTCCCAGCGCAAACTTATTTACCAGAGAGAAACTCAAACACCAGCCAACCGACTCGATGAATATATATACACATATAGAACGTTTAAAATGTACTGTACATAGGTATATATGCATATATATGTATTTATGCATATCCCCTAAATACACAATATTATATATCTATTATATAATAACGTATTTCATAACAAAACTGTTTGGATCAGAGTTATCGCTCCCCCATATCTAGGCTGAAGGACTGACGAAGCAAAGTAGAATTATTTTCTCTGAAAGCTTAATTAAAGCCCTGTAATAGAGGCCTGTGAGAATGAAAGTAAAGGAAGTGAAGTGTTTTGAAGTGTCTCAGTTTCCACAAGCCTCTGAGAAAGAGCTTTAATAAATACAAATTAAAAGGGAGCTCGCAGAACGAGAACAAGAAGTAGCATGTGTCTGCCAGAAAAATCATGTGAAAACATTTCTCTTTCTGGAGCAAGGCCTGATCGCAGCCTGGGCAAACTCACACGTCAGTGCCGCGCTATCGCTTCCTTACAGAGGAACTGAAAGAATATGAAAGAAGAAGAATGAAAAGGACGTGAAAGGCCCCACCGAGGTACTAAGCGCCACAGAGCAATTTGTGTTTGGCACTGCCTCTGTGCTAACAGCGCTGGAGATTTAATCAAACAGATCTAATTGTTTGACTAGATAGAATTGATAGAATTGAAATTTGTCATTGAGATAGCAAATCTCCTCTGTGCTTATAGGTATTGTTACATTCGGCCGTGCTGTTTGTAATTACTGAATCACAAGATGTTCTTCAACCCAGCGATATTAACTGAGAATGCCAACGCCTCGTGCTGCACAGATGCCTGACAAAGTACAGCATTGCCCCATATGGGGTGGAAATGCTTTCCCTCTCTCATTTCCTTCTAGAGCTCGTAGAGTGCTGTGTTGTGGGTCTGAATGTTACAGCTTTAGGCCATGACTGCAGCACATAAACACATGAGGTTAACGGAGGGGTGGGAGGATGCACGGCGGCAGGGGTTTACAGGGATCAGGGGTGACGGTTCCGGGGATACAACATAATCTCATCAGCAAAAGAAAACAGGTGCAGTTACGAGGATGACCTCCCTCACCTGGCCATCGCTCTCTCCCTTGCTGTTTGCCCCGAGAGACAGCGCAGGTCCTCGGGGTAACACCTTGCCGAGCCCGCCGTCAGCCAAGAAAAGGAAAGCTACACAGAAAGGCTTTACCCATCAAGGGTTTGGGAGCCAAGAGCGGATGGAAGCAGAGGATGTGGCAGTAGGAAGCCACGCGCTATCTCAACATCGAAAGCAACATGCAACTCCAGTGCTTCTCTTCGTATCTTGTGGAGAATGTGGAAGTGAGCGGAGTGACCAATTCCTGTCTCAACTGAGGCATCTTTCTGTCCCCCGAGCTGGGAACCAGAGTCTCGGAGTAAGGAGACGGGAAGTCTGGCTGTGTGATCAGAAGGTGAAAATGATGCCGGTTTTAATTCCAGAAAGTTTACAAATCAACTTGAAAGGTAGCTTCTACACCAGAGGCAGCTGAGATCTGAGAAGCCACTATATATTGATGCACAGTGTGAACTTTTCCAGTACTCCCGGCTATACTGGGAGCCTGCACTGCAGCTGGACAACTGGGTACTCACACCGTCAACCTGGGAAGCTACCCAGCTGGCACCGGTATGCGTACTGAGGAGTAGAAAGGGGGATTTCAATGTATAAGAAATTATCAAATTGGCAAGGGTCATAACAGCAACCGAACTTTTTTGGAATTCTGGGGTACGCTCCTTCCCTGTCCCGATCCTGCTGCACGGCTTTCTGCTGCGTTAACTGGGGTATGGAGAGTCTCCTCTGGTTTGATAAAAAAACCCAAGCAGATTGAGATTTTATTTGAGGTGCCTCGCTTAATCATCTCTCTGCTCTCTGGTACGATCGGCTCGGAAGGAGCCTGTCCATGACGTGCTGTTTGTGATCGCTGCGTTAGTGCCGTTAGTGGGGAAGGAAGAGACGAGACGATCCCGGGAGCGTGAGTCAGTTGCCTGGGCAGGCATCGTTTCCTGGAAGGGCTATTGCACATTTTTAATGGATGTGAATTTTAGGCAGAAATGGCAAAGCGGCTTTTTTTATGCTGAATTTAGGTGTTTTGCTGCTTTGTGTACAGCAGTTCTCATCGCATTTAAACCCTTTTCCCTAATTTGCTGAACATTTGAGGCCTCTCCTTTGGGAAAAACTGAGCCTGTTTCAATACTTACTGTCAAAAAGAATGACTCTGCCATCCCCACCGCAGGGCTGAGTATGGTCTCCAAAGCAAACACTGTTGCATTCCGTACTGGCTGCCTCCCCGTATCTCCAGTAGTCAGGATTATTTCCACAGAAACAAGCATAACCTGATTCCATGCCTGCAAACTTTGACAACAAAGACGCATGAGGAAGGGAGGGATAATAACTTAAAGGAGTGACAGCAGGAGGTTGCATGAGCAAGAAAGCTGGCAGCGGAATCTGTGTGTTTTGGAGATGTGTAATTAGTCAGAGGTCAGTGGTCCCACCACAAACTGTTTTTGTTTGAGCTGTCAGGAAGGATGCTACTTAGACTAGCGGGAAAGATGGACTGGAGGGCAATTAGGGACCCGGTCTATCGCTCCTAACTGCAGTAAGCCAGCATGCTTCCTCCTGGCACCCTGGCATTATTAATTGGTCGTTAGCCCAGATTGCTCTGGATGCGGAGAGAGGGCTAGGTCCCCTAGAGCGGGAGTGAGATCTTAGACCTCCTGAAGGTTAAAAAAAAAAAAAGAAGGGGGGTGGGCAGAAATACGATAGAGCGCTTTAAGCACATTGCCATAAACCACTTCGTAAATGTACATCAAAGAGATCACCTTAAATTGTTGACTTCGGCAGGAACTGATGCACGTTTGGATAGTGAGTTTATTGGAGGTCTCGCTGGTGCCAGTCAGAGGCGGTGGTTCTCCGTGGTCCTTGTAACACCCCAGGTTCCCCGGCACTGGCAGGAAGAGGAGACAACCGTCATCCCAAAGGTGTGCCTGGGAACACCCGGCACACAGACCACTTTACGCACTACCCGGTGCCTAAGCAGCTCTCTCTCCGGTCTTGCCTTGATTATGCAGCATGGGAAATGTTACCCTGTCCTAGATCCTTGTCATGTTTTCCAAACATGCCCAGGGATAAATGACAGGTGGCGAAATTGCATCTTATCTTCTTAGCAATATACCGGCAACGCTCTGTAGTTGGTTTGTGTAAGCTGCAGTAATACAGGCAAGAGAAACACCTGGTTCATTTCTCCTGATAGAGACAATTTTAAAAAATAAAAGGTATTAGGTGGGTTTGCAGGTTTTGAGGGTTTTTTTGACTACGATCATGCATATTCTAACAATGCAAATTAAACAATGTGATTTCTGTCTGATCTTCAAAACAATGATGTTCTGGAAGTTTTCTAAACAGGATATTCGAGGAAGGGAACCCAAATTGTTTTAGGACGGAGTTTGGCAAGTTTTATGGGAGGAACTACATACTTAAATAGGGGAATTTCCTAATATTTAAAAGGCAAATTCTGACATGAATTCAAAGTATCATATTTTACGGTACATACAAAGAGACTCAAAGCGAGCCATATCACTTTTTTAAAGAAACAGCTATATTGTAGTAATACAATATTTCAAGGCTCCTTGGTCACTATGGGAAGTCAGAAGGAGTTTTTCCCCCTTCAGTGCATAATTTGTCCTCTGTTTTTGTTTTGGTTTGGTTTTGCACTTTTCATCAAAGCAGTGGAATTTAGCCATGGCTACTAGAGAGAGGATGTGGGCTACAATATAGTGCTGTTCTAATGGCATAAAATTATCCCTTGCCTACTTGCCGTATCTGCTCACATCCTTGGAATTAAATCTGTTACCAGCTCTGTGGTCAGATAATTTTTCATCCCTGTTCCGGATTGACAAGGATTATATTTTGTCCACCTAACCTCCACAGCTCTGTATCCCATGTGATGTGGTCTTTAGGAGAGCTTTCCTTATTCAGTCATTTGTTATTTCAGTACCCAGTAAATGCTGAACTCTCTCTTGCCAACATCTTGTGGCACAGCACTGTTTCAGGTTTTTGACTCGCCAATAGTTTTTGCGGGAGGGAAATGCTGGGCTTGGGGTTTTTCAGCCTCTGCTACCTGATAGCATGTGGATTAGCTGTTTTGGGGCTCCTTTTGAACTAGCCATCTTTGGTACAGGTAGCCCTTTTCTCTATCAGACAACCGTGTGTTGGTAACCTGCTTCTATATTATTGTTGTAGTTTCATATAAATACGACTAGAATGCCACGAGGCTTTTTGTATTGAGCAGTCTTGTGCAGTAGTCCTAAAAGTATCTCCTCATTGGATTCTGGAAGGCCCATTTCTGGGATTTCTTATGCATGTCCATGCGCAGCAGCCATTGAAATAATGCCTTGAATTCACAACTTCTATTTGTCGAATTCTAACAAAGATGGTCTCATCCTTAGTCTTTTGGAATATTAGATACTGGGCTTGTAAACTGATGTCAGTTTACCGTTAAAATCTGAATCATCCTGGCATCTGGAACAGTTAACAGGTCTGCCTGAGAACCTGCTCCCAGCCTTAGGCCACGGTGCCTACGGCAGCTTCCTTATTTTGAGGCATAGGGTTCGCATATCTATTAGAGACCAGCAAATAACACTGGTGCGTATATGATTATACTCTTAAGGAGGACAATTATAGTATTAGAAAGAAGAACTAATGAAGTTGGGAAGAAAATTCAAATACGTATATTTTTTGAATAATTAGATCACGTTGCTTCAAATATTGTTCATAAAATAATTTTGTTTTCCAAGAATGATACAATTTCAATTATAAACGCTTTCATGGAGTTACGGCTTTGATATGCCCTGCAGCAACGTGTATATAAGTACTGAGACTTCAAGTTACAGCCTGATTTAACATACCTTTGGAAATCCCCATGTGCAGCCCCACCCCAGCTGAGTACAGCTGGGCAGATAGCTCCCAGAGAGCTCCGGTTTTTTGTACAGTGCATGATTTCACTGCCCTGAAAAAGCTTCCTAGTTAACCAGCCTCGCTTGTTTTCCTCGGAGACCCGGCATTTCCTAAAAACACATATTTTATATATACATTTGTTTGCTTATTTGTTTTTAAAGTAACTTTATTGGTGAGACCCTTCAACCTCGCCTCCAGAGGATTAGTACTTCAGTATCTTCCATGCTAAGAAACTAGACTGAGTAATTTGAAGACTTCCTACATTGGGTAACTAAATCAAGTGTACCATTTGGGTATATCCTAAAGCTAATTAGTGTCTTTGGCGTCCCAGCAGTATTTTAACTTTCTTGTACCTAGCAAACCAAATTAGTGTCGTGTGATTGGGAATAAACAGGAGAAGCATCAGTCTAGCCCAACAGTGAACAGTAATTTCCATGCCAGTGCCCAGCCCTTCAAATTACTGATATCAAATCAACAAACTCCATGAGCCCAAGGACAGATGCTTAGCTAAAAGCACTTTTGTAGTCACACATCAAATATATCCTAGAATCATAGAATTGTCTAGCCTGGAAGGGACCTTTAAGACACAATGAGGTCCTGGCAAACACCAGAGCTTCTGCATATTGCATGTTAAGGCACATGTATTAAAAGATGGAATTCATCCTGTTGAGCTCAAAGCCATGTTCCAGCTATGCTCATCGGGCTGTCTTTCAAGAGCCTCCTAGCTTTTTGCAACGGTGGTGTGCAGCGCTATGCTGTCTCAAATGGTGCGAGCTCCTCTCTGCTCCCTTGTTGAGACGCACAGAGGTCAATCTTACAGAGTGATCAATGCAGCTCTGGATAACTTACCTGGCTCTGCCATTTAACACTTCATCAGTATTTCAGTAATAAATAAATCTATTACATGGCATACGTGCACGCAGGAAATAGCATTCCAGTAACGAAGTCTGTTTACAGTACAAGGCTCATGCGGGCCATGATGCAATTAAGTGGGAGAGCAAGCCTTCCTTTTACCTTTTGGGAGCATAAGTTGTTATTTCCTTTGAATTCCAACCTAGCCTCATTAACACAGAGACCAAAAATAGTCAGGAATAGCTGCAACATTGCAAACAAACCATCTAAAGCATTCGGTTCTGAATTCCCCATGTGAGATGCACGTGTTGTCTCAGGGCTCCGTGCTGCCTTCTTGCCTTTTATTTCATTTATGTCCATTCCAGTGTGCTTAGCAGACAAGCCACTGAGAAGAGCAGAGAAAGAAAAGGAAAGACGAAGCTCCTACTGGGGTAACTACCCCTGTCTTCTGTGATTGCGTCCATCCAGCCTCATCTAACATTGCTAAATCCTGCCTAGCGTGCTGCCACACGCAGAACGGCAGAACGCATTTCTGAATGGAACACTCGGTGTTACGTATAAGTATTAGTGAACAAGACACATGATATAATCATGTGAAATCATCATCATAATGAAAAATTCTTAACTGTAGGTTCTTAATTACTGTTACGGTGAATCACTGCATGCAAATCTCTTTCGGCGATCAAGACACTTCATGTTGTTGGCACTGTAGTGGTGTTATGTGGGTATAGTTTATAGGTAAATTATGCTCCAGATACTTGCCTTTTCTAGTAGTAAATATAATTATGGAAAAGAAGCTTATATAAAAGACAATTTTTTTACTTCTCTAAAAATTTCAGCTAGGATTTCTTTACACAATTGCCTTCTTGCTCCATCGTCACAAAACGCGGGTTTGTATTACGCACTTCACAAGTTGGTTTTGATGGTCCTGTGATTTACCATCATGCTTACTGCAAACAGAAAATCTAGTAAAGAATAAAAGTGTTTTTTTCCTTACACAGCCTCACAAACCATGAGGTTTGTATTAAGACTTGGATGGGCTCGCAATGTACAGTTTGTTCTAAATTGCTGCCATTTCTTTTTCTAGTATCCAGTTTCAGTGCAATGCTTGAAGCAGCTGCTACTGGTCAAAAGGACATTTTGTAAATGTAAGTCTGGATTATCTGTGCAAGTAAGTGTCCAAGTTTAAATCCTCTGCTCCCCACCACAGAGAAAATGAGTGGGGCTGGTTTTAAAAGGATCCTTTGTGTAGAACAAATGGAGTGGAGCGAATTTGCCTCTCAGCTTTTTTACTGGTGCCATATCCAGAGAATTTGTTAACATCTGTGGTCTTTAAAGAAAATGCAAATTCTTTCATTTTAGACCGAGATAAATTTCTTAATTAGGAGGGTCATGTTTCCTAAATAGGACCTGGTATATTAGAAAAATAAGAGTAAAATGTCCCCTGAACAATGAGTATCGGAGTGTTGGATGATTTTGTGTTATTTAAATTAGGCTCCTTAATCTGTATTTAAGTCTAGGTAAAAGTCAACCGACTTAAGGTCACACTTAAGTATTTGTTTGCCTAGCCTGAAGACATGAATCACTCGCTCGCATTCATAAAAAAGGAAAAATGTGGGCAAAGTAAAAAAAAAATCCCTTTAGATCCATTTTTCTTTCTTTGGTTTTGTTTTGTTAACTTCAAGGAAGAAATGTACTTCTCCCAATCGAAAGTATGCCTACGTAAGGACAACGGCTCTGACGCTTAACGATATACACGTAAGTTATCCCGTAGAAACACAGGGTACTTGTAGAAGACAGGAAAGCAAGTAAAGGCATTAATGATTAGACAATAAAAGGTGTAGTTATGGTTGCTTGTTAACGTGCAAAACTGGAATCTCTTTTTCATATTTAGGCATATTTTAAAGAATGTGATTCTTAGGAGTTTATCCTGGAGCATTCGGGAATGAAAATTTTGGAACATATTGACACGAATCATGACAAAACCTCCACATTTTGGATAAGGTAAATAATATAATACATTAAAAATATTAAAATACTGGAAGGAAGCTTCACATGAATAACTTGTGTATTATCTGTTAAAAAAAAAAATCCAGCAAAGTCCAGTTTGTGGTTTCACAGCAATGCTAAACATACGCACCTGCAAGGAATAGGATTCTAGCCCAGAGCTCCCAAATACCTAATGAATTGCCACCTTTTCCCTATGTCCTCTCACCCTGTATTTCTTTCAAGAAATTCTGTGTATGATGAGTTATACACATTAAACTAATGCCATCCATTTTACAAGCTAATTGCAAACGATGGACACATATGTACCTTGTAAAAAATTAATTAATGATTTCCTATTCATTTTTGTCCTCTAGATTTTAATAAATGAATGACATATTTCTATGGATTCAAAAACCTAGCAGCACTTCGTAAGTTTTGAGTGATTCCCTGTCTGGTATTATTTGTAAATAATATAATCCAGTAATTCTGAGATGAGATGAAAAGGCTAGCAATGGAGGAACGACTCAGTAAGCTTGTCATTAACTCTAGAGACCCGTTTACAATACTGCTTAGTCTGCAAATGAAAATAAGCCGATTGGCCTTATCCGAGTTTCTGTCTGAAAATCACTACCCGCTGCTGCAGAACTGCCAATCTCTGTTCAACAGAGATGCAGGCCCAAAAAAATTGCGTGGCGCTCTTACTTCGGCAGGATGGAATCTCACAGTATTTCCAGTATATTCCATCCTCATGCTCTGCAATGTAGCACCATGGGCTGACATCTCCGTCAGGGTTCCTGAAAGAGGAAAATAGAGAGAGTGAGTGAAAAAATCATCAAATATCTTCAAAATCCACATTAAAAAAAATCTTATTAAGCTTCAGTGTTATCACTATTTTTGCTCTAATACCTATGGAATGTTTAACCCATTGGACTTACATACCAAGAAAAATGCAAAATTGGTCAGGAAGTTCAGATAACTTTGGTTATTACAGTACACAGCAAGCACAAAATGCCACTAATGTCTAAAAGATAACTTTTTTCTTGAAGTCTAAAAGGTGCAGAGCTATTTCTGCACAGTACGGAGAGACCGAGGAAGATTTTCAGCCCCGCATCCTGCGTACAGGTTCATTAGACTCCTAAACCTGATTTTTACCTTGGTACAAAACAGTCCAGACTCCAACCTTCTGTCTTTACGATGACAAAAACATTTATCCAACGAAGTGTTCTGGGAAAGACTGAGGTCTTTTCTTCCCCTTCAGTAAGGTTGAATAAATCTGTTCCAGTGATCTGATATGTTGATGGATGAGACAATTCCTTATGTGTCCGTGATTATTCTTTGCTGTTGTGTAGCATCATTTACAAACGCACACCTAATTAGTCATCAGGTTATTTAAAGTTTTTTCTATGTACACTTTGAAAAACTCTTCACTATTGAAAAGACCAATTTAAGAGAATAAATTGTTATTTTGGACAGTCGGGTTGAAATATGACCTTTTCTTGTAACTAGGGCCAACTGCAACCTTTTGTCATGTACTTTGGCATGAATTCTATTACTGAGACCCCCCTACACTCAAGTGTCACTTCAGGTGCAGGTTGACATTTGGGCATATTAACAACTCCTTGTGGGAGATCCAGTTTTAGAACTGCTGGGGATGTTTTTTGGTCAAATAACAGAACGCTGAAGACAATTGGTGAGTTTAGTTCAATTTAGCTGAGTAAAATGCTGCTAGTTAGCCTTTCAAACAGACTAGGAAAAGTAGTGGACGAGGAAAGCCTAAGACTAGCGTGCTAGGAGTTTAGGTGTAATGGCAGAGCTTCCAGTGGCTAAAGAAAGAAGACGACAACTAAAATCAAGGAAAGCTTGTACTCAAAATAACACCATTTTCCTTGTTTTCACAGTTACAGGAAATCTGGGGTTTACACCTGCATGACAGAAATCAGATGTCTGTAACTGAATCATGGTAATGGCACTCGCCATAGAAACGCCTTAAAATGCAGGAAATTGCAGAGAAATGTGATGAATGTCTTCAGAAATCTTTGCCTTGAACCTCAAATGTGCATAAGGTTAGAAAACAATTGAGTGTCTTTCAAAATCCCCAAAAACTTCAGCCTGCATAATTTTGTTATGGCTGAAATGAGGTTTAGTGGAACATTATGAGGCATTTCCATCTTAACGGGGTGTCTTGCCGTAAACAAACTATTCCAAGGAAGGACCACCCATGGAGAGATAACATGCTTCTGATTAATGCTTTAAGTGTAAAATTAGATTATTCAAATATTGTCCCTAAAATTGAGCCTCAAAGCGATGTATTACGCCTTAAAAAAAGCCTTGTGAGATATGTGTTGCCTCAGAGAAGGGAAGATCAACTTGTCCATTGTCACCAAGCAAATGAATAGCAGAGAAAGAGCTAAAACAGCAGTATCTTCCCTCACAAGGCCTCGACAAGATTTGCATGCTAAAGATATACTCTGACACTCTTGAAACAGTGACTTTCCAAGCTTTTTTTCAACAGAATGTGACGTTAAACAGCATCTGTTAGTTAGGCCCATCATTCCATACAGCTGTGGGAATATTCCTGGGCCGAGTGATGCAGCATACGGAAGGAAACGGCTAACCTTCCAGTCAAACTCCATCTCAAAGAGGATCATCTAACACCTAGCAGATTGAGGGTAAAAAGCTGTATTTGGTAATCAAGTCATTTCTCATACCAGCTGATAGGTTTCTTGTTCCTACTAACACCAAATTCTCATTGGCTAAGTGAGACTCTAGCAAGGATTACTTGAATACCGGGATAAACACTCAGTTTGTTATGCACATTTTTGCGTAGTTTTACATGCTTTGCTTTGTACATGGTTAATATGCATTAAATAAGGTTTATTAAATTAGGTTAATACAAACCTAATGATAGGTTTGTATTAATCGAGTGATAGGGTGCAGAGTAATGGCTTCAAACTGGAAGAGGGGAGATTTAGATGAGATCTCAGGAAGAAATTCTCTGCTGTGAGGGCGGTGAGCCCCCGGCCCGGGTTGCCCAGAGAAGCTGTGGCTGCCCCATCCCTGGAGGGGTTCAAGGCCAGGTTGGACGGGGCTCGGAGCAACCTGGGCTGGTGGGAGGTGTCCCTGCCCAGGGCAGGGGTGGCACTGGGTGGGCTTTAAGGTCCTTTCCAACCCAAACCATTCCATGATTCTAAGTATTACCCACAGATGACTGCCAAAAGTAAGACCCTGCAGATACAGTCTACCCGGGATACTGCCACACAGCAACAATCAAAAGTACGTTCTCGACTCTGCTATTTGTATCAGAGAGAACTCAGTGGCCACTGGCCTCCTTACAGCTGCGTACCAGTATGCGCACTGCGAGACCCGGCTCTCCACACGTCATGAGGATTGGTACGTGTTTGGTGGTGCTGGGCTGAGGGAGGCTGTGAAGTCGGTGTGCAATGGTTCTGATGGGAAGACAGTCTTTCCAGTGCTCACAGGCCGATCGGATGCTAGACAGCTTAATGGGTTTATTGAGTTCCCAGGCCATTTTCTAAAGGGAACGACCGACTTATCTGAAGTTTCTCTTGTAGGAGGTGTATTTTTCTTTGCTCCTGTAAGATGCTGAACTGATTCAAGACAAGCAATTCAGAACTTAGCTGAATTCTCCTTCTATGGCTGAAAACAGAGTCCACTGGTGCAACACATTGAACAGGGTTATTTTGAAGCACTGCTGCAGCTGCTGGAAAAGATCCCAAGTAAGTCTTTTTCTTCCCTGTCTTTTACCAACGTTCTTTAATGAGAAATATCCTCCTGAGTCATCAAACTTGGAAATGTCACTGACTCCTTTCACCAAGGTACTCATCTTTGCTGCCTGTCACAAGGCCTCTTCTCTGTGCTTTCTTACTTACTCTCCATTAACTGGCTGGCACTGTCTCTGTCCCTGTCATGTCTTCTTGAATGTGAATTTCTGATTAAATATGGAAAAGTTCTTGGATCAAGAACCAGGACCCTATGTTTGTGACACAGCAATTGTGCTGAACTCCTCCACGTTAATTTTGCCTCATTTATCCTGATTTATATTGCTTACAGTGAAATGATTTCAACAGGAAGGTGGCAAGTGTATAGGTTCTACCCTAGAAAGCCCATAACCTGCTAAGTAAAGCCATCTTCCAGGAGAACTGAGGTGTGGTTTGAACCTTCTCACAAAGCAGACAGAGCTTTTCTTGCTATGCCTCAAGTAACTCAGTTCTTAATCTCTTGGTTTAAGCATCTCCGTCCCCATTACCCAGTGAGTAAGAGACACCACTCAGCTTTACATGCATCCTAGATAAGCTGATGATTATCACTGTTTAAGGAATGTATCTATCAGGTTATTCCCCACTTATTTGCATAGCAAGTATAGATGGGCATAAAAACTTAGCTGGCCAGTGCTGCGAAGGCAGAAGTGCGGGGAACTTCCTGATACACAACACCAGAAAGTAAAATGCTGCAGGCTGAAAAGAGCCTGCAGAGCCTAAACATCTCTGAGCGCAGGTTCTTATCTGGCTCCTAATTTTTGCAGTTCTTATTTCAGCTTCATTCTGAGAACTATACATATAGTTATGGAGGACTTCTCTAGAAGGCAAGGAAATGAAAGTGGATCTGCCGTGGCTTGAGCTGGTATTGTAACCACTGACAGTTGAGCTGCTGAATTCAAATAAAAACTCAAAGTCACTGAACAGATAATGCTCACTGGGAATTTTTAGTGACTAGACAACTTTCATTAGCCCAAAACTCAGAAATATAGTGTATAACAGAAGCAGGCTTGTGGGTGAGGATAAAAACCATAATGCTCCAGAGACTCCTGCAGACATTCACGAGTGCTTCTGTAGGTCTAACTTGGAGCAATTTTTTTATTATCTCCACCTTTTCTTTTAAGTAATGCCTAGTCTTTCTCCATCATGCCAAATTATAGACTGGATATATGATATGGACTTTGGGTGAGAGCTGGGTTGAAAAAGTTATTCTACTAATGGTGCTTCTAGACCCAGGGTACTGATTACAGGATAAAACAAAACCTGTTAGATATCCGTGGTTCTGACATTCTTCAGTGCACGACAGGAATTTTCCTTATTTTGTGTCAACTGTTTCAAGTAACAGTGGGTATACAGGCAACGTTAGTAGCAATGAGATATTTCTTACCTGCAGTAGTTATGCTCTCCAAGCCCTCCCTCCCCATTGGGATATTTCAAAGTATTGTAAGGATGCTCAAAGGTCTCATTCCAAAACAGACACGGTTTCCCTGCATATTGGGAGGTCTGGTTCTGAGTGCCACGATAGTCAGCCCCATTTGCTGTATAACATTCTGGGGAGAAATGGAAACAGAAAGAGAGAAATAATGTATGTAGGTTTAGTGTTGGGTTTTCTCCTTTCGCCCTCCACCCCATCCCCAAGAGACCATGTTTCCTTTCACTAACATGTTTCCTGCACTGTTGAGGCAACTAAAGATGCTGTCTGGGATTTACATTTTCTCTCAGAGTTAAACATCTATTAAAGAGATTGTGATGTCATTACTTTACTAAACAATGTATGAGACAGGTCTGAAGAGCGGTTAATACAATTAACATGCATTTTCTGAAGAAGCATACTACATTTGTTACTGTTTTCCCATTGCTTTACTCATTAGGAGGAATCTGTAACTTGTTAATTTCCAAAACTGAAATTAGATGATGTTATCAGTCTGCCACTTACCAGCATACTACCCAAAATCTTGTGCCAGTTTAACTAAAGTTGTGAATATCTGTACTTTACAAAGTGAAAGATTTTGTAGGCATAGATCTTGCAAACATTTACATCCTGATTTAGAAAAATTCTCAGGCATTTTTTTTCTGGCCTGAATTGCCTTAGAAAGGGACCTCCTTCAACAAAATATAATCATGATACTGTGATTTGCTACTACAGCATTTGTGCTTTCAGATTAAAACTTACAGGTCAGTAGTATTCTGCCTCGCTGATATTTCCTCCCATTTATGTTTCTTTCCTAGCTTCCTAATACTCAGCAAGTTAGAAATCAAAGCAGAGAATGATTTCTGTACTCATTAAATCCCCTTCTCAGCTGAACTAGAAATCTCATGCTGCCTGGCTTTGCTGTGTCTTATTAATGGTATCTTCTGATCAAGTAAATACTGATAGTCATGAAAAATTTTACCTTTACTAAAAATGAAAAACATTTTTGGTTAAATTATGCACTGTGAGGGTGACAGGGCACAGGAGCAGGCTGCCCAGAGAGGCTGTGGGATCTCCGTCCCTGGAGATATTCAAAAGCCACGGACACGGTCCTGGGCAACCTGCTGTAGGTGCCCATGCTCGAGCAGAGGGGCTGAATCATAGAATCATAGAATCATAGGGTTGGAAGGGACCTCTGGAGATCATCTAGTCCAACCCCCCTGCCAGAGCAGGGTCACCTAGAGCAGGTGGCACAGGAACACGTCCAGGTGGGTTTTGAATGTCTCCAGAGTTGGAGACTCCACCACCTCTCTGGGCAGCCTGTTCCAGTGCTCTGCCACCCTCAGGGTAAAGAAGTTCCTCCTCATGTTTAGGTGGAACTTCCCATGGTCAAGTTTGTGCCCATTGCCTCTTGTCCTGTCCCCGGGCACCACTGAAAAGAGCCTCGCCCCATCGTCCTGACACCCACCCTTTAAGTATTTATAAGCGTTGATAAGGTCACCCCTCAGACGTCTTTTTTCCAGACTGAAGAGACCCAAATCCCTCAGCCTTTCCTCATAAGAGAGGTGTTCCAGTCCCCTAATCATCTTTGTAGCCCTCCGCTGCACCCTTTCCAGCAGTTCCCCGTCCCTCTTGAACCGGGGAGCCCAGAACTGGACACAGTACTCCAGGTGCGGCCTCACCAAGGCAGAGTAGAGGGGGAGGATGACCTCCCTTGACCTGCTGGCCACGCTCTTCTTGATGCACCCCAGGATGCCATTGGCCTTCTTGGCCACAAGGGCACATTGCTGACTCATGGTCATCCTGTAAGAAGGTGACATCCAGAGGCCACTGCCAACCTCAACCATCCTGCGATTCTGAGACCATCTTCCAGAAACAGTCATTATAATTAGCGTGCCACAAATAAGTCCATCCTCTTTGTAATTAATACTCGGTAATATTTATCATCCATACATTTATTTAGAAATGGCACTGAGATACAACAGTCCACGGCAGAATTAAAACATGTAAACATTTCTTTGTAGTGAGTAACACCAGGGAAAGTCACTAATGATTCCTACTAACTGCCGGCTGCGCAACCCTCTGGTTTATCTGATGGCGTTCTCTGCAGAAACCAGCTGCAGAGACGTTCCACTGCCCCGAGGCAGCGGGCGAGCACTCTGAAGTGGAGAATGCTCATCCCAGGTGTCCCTCCCGAGATGGACTTCACAAAACAAGGCTAGAAAGACTTGCGTGGCCGCAGTTGGACGAGGAAAAAAACACCCCCAGCTTAATCCTGACATTAAGAGTACCCCTTTTTTTGTATTTAGAAATACTGTGAGAGAAGGGAAAATGTATTATTAAAACCATGCCTTTGAAATGAGCTTAGTCTGGGCCCACAAATATCAGAATGGTGCAATTATAATGATTATTTCATAGTTCTATTACACAGCAGATGAAAGCTGATGTTTTTGTGCCTTCACTGCGTGTTTTCATGCCTAGGCAAGTTAGCGTTTCTATTAAATGGAATTTTGTAGCTGAAGGCACACGGGAGAGGTGTCTGCACGGCCACGAATGTACGCTGCTATCATCCTTGGACAGAAAGCTATCAAATTTAACAAAAGCAAGCTTCAAGTCAATACTCCTCCTTACTGTAATTTACCTGCCTGCCTTAGCTATGCAGGTGAGCTACATACATTTACTTGAAAATGCAAGTCTGAGTTTCCAGTATTTAGGCCACCACAGATATTTGCATAAACATATGAAAAAACCCCACTTTAAAGTCACCACAGTGTTGCAACTTTCCTCAATACTCCTCTTGCTTTGCAGTTAACGTAGAAGTTTTTCTATGCCATAGGTGAGAAATATAAGCTGATGAATTTGGCAGAGGAGAGAGGAAAACATAATCAAACTGGATAAACAAAATAAGTACAGCATAAAGAAGCAGTTGTGAGAAGTGATAAACACATCCAGAAAAGATGCCTACTTCAGCTTAGGGCTGTTCCTTTTTTTGCTTCTCGCTTCTAAGCGAGAAGGAATATGTACTGACATCTACTCAGAAATGCACGGAATGCTACAATACCTGAATGCAGTCTGGCACACGGGCTCACCGAAGTTAACATCGGCCCGTTTTAGGATCTGCTGAGACTGGCCCATGCTTTCAACTTGCAGCAGCAACTGCAAGCTGCCTTTTCATTTTCATGTCAGCTTTTTTTAAAATAGATTTTCTTCACTACACTAGTACTTAAAGGACATTGCACGAAAGGAAGACTCGAGCTCTCTCCGCTCCTCTTGGCAGTAGGTTTTTGTTCCCAAGCCAACAGGTAGCTGTAACAGAGCCTCCCGTGTTCTTTGCACTACCCCGAGATTTGGGGAAAATGTGCCGGCTGGCTTGTAGTGAAGCTCCCTGGCTTTGTTAGCATCTAGATGGGGAAGGGGGAGGCAGCGAGACACAACGTAAAACCATTGATTATCCCAGAAAAACTGAAATGAGAACTTGACGTTATGGAAATTAGCAGCTCTTATCAAACGAAATACATAACTTTTTGTGTTACAGGGAATTTGCTAGGAAACTTTCATTTTGTTAATGATTAATAATAATTTTGCCATAGCATCAGAGAGCAATCTTTTCAAGTAAATATTAGCATTTAAAAATCAGGCCCTTTGTCCTACATTCTTTTGCCTTGAACGATCAGCTCTGAGATCTGCTGAGATACAGTTTGTACAGTTTTCTATAAAATTCCCAGTAACATGGATACAGATCTCAGCATATTCAATATCTTGGCACCCACTGGGTCCAGTTGCCTTATGCTGGTTGATGTTTCCATGGTACTGCAGGCCATGAAGCCCTTCTCTTGGAATCTAACATCAGAACAGTGACTCAAGGAATGAATACCACTTCTATGAATTTCAGAAGCCTTGTTCCTTAAAGTTTTGTAAAACTGTGGTATACTACGATAGAACTTGCACTGTGTCCAAGTCCTCTCCGGGTGGCAAAGGGAAGAAGGGGCACTTTGTGGAGGCTAAAGCTGACAGCTTCCTAGAAGGCATCAGGGTGCCACCGGGACTGATGGATTTGTCACGTCTCTTCTGTCCATGCTCCGAGTTCATGCTCAGTTTAAACTATCCTGTCAACTATAAACCTGTATTAAATCACTAGGGTTTTAGACAGTTCCCGGAGAAAGCTGTGACCATTCAAATCTTGAAGTCTCCAACCTCCTCCTATTTGTAAGCGCTGAGTCAGCTGGGTTTCAGACATAGTCTGAAGTAGAGGCTTGTGTCAAATCCATGATTAAAATCAATTTCTGTGATGACTTCACTCTATTAACTAACCCTGCTGCTTCTACTGTTTCATGGGGATGTCTGCAAACGGAACTAATTGGAGACAGAACCATTGCAGTGGTCGTCGTCCTGGAAAGCTGGAAGGTTCCGGCAGGTCCTGTTCAGGATCATGCTTACGAGCCCCAGTGAGAAAACGTGGACAGCAGTGTGTTGTCAGGGCTGATTTGTTTTCAACACGTCAGGTGCTGCGGTTGACAGAAAAATAACCTTTTTAAAAAAAAATAAATAAATACTGAGACTAGATAAGTATGTATTGAGTGGGAACTGCTAGAAAGAAAAAGCAGAAAATGAGCCTGGGGATGGCTGTCCACTCTGAGTGAATGCTCAGTGTGTGATACAGGTTCACAATTAGTTTTATTAGAGCCAGATCAACATTTGGAAGATCAAACAGCAGCTGTAGTAGAAATTTTTTCCATCTGTCTCGGTTTCTTCTTCGATGTAGGGACCTTACAATGATCATTTCTGCCTTTGTTACTTCGGGACTGTATGGCTGCCTGCGCTCCACATGGGCGCCACTTTAGCATCATTTGAAAAATTAAGGTAGTGCAGAATAACAGACTGGCTTTTTTACTGAATGAGGCACTGATGATAAAACACTGACATTTCGGAGTTTGCACTGGCTTCCAATGATTTTCTAAGACGGACTTCCAAATGTTGGTTCTAATCTCTGAAGTCCGTAATGGCAAGAGGCCCAGATACCTGAGAAACTCTCATTTCGTGCCACGTTACCACAGACAGAAACAATACAAACACTGGAATTTCATCTGCAGTCTTTTCTGTACAAATGAGATGAAAAGCAAAGAAAGCAGCTATCAACTGCTCAAACAACTCTTCCTCTTCTGGCTGGCAAGTGGGAAATCTTATAAATCTTCTGAGCGTTCTTCAAAGTCCGTACTTTCTCAGAGACGTGTACTTAGTGACATTACAAATTGCAGACTGAAGAGATGGAGGTTTCAGGATGGTTTAAATGACTTCTTAGAGTATTCCTCTAAGTTTGGGGTGTGTACATAGCTTTTGAGACTGAAAATTCAGAATGACAAACTTGTTACTATCTCACTGGAAAAAATAAAAGTTACTTAATTTATTTATTTGCTTTTAGTTCTGGAAGCTACTTGGGGTGCTGGCTAGTGGCCGGAGAGATAGAAGGTTCAATTCTCAACCAGAAACTAGCCTACCCGGGCCAGAAATTATCCTACCAGCTACTGCCAATCAAGAAGCAAGGTTTTCTTTTAAAAATCTGCAGGTTAATGAAAGGTAAATGGAGGTGCCCGCTCTTTAAATCTTGGGTTTCATTACAGTGGTGTGATAGCTGCAAGGCTGGAGTAAGAAAGAAAGGGTCCGTGCATTTACACGCCACAACTGCCTCCTCAATTCTCCCTGGTTTTTCTTACAGCCTTTCAGAAGAGTCAGGAAAACGCTGAAGCAGAATATGAGGATATGGAACCGGCGGTGCCAGGTCGGGTAATGACTAGGTGTCAGCTGCTTGATGCATGCGCTCGCGTGGTGTTCTAAGGAGGGTTTTAAGTAATTTCCATTCCACCTCAGCTGTTCTCCTCGCTCTTGCTGGAGATTGCAATTTAAGCACTCCTCCTTAAATGAAAGCACTGTATCTAGGTGCAGATGGCAACAGTTACAGGCACTAACCAGATGCTGCAGCCTCTAATTTGATTGAAAGGGTATAATTAGACAGCAGAAACACTTCAATGAGAGAGTAATGCACAGAGGAAAGGGCAGAAACCACTTAAGTGATGCCAAGATACCCCGGCAGTGACAGAGGCAGGGGCCCACGGGTGGAAGGGGCAGAACACCAAATTACCTTCTTCGGATGAGAACGTTTCTGTTTCCCTACGGATGCGAATGGGGATTCTATTATCATAGGTTGCCACAGTTCTTCATGTGGGAACACTGATTAAAACCAGAAGAAGCTTCAGGAGATCAAAGAGACAAATATGGCTTCTGTGGTCATTATTAAAAATATTTTTAGCAGTGCGATGGTTTTCTTTGAAGATGCAGTTTTATCGATTGAACCAAAAGCTGGTTTGCGAACTGACGTATCATTGGCCAGGGGAAAATCCAGCTCGTTCCATAGGACATTATGGTGCAAAATAAATGTTTTGGGGAAGTATCAGGGTGGCTTAGACCTACCCAGGCACAAAAATCAGTGTAGCATTTTTACATTTCAATACTTTCCTATTCCAATTGATACTAATACAACAAAAGCCCTTACACCAAAACTATGAGGCTTGGGTGCCTATACCGTAATAGTAAAAAACCCCACAACAAAACAAACTAAAGAAAAAAAAAACCTTAGGAAAGAATGATCTCTGTTTAAAATGGCAATTTTCAGAATTGCTAGAAAATAACTCCCCATCTGGTAAATCAGCCAGTTAAATTCTGATGTGATGCTATGAGGGCACTTGGTGAGCTGATCGTTCCCCTGCAGTGGAGGGGCTCTCTCCACATAGTTTAAAAATCATCTCTCTCTCCTTCTGCATATTCACACACACATGCACAGACAGACATACGCATATAATTTTTTAAAGTCCTGAAACGCAATCATTTTTGCTGGTCAGGACTAGAGTCTTATTTAGCGTTGGTCCAAACCAGAGTCGTCACAGTGAATACTCACCTGACATTTGATCAGACCTTGACTTGAGCATCTGTCTGCCCTGTGAGAATGTGCATTCCTGGGAATGTACAGACATGTGCAGCTCCATACTTGTGCTCCCTGGCAGCGTGTGAGCTGTTATATATGTGATCTTGCTATTCTTGTGAAGCTTTGATTACTAACCTTCAAGCTAATCACTTTTTCATCGCTCTTCCTTTTTTGTTTTTAAATTAAAAAAAAAAAAAAGGTAAATGCTATCTGACCGCCCAGACCCATTCTGGAACGTGTTGGAAGCAGGCAAATTATGGTGTGAGCATGAGAGGCAGTTACCATTATTTCTAATGCTTAAAAGTATGTATTTTGTACCTTTTTTCTTTTTATTTGTACAATACAAACATACTAGATTAGCCACAGCTTTGCAGCTGCTGGACGGTCCTCAGCCGCGAGATGGGAACACACTTGCTCGTCCTTGTGATTCTTTATCACTGGAAGTAAGAATGCATGATGTGTCCCCATAAGAATTTCTGTTCCTTAATACACCCATTTGTTTTCTTTCTCTGTGAAGTTTTAGAACTGTTGTTCCACTGTCAAGCATGGCAAGACTGAATCCCCTTGGAAATTTTATCAGGATGGGCCACAGCCACTGTGTGGACAGAGGGAGTGGTCAATAGCAGAACCACGATGGTGTGGCATGACAAAGAATGCAAATTTTGCAGCTGGCAGCATGTAATCCCTGCCTCCCTCCCACTTCTTTGGCTCCATCCTGCCTAAATCCATTCACATAACTCTGGATTTTGAGCTACGCTCGATGCATGTACAAGCATGACACGCTGAAGTGTTGGACTAACTATTTAATTTTCTATCATCTGTCTGGTTAGAAATGCTTTTTCGAGTATTTCCATGACAAGTGCTTAAGGCATATCACGTAGAACTGCTTCTGTGAATCATCGAGACACAGGCAGAAAAAGATGATGAGAGAGACAAGGTTTGGGAGAGAAGCAGCTCAAAGGAAAGGCTCAGCTGGGAAGAAAACCCAGGACTTGGTGGGCCAGGACTGCTAAATGGAAAGAAAACAGAGAAAGAAAAAAGAGACTGATAATCATACACATTCCTGATGGGGAAAATAAATGAACACTACAAATACAGAAACTTGAAGTGAGATCTTATTGCACCGAGTATATAAAATAACATTTGTTCACTGAAACTAACATTTGCCGAAGGCAGTTCCATCTCTTTGGCCTTGTAATACAAAACTCACCAAATTTAGACAGTCCTTTAATGTTAGGCAATCTATTCACCCATCTCTTATTTCTGATTCACTTGAGAAATGTGGTATGACTGAAGTTTGAATGCTGCAAATGTCAGTGTTTGGATTAATAGAAACTGCTAGACATCACACAGCGAAGCAGAAACATTCTGTGAAAAGTAGCACGGCACTATGTGCAAAAACGATTCTTAACTCACTCTAATTGCCGACAATTCGAAACATTTTTATAAGGCAATTCCAGAAGTTACAGTTTCTCTTCTATCTTAGCAAATGATGGTGTGATACAGTCTGTATTTTGACTGCATTTTACAATAAACTTATTCAGACATGCATTTGATAAAAATGGAACAGGCATTAAAAACACACCATATGACAAACTGCCTTACAAAAGCAATATTAACGTTTGTCATTTCAGAGTTCTGCTGGCTTCAAGTGCACCCTGACCCAGGTGATCCCGTCTTGGTCCTGTGGGATTACGGGTCCGGAAGACGACCCTGAGGTATGGTCTGCGCAGATTAGCAACCCTGCGGATTTTGTACCTGCCCTACAAATTACAGGGCCTCATTGAAGTGCAGATTTGCACTGTTGCCAGCTCCTTTAGCAGAAGACACACAGGTGGCAGCACTTTCCAGATCCATTCTCGTTTGCCCCCCCTGCACTCAGGGGTTATATATTCCTCCCCCTCCCCCTGCCCCAGCTGCTGGTGCTCAGGCATTGCCATCCCCTTTGGTGGCCACCAGTGTGTGCCGCTAGCCGTTGGCTGGAGGATGGAAGTGCAGGTGCACGAAGAGACTCCTCTCAGCAGCCTACGACTAAACCCTCGCACTGGGCTCTGCCGCCACTCGCTGCCATGCACCTGGTGAGGGACATGGTCACACACCGAGTGTCCTCTCTGCAGTTCTGCCCACAAACCTTAGGAGAAGACATTCTCCGGCTAAAGCAAAGGAAAGAGGACCTACTGTACGCACCAAACATGTCCTGATGCTACCGGGAACGCTGCTAGATGTGGTCTAGACATATCCCTACCTAGGCAGCTTTCTACATGCGTATCTGGAAATACTCTCATGTTTTACTCATTCAGGTAACTTCTGAGAATTTGTAAAGTTTACCCTCCGAGTTCTCTTTCTGGTAAAAGGCTTTTTTATCCCCATGATAAAGTCTATGTGAGTATTTTCCAAACCTAATGAGGCGCATCTGCAAAAACGTGAAGAGCAGATATCTGTTCATGGCAAAAGGAAGTAGAGCAAACTCTATGTTACAAAGCGTAACAAGGGTTAGAATACGCAAAGTGAGCCCGGGAGGACCTTGCACCTGATGGCTGTGCCACCGCGGTCGCCTGGACCAGCCACCCCAGCCCTTGTGAAGCGGGGCCGGCATTCTGCCGAGGAGAACCGCGGGGCTCGAAATCATCAGTAACAATGGAGACCAGGACAAAAGGGTGAGGAGAAATGGTGCAAGTGAAAAAATCACGCCGACAGGTAGCGAAGCTCTGGGATTCCCAGAGTCCTCGGCTGGCCAAGCACCAGGAGGGTTGGAGGAGCCCATGCTCGGCATGGCACGCTGCCGGCAGGTGAGATGGCCACACACCGGGCTCTGCGGACCCAACTCTGCGCTGCTGCCACCCGTGACTCGGTTTCCCAGTGAGTACCGCTGGGACGCCCAGTGCGCCCACTGCCCGCGCTCCCCTGTCCCCGCAGACCCGGCCACCGAACCGCTTCGACGGCCAAACGCGCTGCCCCTCTCCCTCCCCCTCACGCCTCCACACGGGTCTCCGCGCTCCCGCAGACCCTCCCGCACGAAAATCCCCCCCCTCCGCGCACCGCACCGACCTGGCGAGCGCAGAAGGGTCGCGGTGGCGACCTCTCAGAGGCGCCGGTGGCCGGCGGGGGCTGCGGGGCCGGGGGAACTGCCCGGCGCCCTCGCCCCTCAGAGAGCGGGGAGCGGCCCCAAAGGCGCCCGCCACCCCCCACCCCCCCCAACACCACCGCCGCCGCCGCGACGCCTCCCTCCCGCACTCACCGGAGAGAAGCGGGTCCCGGCAGCAGCTCAGCGCCAGCCCGGAGAGGGCCAGGGCGGCGGCGAGGGCGGGGGGCTCCATGGGCGGCTGAGGGGGCCGGGGCGGGCCGGCGGAGCGCGAAGTGCGGGGAGCGGCGGCCCTACGGCATGTGTGTCCCGCCGCCGCGCCCCGGCGAGGTGCCGAGCGGCAGATGAGGGATCCTGTTACCGGCCATGTGACAGGAAAGGATAGAGACCGGCATCCCCACCCGCCGCCGCCACCTTCGCCGCGGGCAGGTCGGGGCGGCCGCCGGGGGCTCCGCCGAGCCCCGCGGGGAGGCAGCGGCACGGTGACACCCCCCGGCCCCCCCAGCGCCGAGCCCCGCTGCCGCCTGCGTCCCGCCCCGCAGGGCTCCCCGGGGGGGGAACGGGGGAGGCGAGGGGGCAGCCCGGGTCCCCTCGTCCATGGAAGTTGGGGGGGGGGGCGGGAAAAGAAGGGTGCGAACTGCCACGGGCATCCCGACACCCCCCCGCAGGGGGACACGCGTGGCCGCGGTGACAGGGACACGCAGAGGACACAGACTGACCGAGAAACAGTGGTGTTGCTTCCTGAGAGCGGTGAATGCACATGCAGAAAGAGAGATTTTTGTTGTGGGGTTTTTGGTTTTTTTTTTCTTTTTTCCCCCATCTACGAGCAGGCAGCAAAGGAACAAAAACAGCCCAGGTGGTTGCGGTGCTGAGGGACACGGTCCCGTGGTGGGTTTGGCGGTGTCGGGCTGGTGGTTGGACTCCACGGTCTGAAAGGTCCCGTCCAACCCGGACCATTCGATCATTCTATGATTACAAAGTCTGAACTTACGCAAAGGCTCGTTAGCTGACCTCCGAGACGTTTGAGCAAGGCAGTGCTGCTTCGCTAAAAAACAACCAACAGGGGAAAAAAACCCCAAACCCAACCATCAAGGCCAGGTTGGACAGGGCTTGGAGCAGCCTGGGCTGGAGGGAGGTGTCCCTGCCCAGGGCAGGGGGTGGCACTGGGTGGGCTTTAAGGTCCTTTCCCACCCAAACCATTCTGTGATTCTGTGATCAACAGCAAAAAGCCCGTACAGAAAGCGACGCTCACTCTGTCAGGAGCAGGAGGGCGAATGTTCCCGTCCTTGGAGCACCTTCACGCCATCGCTGTGTAACGGGGTGGCACCTTCCAGCATCTGAAAGGCAGCGATTTTGCTACTCTCAACGAGGAGACAACAAAACGCAGTTTGCGGCTTCAGCTGTTGTGTCAATACGCGCTACAGTACATCTCAGCATGCAGAAACCTCCCATCATATAAAGCCGTAAGGTTAGTTTTGAGGTGTAAAACATGCTTAAATTTCTTTTGGCCTTTGCAAAGTATATAAAACCCAGAAAAATTATTACATACTAGCGTGGCTTTACGTGTCTATTTTAACAGCACAGCATAATAATGTGCCACATTCTTATTTCTTTGAGCTGAATTCCTACTGAATGTAGAATTTTTAAGCTGATGAAATACTGAAAAACAATAGCAGCATTCTGTTAGCTTGGTGTTATGCTTTTTTTTTTTTTTTTAAATGGTAACTATGGAAATATTTAGTTCCTTCTAACACATATGATATATAAGCATGTTCAGCTATTTGGCTGACAAATTCTGCTACAGTTCCTCACCCTGAACTTTGGTTGCACAAGAGCGCTGCGAGCAGACATGAGTGTGTTGCCACTGACTCTGTGTGTCTGTGTGTGTGTGTGTGTGCGCGCGCGCATAAACCAGGGAATCGGAGCTCACTGTGACGGGAGAGTTACCAAGACGGAGCAGAAGGAACAGCTTGTGGTGGTGGGGGGGTGGGTGTTTGTTTTTACCACTGCTTTGTTTATGATGGGAGAAGCCAAATAGTTCTGATTCATAGAAATCGACTGTGTTCTCAGATTAATGTACAAATTTTTCGGGAGGACTGGAGTTGTAATTCATTCTGTATATTCCCTCCCCAGTCTGAGCCACTGACATGGAGTGCTGCTGGCGTTCTGTCACAAGCCATGGTGTGTGCAAGGAGCACTTCCTCGTGGCACAGGCTGTCTAACAGCGTATGAGACATTACACTGGGATTTAACGACCCACAAAATCCTCCTCTCCGTGGATGTGGACCCCACTGTGTTACCCATTCACCCATTTCCGATTCCATTTTATCTGGCATTCTGTTCCTTAAGGACACTGGTATGGAGAAGGCTTACAAATTTTTAACACTGCGTTGGTAACGAAGTTCACAAAGTCAACCTTATATATCCCCAAATGGCCGGTTCAGTCTTCCGGCACTCCTGGGCAAAATCACCATCCTTCGTTCTGCTGCCCACTTTCTCCACTAATCAGTTGCACACCGTTGAGATGGGTGTATACAGCGGTTGCACATTTTTATTTTTTAAACTGTAGCACACTGGCAATGGACCGCCAACTTGTTGCCAATGATCATTCCCCCCTTTTCTTTCAGAGTTCTTTTTTTACAAGATTTTTTCCTTCTTTCCTGTTGTACAGAATTGTTTGTATTTCAGCTTACTGTATGCAAGATCACTTGTTCTCATTTTGTAATTTTCTGCTTGTGGTTTGTGGTCTCTGTTTACGAACAACAATGGCAACAGCAATGGCAGCTAATAAGTAATGAATAATTTTATACTTCATAATAAATTGTCTGAGGCATTTCTTTCAATTTGTCTTGTTCCCATTACAATGTAAAATCTGTACAGTTTCACTCATTTAGTTTTCCTGTATGTTTGTTGCAGAGTTTTGTCCTTGCTTTTTGAAACCACTGTGATTTTGGAGTAGTTTATGAATTAAAGACTGTAGAAAACCAGACCAAACGACCTGCAAACGTGAGTAATTCTTTTGCTATCAAAAGAGTTGGACAACACAAAACCAACTTCACAAACCCTTTGGGGTGTAGACAAAAGCAAATGGTGATTGGTTTTGGTAAAAGGATTCTGTAAAGGGTAGTAGTTCAGAAATCACTTTTTAATGAAGATAATGAAACAGACTGTAATACAGGTAGGTATTAAAACAGAAACAGTAGGCATGTTGCAGTTATTCAAGGAAAACATTGCAAGTTTTGCAAAACATTTCCAGTGCAGGTAACAGATTTTTTTGTTTTGAAGATGGAATCTAATTGCACGGTTGAATAAAGATGGATTTTAAAAAAAATCATTAGAAGTTAACCTGGAAGGAAAGGTTGAAAGGTTTCATTTTCTCAGTATTTCCCCTCCCTGCCCCCACATTGTGTCCTTTTAAAATTAGAGCAGGACTGAAATAAAAGTGCCACTTTGAGACTGTGTTCAGAGACTTGAATGCAATGTTTAAATATCTACAATATCTCTCCCTCCATACTAAAAAACACCCCAACAATCTGCAGATTCAGCCCCACTTGCCAGTAGTCCACCTGACGGTGCACCCGCTTTCACATCTGTCTAAGTCAGCCTTACGTGGCCCCAGAGAAGGTGAATGTTTCTCTGACAACGGCCAGCGTAGTCGGCTGGGAGTCTTTGCATTTTGCCAACGTCAAACTAGTGCCCGTACCTTGGAGACTGATGCTTTCGGAAGCGTTATCCTTCGCTCCTGACAGGCGGTGGGCTGAGCCTGCCACCACGTCATCCCAGGACGCTGGTGAGCATTTCCCGTACAATTCCACGCTCATTACATTAAAAGCAGAAATCAAATAATAGTATACTGTATGAAAACATTGTTCATGTTTGGAAAGTCTGTCTTTGTTGCTGTGGACTATATCTGCTATGCTTTTTCTGTATTTCATTAAAAACTCCTCTGGAAATTCGCTGTTTCTTGGTCAGATCCAACTCGCACCTCTGAAAGAAGTTTCTGGTTTTCTTTGCGCCTTTGGAAGAAAAGACAAAGAACTAGATTAAAACCAAAAAAGGCTAGAGATGACTGTTAAAGTAGTTCCCACAATGTCATTGCTTAGATCAAGGTGAGAAGAATATTGGGTTAGGTGGAATAGTAACCTTGCACCAATTTTTAAAGTACCAGTTCTGTGTAACTGAACTGTGTAATTCAGGTTTTTTAATTCTTTTTTGCTGTACAATGAGGAATTTAGAGTGTTGGTTCTGCAAGCTGCTCCCAAATGTGACAAGTCTATGCAGCTGTAATAGCAGCGTTTTAAACCAGTTGGTTTTATATGTGGGGATCTGCTGTGTGTAAAATTTGGCAAATATGGGAGGTGTCCCTTGTCTATGCATTTTTATGTATGCAAAAAACATTAATGGCTGCAGTTACCCACCCTGTGCTGAGTATCCATTTTGGGTTTGGTTTTTTTTTTGTACAGGGGAGAAAGAAAAAGTGTTTTGGGTACGAGTGTTCTCTGTGAAGTGTAGGAAACAATGCTTATGTCATTTAAAGGGAAGGGGCAAAATTTAGCAGTGTCTCTGGCCCTCTGACAGACAGAGTTAATTGGTGGCTGAGCTCAGAATGAGGGGGCTGTATTTTCGCTGACGGCCACGGCTCTCCTACTGCTTTCTGTTTCAAGAGCTTCTGCAGTGAAGAACCTGTCAGAAAGGCACGGAGCCAAAAATATTAAGTGTCTTGTTAGCACTGGCTAACAGAACGAATTATATACAGAATATATGAAATCATAGAAACCTTTTAAAACAAAGGACTGAAACCTCAAAGAATTAATTTACTAGCCACATAACCTTTTGTGGAGACTTCTTTTAAAAATGTCATATTTTTTATAGCGAGTTTATTTCTGTGTGGTAGAAAGACTCCAAGAATGGGCAGCAAACTGGAAATTCTATTCACCTCTTTGGCACAAAAGACATGTAAGCATTCTCGAGGCAAAGTCATGCATGTCGAAAAGTGGGAATATGTTCAAAGCTATGTGGACAGTTACAGAATCATGCAATGCGCTCCTTAGACGGTACGTCAAATTTACCTGTTGGTATCATAAGCACACCTCTTCTGAAACAGAACATTCAATCAGGTAGCCTTATCACTTGACAAATAAATTATTTTGACCAAAAAGTCCTGTTCCTAACCAATTGATCAATCAATCACAGGTTTGCGTGTCCTGATAATACAATTCCAACTTTGCTTCATAGTCTTCCAGCGGGACACAAAGGCTATTCAGACCTGATTTTTTTCATAAGTGATCGTAGCAGGAAGATATTGTGTTTGATTGCTTTGTCATTGAGAAAAATTATTAAAAAGATCACAACGCTTGCTATTTCTTTAGCGGGTTCATTTGTGTTTTCAGTTCAGTTGAGTCTTACCTCTCCTTCCTGCACAAGAAAGTCAGACGTCCCAGGACTGCAAGACCGACTATTCCAAATACACAGCCAAGAAGAATCATTTGTTTGATATCTGAAAACCAGAGACCAACCACAACAAAACAGGAAGACACTGATAAATTTCTTCATATCTGTTTGAATGTTGTCACATATGACCATTTTTTAAATTGTACATATAGTGTTAATTTTACTGTTCTTTGTATTTGTGGAACCAACTGGTAAAGAGTGGGAACTCACAAAATTCCTACATTTGGCAGTTAGGGCAGGCGGCTGCGAAAGCCGTTCTAACACAAAGGGCGGATGGCTAGTGGTTCATGTGTAGTCAACGTCACGAATGTACAACATTTCTGTAGAACTGTTCATCCCAACAGCTCACAATTTTTCAATCCTTTTTCCATACGGTTTGATTGCCTTAAAAATTGCCCCTATTTTGGCATTAAAAGTTTTGAAACCGCCTCTGCTGCTTCATGCTCTATGTGAAAGAGAGCAAAAGTGACTGTCCTGACGGTACAGTGAAGTGCATCAGACAGTATGAACATGCTGAAAGTGTCAGTTTAATTGTATGACTGCATCATAAGGACACACGGAAGATGTAAAGAACCCAGATATGAATCAAACTTTGAATAACAAATCTCTTCTTGTTTTCTTATTCTACTAAAGAGTTGCAGGGTACCGGTTCTGTCACCCACCTCCTGACGAGGACAGTGCCAGCGGGATGCCGCGTGGCTGTGGTGAGCGACGGAAGCTAAAGATAACACGCAGGTAAATTTTTCATGACACATAAGAGGACTGGTAAAAGCTTAGGAGCTGCAGCACCCGAAGTGAACTGTCTGGGAGAAACAATGCTTCCTGAATTTTGTACCCTTTAAGGAAAATACCTGCTGGAGTACCACTGCTGAGAAGCTACAGGTGCCAGTGTGGGCAGCCTTTGTCCCAGGTTCAGTGTCAGAGTCAAAGACGTGTAGCTCCTTGGCTCTGAGACACTCTGGTGTCCTCAGGTCAAAGCAGATTCGATGTTCTGCCCTTTTTCTGCCCCTAGTGACACCGCCGTGTGCGTGGATCAGGGCGCACTACATAACTAGCCTGTTCAGAGGCAGGTGAGCAGTGGTGCAGCTGAGCTGGAACGCACCTGGGCTGCGTTTTTCCAGCCCTTCCTTCCACAGCTTTTTGGTACCTGCAGGAAGAACCGCCCCAACTGCAGCCCAGCACATAGCGATGGCAGAGTGATGTTTCTTATTTGGTTTGTACTGAAGCTTAAGTAAAGAAATGGGTACGTAAACTGTCTCACTGCTCCTTCATCCAGTAGCTTCTGTACAAGGCTCAAAAACTTCCTTCCAGGCAGGATCCCTGGTTCTGCCAAGGCATAAGAACCCACCACTGGCCTCGGTAGTTTGGTCTAGTGGTGATTTGCCTCTATTGTGAAATCTTTGTATTGAATTTATAATCTCAGGTTGTATTTCTTAATTGTAATATGCTTTGCAGCCAGTCTCCTGGAAACAATAGGCAGACAACAATTCCATAATAAGCAGACCTAATGGTTTTTGGCATCCTCATCTGAGAAAAAAAGTGCAGAAGGCTAATGAGATTTCTGACAACTTTCCAAAAAGGACTGTATTTACACAGGGCCTGAGCCTGGAAAATGAAACCTAAAAGTGAGAAGAAGGGGGGTGGCGGGAAGAGGAAGAAACAAAAGACAGACAAAACCAGATTGCACTTAACACCAGCAAATTATTGTCTGTCACAAAGAGACTACATGTATATATGTTGCTAAGGTTTTATAATTTTTAGCTGCATTTTACTTCTGTTTCTACTCAATTCTTTTTGGTTTTGCTGAATGGTTTCTTTTTCTTCTTCTATGCGATATTCTGTGAAGGGAGGTTGCTGTGGTACTGGCAAGCCTTGCAGTGGGATTGTAATTAGAAGCATAGCAAAATAATTATTAGCAGAGGATTTCCATGGAAACTTTAATTCAAGGAAGCAAAACTCAAAAGCAACAATATGCAGGCCCAACAGCATAATTTGTATTTGAAATTTCAAATACAGAAATGGATTTTGCAAAAATAACCGGTCTTCAATTTTCTTGTTTCCGCCTCTCTTCCTATCCTGTTTTCGCGGACCTCATGCCTTTATTTTAACTGCTCTAGCGTTTGAAAAACAGGGGCGTACAGCAACTGAAAAACCGTGGTGATCTGCAATACAGAGCTTGAAAGTGATGTGCCACAAGACTGCAGCAAGTGTAACGGGCCCAGCACTGTAAAGCAGCGCCCCTGGAAGCCGAGAATAATAGAGGTCCCCGTGTCCGTGACCAGCACGAAGGAAATGATTTGAAAAAGTGTGTTTTAATAGTTCGTGCTGGAAGTAGGGATGTGACCACTAATCACGGTGGCTGCGTCAGTGCTCACCCACTCAGGCACCCAGAAATTTGGAAATGCCGTCCCTTAATTTTGTCAGCATTTTGCTGGCCCGGAGAAGCCCCTCTGTCACAGGACTTGATAACGTGGCCGTTGGTGAGCCAGCAGCGCGCTGCTGTGTAGAGAGGAGAACGGTGAAGAAAACTGATTCTGGAAACAACAGATTTTGACAACATGAAGACCTTTTCGGTACTTAACACTGAATTCAGAATCAACGCAAGGAAAACTGGCGCTGGATTTCAGCCATGTTTTAGATCAGAGGTGGAAATGTATTTAGCTGAAAGCAAGTACTAACTGTCCACGCTATAAAAACACTAGAGGTTTAGACACAAATGAGAGGAACTTTGGACTGTTTTGCCTATCTTCTCTGGAGACACTTGGACCTATCAATAAAATAACCTTCTCCAACAGAGACTGATACCCAGCAGCAAATCTTATGATGCAAAAGGAGGAACAAGGCTAGATATGAATGGCATTATTAGAGCACGGCAGTAAAAAAAATAAATGAATGAAGAACTGTGTGTGCGATTTGTATTTATATTGTCTCACTCAGTTGTCGGTATCCTGCTGCTGTGGGCAGCGTTGCCATACTCCAGCTTCCCGAGGCTGATCAAAATCATCATTTTTGGCTCACGTTACAAATGAACTACAACCCCAAATATCAAACGGTAAGGAAGGTCTCTGTTACAATCCGATCAATTCTTTCACACCTTGTTGTTCTTTGTCATCTTTCAGGAAACCACATGCTGGCAAGTATTGCGGTTTTTGTTTGCTTAGCCATAAAGCTGCGGCACGTCTCCGTCACTCTGAGTGCAGTTCATCTCTGTGTGTCTTCCAGCTCCTTCCCTCCCATCTCTCAGGACTGGCTTTTTGCCCCCCTTTCTCTAGTGCAAATGTCAGCATCCAGTTTGCTTATTGAGACGGACTGGCTCCTATCCAGTATGTATGCGGTTGGTGGCAGCAATGGAAAAATGTTCTTAGCTTTCAGCTTGGCAAAATGTTTTGCCGCTGACTTTTTAAGATCTGGCCTTACTTTGTAAAGATGTCATTCTTCTCAGACTTTTGGCAGCCCATCCATTATTACTGTGAACTATGAAGCATGCTAAATTATCTGCTAAACTTCTGAATCTCTCGTATTTTCAACAGTTAACTAAAGTACTCCGTATGCTCTGGCCCATCATATGAAACAGAAATGTTTTGAAATGCCTCTAGTTTCACTCTTTACAAAATAACATCACTACTGAGATTGGCCCCTGGGCACGCAACCAGTTGCATATTGATTACTAATAATGGCTGGTCCAAGGAAACGTTCCATTAACGTTCACTCATCTATATAAAATGAAGCAGCGTTCCCTGTATAGTATATGCAAGTGTTCAATAATTCTTTTTTATGCTAAAGTCCACAATTTGCTGCCCAAACTCACTGCGTTTCATCTCACAAATATCACTAAATGTGCAGAACCGCGTTGGAAACGAGCAAGTAATTGGTGCAGGTCTGCAAGAGGCGGATGAAACGTGTCAGCTGGGCAGGAATTCATCGCTGTGTGCTGTGCACTTTCCACGTCTCTCTGGAAGGTGCTCAGAAAGGAGAATGTGTTGATATGAGTTATTTGATGAGTCCTTTCGGGAACAATTGTCTTAGCGTTAAAAGTGCTTCAACGTGCCTTGTGGCCTTGCATCACCCTGGTGCTTTGAAACATTGCCATCTTGAGGACGTTTGGAGTGTACGTGGTGTAGGAATAAAACATGTAGGAATAAAACTGTCAGAAAATACTGGGCAGTTTCCTGTGGATCGCAGAGACAGCCAAACTGCTACTAAATCCAATAATCCCAGGCTAATTGGTATTCTCACAGTAGTGGCACAGGATGGGTAATAAATTTATCTTATTTATACTAAATACTGTTACATCATTTGCAATAATTTTACTGACAGAACGAAGTGTGACAACAAATGGTTGGGGGCTGTGCCATCTTTGTACTTGAAAAATAGCTCAAATTATGTGGGTACTAAAGGATTTGAATAATCTCTAGTTGTCTATGTGTATGCATGCATGCATAGATTATATATTTATAAAGCTGCTAAAAGAACACTGTATTTACATAAGAAAATTACATGAAAATAAGGATTGTATTTTTGTGTTACGGAATAATTTTTAGCTAAGCACTGTGCTTTCCTGTTTTTCTAACACTGAGTTTGAAATTTATTTTATGTCTTCCACTCAAGAAGCGTGCCCACCAGTTCCTTTCAGCCAAACCTAGAGAAAGGGAAGCATGTAGCCCTAAACCCTTAGAAAAAGTAGATATATGAAATTAAAAAACAAAAACAACAAACCACCATAAACCTGTTATTTAGATTTGAATATTAGTCTTTCTAGAAACCCAGGGATCTCATGTCCAACGTCTTCCCAAGTAAGAGAAGTTGCTTTTGTCAAGGGCTGTCATCATATACTGAGATTGCCTTGTTTGTGATAATGATTTTTTAATGTCAATTTATACCATTTAAAAGGAAACAGACCTGCTCTCGCGACGCAACTGGGTGTTTCTCCAGACCACGTCCCCGTCGCTTGGCAAGTTCTTTCCTTTGCCCCGGTGAGTTCATAGCCCTCGTCGCAGGTGAAAGCGATGGTTGAGCCCAGCAGGTAATTAGTTCCATTCTTTGTTCCGTTGGTCGGATGACCCAGCCAGCCACAAGAGATCACTAGTGAAAGAGACGTAGCTGGTTAAAGTATTTTGGATTTGGACTAGCATTGATTCATCACAATGATTCAAATGGCATTTTAGTGGCAACTCATGGAAAGACAAAGATTTTTAGGCTAACTGAAGGGGAATACTTTCTGATTTTTTAAAAAAATAATTATTTTTAAGTCCGAGGAAGACAGGGGAGGGCATAGAAAATGAAGATAGAGGGTTCTACACCGTGGCGTAGTAGTGGAAGAAATTGAAAGAAATGAATTTTCTGTTTGTCTAACTATCCTACCAGTGCAGAGTTTTCCTGGTACAAGGACAATTTCCCCCCAAAAGAGTGTTCACCGGTGCGTGAACCTACAGTTGAGCAAAGCCTCCTCGAATAGCGTGAACTGTTTACGTGCCCCGCAGAAGGAACTGCAGAGATGGATGCTTTGTGGAATGTTGTATCACCTGGCTTTAGATTTTCTACCAGCCGCTTGTGATTCTGATGAGATCGTCTTGTGGAATTTCCCACTTGAAGGTTTCTTGTTGTCAGGACATCGAATCTGCAGAAGGGGTCAGAGTCACAGAGCGAGACCATGTCTTTCACCAGCGGATCCGCAGGGTCTTCGTAAGGAGTGAACACGGGCAGAAAGGAAGCATTGTGCTTTTCCCCATAAAAGAAATTGTTCAGTAAGGACTCTGTGTCATAAGTAAAGAGAGAAGTTCCATTTTCAACAGCCCCTTGGGAGACAGAGAAAGAAAGAGAGACTCATATATAACCTTGTCTGCAGACCTATACCACCTTCTGCTACTGATTAGTGCACAAACACAGCGAGAGCTGGAAGACATCTACAAAGCCCTGCGGCTTCCTTCCAGTCAAGATTATTTTCCTGTTCATATGCAGCATCTTGACTTAGCACTAAGTTGGCGTTTGGTTAACCTGGTGTTTGATCAATTGCTTAACATTAGATCCAACTAATTGTGTAGTTGTGATTTTACATAAAGATGGTTTTAGATGCCTGCTGGCAAAATGGTGATGAAGAAGTACCTCAGACAGAGCCAGTTAAGCCAAACATGACAAGCAACGCAAATCCTGATCCTGCATGTCCCTAAATTTACCATCTCTGCTGTGGCCCCGCTTTTTTTCTTTTTCACTGTGCTAAATCAGAAAATTCCTGAAGTAGGAGCAGCGTGACTTCTCAGTGTGATTGGAATCCTGGAGTACGGCTACGCCGCGCTTGATACAGACGTCAGCTGGTAGCCAGAGGGTATTTTGCATCACGTTTCTGGCCCATCTCCTAACCTGCTGGCAGGAGGAATGCTGACCGGTCTAATGATGCAGGCTGGGCATAGCAGCCTAATCACTTTCATTAAATGAAAGCAGCCATTCTTATACACACACCTACACCCATACCCTCTTTTTTAAAGCGACAAGTATTAAAAAGTATTAAATTGTGATTTAATAAATGATTTTTTAATTTGTCAGCATGGTACTTGATGGAAACATCACTAATAGTCTGGAAAAAAAGATAGCTGACGCTGGCTATTGCTATACTTCTGTGCCACTTTAGTCTGGTGATGCTGTGTTCAGCTGACCATGGCAGATGGAATTCTGGAAGTGGAAGCTGTCAAATACAAGCTCTGACTCTTGATGGAACAAAGTGCAGAAGGCACCATTGCGGTTCTGTCTTCAATCATTCGGCTAGATAAATTACCCACTTGGGTAGAGGAGGGCATACTTCCCTTACTCCCTGCTCTTCCCCCAGTACTGGTTGCTTAACACAAACTTCATTTGCTAGTCTGTAAATCACAAGCTGGTTTTGAATTTCTAAAGAAAATGTAATAAGGAGCCAGAGAAATGACTTACAGTTAGCTCCAAACTCAAACACCTGCTGGGGACTTGCATGAACTGACATGGTGGTCTTATTCTTGAAGGTATAGTCATCCTCCATATTGCCATTCATTACCCCAAAGAGACCCTGTGTGTGATTCATAAACTTCTCTGGGAGCAGAACTGTCAGGGTCAGAAATCCTCCACTTCCCCTTATTTCCACGCCAGACCCAGAAGAGAACATCACTGTGATGTTCTGATCAGCTGTAGAATGGAGAAAGAGACCTAGAGCAACGAGAGGAAGAGGACAAAATAGTTCATCAGCCATAGGGAACACACTGTTGTGCCGTCAGTTTTAACCATTTTTCATAATGGTTTTTCTCCCTTCCACTCCTGGCTACGTTCTGAGAAGCATGTAAAGGGATGCCACCTCTTCATACCTACGACTGCAGTAAGATGCCTGCTACAGAGTGGTAGTGGGTGACCTGCAGCCTGTTTCACAAAAGGACACTGAAGGGACAGTCGACACGTATGCTTCTGGAGATATTTTTAACTATACATGGACTCTATCGGAATACAATAGCTTACAAGGCCGATATTTGTAACTAACCTTTCAGGTCCAGCCAACTTTGCTCAGAGAAGTTGACGACCTTCTGGTTCAAGAGGACCTGCAGATAATCGTTCAAGTAGCGCACTTCGATCACATCAGAGTTGTTCTCCTGCATGGCCACCGCGGACAAGCCTGTCACCTGAGCCCCAGTTCCTTCCAAATGAAAAAACAACCCCTCAAAATACCGGACATGACATAAAGTAAATATGGAAGGTTATAATGATACAGGCAACCCCCCCCCCCCCGATATTTCCTAAAAATAATTACATGTGATTATTTATATTGGAGGGAATTGCTAAGCATATAAGTCACATAAAAACCCACAGTATAAGCCTCCTACCAGTACAGTATATTGAAAGCAGAATGTTTAATGCTAAAAAAGTCTGGAAATTCTAAGCTCTTCATCCCAATGGCAGTGGCTGAACTATGTAAGAAGACCAGTTGATCTCCTTCTTGCACATTCAGTCCTGTGAATAAGGCCTGGGAAAACCAAAGATAATTTCAGGGAGGGCATGACAGAAAAAGGAAACAGAGTGAACAAAAATTTAAGAAACTGATCTTCAGAATAAACTGCTCAGTGACTCATGCCACTTCACAAACATAGTAAAATCTATCAAGGGCAAAGTATTTCCTTGATAATCTCCATCCTATACGATGCGATATTCAGTATAAGCGTTCGTGTCTACATGGGTGGTGAAACACACAGGCAATTTTTAGTCCATCCTTATAATTCTACCAGAAGCACCAAATCCTTGAAGTGCATCCCTGAGATCAGCCAGAATATTATTTCCTGAGGCAAGCCTGCTATTTTACGTACTGCAAAACAGCACTAGATACAGGAAAAGCGTACCAAAAGTATCTGCCATGAGGCTTTTCAGGTTGTCATAAGAAGCATGATCCCATTCTGCTGTTTCATTCTCTATTTTTCCTTCATTTCAATATGCAGGTATACGACAGCCTCCTCCTTACAGGCTGGTTTGCAATCTCCCCTTTCAAATGATGAAGGTCACAGGTACTCCGGGAAGCTGCTTCTGCCCTAGGTTTGGTTGTACCAACAAGCCAAAAGACCAGGATAATCAGGCCCTTTGAATTAAAAAAATCACCCCCTTAACCATCTTCTCACCAGACGTTCTGTACTTTTCTGTACTTTTCTGCTAGCTTGAGTTGCTCAGAAAGAGTTTTCTCACCTCCAAAGTATGTTTTCTCAGCTCCTTCTGGGATATTTTTCCTCTGTCAACACATGCGTGTGTATACAGCTAACACAGAAATAAAATAAAGCAGGCATACACTTACCTCCTTTCTATTGGTTTTCAGCTACAATACTATCAAAACGCAATCAGGCTGTTGACTGATTCCTAGAACTGACCTTTTGTTTCCTTATAGATGGGAATGGGCATGGAGAGAAATGAGAATAGTTTTCTTGAGCTCTTAAACACAACAGAAAACCTTACACTTCCGTTACTCAAACCCAATAAAAGTGGCAAATATTCTTTGATTAGGAAGTTATTTTTTTCCTGAACATTTTGTCTGCCTTCTGATTAGCTTCAAAATGTTGGCCTTTCACAAATGGCCAAAAAAGGAGAAGACTAGAGAAGACAGGAAGAATGCTGTGAAGTGCAAACCAAGCAACCTCAGAAGCTATTATTTGTCATCACTGCTTCCTCTCTTACCAACATACCGTTGGGAAAGTGTACTTGCTGGGTCCTCCCTTGCACACGTAGGGATGTGAGATCAGACTCTACCAACGTGTATTCTCCGTGACCTTTGAAGGTGAAGTTCAGACCATCAAACGTGAGGAAGTGAGGATCCCCAAAAGCAGATGCTGTTTTTAAAAGCAAAAAAAGAGAAAGAAGATAAGCAAAACCTGCAAGCCATTACTCCTCTTCTTAGCTTCATGAGAAAAAAATAATCTCATTGTGGTGATCCGAAGAATGGCATTTAAACAAAGGAAAAAATGCAAGACTGATCCATGATAAACATAATATGAGGGACAGCCATCACAACAGCACTGTGGGAAGAGTGAGAAACATTCCAGTTACTCTTGTTTTCATCGGCCAACGTTTCGTTGGCCAACATTTAGGGCTGCACTTGAAAAGGCTGTTACGGGCAGCAATGCTTACTTGGTAGATCCCCTACCAGAGTCCTTGCCATCAGGTTAGAAGCCTGATTTGCATGCAACGTATGGGGAGATTTGATCACGAACACAGCGCTTGCCCAGCAATCGCTGGACTGAGTCTCACCCTGGTCACCATCACTGGACCAGATCTTTGACGCTGTCTGGCAGACAGACTTCTCAGCTTTCCTTCAGACCTGCCTTGGCACCACAAACTCATCTGGACATCTGGACTCTCGGCTGACTTCTGCTGCCATCTCCCTGCCCACCCAGCCACGGGCTGGCAAGGACCTTGCCCTTCCAACTTGTTGTCACACATGGCTCCCAGCTCCCTATTCCTTTGTTGCTTCCAGACAGGAATATTTGATGGGGGAAATCAGGACAGACTTTAACTCTGCACTGTTGCTAGTCCTGGGAGAGTGTCGTGTTGTGTCACATCACGTCCTAACTACCTCTTTCAGTGCCTTCTGCAGTTTTCTCCTTTTGCCTGAAGCAAACCACTGCCTTTTTGCACTTTCCCTCTTTATGGGAGGCCTCAATCCTGCTGGACACCTCAGCACCCCAGCAGCGTAGAAGAAGGCAAGATGTGCCAACAATAGAGATATGGCAAGACTTCAGGACTGCTTAAAAGCAGGGGCAGGAACAAAAGTCACACTTGTAAATGGTAGAACTTCCATATTTGATATGAGTAGCATTTTTCAGCATAACAGCTTTTCTAGCTGTCGTTAACCATCCCTAACCATCTTCTTTCTGAGAAAGTGCCCACTGATGATGGGAATCATGGATATTGACTACTAAACTTTGGCTATTTAGGTTCCAGGGGTTAATGAGATGCTCAAGAGCAGAAAATCTTGCAGGACAATTAAAAACCACATACAGATTTCGCCACTGATAGTTCAATAGAAACCTTCCATTGGAAATTTTCCACAGGACATTGTAACCTCACCCTTGTCAACTGACACATACATATACAAATATATTCTAAAAGCCAACACTGCATCAGAAGAAGCTACACTCCATAAGGGAATTCTGAAGCCCTTACCAGCTCGAGGCGGGCGGTACGTCCGGCAGTCGCTGGAGGACCGTTTTTTCATATAGACATGACAGTTATCAGACCACAGGCAGCAGTAATAGAAGCTGATGACGTCGTAAAGCCAGTGGGAAAAGCCAGGTATCCGGGGGGGCTTCAGGAAAGGTGGTGAGCCCCAGTCGTGGCCTCGATCGGGTGTGCTGCCTCCCGTGGAGTCGTGCGTGAGGATCTGGGCCCCCGTGCGGTCGTAGCAGCACTGCTGTCCTGCCGCGTACCGGGGGCTGGTTGGGAAGAAAGTCACCAGTCAGCTCGGTGAAGTCCATTCGTATTTAGAGGTTACCTATTGCCTTTTTGTGGATATTGCTAAATATTTGGGTTGCCCAGCTTTATATGGTGTCCGGAGACGATACCTCCCAGGTAGACTTCTCCCCTCCCGCCCCTGACTCTGTTCTTATAAATCAGACCAGATGAGGGATCGGGAGGGAGGGTTTTTAGCCAAGGCAGTGAGGAAGTTCTGCAGGCCTTAGAGCTACACCAACATAGCACTCTTCAAAATTGTTCCGATAGAAAGAGCGCAAAGAATAACTTGTTGAACTTAAGTAGACCAATACAGGAAAGGCTTAATTAGGCCTAATCAAATCTCTTTTAGGCATTGGTGTTTGTTTTGGTATCCTGAGATTTAGCACGGTGCAATTAACTGTTTATTAAATCCAGGGTCGTAACTTCACCTCAGCAATGAGGGCCGATACCTGAATAAGAGGGAAACCAATGGTTGCTGCAAGCCTGAGACTTCAGAGTCCAGAGACCTTTGTGACTCTGGGACGCTGCTGTCTCTGAGGTGGAACAAGTCATCAAAAAAATGTGGTTTTAAAAAATTTTCTTTACCTGGCTTGGATGGCTCTTACACAATGCACTGCGCCGGGGTGGTAAGTACACACACTCTCCTTTTCAATGTCACAGCCGTAATCTGTCTGAAAAAAGGTCAACGCTCACGCTTAATGGGGTTCTTCCCCCATTGTCCTTCCTATTTTCATGTCCTCTCCCCACCCTTTGTCTCTGAGGTCTGTGTAAAGTCTGGTTGCAGCTGGGTGTTGAGCAGCACGGAATGATAAGAAAAAGTGAATTTAATACTGAAGTGATCGGAGCACCCTGTTAGTCTGACCTGAGCATCTTATGGTCGATTACAAGAGGCCTTGAGGAACAGATGCAGCTAGATGGGGATGTATAGCAGTATGTAGAGTATTATGATATATAGTATTATATAGTATTATAGCTACAAGTGCATAATAAGCACAGATCAAACCAGACTAAACTTTTGTCCTACGTTCTTAGACAGAGGCAGTGTAGTACATCGAATTTTTTTCCTGCATGTGCTTTTAACTGTATCAGATAAAATGCACGTTGTGTTTGGAACTTCATAACCAGGAAAGGATAATAACAAAATTACCTAATGTTTGGGGGTTTTTTTGTTTTTTGCTTTTTAATATGCATGAACACACTGCCACCATTTGGTATCATAAACAGGAGAGGAAGTTACCCTGTCTGCTCCTCAGATCAGCGCTGTAAGTGAAAGCGTAGACTAAATGGCAATTGATTTCTTAGCTTTTCTTGTCCTTGTTAACAGTGAAGCTGAGGAGGAGGAAGGAAGCCGGGGACAGGAAATAATGGATTATGGCCGTGGACTGGAGCTCTGAAGTACACGGTGGGAGGGTTTGCAGCAAGTCCTGACGCGCTCGGCAGAAGTGTGGGCTGCTGCTTCTGGCAGGGGCTATTGCCTACAAAGCCAGGCTGCCACCTCGTAGGGTCTCAAAGAAGGCATCCCTGCGCCCAGCTCCGCAGAGCTCACTGCCCTGCCTCAATGATTCCTGTCTACCGCTGGAACTACTGTCGTAATTCCCCGTTGGAAGGGGATTTCTACCTGCTGTGCTAGAGGCACGTTTTTATTCATACTACCTGGGTACGCTGTATCTGACCCTGCCATTTGACATGCTACTTGGGCAGATTTAAATACAATTTCTTTTCCTTGTAATGGCTTTTAGAGAGGGAAGAGGGGTGTGTGTGGAGTCTGGAATTCCCTAAGCTTCTACATGGAACCGTAATAAGCCAGAGGGATCGATTAATAACTCACATGGAACCTGCCAGTGTCAGCTCGTGCCTGTGCCAAGGTGCAAGGGCAATCTATAATTTCTTCCATGAAGTCTGGAAGCTTCTCCTCCTTTTTCTCCCATTCTACACATTTCGCAGTTGCCCATGCATTTGGGTCATTTCTGAAGTCTTGCCCAAGGTGCCAAGCCAGTGCATGGTCTGAGCTCCAGACTGCTGGAACATTGCTGGAAAAAAAAGAGCCAAGAAGTAGATCTGAGAGCTGAACAAGCACTGTTTTGACAGTAACGCTCTGTCTTAATCACTGACTATAATTACGAAGAATCTTTCAACTTGCGAGTTGTTATTCCTTTACAAAGGCAACTGCTTTCTTTTTCCTGCGAAAAGTTACAACAAATCAAAATTTTCCTAGTTTAGAAGGTGACCCGACAGCATGCAGCACGTATGCAATAGCCAGACTACATTTTAGCATTTGTGATTCTGGCTCACACGGATCTTTTTAGAGACCCATGACTTTTTCTCACTTTTGCCCTTCCAGTTCTCTCCCCAATTTTTCATGTGAAATGGAGCCCGAGTCCCAGTTTTAAACATCAAAGGAGACAGCAGCTGTAATCCAGGAAGCAATAATAAGGTACCTATGATAAATGAATGTTGCGATGTACTTGCCTCTGCCCGTCAGGATAGCTGCTGGGTGTAATTCTCAAAATTCCATAGTCCCACGTACTGTAATTTCCTTCAGCGGGTACAGGAATGAAAGAAAATTTCCCGTTATTGGGGATTTTTTTGGCCAAAGTATAAAGATATTTCCATTCGGCCGACCAGTTTTCTGAGTAACTGTCACCTGTCACACAGAGGAAGAAAATCGTTTCAGGTGCTGGAAAAGAACAATCACCACAAGACTGAAATCAGGTGTCTCCACTCACGTGTAAGTGAAGAGGGAAAGCTGCCATTGTTGCCATGAGGTATTTATACTTGCAGAGCCCTTGTTGAGCCATCCCTGTGATGGTGGGCCGTGCAGGGCTCTGTGTGAGCCGTCCCTGTGATGGTGTGGGTAGGACAGTGTCACTTTACCTGTTTCCTGGTATCCCCAGACTTCTATGTCGATTTGGGTTTCTGTAAGTGCCTGCTGTGTCCAGGTAAGCGTTAAGTTTCCATCGGTGTTGGGGGTGCCATAGTATTGCCATTTTGTCTGATTGACCAAGGTGCATTTTTCTCCATCTGAAACTTTGCTGTGATGTACTGCATTACAGAATGGAAAAAAGTATTAGTGACGCTTCTGCTTTGCATAGCTCTGACAAGATGCCACTGTATTATTTAAGATTTAGCAGTATTTCCTGGGTATCTTTTCTAACAGGGTGCATGATACAAAAAGAATAAGCCGAAGCTGAGAGAATGCAGCCCTTAACTAATGTCTGTTGTCCTCAAGTTATGGCACCATGATGCTGTTATTCTCTGATAGAAGCAGCTAGAAAAAGGGAGCTGTCTTGGTAAACCACATTTTTAGGCAGGATTTTTCATGTGTTAATGCTGCTGCTGCCATATAGCAACAGAACTCAATTGCTGTGAAAGTTCATTTCTCCCAATATGAATTAACATGAGGGCAGCAAGAATCACTCTTTCTGAGGTCAAACAGCCTGTTAAGGCAGCAGCAAAGTGCTCAAAAGGGAAAGGCTTGTGCCCGTGGAGCAAGAAAGAGAAAGAAGAGGCATACTGTAGAGTGAGGTAACCTGATAACCAAGTTCCAGAGTACGGGAATGTCACCCCGCCATCTGTAGAAACATCAAAAGGGATGAAACCAGTCTCATACAGCAATGGGGAGGTGCAGTGGACTCTTCCATCCTGAGCAAGATACCCCCTGGTTTCGATTTCCTGCTTGAACCTGTTGGTGTTAAAAACACTTTTCAGTGTCACTGAGAGAAGGAAAATTCAGAATGTCTCAGTTGTGTTTCATTAAGCAACCTTGTGGTGTGTGTAGATCGTGCCAAGTCCCGTGGCTGTTTTGCTGGTAGCAGTGAATATAAACTGGAAAAATTAGCGTGTACTTTGCGCTTATTACACCAGTGTGGATTCTGCTGTGCACTGCACAAATATACAACAATCTGCAAGCCTTAGATTTACTATTTAATTTCTGGGGGAGAGGGGCATGGTTAAATGAGCCACAAATAACAAAGGGATAGGAGGAAGACGAGGGTGATGCTATAGGATTAATAGGATTACGGGGTGGCTAACGTTGACCATTGCAAATTCCTGGGTTTGTGGGGTTTTTTGGCTGGTAAGCCCTGTGAACACAACAAAAGTAATTTCATGCTGCTCTAGAACTTCTGTTGCAAAGATTAACTCAAAACTTATTGCTTGTTATTGAACCATCTGCTTCCAGTTAGGGCTCTTGTCCGGTGCGCTCAAGTATGGTCCCAGCCGTGACTCTTCAGGGCTGATGGATGGTGGCTGCGCAGCTACCCCGAGTGCCGTACGCAGGGAGTTGGAGCCTGCCAGGACGCAGCCCCTATTTTGTCTGCACCGAGGCTTGTCTTGGCTATGATAACGTGACTGTGCCGGTAATTCAGAGTACACGCTTGTGTTCTACGGAATTAATGTCTGGGTCCAAGGTTTTCCAGATGGAGAACTAAAAACCCTCTCAGGTGCCACTGTCCTGTTGGGAAGGACTCCAAAATCTCACCCAGAACCTTATGTGGAAAGAATGTCAGGGCACTGGGGTCAGTAAAATTCCGTGTACCCTAGGTATGACATGTGTGACATGTGCCTAAGTGTGATACAGGCTGCCACGCTCAGGAGCCACAGCTTACAGCAAAAAAGTGCCCTACCTGCATTTTCTTCCTGTTGCTTTCTCATTCAGATTAAGAAATGAATACTTCATCGCAAAATGGAAATGCTGAAAAAAATATTGACAAGAAAGATTCCAGAAAAGTAGCTCTTTTAGAAAACTCACCATTTTGATATATTAACGGAAGAGCTAGCAGAGTAATGATTGTATTGCACAGTAACTCGACCTAAATGAAATGATCCTGTGTAGAAATACAGACAACACGCCTCCTTGAGGGTGAGAGTTAGAAGAACCCGTGCGTGTTTCAGGACTCTGACAACTTTATGAAGTAAACTTTCACTCCTGTATAGACAAGTCTTGTTTTGTGGTAATTGCCTATTGTTGGAAAGTGAGATGAGAAAGGTTCACCTCCCTTTGGCAGAGGAATATAAAACCATGGCCCACCTGCACTTTATCTCTGAAGAGGCATCAAAAGTTGTATTTTCAATCAAAAAGACTTTGCCTCCCATTAGAGATCCTGAGTATGGAGAAATCTGAAGACAAAATTCTGTATAATCAGGACAGCAAGTCTTCAAGGATTGGCATGTTGCCTGGCAAGAGCAGGTACCAAGCCGCTCCCCACATTGGTGTGCGCAAGAGTCTTGAGCTCCTTCTTCAAAGAAGAAAAAACATAGTCAGGAATGTTACTGAACTCTTCTAGATGTTCTCTGAAACAGAAGTACATCATCTATACAGACTACTGTAGATAAATTAAGTATGCTGATTAGGTTAGTTCAGGAATGTATTTAGGTGAAGGCTGTCATCACCTGTGTCTTAAGGTTCCTCCATATTGAATAGAAAAACACACTTATTTACCCACCAGACAGTACATAATTTCACCAACTCCGTGATATTTATAGATCTGATAGAAAGATAAATCTCCAGAGCAGCACCTTGGTTAGGGTTACAGATCGTATTTATTTCTGAGAGGAGGTCTTAGGCAAACCAGAATGGGATCCCGTCACTGTCAACCCTACACGGGAACCAATGGAATGGAAGGCTGGCGCTCTTGGATGAATGGAAAGCTAACATCAGTGACAAAGCGTGCTCTGATACGAGATTATGAAAAGGTACTGAAATGTCTTTTGTACATTTTATTTGAGTTTAAAGAAGGTAGCTGTTAAGATGACTAGGTACAGACAGATGACTAGGCCTTTGGCTTGGGTCTGGCTGAACAGGCCATGAGTAACTACTGGACATGACATGAAACATTGCTCAACATAAATAAAACAGCGGGAAGTTGATGGATGTTACAGTAACACCAAGGAAGGGCTGGATTTAACAAACAGTTAAGGGGGAGTTAAGCGAGATGGACGAGCTGCACAGACAACCGGGAGCACCAAGGGCCTTTTGGGGCGTGGAATCTTGTGAGGACAGCACTGCTTGGGTAACTATATCAGTAACACCATACAACGCTGAGACGACCTGGGTAAGTATCAGAAATTCTAAATTTGGACATGGATGTAGCAAAATTGGGACCAATGATGAAAAAGTAATTAGGGGAGGGTTGCTTATTTGGGAGGACACAAGCAAAAAGAAAGGGAGGGGTCAAAGTGAATGGTGAAGTGAATGGTGAAGAACAAAGTGAATGGGAAAACGGAGACAAGGGAACATAAAAGGAGCTGGTCATACATAAAGAAGCGGCTGGTCAGTAGGTTTCTCTGACTGAGCCCTGCACCTTGTCACCATAGTCATTTTATTAAATTCTGTTGCTATTTTCTGTATCAACTTACTCTCGTGTGCATGTGTGAGTGCACATGTTGTAATGGTAAGTGAACTTCAGGATGAACTAGCTGGTTCCTGCACTTGGAGAGACCCCGGCTCTCAGCTATTGACCATGGAAGGGACTTGACATCTGGGCTTAGCTCATGGGTGTATTTAAAGCCTGCGTTAGGTGTCTGTGAACGTGGTGGGTCTGCGAGCCTAGAGGGAAAGGGTGTGTTTGTGGCTTTGCTAGTGACCTTCCAGGGTGAGCAGAACTGATGTGCAGGTTTACAGGAGCGCTGGCTGTGTCTGGTTGGGTGCCAGCAGAAGCACTGCTCTGCGTTAGCCGGTGCGGCCCGCTGGGCGAATGTGGCGGGTGTAGGACGTGCATCTGCTGCCTTGCCATAGAGCCTCAGCCTCCGTATTGGCTGTAGCTACAAATGGGAACAGCAATATCCACATCCGTGGGACTGAGACAGGAGGAATTCCCTGGATCTGAGAGTAGAGCAGATCTGACTCTAGTGGATTGGGAAGGAGAAATCTACCGTGTCCCAAAAGCTGCTGGAACCACGTACTCCTCCAAGGTCGTTAACAATGTATGAACAAGACCAGGAGAGGAAGCAAGAGTTTACAGTTGCCCCTCATAGGGCTGAAGAGCAATTGCTTCCAGTTCCAGGTGTGTCACCCTCCCTCCAAAGGAGGAGAAAATGTCACTGAGTGTTGTTTGGGGGGGAGGGAGGGAGGGACAGGGAGGGCTGTTTGGATTTTTTTTTTTTTGGTAGGATGGAGAGATCAAGAAAAGAAAAAGGCAGTAAAATATCTGTCTGTTTTTCCCTCTCTGCTGGCCTTCCTCCTTTATCCTGGGGTAATACATGGGTTTGTGGGAGGAAAGAACAGCAACGGCAGTGAGTCAGAAATAAGTCAGCCTTGGTTCTACACCAGAAAACCTGCCTGTGATGGAGGTAAGATGCTTATTCAATATAGGGAGCTAGAAAGTTGCTCTGTGTCTTTAAAAATATTTCCTGCGTTCTCCAGATTGTTTACTTGCAGAAAAGATCCACCATCGACTGGCAATGACAGAGGAAGGGGCTGAAAATGACGCCATGCCAGGAAAAGCCAGCCTGTGTGCCTTTGCTTTAGCCCCTATGAATGGTATCAGTAATTTCTTACCGAGGTGTGTATTCCAAAGTTAAGAAGTCAAAAAAGTTTGTAGTTAAAGGCAGCAAAATTTTTGAAAGTCACTCACCTGCATTCCAAAGAGCAGTGAGGGTGAAGAGAACGAAGAAAGAACCGTCTATGCCAGCGAATTTCATATTTTCTGCAGATGATTCAGGATGGCTGATTGTGGTAGCCTTTGTGCGTGTCCGGGAAAAGCCTTTTATAGAAACACGTGCCCAGAAATAAACAAGATTCTCGCTGTTCAAAGGTTTGTTGTAAACCACTGAAGCAAAACAACTCGAAGGAGATGCTCCTTTCCAGAGGTCACCTCCGATTCAGGAAAAGATGGAGGGGGTGGGGGAATTAGTCACTCGAACTCCTACACATTATTTTAATAGTTACTTTTTTTTCTGAAATGGAAGGGGATGGCGTGTTGCTTTTACAAGCGTTTCTGCTCCAAAGTTCAAGACCATGTGGTAATTGTCACAAAGTGTATGTCTTAATTTTATTGGAGGAACTAAAACCAGTTATCAGAACGATAAAGAATAGATGCTGACAGTACAGTTCTGTTCAGGAGATAATGGGACATTGAGAGAGCACTGTCACTGCACGGTATGTGCCAGCACGAGGGTTGTAAATGAGAGAAGTAAAAAGCGATTCTGAGGAAGGTTCAGTTGAAAATGGCCTGGTGTTAGAGCAACGAAATGCGCTGCAGAAGCCTCCCGACAGAAGCACGAGGATATTCTGGTGAGGAATTAGGGCAGGGCTGACATGGTGACAGCCACAGCCTAACTGTCTGATCCAATAACACAACAGGAACTTTATGATGGAGGGGCTTCAGGGGATACTGAAGGGATGTGAGGCATACCCCACTGACCTGGTGTGTAAAATATCAGATAGTGTATACGATAAGAGCCTCCTTGCACTTGACTGTAGCTGGGTAGAAGAATCAAGGACAGAGGAGAGCCCGGAATAATGACAGGGGCGTCTTGGGAAGCAAGGTTATTCAGACCTAGATAACCGAACCAGTAAAACCATCCAAGGCTGCAATAGCCTGTAATTTTGGTATAGATGTGGCAAAACTGGGACCAGAGGCCAAAAGACAATTAGAGGCATATTGTTTATTTGAAAGGCATTCAGGTAAAGAAAAAGATGTGCAATGGCAGCAGTGGGCCCAACTTCCAAAAAAATGGAGTGTAAGGTATATGATCACAGAACACCTCAGGTCAGAAGGGACTTCAGGAGGTTGTTCTTGTCCAGCCACCATCTTGGTGGCTCTCTGTTGAACTCGTTCTAGTTGGTCAAGGTCTTGTGTTTGCAGAGGCCCAGAACTGGATGCAGTAGTCTAGATATGGCCTACTGAGACCTGCGTAAAGATGATAATCCCTTCCCTCAACATCTGGCTGTGCTCCTCATAATGCAGCCCAGGGTGCTGCTGGCCCTTTTTGCTGCCAGGGCACAGCAATGGCTTGTGTTTGGCCTGCTGTGAGCCAGGACCTTCGGGTCCTCTTTTGCAGAGCTGCTCCCCAGTCAGTCGGTCCCCAGCCTGTCTTATCATGAGGGTTTTTTCCTTCCTGGGTGCATTTGTCCTTGTTGAATTTCTTAAGGTTCCTGCTGGCTCATTCCTGCAGCCTGTCTAGGTCTAGTAAAAGAACAACAGGTGACACATCTATGATCGTAGGAATGCGAGATGCCTACAGATGATAGCAAAGCTGACCAGTGAATCACAAGTCCCCTGGGACAGGGGAGGAAGACCCTTGGGACAACCCACAGATGATACATGTGATTTGTGATGGCTGTGGCCACACCACCCTGGCTCCCACAGGCAGGGGCTGCAGCTGTGGGTGATGAGGCTGATGATGATGGGTGTAGCCAAGGAGCACAGGTGCTCCATTAGTACCAAAGGCCCCCTTTTCTCTAAGGGGCTGTGGCTATAGGGAATTACTCCGCTTAGGGTTGGGTAAAAGCCGTGGGTGGGAGGCACAGCAGAGCTTCTGCCAAGCCCTACCTATTGGGACTACAGGCTTGCGTGGAGGAGGTGAGTCCAGCCCAAGTATGGGGAAGGGGGTGGAGGAGTTTGTTGGGAAGAGATGGGTCTGTGCTTGGAGCTACGTGTGCTGCATAAGACAAGGGTACATGTGGCCAGGACCATCCTGGGCAACATGAGAGAGACAGTTGGGGGTGCTGTGGGTGACCCACAAGAAAAGAAGCTGAAGAGGTGGCTGTGGCCAACCAGCAGCCTGGTGCCACGAGCCTACAGCCCCTGGCACGCCTCAGGACAGGGAGGCATTTGACACCGATCCCTGTTGCATGCCAACACACTGCCTTCCCCTGTGTGCCACCACAGAGCGGAGCTGCTGGATCCTCAACACTGTCTGGGGCTCCCCAGTACAGCCCTAATCTGATCCCAGTTCAGCTGCTGCCTGCAGCCGCCTTCACCCCTGATTCCTTCTTCTGTACTGGGGCGACTGATACCAGCACAGGTTGGTTTTCTGGTTCAGTGCTCGTTGCTGGAGTAGCTGTGGTGTTAGTCACGGGGTCCGGAATAGCGTGCCCACGTACACACCGATGTTTAACCCTTAGCAAGACCCGAAACGTACTCAGAAGCAGTGAAGCACCTGGCAATAGAAGCCTGTTGGTTTGAGCATCCCGAGGGTATTCACAGTCCTCAAGAGCCTGGTGGAGAAGGGGAGGTGGGGGAAGGTGTCCCCCCCAGAGACTAGTTCTCCGGGAAGTTAAGAAGTGTACTGAGGCGTAGATCCCGCTAGATGCCTCCCGAGGAGCGGGGATGGAGCCCTCTGCTGCGGAGCAGGGTGTCAGCGTGTTGGGAGCCCGCCAGGGTACAGCAAAACAACAATCTTGAGCCGCTTCCCAGGGACGATAAACAGCACAACAGGGAACACGGACCACAGGTACCGTATCCCAAAACGCAACCCCGAGAACAAGTGCAGTGACTCTGAGAGCAAATAAATCAACATTGCGGCCTGTGACTCTTAATGCAATGAACACCTGTAACAAAGTTGTTCTAACGTGCTCTGGTCGGGTCTGCCGTTATCTCCAGCCACTGAGCCCCGTGTTGGGTGACAAAAAGGACTGTTGTGGTTTAAGCCCAGCCAGCAACTAGGAGCAGCTGCTCGCTCACTCCTCCCCGCCCTCGGTAGGGCAGGGAAAAAAGGAAAGGGAAAAAAACACTCATGGGTTGAGATAAAGTCATTTTAATAGAACTGTAACAGGAGAAAAAAATAACAACATTAAAAGAGTATACCAAATAAAATAATACAACACAAGTTGGTCTCACCACCCGATGATCGGTTGCCCAACCCATCCTGTGCAGCGACTCCTGCCTCCCAGGCAGCCCCCATTGATACACTGAGCATGATGGCTCCGGTATGGAATATCCCCTTGTCCAGCTCGTCCTGTCTGTGCTCCCTCTTCACTTCTGTGGGAAGCTGAAAAAATCCTTGGCTAATATAAACATTACCTAGCAACGATGAGAACAATATGTGTTACCAACATTCCTCAACATTCTTCTCATCAAATCCCAAACACAGCAGCTACTGGAAAGGAAATTAACTCTATCCCAGCTGAAACCAGGACAGCAGCGCAGAGGCGAAAGTACCTTGCAGCTGGGGGGTCAGCCCACTGCAAATGAGAGGAGTTAAAACAGTTAAAAAAATAAGGCGGTGAGAGTTGAGCAGTGCCAAGGGCTTCGGGGTGTGTGTCCCCTCCTTCCAGCCGGACCCGAGAGCAGGGATGCTGCAGGCAGCAGCGCAGGCAGGGGCCGAGGTGATGCTGCACTGGTGTCCTTGGGAGAGGGAGAGTGACGAAACGAAGGGAGCGTGTCCTGCACGGCGAGTGGGGTTCCCCTGAGTTACACCACCGAACCCACAGTCCCGGCTGGTGGCCAGAGAGAGCACCCGGCAAATGGAGGGACATGTGGCTGCGGGGCTCGGTGTGATGCCGCTCCATGCCTGCAGCTGTCAGGCAGCCCCAGACGGTGGTCCCGGCTCCCCTGGCACGTTGCCCTGGCTTAGCGCAGGGGCCAGCCCGTGCTGTGCGAGTAGCCCCTGCACCATCGCGAGCTCCTGCTCCACCTCCTGGGCTCCGCCGCCCAGCCCTGGCACGGTGGTGGCACTGTCGCCCAGCACCCGCAGCACCTGTGCCGCCAGCTGGGCCCGCACCAGCAGCACGGCCACGGCCATGTGCACCTTGGCACAGCCCAGCGCCTTCATCCCCCGGCGGGCAGCGGGCTCTGTGGAGAGAGTGGGCGAAGGAGCTCTGAGCACAGCAGGGTCCCCCCCAGGGGACCAGGACACCAGCTTGTCCTGGGGGCTTCACACCCCCCTGCTCCCGCCGTGCCGTACCTTGGCTCCAGCATTGCTCGCAGTACCGCAGGTCGCGCAGGATGCCGGGGCCCGTGGCCGCCAGCCATCGCAGAGCTGAGGCACGGGGCGGGCTGCCAGCGGGCGCCTTCTCCAGGAGCTGCAGCAGGATGGCGAGCAGCTGCCGTGCAAGAACGGCCGGCTCCGCAAAAACGTTGGGTTCATCCTCCTTGTACAGGCTGGTGGCTCTGCACGGAGAAAGCCGAGGCACAGGTGAAGCCAAGGGGTGGCCCCATGGCCCCCCATGCTTCCTCATGCCCAGCCCAGCGGTCTGGCAACTCACTTGTTGGCCTCCAGCTCCTCCATGATGCCCCTGAGATCTAGGACGGGGAGATGCTGCAGCAGCAAGTCGAAGGTTTCGGGGTGCTCCCCAAACTCTGCCGGGAGGAGCTGCAGGAGACCCAGCAAGCCCAGGTTGTCCTGCACGAAGACACAGCCGTCTCGGAGCGGCTTGCCTGCGTCTTGCCGCAGGAGGCTGGCGAATCCCGAGGCCTCGTGCCGGACCTCCCGCTCCTCGTCTTGCAGAAGGTGAATGCCAACATTTATCAGCCTGGGGAAAGGGAAGGGAAGGGAAGGCCACCGCAATCCCCAGAGCATCCCCATCCTGCCTGGAGGAGGCACCCCCAGGGCAATGCTTTGCCCAGGGACTTTTCTCCCGGGCTGTGAAAGGCACAGCCACCACCCGAGAGCTCACTGCTCGGGAGGGCAGGGACTGCAACAGGGATCCAGGGATCCATTAATGCGGTTTATTGCTCGTAAGGGACCGGATGCTTCTATTAAAATGCCACCCAGAAACTTTTTGTAGGCTGCAAGCTCTTGGGTGCTTGCGGTTTTTGAACGCGTGGGGTTTTCTTTAATGCCCTTGAATTTTTTGCCGGGGACATCGCCTTGTGCAGGGTCAGCCTATTAACCCGCAATGCCCCGGGACTGTGGGCAGCGCTGGTCCTGCAAGGACCTACCGCAGAGCCACGGGGACAAGCGAGGGACAGGCAGCACGCAGGGATCGTCGCACCACATCGGCACCCGCCTTCTGCAGGGAGCGGGCAGCCGCCAGCCGCAGCACCTCGGACGAAGCAGACCGGCTGCACTCCTCCAGCACCACGCACCATCGCTCCAGCAGCGTGCTGTCCTCGCCTTCAAACCTGTCAGAGGCCCCGGAAGGACAAGGATTTCAGGTACACCTTCCAGCCCCGTCCAGTGCTCCAAAGACCACCAGCTGCCCTGAGACCGCAGGACCCAAGCGCAAAGCCGGCTGCAATTTACAGGCGAGAAGTCGTGGCTCTGTTTCCAGCAAGTACTGGAAGGGTCAGGCAGAGCCTCCCGGCAGCGGCAGGGACATACCAGTGGGCGAGCAGCAGGCTGGCAGCACACAGCGCCTGGAGGAGGAGGTCGGGGCCAGGACACTCAGCCTCCACCATGTGCAGCAGCATCTCCAGGCATGCTGCTGAGGAGCCTTGGAGCTTACGGGAAGCTTCCTGGGACCACGATGAGGGTTCTCTGTAAAGATGCAGCAAAGCCTCAAGGTACAATCTCAGGAACTCTTTGTCCCTTCTCTCTCGTAGCACCGACCGCAAGCTCTCCTAGTTGACAACAGGAAAGAAGGTACATGGTTAGTGTCCCCGGCACCGCTGGGTGGCAACCTCATCACAACCGGGCAAGTGCCCCACTCCCGTGAACCCTCAGCCTGGGGAGCACCGTGCTTCTGGGTGGGCACCCAGGATGCCACCTGTGTGGTGCACTGGGGACCCTCTGCTTTAGTTGGTGACTTTTGAGCCTCATCATACCAGCAATGTCAGCCCAAGAGCCTTCTCCAGCTCCTCACACGTTCCTCCCTCTCCAGAGATCACCCAGCTCAGGATGGCAAGCTGGACGTCAGGATTCGGCTGCCGGAGAAGCGAGCAGACAGCGCCAATCTGCTTGTCGTCTGCCAGCCGGGCTCCCTCGCTGCACACGAAGCGGGCCATGGTTTGGTGGAGGACGGCCAAGCCCACCTGCAGGAGAACCAGGATCCCGCTTCCAACACTTGGCCTTGAGTGGGGCGTGTGCCCCCCAGGTGAGGGGTCCCCACCTCCCACCCCACGGCTCGCCACCAGGGGAAGGTCATGGTGGTGATTTTCCTGGCAGGCAGGAGTACCTGCAGCTCAGCACATCCTGGCTTTCCCCCGGGTGGGAGGCTGCCCAGCTCGGTGCTGATGGCGTCACGGATGCTCTGGGCAAAGCTGGGGCTAAAGGAGGCAGGCAGGAGGGCCAGGACCTGGAGGAAGGCGGCGCGGACGAGCGGGCAGCGCTGGGCAGGGGTGAGCAGCCAGCCCCGCGCCTCCAGCTGCAGAGCCACGGGGCGCAGCGCCTCGGCCGACAGCCTGCGGGGAGACACGCAGCCTCACCGCAGGGCCGCAGCCCAAAACGCTGCATCTCGGCACACAGCAACCGCAGGGGCCGTGGGTGGGGGATGGCGTGGGACCACTCACCCGTCGGTGCCCGGAGCGGGGGCCAGCAGCGCCCGCATCTGCAGCAGGTGTCCGTGGACGGCGTTGTGCGAGCGGACCCGTCCGGGTGCGGTGGGGAGCTGCCGGGCCAGCTGCAGGAGGAGCCCCCGGCGCTGGGGCGGTGGGACGACCGGCACCAGCGCCTTGGCAGCCATGGAGCGCACGGCGTAGATGGGGCTGCCCGCCAGCCCTAGCAGCGGCCCCAGGAAGCAAGCCGAGCGGCTGTGAAGCAAAAAGGGCACCGCGCGGTGATGCTCCGGCCAGAGTGAAACCCCACCAAGAGCCAGGGCCAGCTCAGGGACCGCAGGGACCACGTCCTGCTGCAGCAGCCCTTGGCCGGGGCAGAGCATCCCCACTGCCCCCTCACCTGCCGGGGCCACCAGCGCTGGGCTGCAGCTGGGCCAGGAGGGTGAGGACGGCATGGAGCGCGGGGTGCAGCTGGGGTCCCCCCGGCACGGGCACGGCAGCCGCCCCCAGCTCGCCCAGCAGCACGGCGCCCAGCTGGGGGTGCTGCCCGAGGAAGGCTTGCAGGCTCACCCCCTCCGCCAGGCAGCCCTCCCCACGGCTCCGCTGCTGGCCCAGCAGCCGGGACGTGAGGGCACCTGCAGGGACAGGGCAGAAAGCAGCGTCAGGTCCCCCCTATCCCCTGCCCGTCCCACCACACTTCTGCATCAGTTCTGCAGGGATCTCTCCCCCTCGGTACTCACTGAAGAGCTGGATGGCTGCGTTCCTCATGGCCCAACACGGCGAGCCCAGGCCCCGCAGAGCCAGGGCCACCATCGGCGTGGCGTGCCGCAGCACCGCGCCGCCCAGCCCCGCGCCACGCACCAGTGTCTGCAGCACATGGCAGGCACACACCTGGGGAGAGCGCGCGGGGCTCAGCAGCACTTGCGTGGGGAGGGGGCTCACGCTTACGAGCAAAGGGAAGATGGTGGGAAAGACGGGAGCCATGGGGCCATCAGCTCTCGGGCTCCCAGGATGGGCAGCGTGGCCAGGACTGCATTTCTTTGCTCACCCTGAGGTCTCTGTGCCAGTACACAGCCTCCTGCTGGGGTACCTGCCACAGCTCCCTTTAGGGGACCTCGTGCAGATCACCCTGTCTCCAAACGGGCTACAGCAGCCAGGAGCTCGGCGCCCGCTGCACTCACCTGCGGGAGGTCGAGGGTCTGGTCCCAGTCCTGCGGCAGGGCTGTGGTGGCCAAGGCTAGCAGTGTCTGGATGCAGCGGGTCAGCAGCGGCCGTGCCTGCGCCGGGGCCTCCCCGCTGACGATGCAGAGGAAGAGCATGGGGAAGCCGGCGGCACGGCGCGTGATCGAGCTGCTGCGGGGTCCACTCAGCGCTTCTAAGCCCTGAGGAACAAAACCCACCCGAGATATGGCTGGAAACCTGCCGGCTGGAGCCTGCAGCTGCTCTGCAGGGAGGGGACCGGCCGCGCCAACCCTGCCCTCCAGCATCTCAGCTGCCAGGCAGCTGGGGGGACACAGGGACACGGCCCTGGGGCTCCCCGGGGCACGGGGGGAACATGGGGCAGAACAAGCACAGTACCTGCTCCAGCATGGTCTGCGGGATGGCCTGCAGCTCCGCATCCGGGTGCTTCAGCAGAGTGGCACAAAACTTGGTGAAGCCCATGCTGCAGCCCTCCACCGCTCCCTAGGGCAGAGCAGCGTCAGGCCCCCGCGCCATGAAGGGGGCACCCGCCAGCCCCCCAGAAACCTCTTTGCAAAGGGGAAGGAGAAAGCGAGAAGACATGATGGCGTGGGGAAGGTGATGAGGTTTGGCACTGGGATCCCAGCCAGGGGCTTCCAGCCGTGCGCCACGTCCTGCCCCAGAGCAGACCCTGCCCCGCTGCCCTCGCCCTCCCTGCGTGCCAGTGAGAGTCCCCGGCTATCGGCCCGGGGCAGGGACAGGGCTGGAGGGGCGGGCATGGGACTGAGCCACCCCCGGCGAGACACGCTCTTACCCAGTGCCGGCACCGCAGCAGGATTTCCTGGAAGACCTTTGCGGCCATCTGCAGGGTGGGGAGCGGCAGGAGGGACCCCGATCCGGCGGGCAGCGCTGGGGCCAGCAGCAGCTCAGCCAGGCCCCCCAGGAGCAGCCCTATCTCCTGGGAAGCAGCAGAAGGTCATGGGGACCGGCAGTGGGGCTGCCCCATTCCTGTCCTGCCCCATTCCTGTCCTGCCCCGCCACCACTGCCGCAGGGAAGCGCAGCGGGTGCTGCTGTTGCCCCCCAGCACAGGCGCTCTTGGTTGCCGGCACCATCAGGCAGCGTGGCCAGTGGGATGCCCACAAGCACACCCAGGCTCCGCAGCATGGAGGTTTCCCAGCCAGCTGCAGGGCGTGCATGGCAGAGATGGCCTTTTTCCGAGGAGAAGCCAGGATGGGTGGCATCAGAAAGGAGCTATGATGAGCTGCAAGCCAGGGAGCCTGGCTCTGCCACAGCTGGGGTCTGTCAGTGCCTGGGAGCCAGCTGGGCTACATAAGGGCAGGCAGGGAGGTGGCTGCTTTGGGAGAGGGTGGTGGTTGTATCCTCCCTGGCAGGGGATGAGGATGGTCTGTGGCAGCTTGGAGGTAAGGGCAGAGATTCCCCATGTTTGTCCCTCGGGAGGGTGAATGCCCCCAGGGGAGCTGAGGAACCCAGGAGCTGGGTGGTGGGTGCCGTGCCGGGCTGCCCCTCTCCCCGGTGCCATGCAGGGGGGTGCCTACCTTCACCGATACCCAGCAGCAGGTCAGGATCAGGCTGTGCTCCTCTGACAGCAGGACTGAGTCCTCCTCCTCTTCCTCCTGCCCCTGGCCTTTCCCCAGCATGATGAGGGAGCCGATGGCGTTCCCCATGTCTGCAAACGATGGGGCAGCAGCTGCGAAAGGGAGAAGCCTGGTCTGAGCGGGGTGATGTGGGGCAGTGCCTGCGGGGAGCGAGGGGCAGAGGGAGGGGGATGCTGCTGGGGGGACGGGGGGATCCCCTGTTCAAAGCGCACACAAATGGCAGTGGCTCCTGTCCTGCGATGTGCCCGGCTCAGGACCACGGCTGCGCTTTGCCCCACTGCTCTTTCCGAGCCGTCGCTGTAAGGGCCCCACCAGCCCCCGCTTTCCGGCTGCTCCAAGCGGGCAAGAGTCTCGCTGCTTCTGGGAGGCTTTTGCCTCTACTTCTGCTGCTGTTCTCATGTGCAGTTGAGAAAAGGACCCAAACCCAGGCACTATCTGCTCTGCCCCTGTGGTTTCCAGGACCCTCTGCCCAAGGCCCGCAGCATCCTTGCCTGGGTGTCCTGCTCTGGACCTTACTCCCCGGCTGACCTGCCCGGCCCCGCTGCCGTCCCCTGCTAGAGGCAGTGAGCCCCAAGCAAGTGCCTCCCCTGCAGGCTGGGGGGCTGCTGGGTCGAGGACAGCTGTGACGGAGGTGTCACTGCTTCCCGGGGCTGGTCCCCCGCCATGGGGACGTGCTCACCTTGCTCATCGGCGCCAGGGCCTTGCCGACTCTGCAGAGCGCCCAGCAGGAAGGAGGTGACGTCTCTCGCTGTGGTGACGAGGCGGGTGAGGAGCTCCTGCCAGCTCTGCACCAACTCTGCTGCCCGCATGGAGGCGGCCACCTCCGGCACCTGGAGCAGGCACCTCCGCAGGGCTGCGATGGCTCCTGCACAAACACCCAGCTCTGGTCACGGTGGTGGCTGGTGTCACCCCAGCTCCGCTGCCCGAGCCTGCAGCTGAAATGGCTCACGGGCAGGGGAGCGCGCAGGGCCCCTGGGCGACAGGCATGCTGGGCAGGTGGAGCAGTAATTCAGGGAAACTGAGGCAAGGATGCAGCATCAGCACGGAGTTGTGGCCTCAGTCCTGCCTGTACGATTCCTGCCTGCTCCAAATTCCCAGGGAGGAGACCTACGGCAGGAGCCGCCCGCCACCCTGCCAGGCTGGGGACGTACCGTGCATTGGCGCGGTGGCTGCTGCCCGCAGCAGGTCCCGGCACGCCGCAGCGTACTGGGCTTGCAGCATGTGGAGAAGGTGCTGAGCGAAACACAGGCCTCGGTTGGGCAACGTCGGGGCTGCTTCAGCCTCCAGGGCCAGGCTCTTCATGGTGCTGCTGTCTGACCTGGGGGAAGAGGTAAAGGCTGCTGTGAGGATGAGGGAGTTTTCTGCCCGACTCCCGTTGTGTGGCTGCTTCCTACCCTGTCTCGGGGTCCCGCATACCAACCCTACCCAGCTCCCCACTGCAAGGCTACTGCAAACCCAAGCCCTCGCTGCCCTGAGATGTAAATGCAGCCTCTGGCGATACACAGCTGGGCTGCCAACATGGTCTCGGGGGCTGCCATGCCGCCATGGGGACGGGGAGGCCGGGAGCTCATACTTCTGCAGGATGGTCTTCATCAGCACGGCTCCGGCTTCAGCCTCCTGCACTCGCGGGCTGCCCAGGGCGTCCTGGGCCAGCTGGAAGAGAGCCAGGGCGATGGGCTCGGGGAATGTCGGGGGGAAGTAGCGGACAAGAAGCTCCGAGGCCAAGTCTCTGATCTGTCAAGACAGGAGAGGTGGGGGGAACTGGGACACAAGACGGAGGGGAAGCGGCTGGGGCAGCGCATGGGGGGAAAGCCCACCGTGTGGGGAGCCCGCTGCCCTTCCCCTCTGAGCCCCGTGGGGCCAAGGCAGGCAGCTTTCTCACCGTTAAGGCTCACCTCGTTAGTGCTGTCCTGCAAGCAGCTCAGCAGGGCCAACAAATTGGTCTGGGAGAAGAAGTCCCAGCAGCCGCTCTGCCGGGCATAGCTCAGCAGCGTGGCCATGGTCCCTGCGGCGGGGACACAGGGCGGTGGGATGGGGATGGGGGCAGCACCCCTGCAGCCGAGAGGCAATGCTCCACGGGGGCTGCCCGTACTCACGCGGGGGCTGGCCCTTCTTCTTCTCGGGACTCCAGGTGTCCGTGCAAGTCTCCAAAACTGCGGCCAGGAGGAGCAGAGCCGTCTTCTTCCTCTGGTAGTTGGAGCCCGGGCTGAGCGAGGCGATGCTGAGCTGCAGCAGCCACTCCACGAAGCCTGTGGGCAGAGAGCGATGCCAGGCTGGGCACCCACATGCGAATCCCCCAGGGCTGCGGCGGAGATGCCGGGGCGGCCGCCTCACCTACTGCCTGGGCGAGCTGCCCCGCTCCCTCGCTCAGCTCGGCACCTTGGGGCACCTTCCCTCGCAGCTGGGCCAGCGAGCTGTCCCGCAGCCGGACCAGCGCCTTCCTCACCGCTGCCTGCAGCAGCTGCCGGAACGAGGAGGAGTCGCAGTTGAGGTTGAGGGGCAGGAACTCCCGCAGCAGCCGCACCTCGCTGCCCGAGAGGGGCTGGTTGGTGCTGGGGCTGCAGCAGAGGAGACCCAGTGCCGCCAGCCGAACGCCGTCCTCGCGGGCGCCCAGGCAGCAGGAGAGCCGCTCCAGCACCTCGCCCCGCAGCGGCAGGGCCCCCGCCACGCTCTTCTGCGCCTTCAGCAGTGAGACCCAAGCCCGGAGCGACGCCGTGTCCCAGCCGCTGAACTGAGCGTCCAGCAGCGCCTGGGCAGCCGGGAGCTGCCGCAGGGTCCAGGCGAGGAGGTGGTTGGCAGCGTTGCTCTGCAGGATGGGCAGGGGGGAGCGGAGCGCCTGGGAGAGCAGCGGCAGCCAGCGCAGCGCCCACCGCTCTGCCAGCGCTGCATCCGTGCCCCGCTGCCCGTCCTGCCGCTCGGCACACTGCTGCCGCACCAGGGCCTTGTAGACCTCGGTGGCTGCAGGACACAGGTGGTTGGTGGAGAGGCAGCTCAGGAGGTGCTGCGGCAGGTCTGGGTAGGCGTCCAGCACCTGGGGGAAAGACAGAAGACCCTCATCTCCCTGCCAAACTGAAGCAGGGGGACTGATCTGGGTACAGACCACCCTGTGGTCACCCATGGCACTGAGCATCTCTGGTACCCCAAGCTGCTTTTGGCCAGATTTTGGTGGGCAAACTGTCAAAGCATCCCTCCCCACTGGCGGTCCCCAGGGATTCATCCTTGTAGCTGCAGCTCACTGCCCCACCGGGGATACCATCCCCTGGCTGGGAGGGCTGCCAGCCCCCATGGCTGAGCTGGGCAGGAGAAGGTGACAGGCAGGGGACAGAGGCTGTGCCACCCCAGCAGCAGTGCCAGCCAGGACCGAGCCTCCCTGTCCCCCCGCCTTCCCTACCTGCTGGCTGCCCACGTAGGGCACGATGGCACACAGGGGCACGTATCTGGCTTTGATTTGCCACGGCATCGAGACCACCCTCTGCAGCATCTGTTGGTAGAGGGGTCTCTCCTGGTCCTGGAAGTGCTGGCACTCGAGGTGGTAGATCTCCAGGAGCAGTCGGAAGGAGCTGTGGATGAACTCGGAAACCCCTTCCACCTGGGGGGAGAGGGATGGCAAGCAGGAGCGGTTAGGGTGGGCTTCCCCTCTTGCATCAGGAAAGACCCTTCACTTTCCCGTGGCTGTGGACTTTCAGTGCTGCCTGGTAAGCAGGGGGTTAGGAGCCGGGGACGTGGGGATGGCAGGCGGTGAGACAGCAGATGTGGGCAGGCTGGGACTGCACTGGTGGGAGGGTGAAGCACCGGGACATGGGTGTGACAAGTGCCCCGGCCTCAGCAGCGCGGGTGCCCCTGCCCTGACAGAGGGTGGCTGCAGGCAGCCGCAGGCACAGGGATGTAGCCGTTTGATGGAGCTGAAACAGGCAGCTCCGGGGTGTGTTATGGGCAGGGGAACAGCAGCTGAGCTGGGTGAAGGAAGGGGTGGTTTTGGCTGCAGTGACATGGGCCTTTGGCACCCCATCCTTACCGGGGTCTCGGCGTTGTCCCACACCAGCTGGGTGAGCTGCTGGAGCGGCTCGGCGTCCTGGGTCAGGATGCGGGTCCCCGTCAGGTGCCAGACGGCGGGCAGGCTGTCCCGCAGGCGCTGCAGCCACAGGGCACCGGCTGCAAAAGCAGAGACCCCCCCTGCAGCCCCCGCCCCCAGACGCGCCGGCAGCAGAGCCGGTGCGGGCTGCCAGGCTTAGGGACCCCGTGCGCAAGGGGAGCGGCTTCCCTGACGGGTAGGCAAGAGCCTGAGAGGGCTAGTGTCCGTTGGGACAGAGCAGAAATTAACAGCAGTTTCCAAACTAGCTACTGAGATCCAGGAAAGCATCTTCCCTGGGAGAAGATGAAGTGCTGCAGGGGCCCCGTGTGTCATGAACACAGGGAACCTTTCAGACCTCCCTGCCACAGTGGCGTCATCATCTCCTACCTTGGAAGCAGTAGTAGTGGCAGTCCTTCTGCTCCTTGGTCAGGGCACACACCGCGGGAAGGACCACGTCCAGCAGCAGACAGGCCTGCGGGAGCAGGGCGGCTCAGGGAGCGGGCAGGCGCGGGCTCTCTGGGGCCAGACAACCCCACCATCGGGCAGGCGAGGAGAGCACTGCCTGGCTTTTCTGCTTTTACAGCAGTGTATTGCTGGCTTTTGCTCCCTGACTGGAAGTCCTCAGCTCTTGAGGACTCAGGAGATGCTGGAGCTGGGCAGTGCAGGGGCTGCGCTCTGCCTGGGGGGCCGAACGCTGCTGCCGCTTTGCTTGTGCGGGGGCTACTTTTGGCACCCCCTGGCTTCTCAGCTCCCCAGGAGAGGGAAATCCCTGGTCAGATGTCTTTGGAAAAGCAGGCTCCTGGCTAATGCACCGTGATGAGCGGGATGTGTGGAGCTGCTGGTGCTGACGGTGCAGCCTGGCTACGTCCCCTGGGGAGCCACAGCCCCCGCCGGCGGCTGCCAGCCCTGCGCAAGGGGCTCTCCAAATCCCTGGATGGTGGGTTTGAGCTCTCCTACCTGGCGGGTGAAGCTCTCCAGCTGACAGCTGAGGATGTCGGTCTTGCAGCACGTCAGCAAACCTCTGGTGAGCACCAGCTTCTCCAGCCCATCTGGCTCCAGGACCGGGGGCACCTCCAATGCCAGCTCCCCGAACTGCAGCTCCCCCCCACCTGGCGGGAAATGGCTGCGTTAGGCAGCAGAAAGATGGCAAACCCAAATGCTGCTCTGAGAGCCAACTGCCCTGGCTCCTCCCAGAGTGACCGTGGGAGGTGGCCGGTGGCCACCGGAGCTCCCAGACCCCGAGAGTGGGACACCGCAGCAGAGTCCGGCTTGCACCACTGCTGAGCGGCACCATCTGCCGTCCCCTGGCACTCAAACACACCTGTCCCTGCCGTCCCCTCCGCCAGAGGCTGACCCTGGGTCCGGAGGGAGCACGCACCTCGGTGCTGGAGCTGGAAGAGGGCCAGCGCGGCGCTGGCCCCGCGCTCGGGCTGCGGGGCCGTGTTCAGCAGCATGCTCAGCGCCGTGCCCGCCAGCAGCCGCGCGTCCTTGTTTGGGACCTGGGCTTGCAAGGGAGGCAAAGGCACAGCTGAAAACACCATCTGAAAACCAAGATGCCATTTAACCCTCCCTCCCTGCCCACGCAGGCAACTAAGCAGGGTCCCTGGACACCCCAGACACTGGGGCTGCCTCTGCAGGCTCCCCTCGGGGAGGGAACGGGGAAAGCAGCCGGGAAGGATGGCGTTGCTCTGCTCCTTGGGACAGGCAGCACCTTCCCTCCCCGGGGCCTCACACACCTTCCCCCACGACACCTCCAGCAGCAGCCCCAGGAGGCTCTGCAGGGCTTCGCTCTTCCCCGCCATGCTCCACACCAGGGGGGCCACGTCCTTCGGCAGCGCCTGGAAGAGCTGGAGGCAGGCCTGGAGGAGAGGAGAGACGGGGGCCGCAGGGATGGCGGTCAGCATCCCTCACCTCCGAAAAAGCAGCCATTCCCCAGGGATGGGATGTCCATTCGAAGCGGCTCTGTGTGTCACATCCCTCCTGGACAGTCCCAGACAGTCCTTGCAGGGACTGATCCTTCCACCCTCCTTCAAAATTCGGCTCTTACCTTGACGGCCAGGTAGCCCCACATGCCGCCGGGCGCGGGCTGGCTCTGCAGCACCCAGCGCAAGGTGGTGGCCAGGCCCTGCAGCAGCGGGGCCAGGTTCTGTTGCCAGTGCTGCCGGCCCAGGCTGCTCTCCTCTATGAACATGCACACTGCGGGCAAGGGGACAGCATCAGCTCCCGTCACTGTGCCCGCAGCCAGCCCTGCTCCTGGTTACACCAGGGGCTGCGCTGCCGGTAAGCGGGGTAGGAACGGGGCTGGGACGCAGGGGATGCTTTGGCTTGTCCGGTTTCCAGCCATCCCGGGCGGGTGGGCAGCCACTGGGTGCCGTGGGACCTCTGCAGAGATCGCACGGATCCAGCTGATCCCTGCTCCCCCTCCCACGAGTGCAGAGGACCCAGTCTGGGCAGACAGGAGGTGTCCCATGCGGTGGTGTGGGCTAGGAGAAGCCTCCAGAGGGGAAGGAGCAGAGACTGACCTGACTGAAGGTCTCCAGGAGACAGCACCTGTGGGGGCAGAAGGACAGTTTGACCTGCGTGACGACAGGCTGGGTCTCGGTGCCTTGGACAGGACGGTCCTGCCTGCACCAGAAACTGCCCCAGCGATGAGCAAAGGGCCAGTGTGACAGGCAACCATGTGTCACCAGCTGCAAGCGAGGGCAAGCACCCAGCACCCTGGGCAGCCCAAACCAGGAGGCTCCTGTCGCAAGTGGGCTCCAGCCCCCGTGGAAGCTGGTGCCACCGCACAACTGGGGTGCTCTCACCTCTCCCTGCGGCACCAGGCCGGCCAGCAGCGCGCCCACCTCCTGGGACAGCAGGGCTTCCTTCCCCACCGCCAGCTGGGTCACAATCTGCTAAGAGACACCCCGAGTCAGCCCAGACCCCCGAGAGATACCAGCCGCAATGCGCTTTTAGAGGAGATCTGCGGCATCACCGTGGCCCCTTTGCCGGTAAGGACGCACTGCACCAGGGCTGTGCCGGTGGCAGGCAGAGTTGGGCAAGACCATGGCTTAGACTTGTGGCTGACAGAGCTCTGAAGCTGCAGTTGCGATACAGACCTGTTCCAGTTTCTGGAAGGAGCTGGAGCTGCCAGTTGCCTCCATCTGGAAAGCCAGGACGCAGCGGAGCAGGGGCTGTGCCTCCGCATCACCCAGCGCCCGCAGACCCTCGCTCAGTGCCCGTGACAGCAGAAGAGCCTCCTCCAGGTGCTTGTCTTTGCATCTCTTGGCAGTGCTCCTGAAACGGGATGGGGATGGCGGTGAGGATACCGCGGCTCGGTGGGGATTGGGGTGGGGTGTACCCCAGCTCAGTGGAGATTAAGGTTGGGGTACCCCGGATCGATATAGGTTGGAGTGGGGGTAGCCCAGCTCGATTTGGATTGGGGTGGGGGTGTCTTGCCTTGGTGGGGATTAGGGTTGGGGGCACCCCAGCTTGATTTGGATTGGGGTAGGGGTGCCCCAGCTTGACGGGGGTTAGGGTTGGAGTGCTCCAGCTTGCAATGGTCCTCTCCCAACTGCAGCAGCATTGCATGGCCAGGGGGGTCGGAGGGGAAGGGGCGGAAACACTCACAACTCCTCAAAGCTCAAAGTCCAAAACCCAGCGTGTGCTGGCAAACGCAAGCTCGGGGCAGGGGGGGAAGAGGTGCAGGGCCGGGCAGGAGGGCCCAAAAAACTTACTGCCCTGCTGCTGCAGAGCGGGCTTGGAAGGGGATGAGGGCAAGTGACGGGGGGGTGGCTCGGTTGCCATACCGGGGTCTGAGCCGAGCCTACAGCTCTACCTCCCGACCCACGCCCGGGGGATGCTCGGGGAGGACCCATGCCGGGTACCCGCGCCTGGGGGATGCCGAGATCCGCGCTGGGGGGTGCTCGGGAGTCCCACGCTGGGTACCAGCATCCGGGGGATGTTCAGGGGTCCCCATGCCGGGTACCCGCACCTGGGGGATGCCGAGATCCGCGCCCGGGGGATGCTCGGGGATCCCCACACCGGGCACCAGCACCCGGGGGATACCAAGATCCGCGACCGGGGGGTACGCCGGGGTCCCCACGCTGGGTACCCGCACCCGGGGGATGCTCGGGGGCACCCGCGCCGGGTACCCGCACCCGGGGGATGCCGAGATCCGCGCCCGGGGGATGCTCGAGGGTTCCCACGCCGAGCACCAGCGCCCGGGGCATGCTCGGGGGCTCCACGCCGGGATATTCCCGAGGCGGGGGGGGGGGGAACTCGCGCCCTAGGGATGCCGGGGTCCCCTCTCCCCAGGACCCCGTCCTCTTACCCCGCGAATTGCCGCAGGCAGCGCAGGCAGGAGAGCACCGGCTGAGCGATGCCCAGCGCCCCGTAGAAGGCAGCGCAGGCCCGCGCCTGCCGCTCGGCTCCCATGGCCGGTGCTGCCGCCACCATAGAGATCGGCCCGGCTCTTGCCGGCTCAGCGGCCCCCCCTAGCGCTGTGCCCCCCGGCCAGCCGGGCAGGCTCCGGGCACGGTGGAAGCTCCTGGCAGCGCTGGTCGCGCTGAAGGCTGCGGGGGAAGGCGAGCATCCCCGCCCGGCGATCGCCGGGCGGGGATGCTCGCCTTCCCCCGCAGCCTTCAGCACGACGCTGGATCCAGGGCAGGCTGCAACTCAGGGATTAAAAAGCAACATCATGTGAAAGCTGTTTCCATAGCCGGTGGAAAGCGAGAGCCCCCAGAAGGGCTGAAAACCGGGGGAGCCGGTGCTTGGTGCCGAGCAGAGAGGAAGCCTTGGCCGGCGTGAGATGCTGTAAGATCTCTGGAACGCCACGATGAAATGCTTCAGAGTGAAATAGTCTCGCTCCGTCGTGCCTCGATGCGTCAGGGGGGTTTGGTTACCCACAGCCCCCCTGCTACGCCATGGGTACCATCCCCATTTGCCAGCATCCCCATTAGCCAGCATCCCTATTATCGCTACGTTCACTAAAAGGCAGTGGAGGGACTCCACTTCTTCCCGCGGGCTGGAATGGCCTTTGGAGAGAAAAACAGATTTATTATAACGCTTGATGTTAATCATCATCAAATCCAAATGGTTTTAGTTGGGTTCTTTTCGCCACTTGGCACAGGGTTGATTTGGGGGTTGGACTAAATGACCTTTAAAGGTCCCTTCCAACCAAAACCATTCTGTGATTTCTGTGTCTTTATTAAATGTAGCTATAACTCCTGACTAACGCATGCCACTGAGCTTCACCCAGCAGCTATCAAGAAAGTGCTCCTGGCTGGTTTTGAGCTTGAAGGGTTGTTTTTCCCCTGGGTTGTTTCTCACAGCGGCACTGGGGCGAGCGATGGGCATCAGCCACTTGGGCACGTGCCACAGTGGCACGGGCAGGCCAGGAGAGCACGACTGAGACAGGCCAGCATCTGCACCAGGTGACGAGGAGGGTGCTGAGATGTGGCTCCCTGGGTGAGCACTCTGCTTGGGGACAGATAAGCCCCAGACTGGAGTTTTTCGCAACATTTGCCAGCAGCATCCATCTCTGTTCTGCTTTAGAAATCAACGTGGATGACCAAATCCAGTCACGGATCCAGGTTTGCCCTGTCTGCTGCCGATCCCAACCTGTGGAACAGCCCGGGATTTACCCAGGTAAGGCAGAGTGGTGTGGGAGGACAGTCACATCCCTCGGAGCTGCTCCTCCGCTCCCCGAGCCCCGCGGCCACCCCACAAGGCGGAGGGAGCCAGGGAAGCGCTGCCAAACCAGAGCTCCCCCGGGTGCAAGTGCCTGGGCAGGGGCAGGGTAAAGGAAGGTGCTCCCATGTTTTGGGGTCTTGGAGGCTCCTGTTCCCATCCCCTTGTGCTGCCTGCAGGAGGCAGGGGCGGGGGCGGGGGGGGACTTTTTCTGGTTTCACCATAGGAAGGATTTTTCAAACCCTATAAATTCACTTTTGACAAATGAACAGCTAAAGCAGATTAACCTTTTTGCTAATCCTCTATAATGGCTTTGGAATCTCCTTAACCAATAAGAAAATGATAAGAGCCTGTTTCTTTTCTTTTTATCTATATCTATATTGTCCTCTCTTGTCTGCATGTTTTTTTTCTTTCTTGTTTTATTTTCCTTTCCTTTTCTAATATGAAATAGCCCAGCGATCCTATCTCCTGGAGGCTCAGTAAACAGAACATCAATAATCCCTTTCCTTTATTCCTCTCTGGTAACAGGGTGCAGAGAAGTGTCTGCCGATTGGGATTTGATTACCAGCAGCTATCAAAAGTCTCTTTGTAAGATCTGGGTCCTAAATCCCATAATTCTTTGATAAAAGAAGTATTACCAGTCCATTTTCTGAAGTGAAAGGTATGGGAGGAATGAAAGAAAGCAATCAGCGGAGATCCTAATAGGCTAAGTGCCTGTGGGGCGGGGAGGCAGGGACAGGCAGGGGAGGCCAGGGAAAGGTGGCCTTTGTTAAGGACGGGGAATGAGAATTAATCCGCTTCGCGGCTATGATTATTACAGGCAAGAGCAGAAAGGGTCGGATCCTGCGTCTGCCCATGGCGCATCCCAGCCTGCCTGCCCTACAGTCCCTCTGGACTGGCACGGTGTGGGGAGCGGAACCCGGCCCCACATCCCTCTCCCGCCTCAGCGCCTGAGTACGTGCATCGAAACTGGGAGCAGTTTGCGATGATCCCTGGCGCTGGGGCATCCCCAGTCCCTCTCCGGAGCACTGACGCCTTGGCAGGGCATGTTCAGCAGTGAACGCGTCCAGACCGGGCGGCTACAAAGGCGTCTTCCTCTCAAACCTACAGCAAATACGTAAAGATTCACAGAGCGTTGTTATTATTTTTGTCGTGCCATCGGAATGGCTGAAGGAGAGGCAAAAAAAGGGATGGAAGAAAACCCAGTGGTTTGGTTTTAAGTGAGATTTTACAGAGATTTGAGGGTCAGAGGTAGAGCGGCCATGGGGCATCTCTTCCTGGCACCGGGAGACGGGCAGCGGGCAGAAAGGGAAGGGCAGGCAGAAAGCAGGGCCGAGGAGAAGAGAATGGGGACGGAGAGGGGGCTCTTCCCACGGACTGTTTCTCATTTTTGCATGATGCTGGAGGGCTCGCTGGGCTGTTCGGCGCGAAGTCACGAGGTGCCACGAGGATGTCTGATGTGCAGCAGTTTCACAACACTCACCTATGTGTCTCCTTGGTGTACCACGAGTGGGACTGGTATCTTCTCTCGCCTGCGAAGAAACGCCAGGCGGGAGAGTGTTCCCCAGTAAGCTCCTGAAGCCTTACCACTCACCTTGGCTTAACTCGCGCTGAGGGCAAGAGAACTCGGGTTTAAATTTTCCTAGGTGGCCTGAGCTCAACCCCAGGTTCTCTGTCTGAACCCCACCTACTCGTTTCAGTTACAAACCCAAGATGGAAGATGTCCTCTCTCCTCCCGTGGATCGCATCTGCCAGGCCTTGCTCTTTGCCCTCGGGAGTGTCGGTGCCAGGCGTCTCCTCCATCCTGAGTCACCGCTCTTAGCCGTAACTTCACCCCAGTTTCTCTTGCTGGCCAGAAGAAGTTGGGAATTGGCGTGACAAAGCTTTGGGGAAGCCCGGCTGCCCCCGGCAGCTGTCCTGGCTGCTCTGGGCTCACTGAACAGCCCTTCGCTGTGGCACCGGGACCACGCTCCTGCCCGAGCTGCTGCGGGATCCCACCGCCTGCCCTCCTCCCCTCCCTTCCCCACACCGAGCAGGGGTACGTGCCACTAAGCTATGCCACAGAGCTGCCGCCAGCTGCCAGTAATCTAATTTATTAAGGGCTTTGAATCCTTACAAAGAGTATGTTGGAGACATGCAAAGCATCTGCATTATCACCGTGCTTAGGGCAGCGGAGGTGGGGGAAAGGGGAAGGAGGGAAAATACAATTTCTCTGCTTTCAGCAGAAAATAAATCAACTTTCACAGAGAGTTCTGGCGCAGCCAAAGGCTGTGCTATCGTTAAAAATGATTTTTTATTAAGCTGAACTCTCTCCTCTCTCATATTGTATGATATGACAGCTCTCTTTTGATGGGAAAGCTTTCATTTGGCCAGAGAAAGGGATAATTTGGTTCTTTTAAGGAGTTAATCCTCTGGTCCATTTCCGGGCTGGGAACAGCTATCCTCCCCCTTCCTTGGATCGGAGGCTGCAGCACAATGGAGATCATAACCACCTCAAATCTACACCCGAGATGGAGAAATCAGATTTCCTTCTCCAGTCATTTTTGTGGGATTAGCTAAATCTTAGATCCACACTAACCCTTCACAAAGCTGCCAAGATTAGTTAGAATTTATTTTATTCACAAGGGGGTTTACGGTTTTCTTTCCAAAGGGATTATATCTCTCTCTATATATATATATTTAGGGTGGTTTCAGTCATAAAGCAGCTAGGTTAGAAGGAGAAAAAGTGTGTGTGTGTGTGTATAAAAGAAAAACTCGGCTGCAAGAATGACAGTCACTTGAAATGCCAAGATAAAGCAGCGATTCCGGGTGGCTTTGCCGGTCCATTTTAAAAGCTATGTGAGCCGTATTTTTCCTTGCGAGACCCTGCTCCAGAGTGAGCGCCCAGAGAGCAAACCCCGCTCAGCCTGAGCTGCCCATCCCCGCAGCCGCTGCTGCCGACAGAGGATGTCTTCGGAGCCAGCGTCGGGCACCGATGCCAGCAGGAGAGGCCTCAAGAAGCCGTGTTCCTTCAGCATTGAGGACATCCTCTCCAGCCCGGCAGAGAAGAGCTCGCAGGTCCTGGTCCCGCTCTGCCTGCGAGGCATCTTGGACTCCGCACCCAAGGGGCTGTGTGAGCTGGAGACCATCCCAGCCAGCTCCCTGCAGGAGGAGGAGGAGGAGGAGGAAGAAGAGCTGGAAGGGGCAGGTTGCAACTGCTGCTGCTGTTCTCACATGAGCACCCGTTCCCTGCAGGACTCGCCGAGTTGGCTGGGTGAGTGTTTGGGTTTGATTCACAGCGTAGGGCTTGTGGAGGGTCGTGACAATATCGCATCTGACCTGCCACCACGGTGGCCTGCTCAGACCTCAGCTTCGCTGAGCTCTGCTCTCAGCAGGGCTCCCAGGAGCAGGCACTTTTTCCTGCAATGTTAACAGGTCTTTTAAAAGCAGCAGGGGCTATTTATTACTGTGCATTACTGTTTTATTGTAAAACACTCGAGAGGATGATGCTTCTAGGGATGGAAGTTCTCTGTGGAGTGTGGGGCCCCATGGTCACGCTGCCCGTGCACAGAGCTGTGCCGGTGCTTCCTGATGACATCGGTCCTGGGGAACTTCACTTGTCCTTTAAGGAAAAGAAGCTTTGGCTACATTGCGGGGGTGGGGAGGGCGAAGAAAAAAAAGTAACGAACCCTTAAAAATGCAGCTCAGGAGCATCCTGAAAGTTCAGAAATCCCCCATGTGGAGACTGAAACTGCCTCGAGCGAGACGGGTGTTTCAGCCCCCCACCCCTAACACTGCTGCTGTACCTCTCCCCTTGCAGACGCCCGGTTCCCCTGGCCCATGCGTCTCTTCCACTCGGCTGTCAGGGTCTGTAAGAGCCCCCAGGGGAACCCGAGCGAGCTGCAGACTTTCCACCAGATCCAGCGCCGGACGCGCCGGCATCGCACCATATTCACCGAGGACCAGCTGCAGGCCCTGGAGACGCTTTTCCATCAGAACCAGTATCCGGACGTCATCACCCGCGAGCACCTGGCAAACCGCATTCACTTGAAGGAGGAGAGGGTAGAGGTGAGAGCCTGACACTTGGTGAGGTGCTGTTTGCTGCCACCCCAAAAGCACACAGTCCGGGGCATCGCGCTGTCTGTTTTGGGAGCTGCAGACCCAGGGCCTCATTTTAAAAACCATTCTTGGGTATTTGACAAAACACAGTTTCGGTTTGGTAAACTATGGGAGGATATAAACACTTCTGCTGGGCTGATTTGTTCTGGTATCTGTTCCCATAAACCCACGCACTCCCCTTCTCCTGGAATCACCTATGTAAACACACAGACGTGCCCAGTTCTGCCCATCCCCTGCACCCACGGGTATATTCCTCATTTATGTGATCTGCCTGACTTCTGAATTTGCCATGACGGGGTCCCAGCTCCCTCGCGCCCCTTACATGTATGTGAACAGGATTGCAGGGGAGGGAGTGATTGGATTTTGTATCAAGCTTTTATATCGGGAAATACAATGCAGCATCCTAAAGCTGACATTGTACAGTCCAGGAGTGTAACTGCTTGCGCCGCTGCAAGTAACATGTGAAATTCAAAAGTTCTTTTCTTGTTTTGCACTTTCTAGGTTTGGTTTAAGAATCGGCGGGCCAAGTGGCGGCATCAGAAGAGGGCATCTGCCTCAGCGCTGATCCTCCAAGGCACCAAGAAGCCCCCCGAGGAGAGCTGTTAGTGGTCGCATCTCAGCAGATGAATGCCAAGAGCATCCATCTCCCATAGCCGAAGGGTTCTGTAGGGGGTAACCTGAAAGGGACTAATGAAGCGGAAGGAAATCTCTGTGATTCCCAAAGGAGGAGGATAGATAAAAGCAGACATGACACTTCCATGCCCCGGTTTCTCTTCCAAACCTAGTTCACGTGGCAAATAACCCACCAGGCAGATGCTTACCCTCAGATGCTTAAGCAGAAACCGCTCTCAAATGCCCGTGCGGGGGATGGAGCTGTACCAGTGTTAAATACGTGTGCTTCAGGAGAAGGGGAGACTCCCCTTCTTGTCTTTGCTCTGTGCAGGTAGTATTTGTGCTTGCTTTACTACTGTAGATTTGCAAAGTATCCTGCAAATGAATGCGTCCTATTTTCAGCACCCCAATGGCATCTGGAGTTGCTTTTGGGGTTGGGCTTAGTGAGCCGGCAGTTTGCTCCTTAACAAAGAAACGCGGGTTTCTCCCTCCCGCCCGCGGCGGAGGCGATCCACCTGTTGTGGCGAGGGTCTGGCGTGGGGAGCGTTCGGCTCACCTCCACCCTGCCCGCGCCAGTCCCCTGTCAGCGCCGTGTCCGTGTCCCCAGCAGGGCCAAAGGCGAACCACGTCCTGTAAAGCAGTGAAATAAATAAAACTGTCCCGTCACCTCTGCCGGTGCTGTGGGGAGACGGCGGCGGGGGGCCCTGCCTGTGCCCGATGGCGGGGCCTGCTCCCCCCAGGGCCTTCGCCTGCCTCACGGCCCCGGGAGGCCTCCGCCTATCCCGCGGCCCTGGAGCGGCCTTCCACAGCCCTCCAGCACCCGGGCGGCGGTCCCGCTCCCCGGGGGTGTCTCTGAGGCGCCCTGCGGGCGGTCGTGGGGGCGCTGGAGGGGACAGACCCAACGCGCGGCCTGTGGGTGCCGGGGGCCGGTGTCCCGGGCGCAGCCCCCCGCGGCCCGGCAGAGCCCGGCCCGTGAGGCCGCCCCTCCGCCGGGCCGAGGTCGCGCCGTTGAACCGGAGCGGCACCGGGCGGGTCCTCCCGGCCGACAGGGGGCGCGCTGGCCGCCGCGTCCTCTGCGCCGTGCGTCTCCCCGGGGCGGGGCGGGGGGGGTGTCTCCCCGTGGCGCGGAGGTGTGACGTCACGGCGCGTCGCGCTGGCGACGGTGTCTGCGGAGGGTCAGGGCGCTCGCGGCCGCCCGGGTTCCGGTGCGATGGAGGCGGCGGCGGCGGCGGCTCCAGAGGCCCCCTCCGGCGCCGTGGTGCCGGCTGCCGCCGTGGGCGCCGCCGTGGCGACGGGAAAGGGGGCGACGGGAAAGGGGGCGACGGGAAAGGGGGCGACGGGAAAGGGGGCGACCTCACCGGCTGCGAGGCGCCCGAAGAAGATCCTGGATGAGGAGGCCTACATCGAGGTAGGCTGGCGGGCCTGGGCCTCTCCTGGCAGCCAGGCCGGGCGGCTTCCGCCTCGGATCGCCCCGGCTCGGGTCCGCCCGCGGCCGCTGCCCGCTCGAACGCCGGCCGCGGGCCGGGCCTAGGGCCGCGGCAGCTCTGGGGCCGCCGCTTGGGCTCCCACACCGGCTGCGGCGCCAGCTGTCAGCGCGGCCCAGCCTCGGCTGGAAGCACCCGAGTGCTGCCTGTCCGTCCCGGGGGCTGCCCGTGGCCAGCCCCGGGCCGAGCCGGCGCTCCTAGGTGTCCCAACACGGCCTTGCAGTTGTCCCTCTGTTTGTAGGGCTTAGAGAAGATCATTCAGCGAGATTTCTTTCCTGACGTGGAGAAGTTGCGAGCGCAGAAGGAATATCTGGAGGCTGAAGAAAACGGTGACTTGGAGAAAATGAGACAAATTGCTATCAAGTTTGGCTCCTCCTTGGGCAAATCATCGAGGGGCACACCTGCACCCTGTAAGAACTGGCTCAATGAGGCATAAAGGTTTTATGTCTGATATTACTGCTCGGGTTTATCTAACTTTGTGCGGGCAGTGCTTATCCTAAAGAATCAAGATTGACATGGTGTGGGAATTAGTATACCAGATGGGGCAATAGCCAGTATCTGATGACTGATACTGAATTTGTCTTTGATGTTGTCTAATAATTCCTTCTTGGGGGATGGTTTTGGAAAAAACAGCTATTGAATACCCATTTCTCATGGGCATCTTTTGCCAAGTTCCTGCTCCCTTGGGAATGTTACATGCTCTGATGTGCAATATTATGCTATCAGAAACTGTAAGCTATATTTTTAATCATTATTATAGTTTTAGGGGTTCTTGTTGCGTCTACAGACATGTAAGATTTTAATATATTGAGGACAGAAGGTGTTGTGTTGGAAGCTCGTGATTACCAAAGGTTTGCCCAGCAGGCATCTGCTCCCCTGGTGTATGTTTGCTTTCACTTCAAGTTCACTTGTTTCTTCTAAAGCCCAGTCCCTGGCCGAGCTCTCGCAGTGGGGTTTAGGTAACCAGCTTTCTCATGGCAAAGGGCATGTGTCACCAAGTGTTTCCCTTCTTCCCCAACTGCAGGTGCTGGCCCTGGCCTTGGTTAGGATTGTTATGCTGGCTGCTTGATTCTTTTGGCAAAAGCTGTAGATAGGGTAGCAAATATATTGGGCTGTGGCTCTTCTGTGAATTTTTCTCAGCAGGAGAAAAATAATGTCTTAGATGAGAGCAAAATCTTGTTCTGTGGTTGAGACAGAATAGAATATTTTGGTGTCTTTTCATAATTTTTTAATTAAATTGTTTTTCTTTTGATATGTTTTCTGTGACTTGTTTGGCACCATTTCTGTGGTAGAAGATGTCACAAGTGTCCCGTTCTGTGCTCTAGTAACCATGTGAACCTTTTCTTTTCTGTCACAGATGTTACTCCAGCCACATTTGAAACCCCAGAAGTGCATCCAGGTGGCCTTCCACTGGGGAATAAATCCAAAGCTGGCATCAAAGCTGCAGAGGAAGGTAGGAGAATGATGTTTCTCTTGCTGAATTCTTCAGCAGCAGAAAAATACTTTTGTGAGCTCCTTCTCCTGTAAGGGATTTGGCTATTTAGCAGATATTTAAGCAGTTTCCTTTAACCTTTTAGTAGGTGAAAATGATCACTTCGAAGTTGAACTTGACCTAGCGTTTTACATCATGTGTGTGAATTCACAATTATGGGTCTCTTTATGGCTGTGTAAATTCTTAACTCTGTTGATCTCTTTGAAGGCAGTAAATTTTTCCTGTGTCCCTGAAATTAATTCTGTAAGTAAACAAAGATTGTAGGGACGGAGCTATTCATATAGTATATTAGAAATGTCTGCTAGGAGCTGGCCACTTAACGCATTTTCCCTTTAAAACAAGTAGCTATAAATGCAATAAAAGGTTCTATGTGAAAATTGGTAATACATCTTCCAAAAAATAATTTATTACGGGACTGCTCTGCGTGTATATATTTTTTTCACCAAGCTTCATGTTAATTATTAGTGGGTCGGTAGAAGTTTCACTGTCAGAAGGGATTAAGAGTTACATATAGTGCTTTCATAGAAAGGGAGGTATTGAACTTTCTCAGCCTTCTTCCCTCCTCTTGTTAGGAGAAGCAGAAAAAGATGATAAAGACACACTTCCCAGTCTGGACAGCTTCTTAGCAAAACACACGAGTGAAGATAATGCTTCGTTTGAGCAGATCATGGAAGTGGCCAAAGAGAAGGAGAAAATCAAGCACGCTTGGCTGTACAGTGCAGAAGAGGAGTACACACAGGTAGGGAAATGGCTCAGCTCTACCTCTGCTCTTCCAAAGTGATGCAACGGGGAAATACCATTTTACTGTATTTCTTTCTTGTTTGATTAAACAGAGTATTATCTTACCTTCTGTTTTCAAATCCTGCTGTAAATACAGATGAGAATTCATCGATTCTGAGCATGGGGTTATTGCATTAGACTGGTGAATTACTCTTATTACTGAATAAGAATAGAGAGGTCTTGATTTTGAATAACAGGTGCATGGGGTGGGTGATCACATCTAAATCTGAGCTAATCCTGGGTTTCCTGCGTTCTGTGACAGCTCATTGCTTCTTTTTGCAGTCCTGTTTTTTCCTCATCTATAATGCAAGACCAGTGTTGACACAGTCACTGGGCATCTGTCTCTTCCTAAAGCTTTGAGACTGTGAAGCATTGCACTAAGTGCAAGTATTGCTGTTTTTGGCAGTCTCTTCCATAAGCAGCAATACCAGGGAGAACAGCTGAGAGCAGTTCATCCATTGTTCATCCATCAGCCTTTTGTTATTTGGAGTTAGATTTTTTTTTTTATCTCATTTCAGTTTTCTGGTTTTATTATCAGTAATAATCCATTCAGCTGCCAAAGTAAAGTACTGTCCATAGTATGTCTGGCTGTGCTGTCTTCCTTGGCTAGCTTCGTGGGAGGTTCAGGAGCTCTTCTGGGGCTGCCATGTCAATCTTTCTCCATCAGCAGTGAGCAGCTGGCGCTGTTGCCAGATGCGTCAGTGATGGATGTGAGCTGCAGTGCCTTGTAATGAAATTTGGCACTGACGCATGAGTGCTTACTGCTGTTGTTGTGAGTGAGTGTTTGTTTTTATCCCAGCTAATGTAAACACTTGGAGTCTATTACAATAAAAATGCCCTCTGTGACTCCTTATGCATCTTCGTTGCTCAAGTGCTTTCATCCAGAATTAAAGGGTACAGAGCAGGAGAATGTTCCCAAAGCACGGGGGTTGTTTCAGGTGAAGGTGAAGTTGCCAGAGCCGGTCTTGTGCTGATGTTGTGTGTCTTCCTGTCAGCCAGCCCCCTGCTCAGACCTTGCATTTCCTTGCACAACATGCCCGTTTGTGTAGCAGACAACTTCACTATGCTTCATTTAACGTTTTCAGTGATAATACTGCTATTTAAATGTATGTGGACAATACCTATTAAAGACAATGTCAGTTGATGTCTCTAATATATAGCGTCTGGCAGTAATTGTCTAGTTTAATTAGTGTGAGTATTTTAAAATGGCATAACTTATTGGTGGCTGACTGCATTGTATTAGTTTCTTGGTGGTATCAGTGGCACTAGGAAGCTGATAACAGCACATGAGTAATCGTGTGAATATATCAAATGCTTCCATACCTCTACTGCCAATGGAAATGTTTGAAAACTCTGACTAAGTATTGAAGCAGTGTTTGTTCTTTTGTTACTGCTTGCCTCAGCTAATACAGTTTGCATGAGACTAGGCTGGTACAAATACTCTCTCAAGATTATGTGCCAAGACCTTGTAGACTGCCTTTATATTAGATATAACCATCGTATGTTACTCTTCCCTTACTTAGCACTGAATGCTTCATTTGAATTTTGATTAGTAGAGAAAAAACAGAAAAACGTTTGAACCATCAAAAGTGTTGTCACAAGATGTAATAAAAAAGTCATAAACATCATCTTTCTGAGAAGTTAGTTCTCACTTGATTTTATACCAGAACTGCATACAGAGTTGTTGTTTGCAAGCTCCCCCGGGAACAGGATGGTTTCTCAAGTGCCACTTGCCCGAGAGAGTGTGCTTCTGCCATGCCAGATGCAGAGTGTGCCAGGGCAGGTAGCTGAGCTCATGATTGAGCTCTCCAAGTTGTGTATGCCTGATTAAAAGATCACAGGAGTCTTTCAGACCTGTTTTTATTTTTTTTTCCCTTTTTTAATGTGGGTTGTCTTTTTTTTTTTTTTTTCCATCACCCTTTCAGCGACACAATGAGAACCTGGCACTTCCTTCAGCAGAGCAACAAGCTCTGGAGAATGTGAAAGCTGGACTGGAGACCTGGGAGTACACGGCTCGAAACACCCTCATGTATTATCCAACAGGTGAGGTGTGCGGGTTTCTCAGGAGAGGCTTTGGTTCTAGGCGGGGGTTGACTCCAAACAGTGCTTACGGCACTTCTGTAGATGGCCAAGGAGCTCTTACTGGTAATACTGCACTTTTTCTTCAGTGAAGTTCATATATATATAAAGTTGTTAAGAAGTTTTTCATTTTTTTTCTTTTCTTTATTTGAACCTTGCTCCTTTCCCTCTGATAGCAAAGTTTGATCATGTTCTATTTGTCACTGAGAAGCACGTTATCTGTACTACAGAAGCACTTGTATCAGGAGCCAAAGCTCTTTCCAGTTTGGTCTGTCTTATTTATGAGCATTTTCTTGTCATCTTTATTCATTCTTTGCTTCTACTCAAACGGTGCTGCTTGGGCTTGTTTGGCCCTTGGTTGCTGTAGAAAACTGTATCATTTGGTAAATGCAGTTTTCTTTTTGGGTATAAATGTACAATTGATAATTTCTGCAAAACAGTGAAGTAGAGAAAAGAAAGTCGTGTTGACTGTTTTAAAAAAATATTAAAATCTGATCTTAATTTATACATTTCAGGTGTTACAAAGCATATGTCTTGTGCAAATATTGTTTTAAATTGCTAGAGATACACATTGCCATTGCTGATGGATTCTGTGTTGTGCAGGAATGTGTGGCAAGTGTCGTGTTGGTCGGGAGCTTTAGAGCACGCTGCCCGGTGTTACCTGAGCCTTTCCTTAAAACCTTTCTGCTTTTCAAGGTGTACCTGATGAGGATGATGTATTCAAGAAGCCCAGGGAAGTTGTCCATCGAAACACCCGTTTTGTGAAGGACCCTTTTAGCCAAGCTGTGAGCAAATCACAGCTCCAGCAAGCTGCAGCCCTCAATGCTCAGGTTGGATAATTTTCCTTCTTCTGACTAAAACCTCGTTAGACTCTACCCTCTGGTGTTGTTTATCAACCAGGAGAACTCTGTGTGTGCTAGATCCAGCTGACTCACACCTTTCTCCATATGAGTGACATTTGTCTTTTTTTATTTCAGTACAAACAGGGCAAAGTGGGGCCAGATGGGAAAGAACTGATACCCCAAGAGTCTCCAAAAGTGAATGGATATGGATTTGTGGCTACCCCCTCTCCTGCGCCTGGTAAGAGGGTTTTCTTATTTTTTCTGATGTAAGAGAACTGCTACTGCACTTATTTTGATGCTCTGTCTGTTCAACACTGGGGTGTCGTTGGTTTAGAGAAGGAAGTAAACCTTCTACCTGTACATGCTTCATGAGCTGATGACTTTCTTGTGTACTGTGTGTGCCAGCTTGATGCAGTGCTTAAACGCTAGTGCAATACGCTGGCAAGAGAAGTCACGCTGTACCCGAGAGGCTCGGAGCAAGCTGCTGTGCAATTGCTTAGGAATCACCTAGAGGGCGGTGAGCCTTCCTAGGCAACTGGGGTGCTGTGGCTGCGTGTTTTAGCCCTGGGTGGGGCTTCTCTAGAGCTTAAAGATAAGAATTCAAACATTTCACTAACATTAAAATTCCAATGAGTTCAGGCGCTTATTTTTCAAAATGAGGAGCATTCTTGTCAGTGTCTCCAGTAGTTTGCTGAGTGATGGTACAGCCTGGCTCAGGGGGATGTGGCATATCTCACTTCCTTCGCAGTGTAACCCGCTGTTTTCCTCCAGGTCTACTGCTCTCTAGGTTCTTCCTTTGTCTGAAGACACTTCTGTATTATAGATTCCTTTTGTTCAAATGTATTAGCCACGGGATACTTTCAGTTAGAACAAACTGATTATTTTTCTTCCAGTTGAAATGTGGCATCTGAATTTTTGGCTGTTTTTTACCAGGCATTATGTTTCCCTGTCTTTTGTTATTATGCTAAAAGGTGAACATGCTGAGCCTTTTCCTGTGGAAAGCCTGTAGGTGGCGTTTGGAGCCCACCTCCTTTCTCCCTTGTAAATGCCTCTTCCAAACCCTGGACAGCAGGATTTTCTGGCCAGTGACTTACTTGGGCTCTTTGTTTCCCTGCTTTTAAACCGTTCCCCATGTTGAAGGAGCTTTCATACAATAGCAAAGGGGAAGACTAGTACTGTAGAGGGGAAAAATATAAGTGTCACAAAGCAAAAGCTCACCAAATGGAAAAATAAACACATGGAAAGGACAGAGCTGGAGTGTTGTAACCTAGAGGGTGACACAGCCACAGGCAATCCTGTGAGTTTAAGGTCATGCCCTTTTAATGGGAACCACATTTCAACATTGACTGTGATTTCCCCTGCAGCGGAGGAGCTCCTTTGTGTGTTGATGAATTTGCTGCATTTCATAATTTGCTTCTGTGGATTTTTTGTGGTGATCAAATAGTCAGATGTCTTACACGAGCATGACTTTTAAAATTTGTTTTTAGGTGTGAATGAGTCTCCTTTTATGACATGGGGTGAAATCGAAAGCACCCCGTTGCGTCTAGAAGGGTCAGAAACGCCGTATGTGGACAGAACACCTGGACCAGCCTACAAGGTATTTCCTGTCGGGAGTCAGCATGTCATTCTTTTCGTGGGGGGAGGACTAAGAAGGGAAAGGCAAGTGAGTAACTAATAGATTAACATTGTTGTGGGAGTGTGACGCATGTCTGGGCTGTGTTCCCTGTCCTTGAGACTAATAATCTAGGTTCTGCTTGGAGGGTGGAGGTGGGCATGGCTCTACTTGAAAGCTACTTGGTGGAAGATACGCGAGGTGGAACACACGCTGTTGGCAGGAGAGTGAGACTCGATATTTGGTGGTGGGCCCAGACAGAGGGGCTTTCAGAGGAAGCCGAAGAGACGCCTGATTTCTCTGATTTTGAATATATGAATGAATAATTGTTGGATTTCCCTCTGTCTTGCTCTTCTGGCTGTCACAGCCTGAGGCAGGTGTATCGCTTGAGAGTAGAAAAGGTGCTCTGGCTTTGCTTATAGCACCTGACCCTGCATGCCACCTGTCCCCTGCTGGTGTCATTGAATGTGAGCTGTCTGAGACTTAGTTTAAGAAAGGTGTAATTTGCTCTATGTGCCTCTGTTTCGTCAGACTCTGAAGCCCTTGACTGGTTCTCCTGCTGTTTAGCAATGTCTCTGTTTGCCTGAGAGCTGGCTGGCTACCGGCCAGGCCAGGCCAGACGCAGGTGACATTGTTTGTCTAGAAGAGACAGCAGGAGGAAATGCCAGAGATAATGGCTGCTTCCTTCACTGAACTGGTTTTACCATTTTCATTACTTGCTAAGGCAGGTTGGAGGTGTCCGTGTCCCCTCTGGCTTTCATACAGCAGCAGAGGGGTGTGGGCTGACCCCACGTCTCCCCGGTTTAGATCCCTTTAGGCTGGAATCCAACTGTGAAGGTGCTTTGACTCATTTATGCAGCACTCGTATGAGTGCCTTTGCGAGTGAACTCTGTGATGCGTTTATAGATCCTGGAGCCTGGGCGCCGTGAGAGGTTAGGACTCAAGATGGCCAATGAAGTGGCAGCTAAAAACCGAGCAAAGAAGCAGGAGGCCCTTCGAAAAGTGACAGAAAACTTGGCCAGGTGAGACTTCTCTTCTGACAGGAGGATTGGGGGTGGGTATTTTCTCATGAGATTTAAATCAACAAATGATCAATGTACTGGATGCTGGAAGAAATGCAGTCAGACTAAAAGTTTCTGGAAACCAGTGGCTGTCCCTGATACTCCCTCTTGTCAACATTCTGTTCTGCCCTGCAGCCACCCAGCAATGCATCTGGAATCGGTGTCTTGCCTCATTGCAAAGAGGAGACATGATAAGGTTTGCTTGGCTGGGTCATGGGAAGGACAGAACAGGCTTGAAGGAAAAGGCACGCAGTGCCACTCAGGTTTGGGAGGGATGTAGGAGGTTTCTCTGTCACTTCTCTCTTTAGAGAAACAGGCTGCATTTACCTGCGGGCAGGGTGACTTCTGTAGCCAGTGGGTCTGCTTTGTGGGGGAAATGGACACCAAGGTCACCTGTGGAAGCATTGATGCTCTTCCTGATAAACGGCAGATTTTTACTGTAAAATCTTTTAAAACTGTTTATTCTGTTCCAGCCTCACTCCAAAAGGACTGAGCCCGGGAATGTCACCAGCTTTGCAAAGACTAGTAAACAGGACTGCAAGTAAATATACCGACAAAGCCCTGCGAGCCAGCTATACTCCTTCCCCAGCCCACACAGGAACCCCTGCTTACAAGACCCCAGCAAATGGGCCTCATACACCCACGAGCACCCCGCAACCTAGGACAGTATCTCAGACACCGGTATCTCAGGATACTACGTCAATCACAGACAATTTACTGCAGCTTCCGAAAAGAAGGAAGGCATCTGATTGCTGAATATTCCAGTCACCAGCAAGGCGACAGTGAACTGGCTGTGCTCGGCTGTCTGCAAACTGGATGTTGTGAGCCACGGGCAGTAAAGGGTGTCTAGATCCAGCTGCCAGAGTGGAAGCCAGCGGTTATGAGACCTGGGACCAGCGTTACTCTAGACTATATAGTGAAAATAGCCTGTGATGTGCTTTTTGGAAGCAGAGTCTCTCCTGCTGTGGTATAACTTCCCTTTGAGCTGCATAGGTGGGATGCACAGGGCTGCTGTAGCAAAAGGATCCTTCCTGCAGTGGCAGAAAAGATTCTGAACTTTTGGAAAATGGCGATAATTTTTTTAAAGATATATTTCTCTTTTTAAGATGGCAATGCATTTAAATATGTTTCTGTACAGATATGTCTATTTATAAAATGTGGTAAGCCTTCCTAAAACGTTGAACTGGACTTTCTTTCAGCGTTTTGGTTTTGTGCTTTGCGGGAGAGAGGATACGACCATGTATATATTCAGACATGACTCAGAATTTTAGAGGGTTTCTCTTTAATTTAAGTGGTGTTTAAACTGATGTTCTTGAACGTACAGTGGGCCTGTCAGGAGAGGTGGTACATCATGAAAACAGTATGCATACAGTTTCAGACATCAGTTCACACTTCCTAATAATATGCCCTCTCACTTACTGAATCTAGAATGTGGTTGATGCACGCGTGAAGCCTGCAGCTGGTGTAGTCAGGAACTTGAGAAACGTGAGTGTAAGAGCTGTTAAATATCAGCAGCGCTGAAAGCAACTTTGCGATGTGTTTTCACAGTCCCTTCTCGACCCCGCAAACCATATTGGAGACAGGTCTTTGGAGAATAGTGGTGTTAAGCTGTTCGTTCACCTCAGCAGATGCACCTTGTCTTCTGTTGCTATACTTCATAAAGCAAAAGATGAGGGCTATTTCTGAAAGCGTCCAGAGAAGTTGAAACTGAAAATCCACCAGTTCACCATCCTCAGGAGGTTCCCTTTTCTTTCTCTTCTGCTTCCCATTCTGCAGATTAGGATTTGGTTTGCAGCTTGTGCTCAGGCTTTCGTTCGCACAGGTTTTGGGAATGCTCACCCTCTTCTGCAGCTGGCAGAGGGGATGGGATGGTGGATTTTGGAGCCTGCAACCATGAGTGTTTCAAAACTTCATCTATGCACAACCTCTGAGACACATTGGGCTGGAGCAAGTGGTAAATGAGGTCCTTGCACTCTACCGTCAGGTGTTTTGAGTTGGGGAAGGGAATCCTGTGTTGTTTCTGCATAGAGATCATGTTCCTGACATTGGAATCATCAAATGGCATTAAAGCGTAGACCATTGTATACAGGATGACACCCAGACTCCATATGTCAGAAATCCTGGGGTCGCAAGGGATGCCCTGCAGCACTTCGGGGGCTGCGTATGCGGCAGACCCGCAGAAGGTTTTGCTGAGAATAGTTTTTCCATTTTCATCCCGAGACAAGGATTTGGAAAAGCCAAAGTCTGACAGCTTGATGTTGAGGTTTTCATCGAGAAGGATGTTCTCACATTTCAGGTCCCTGTGAGCTATGTCCGAGTCGTGGCAATGCTTGATGGCAGAAGCCAACTGTTTGAACTTGATGCGAGCGATGTCTTCTCTCATAGCTCCTGTGGTCTTGATGTAGTCCAGGAGGTCTCCCTTTTCCCCCAGCTCCATCACGATGTACACTTTCCCAGCTGATGACTCAAAAATCTCATAGGTTTTGATGATTGAGGGGTGGCGCAAACGTTTCAAAGCTTCTATTTCCCTGGGGAGAAATCTTTCCAGGCAGTCCTGAGGAGTTTCATTCTTGTTGATTATCTTGATGGCCACGTTGCATTTCAGCCGGTCGCAGTAGGCAGATTTCACTTTGCCGTAAGAGCCTTCTCCAAGCGTCTTGCTCAGGCTGTAGCCTTTCATCCCAAGCACCACAGCGTCATCCATGGTGGGAGAGCTGGGGGGAGCTGCATGAGTGGGTGCTGGTGTGCATCATGCGTGGTGGCAGATGGGATGCCCACGCACCATGTGGCTGCCCTGGTGCTGGCGTGGCGGGTGGGTGGCACCCGGGCGCTGGCCACTGTGTGATGTCACAGGCAGCCGCCCCTGCGCGGGCACTCAGAAGGACCTTTTGGTCCTGCCGTAAAGCTACCGGGTGATGTCACCCAGGGCAGAACTTAACATCGAGTCGTGGAGAGACATTCTCCATAAAATGATCCTTTAGTTTTGCTAGCAGGACGGAAGTAGCTTAAATGTTTTTTCTTTCGTAAAATGTACCTAAGTCTTTATATATTTGTTCACGTCATTCAGGTGAAATTTTGTCTGTTGTCTATTTTGTATGTCTCAGGTGATCTTTCAAGCCCCCCATGGGCGTACTTGTGGTGTGCGGTGGCCTTGCTCCTCTTCGGCTAGCTTCCCTCAAAAGGGATGGGATGGGATGGGATGGGATGGGATGGGATGCTGCTTTTTCTCATCTTCACTGGGGCTGTGTTCAAGAACTGGTTTGGGTTTGGGGTTTTTTTTATTGTGTTTTTTTTTTTTTCCTTGGACTTGGTAGGGGAAGGAGGTTATTCCTCTTAAGTTAATTTTCTTCTTGTTCATCTGGCCCCTCCGTTTTGTATCTTGATGACTGGCTGCTTTTCCGTGCTCTGCAGATGGCTTCTTCTTAAGCCCTTCCTCGGTGAGGGAGTTATGTTTTGACTTCCAGCTTCTGCTGCTCTTGAGAAAGGCTCACACAACACCTTCCTCAAAGGGGCTCAGGGGATTACTGCTTTGTGCATTGATTGCTTCACCGTAATCAGCCTCCGGGGCTTTTTGTTTTGCCTTGATTTCAGCTTTTTGTTTTTACAGCTGCCATGCATGTGACTCCAAAGACTTGATGATGTTGATGATCACAACACAGGGGCTAGGGACAATCCTGCTTCATCCACCAGCAGAGATGACTGTCATTCTGAAGAACAGAAGTGATACGTCTGAAAGGCAGACTGGGCTTCTGTTTGGTTTTTTCCTCCCATTCTTTGAAACTTTGAGCTAATTTTTATAATTAGCCAAAAAAACCCACAGAAAGCAGTTTTAACCATACCTAAAACTCAGAGCTGCGGTGTTCTAGTACGAGCTGACCTTTGTGTGTGGGACGAGCCCTGTGCGGCGTGACCCAGCCGGGAGAAGCACCGAGCGCTTTCCAGCAGGAGCAGGCGTAGCCGGCTGCGTGCGCTTGCACCACGCCTGAGCACGAGGCAGCCTGTGTAACGCTTGACGTTTGCTATAATCAGGTGATGTTCTACCCAGGGAACATCCGTGGAAAAGCTTGTACAACTCTCTGAGCGGTGCCTGCGGCCTCCTGTGAGGTGTGGGGTCGTTGATGCTGTGTTTGTCCTGCTGGAGAGCTTCCTCTGGCGCGCTTTCCATGGCCACTGCCAAAGCTCCCGTCCCTGACTGTGGAAAAACCCTTCCAAGGGACCTGATTTTTATAGTGCACCTCGTAAAAATCAGTTGATCAACATGGCATTGCTAGGAATTGTGACTGCAATAAACTAGTAATTTTTGCTATTTTTAGTTCAAAAAACATTTTTTTTTTTCTTTAAGCACAAAAATCATTCTCAGATACTCATGAATGAATGCAAAGGGAGACCATTTACTAATGTTCCTGTGCTTTCAGAGATGGTCCATAAGGACTGAACTGGCTAAATAACAATTAAGTTCTTGGGTAACTTTTAAAACTAATTATTTATTTCATAATGATCACATGACCTGCTTACCTCCATGAAACGTAGGACCTCTCTGTTAGGGTTTGCAGGCAGATGGCCAGGTCCTGGCCCCCAGTTTGGGTCACTGAACAGCCCAGGAGAAAGGAGCTGAGGTGACATGAGAGGTGGCGGGATGCAGCAGGTGACAGGTACCCGCTGGAGCGCCCAGGGAAAGGGCTGAGCTTCACGGGTGGCTGAGGAGGAGCACGGGGACCATCTGGGGCCTGGAAGCCGGCGAGGCGGCGGTGACCCAGTGGGAGGTATCAGAAGCACCAAATTTGGATACAGATTTAGCAAGGCTGGGCCCAATGGAAAAAAGTAATTAGAGGAGGGTTATTTGGGGAGGAGCTGGGGATTAGAGAAGAGCAAGCACGGGAGCATGGAGGGAAATTGGGATAAGGGCTGGATGTACAGAAGCAGGTTGTGATCAGCATGTGTGTGTGTGTCAAGCCTGGTGCCTGATCTCCTCCATCTCCTCCTTCGATGATTCCTACGCATCCGCTGGGCGCGGGAGCTCTCTCTGGGCATGGGATGGACGTAAAGGCTCCGCAGCATTTGAGGGACTGTGGATGGGGTGTACATGTGGATCAGGAGCGGGATGGGGTGTGTGTCTCCCACAGCACTTCAAACTGGTCACGCTCATGCCAAGCTGCAGCTGGAATAAGAGAGAGGGCAATATGGTATCTTAGAATGGTTGGTTCCATGTTGTGCAGTTCATGCTTAAAAGCAGATTGCATAAAATATCCTGTGGGACGGAGTTGATTTTGTGTTCGCCCTCAAGTGAATTAACCTAGACAGCCCTTCTAAAATCACAGTCTCGATTCTGCCAGACTGAAGGGCCTTCACGTATTTGCTGGGAATGTAATTTATTTTCAGAGAAATGCTATAAAACCGGATCTCTTGAAGGGGATGTAGTGCTCTTCAGCTGGGCTATTCCTGTAACGCCTGCTGTAATGTCTGGCCTCCGCCTCCTGCAGCGGCTCAGCCCCTGCTATCTGTAATTAGCTAATCAGTGGGCTCTTTGTTGCCAGATTTTTTGGCTACTGTAGCACTAGCAGATAATGTGTCTTACAGGGACAAATCCAGTGTGAAAAACCATCTTGGTTGGTGAAGACTTGTGATTATTTTTTTTTCCTCCCCTTTTTCAGCGGGTGATTTTTCTTTTCGCTGTTCTGTATATCTGCATTTCCCTACGTGCCAGGCCCAAGCACCCCCATCCCTCAGCCAAAATAGCCCCCGCAGCTCTCCCGGCGCCGCAGGGATGGCTGGTGGGGAGCGGCAGCGGCGGCAGGGATGGCCGCAGGGGTTACTGGCTGCTTGGGAGAGATGGTGGGAGCCCCAGGGGACCTGTGGCCGCCTGGCACAGGGCTGTGACACCGTCACCTGCGGGTGGCCGTGTGTGCGGTCTGGGGCTTGGCTCCTGGCTGCCTGCAGGAAAGAAGAGGAAGGACCACGTGGGATTCTGGTTCTTATAAGTAGGTGGGAAAGAGGGGGGGATTATGGGTGACTTGGGGAAGAGCAGGATGTAATTTCGTAGAAAGTTGCGAGAACTGTTCGTGAAGAGCCGGTGAGGACGAGGGATGAGTTGTGGTAACCCAGATGGAGAAGGGAGGCTCAGGTGCCTCCGAACCAAAACCTGGATTACACCAGAGATGCCTGCTGCGCTTTTCTTTGTAAGAAAGGGTAAGAACGTGCTGAGCAGCAGACAAAGAGCAACACACGGGGTTTGGTGAGGCGAGTAGGTGAGAAGAGACTCACCGTCACCCCACGCCATGCTTTGAGCAAAGAGCCAGGCTGGGGTGGCCATGGGGCAGGAGCCCGCGCCCCAGCTCTGTGTTGCTGATCCCCATCTGCGCTCTGTCTTGTGGCAGGGAGCCGGGTCTGCGGTGGGACTTCCCAAAGCTGGTTCCTTCATCTCCAGGGCCAAGAGTGTTCCCCGGGGCCGAGGCAGTCACCCCTGCCAGGGCGTGGGGCCATGTGGGGCTGCAGCTTTGCTCCCCCCCGCCTCGCAGGGCTGGGGCTCTGCGCTGCCTTCTGCTTCTCTGGCCATTCAGCTCGGAAGGGAAGCTGTGGTCGGAGACACTTTTGTTGTTTTGGAGGACTGGGCTATTTCTCTGCAAAAATGAGGGAAACAGATCCGCTCACTCAGGGGAGGGGGAGATGGAGCAATTCCCACTTCCTCATTTTTGTGTTTTTTGCCTCAATCCCAGCTCACTGCAGTTGGCCTCGCAGCAGCCCCTGCAAATCCCAGGCCAGGGTGAGATCCGGGTTCGGCCGCTCTCGCCGCGAGCCCCTTCCCTCTGCTCCTCCCGGGCACGGCAGCTCTTCCCAGTGCTTTTTGGGCACGGGTGATCTGCATTGATTACAGAAACACTTATTCCCAGCAAGAAACAGGGAATGCCTGATTCCCACCGGCTCCTGCACGCCCTGGGCAGAGGCGGTCAGTGGGTTTCACTGGCACGTTCCATCCCTGTCCGGGGCATGAGGCTGCTCCAGCTCCCCAAAACACGGCCCCTGCGCGGGCTGCCGTGCTCGCCTGGCACAGGTACCTCCATTCAGAGCTGGTGGGGGAATGAGGGGTGCCTTTCCCTGGGACAAGAGCCGGGGACAAGCAGCCGGTGCCCCGCTCTCAGGGTGGAGGCATCGCAGGGCATCTATTTATACACTGTCATGTACAGTCAGGCTCAGGCCCCAGGTGTCGCGGGCCTGGGGTGGATGAGGAATGTCCTGGATCAATCTGGGACATGGCGGCTGGGCTGAGAACAGCCTCCCCCCGCAGCATCCCTTGGGAGGAGCAGAGCTGGGGAGTCTGACGCTTGTGCCTTTGTGCTGGAGGAGGCTGTCACGCTTCAGGTCCCAACAGACACTCGGATCATGACGGTATTTGGCAGCGCATGAGAGGTAGCAAAATGAGTTTTGGCCTAAATCTTCAGACAGCCCCCCGCTGCTGGTGACGCACTCCAGCGGGTCCCCAAGCACATGTCCCTGGCCATGCAGCTCCCAGGGGCCCCTTGGGGCTCTGGGCTCGCTGCTACCCCAGCTTCGGGGAGCATCTGCCCCAAGGTCTTGGTGGGCATCGCTTTCTGCTGCCACATTAAGCTTCACGTTAAGCTTTGGAGAAAGCATCTCCCTGGCTGTGTCGGCCTGAGCACGACAACAGCTCCCATGGAGCCGTAGGCAATGGTTGCCTGGGAAAACCTGCAGGAGACCCCGTGCTGCTGCCTGCGGGTCGGCATCCGGCGCCCGGGCAGAGGCTGGGGGGAACCAGAAGCAACTCGAGAGCAGAAGTATCTGTGCATCCATCGGGAATACGCCTGAGGGAGGTTTGCCGCTGGATATAGCGAGTAATTGGTATTAGCAGGGAAACAGGGAGTGGAGTGCGTGAGATTGAGTTAAAGTGATCCTTACTGGAATTTCAGTGTTTTATTTGAAAAATTCAAATTGTAGCATGAAAGTAGAAAACATTTTGTTGTAAAGATTAAAAAAAAAAAAGAAAAACTTCCCAGGCAGCTCTAGGTAGCTTCCTGGGTTTTCCATTTGGCTCTGACCAGGGTTTTACTGAAAAGCTGGAATTCTCTGCAGAGGAAGGTGCCGGTTCCCTGCCATCCAGCAGCCACCATGGCTCGGCCGCCACACTTGTCCTGTGCCCCGGTGCTGCCCGAGGACCCCTGCTTCACTTCCCAGCATCGGAGGCAATTCCAACTCAATCTGGGAAGCAGGGCGTAAAGGTAAAACTGCCTTTTGATCCCAAATGCCACCTGGGCTGACCCCCAGCCCCAGCAGAGCGGTGGCACCGGGGCTGGGCTCCGGGCAGGGACAGCCACCACCCTGCCTGGCCTGACGTGCAGCAACACCCAGGGTCAAATTCCTAATGACACCTGTCACTTGCAGGGCCATTAACAATGGTCCAAGCCACACAATTAGTTTTCTTTATGCGTTTCCTCTCTGGCTGGGCCTGGGAACGGGGCGTGCGGTGTCTCCAGGAGGTGCAGAAGCACTGACACCCCAGCGCCGGGTGCTGCGCATCGGTGTCCCCCCTGCAGATGTGTGAAAACAAGGACCCTCTCACCCTGTGGTGGGCAGGTGGGAGCTGATTAATGAAGCGGGCTAACGATGGTCCAGCTGTGAGCCACCGGGGCTGGGAAACCCCAGGGCTTTGTGCCTGCGCCAGGGGGACAGGCTGGGGGACAGGCCTGGGAAGCCCCTGCAGGGCAGGGAAAGGCCATCGCGGTGGGGACGGAGGGGACCGGGAAAGGCTATTTTGGGGGACAGAGAAGGCTGTTTGGGGCTGTTATGGAGGGGATGGGGAAGGGCCACCCCAGCTGGGGACAGGGAAAGGCTGTCCCAGGGTGACAGAGGGGACCAGTGGAGGCCAACCTGGTGGGGTGGAGGGAACGCACAAGGCCATCCTGGGGGGACAGAGGGACTGGTAGAGGCTGTTCTGGGGGAATGGAAATGGCTGGTGATGGCCATCCCAGGGGACAGATGGGACCGGTGGGAGCTGTCCTGAGGGGATAGAGAGGACCAGTGGAGGCCATTCTGGGGAGACAGAGGTGGCTGGTGATGGCCACCCTGAGGGGACAGAAGGTACTGGGCAAGGCCATCCCGGGGAACAGAAGGGACCAGTGTGAGCTGTCCTGAGGCGATAGAGTGGGACCGATGGAGGCCATTATAGGGGGACGGTGGTGGCTGGCAATGACCATCCTGGGGTACAGAGGGGACCGGTGGGAGCTGTCTTGGTGGGGACAGAGGGGACCGACAGAGGCCATTCTGGGGGGCTGGAGGTGGCTGGCGATGGCTGCCCGGGGGGATGGAGGGGACCGGCGGGGGCCGTCCCGGGGGCCGCAGGCCGCCCTCTCCCGCCGCCGCCGCCCCTCGGCCCCGCCCGTGCCCGTCGGTGGGCGGGGCGTGTGCAGGCACGGGCGCTGGCCCCGCCCCCCGCGCCGCCGATTGGCCGGGCGGCGCGCGCTGGGGAGGGGGGCGTGGCGGCGCGGGGGGGGAAGGCGGCGGGGAGGCGCGGCCGCCATCTTGTGCGTCGCCGGAGCCAGGCGAGCGGCCCGCAGCGTGGCGCCGCCCGACCCCCGCGCTGCTCCCGCCGCAGCCGCCGCCGCAGCCAGGGCCGCTGGCTCCCGCCCGGGGGCGGCGGCGGACGGGGGAGGGGAAGAGCTCGTTGCGGACGGGGGCCCCCCGCGGGCCCGGCGGCGGCGGCGGCCCCTCCTCCCGCCGGTCCTCGCGTCCCTCCCCGCGGGTTTGTGGCGCTGCGCCGGGGGAGGATGAACGGAGGATAAATGGTGCCCAAGGCGGACAGCGGCACCTTCCTCCTCCTCTTCCTCCTGGTGCTAAGCATCACCGAGCCGCTGCGGCCAGGTAGGGGCGGGGGGGCGGCGGCGGGGCCGGGGGTGCCGGTCCTCCCCCGTCAGCCTGCGGGCGGGTCCCGGGGCCGGGGCGGGAGGGCGAGTGGCGGGCCAGCCTGGCCGGGCCAGCCTCCGGGGAGCGGTGTCCCCGGGAGATCCCAGCCCCCCCGGGAACACCGGTGCCGTTCCCCTCCCGGCGGGGCCGGGGCCGGGGCCGGGAGGAGCCCAGCGCCGGGGTTGCGGTGGCCTAGAGCCGGTCCCGGGCTCGGTTAGGGCTCAGCCGGCGGCGTCTCCGCCGCTTGTTTATGCTTTTAAAAAGAGATGGGACCCGGCTGAGCAGTGGGGTGAAGCGTCGGTCCCCTGTGCTGGCTGACTGGGTCTTGGGGGGACTGTGCACTAGGGTAAAAAAATTCATTTTAAAGTTTGAAAGCTTGGGTAGGAAACTGCATAACCCTACAGGTAATCAGCAGTGGAAACGTGGCGGCATGACTAAGTTTTCAGGTGCTTCTTACTTACTCGCTTTTACGTTGCGGGCCTTGGGAGCCAACAAAACAAGACAAAACCTTCACTTTCAAAGTGCCGTATGATCATGCCTAAAAGAAAAAACAACCCTGTTGCATCTCAGTTCATGTGTCATCTTAGTTCTTTTTTTACTTCTTTTAGGGAATTAATTTAGCGATGGAGTTTTTGTGTAGTAGCTGCTAGGCTTTAAAAATGTAAAGATGATTGGCTTTGGAGAAATGGTTGGCATTTGCTGCTTGGCAACGACAGCTTTTCTCGGTACGTCTCTCAGTTGGGGTTTCTTCTTGGGTGTTGAACTCGCTTGGAGCTTGGCAGAGCCCTGGCGTACCTTGGGCTGCTCTTGCCCGAGAGCATCAATAGCCAAAGCGTGGGGGTGCCTGGAGTGGCGTCGCAGGTTTGGGAACGGTCCCCCACCGCACTGTGCGGCTGCTCCTGTGCGATGCTCTCTTCTCTGCCAACAGGAGAGTAAGAACGATGGTGTACTTTGAAACCTCCTTGGTCTTTCTTGTCAAAATAACTTTTATGACCCAGACTAATAAAACGTAACAGTATTAATGAACCGCATTTAAGCGAGTTCCCAGTACAGCTGAAGCACAATTGGGTCAGTGTAGGCAGTCTTATTGAAATAACTAACTTAGATGTTGAAACTGCTCTGTGTGCGCCTTGTTTTGTTTTAGCTTGTTTTTTTGGCAGTGCAGTGTATATATAAGGCTTATGATATGTTCTTAAGTAGCCAAAAGAAAAAAAAATATACATGGAGTTGCTAACCTAGTATTATTACAGTTGGAGGCTTTTATGTGGGAGAAGATACTATGTAAAGCTGATTTCAAGCAACTTCCTTGGTAGCTGGCACTAGGTGCTACAGACAGCTCAATTGCTGGCTGAAAAGATTCAGCAGGGATTCAGAGCTGTCTGTACTTTTACAGGTGGGTAGATTTGACCCTGAACTCTGTTGGTGTTGAGCATTGTTGCCTCTGAGAAATTAGAAAATGGCATTTTCCGTATTGTGTCGCAACATTTGTCGCTCCAGTTTGATATCAAATCTGTCAGCAGCTGGTGCTTGATGGGTGAAAACAAGTTTTTCACTGAGGTTTGCTTCTTGAAGGCAAATGAATTTTTTTTTTCAGTGGTGCTCTAATGTATCTGCTTTAGAGATTTGTGGTGCCGTAGCCACGCAGGCAGAAGCATCCTTCTGGTGAACAAACTCCAGCTCTCATCTGCTCAGGCTGTGCCCCACTGGCTTTGAAACCTGTAGCGTTAGGATTCCTCTGTGGCAACTCCGCATGAATTCCTTGAATTTTGCTGGAGCCATACGTATTCCTGAACCCCAGTGTGAAGTAAGGCAACTGGGTGAGGGGCTGCAGCTGGGTGAGGGGCTGCAGCTGGGGTTCCTCGCTGGGCGAGGAGCTCCCGCGCTCCCTGGGGAATGTGCCGCTCCGTGCCGCGGGGGCGGGGGCGGGCGGGGGCTGAGCTGTCCATGGTGACGCCTCTCCTGCTCCTCGCGGCCCGCCGCGCCGGGGTGGCCTCGCGTCTTGCTGCCAACGTCGTTCGCTTTTCAGCTTGCTTCACTTAATGGCTTGAGTCTACTGCTCGGATAGATCGCCCGTTTAGTAGATTTAATAGTATATTGGGTTCATCCTGAAGCAAAAGGCGCAAATAGGGAAAATGCGGCTCGTGCAAGTACAGAGGATGTACAGAACTAAATGTATCATTTTAATCAATGGTGAAGAAATCTCCCTTGTCTTTTTTGGGGAGGTGCATGGATTTCCTCAGCAGAAAGAGAAGAGCGTTTGGACTTAGAATTTATTTTCCTAGTGAAGTTTGTTTTTTCTCTTTACTTCTTTAAACCTGTGTATTGTAGCAACCATCTTACTGGTTTAGAAAGGATGCCTGCAGCTTGCTTAGCTTAAATCTGTACTTGGAGCTATCAAATGAGTGCTGCAGAGTGATGGGAGGTTTTATGTACTCCAAGATGAATGTGTAGTTCCTTCACAATTCAGTCCCAGCGAATCAGGCACCTCTTTGTGCTTCCATGTTAATTTGACACTAGCTTTGTATCCGTGTTCTTGCTGTGCTCTTCAGATAAATAAAACCTTCTTTTCAGCCTCCTCAACTGTAGTATCTTTTCAGGGCAATCTGAAAGGCAGTGATTTTACGTAGAACTATTTTTTATGCATTTAGGGTGAGATAGGTTTTAGTAAATTAGGAGAGAAATTAAATAAAATTTACTCTTATTCCTGATTTTTCCATCTTGGTTACACGACTCTGTTTTACATGGCTGCCATCACTAACAGCATCAGGTACATCCAACATACCGTGACATCAGCCCTGGCTGTGGAGACTTGGGTTCCTGAAGGTACCATGGGCAGTTAGATTTTCTGAGCCTGTGGACTCTGAATGGTAATTTTATGCCTTTGAGAATCTCCGCTTGGATTTTTTTTTTTGGTCCCAGTGTTTCCCTCTTTCCCTTTTTAACTGTTTTGACCATAAGCTACTTGTTTTGACTAGTTGCCCACTTTGTAATGCATTGTTGAAAGTGTTGTTTGTTTTTTTTTTTTTAAAGTAGGGCATTTCTTCTTGAATTGCAGTAATCATTATGTGTTTGGAAGCTGCTAATGTGAATTGAAGCTGAACGTATCAGACTTCTCCAACTGTATGGGTGAAAGTGAAGGACTAAGTATTTCCTTTAAGCACTTACTGAATTGATTATATCTGGTGTTCAGACACTTGTTTTGGGGGATATTTACCACAGTAGTGTTTGGCTTAATAATATCTTTTCCGGGACAACTCAAAACATCTGCTTCAGGTTATCTGAGTAGCTGGCTGAGAGCTGTCTTTATGTGAAGAAATATTTCAGTGGTCTGTTAACTGAGTCACAGTAAACTGTACTGGTGCTAGTTTGGATTTAGAGCGAGTTTCTGAACATTAGTGCGTTTCTGTTGGTTGACTAAAGGGCATCAGAGAGGTAAATTGTTCTGAATTCAGTTTTGTAGCACTGTTTGAGAATATGTAAGAAGTTCCTGTTTCTTTTAACATCCCATTGCACAATCAAAAAGCAAAGGTTTCGGTGTCTTTATGTAATGTTGGGAACTTAAACAGTCTGGAATGATCAGGACAACATGTTTCAGAATAGTGTTTAGAGGATTAATTAAGATCATCATCGCTAAAGACAATAACATGTTTTCATATTTCTCTAACAAGATACTGCTGCTTGCTAATGGAAAACACTTAAACATGGTCAGGCTTTATATTGGATTTTGTAATAGTGGTTTAGTATGGAGCCTTGTGAATGTAGGTCATCGGGCTTTCTTATTAGAGCATTTGCCAGGCAGCTAAAAGCCAATTGAGTTCTTGTTCTTGCAGCTTTTTTTTTCTCCACTTCAAAGCTAGCTAGAGGAAGTAATTTCATTACCCAAGTTCTGTTTTTAAAAATTTTGCACAACTTACCTAATAGGCAGTGCTTAGAAAGACTTGCCAGTGCAAGTGGTCTAATTAAAAAGCCCCACAACTTCAGCTTAAATTTTTATCTTTTCATAAGCTTTGGTGCTTGCTTGTTGTACCTGACTGACTGTTGTGCTAGAACTTACCGGTGGAGTGTTTGTATCTTCAAACAATACAGTCCTAATGTACCTAAATTGCTGGCTCTTTTCTGTCACTTAGTCAAAAGTTGTAGGTCTTAAATGCAAGGTAGAGCTCCTTGGAGTAGAAGTCTAAACAAGCCCACAGTCGACATTGTTTCAAGGTGATCCGCTTGTCTCCTGTGACTGAACGTGCCCGGTTTTGGCTAGGTGAGTTGTATCAGTTAATTCAATGAGAAATCCAATTATATTGGTCTTAAAATGTGACCTGGGCCCAGCATTCCTCTGCTGTGAAGGGAGTTCCTTGGTAAGCAAATAGAAGCCCTTATTTTGCTTTTTGTTCGCTGTTTCTACCTTAGCAAGAGCTGAGATGAGTAATATTTTTTGTATTTATTTGGTTCCATGTCGTTGCTAACGACAGTCCCTGTCTTTGTATTTAGCTGAATTCCCAAGTGAGGGCTTCTAGGTGTGAGGGGCAGAGGGTTTTTATCACACTTCTTCAGTTATTTTTTCTGAAAATAGGGCTGGCCTGTCTTCCAGTCTTATGTTTCCCCTTCATCCCTTACTTCTTAATCATCTACTGTTTTTATGTATTTTTAGGGTTTTTTCCTTCCTACTGATGTATTTTTGTGTGCTCTCTTCCTGGTGTTCCTGTGCTCAGCTGTTTGCTGCTGTTATGAGCTGCAAAGTGAGCCCGATGGATTTGAAAAGTCTTTCTTGTGGCTGCTGTCAGCGTAGCAGAGACAAGGCAGAAGGTATCAGACCTTATTAGCAGGTCTGATACTTTAAGACTGGGTAATTCCTGATGTTAATTATAAGGCAAAATTTTTGAGGTGCGAGTGGGTTTACTACTAGCCATGGCTACAAAGTAAAGGAGAGGAAAGGAGTAAGTAGGCAGGGGCCTGTTTGTATGCATTGCTCTGGTTCTGAGAAGTAATAAAACAGAAGGGGAGCCTGAGGGTTTGCAAACGCATGACTTCTGTCCCACCCCAGTAGGTCTGGGAGTAGAGGAACAGCCAGAACAGCAGAAGTGATGGAGAAGAGAGCGCTGCTGCAGCCGTTCTCTATAGCAGGAGGCGGCGGCTGTGGAAGTGCTGCTTCGTTCTCAGTAGTTAGCGGGAAAGGCACAGCTATCTTGGAGAGAGAAGAATTTTAGATGCTAAGTATGAAAGATGTAAAATCCCCTGGTGAACATCAGAAAACCAGCCAAGACTTCAATGAGTTATTCCGTCCCCTGGAATTAGCTTTGTTAGGGCTGGTTTTGATGTTGAATTGTAATGCAAGAGTAGTAGCTACCTTTAGAATCTCTCTTTGAGTAATGCCTGGGTCTCTGTGTTTTTACGTGGTGACTTCTTGCAACTTTTATGAGGTCTTGTTTCATCTTCTCAGGTGCATGTTAATGACTTCTTTCGTGATTAGCAGAAGTTCTGTTGCTCTTGTATGTGTTGTGCAGAGCCAGCGTACCTGGCGTCGAGCTTCGGGGACCTGCGACGTGGTCAGAGCAGAACCTGGCAACAGCTCAGTGGCATTGCCGCTCCTCCCCTTCAGGGGTTAACGCTGGGGCTTGAATTTGTTACCTATTTTAAAATGAAATAAGTGTGTGCAGTGGTTCTTGCACTGATAGCCCCAACAAGGAAGTCCTTGAGATAGAAAAGAAGTATATCACGGCTAATGGGAGGCTTGCTGGGAGGCTTGCTGGTCTTTGCCTGTGGGATCTCAAGGGCTAACCTGTCGTGGGAAAAGGCTTGCTAATCGGTTGCTCTGTGTGGACTGAGAGAAAGTTATGGCTAGAAGGAGTGCTAAGAGATTGTGTTGTCTGTCTTCCTTTCCCAAAACAAAATCTGGTAAACCCAGGCAATTCCTGAAGGATACTTTTAATGGTTCCATGTGACAGAGACTCCAAACATCAGATCTGTTTGGTAAGCCTAGTTGCCAGTCTGTTGCTTGTTCTGCAGTTGCAGCCGATTCTTCCTGTCTAAATACAGCGTAGTGCGCAGTTCCTCGTGCTGCAGTTACAAAGAACAGTTTGCCGGTTGCCCAAGGCTGTTCAGGTGTCAGAACCCACCAGTTTTTCATCAGCGGTGAGTGCGGGTGGGTGCCTGGCAATGCCTGCACCTTCCTGGCTTCCCACTCTCCAGAACGTACCATTCCATTTCCTTGTGTGACAGCTCACACCTCCACGTTTCACTTCCAGTGCTGGGTTTGTAGAGAACCCATTGAGTTGAGGCGAAATCACAGGTTGTTTGGTGAAGTCATTGATGAGCTGTAGCAGAACTCTAGCAAAAATGTGAGTTTGGGATTAACCTTTAATCCACATTCCCCAAACTGTACAATCCTCTGGCTTCTTGTGGTTTCCTGTGAAACTTTTAATTTTGTCTGTGTAGTAAAGGGTCAGCCTGCTAATTCTGAGTTTGATGAACAGCATTTTAATGGTATTTGCTGTATGGAGCTCCTAAGGAAGTTATTATCCGTGTTTGATGCCTACCACTTAGATTAGTAGAAATACATTTTTAAGTTTAATGGAAATTGATAGTTGCCTCATTAACTATAGCTAAACAAAACAACGTTCAACTTCCTAATTAATTAAAATTGGTTGATCTAACCATTATATTTTGCTTCTGTTCTGTTTATTGATTAGTGCATGACAATTGTTGGCTTGCTTGGTGGAAATGTAGAACTAGCTTTTGGTGGCTGCACTTGGGACATTCCCTGCTCTTTTGTCCTTAAACTTACTGATTTTCCTTTGTCATATTTTCATTTGTGTAACTTTTTTCCTGTCTTGTCTTCTCTTTCATATACCTCCTTTGTTGTGCTTCCTCGTACCTTTCTCACTATGAGACAAATACTTGGGGTACCCAGTGAAATTATTTGGGAACCAAAGGTAGTAGAAAAGTGGGATTAAGTGCCGTTTCTGGCAGAACAATGCTGGGTGTTTGGGCTGGCTGCAACTGCGTTTTCTTGGGGGAGTTTCAGGTGTCACTTTGAAATGCCAAAGGCTCCATCGGTTTGTGTTTTGACACTCCAATCTCCATTGCAAAGCGGGCGATAGCACAGCAGCTGGGGTTTGAAGTGGGGTCTGTATGGAGGGAGGTCAGCTCCAGCCCTGACCTGGGCTCTCCCAGCCCAGCTCTGCCCTCACATCTCGAGGGGATACGACGGTGGGTGTCAGCATCGCCTTTGCACGAGTGAAAAGAATTTCACATAAAACTGAGTCAGTGTTGTCCTTCAATATCTGTATGTTTGGTCTGTGTGAATATTTGTTTAGCAGTTTAAATAAAAGGTTTCTTCTGACCTAAAAATAACAGGTCTTCTTTCATACACTTTAAAAGAAAACAAATAATCCCGCTTCTAATACCTGCTTGGTTTTAGTTTGTGCCCAAGTAGCATTTTGCCTTGTGTATGCTAAACTTCTAAAGCATGTTATAACTTTTTTTAATCTAGGGATGGTCAAAACTGCTTTTGTGCTTTCTCTCTGAATCTGTGAAATTACTTGTTAGGCTTAAATTGCCCCTTACTGATTAAAATATGGAAACATAAATGTACTCTATTAATGAGATCTTGGAAGAATCTTTATGAAAAATCAGGGATCTTGCAGGAGTGAGGTGCGAGTGCAAAGACTTAAGTCAGAAGCATCATCACCCCTCAGTTCTGGTAGTAAGCAGATTGGAGAGAAATGGTCCAGGGACGCTGTAGTATGAATGCTTGTCTGTGTCTCTCTGAGCAATAGTGGAGTTGGATGTAATTTTTCTATGGATGTGACAGCTAAAGAATGGCAAAGATCGTGTTTCGTGGTGTAGTACCAGACTCATGTGCATGATAGAAGCTGGTGGAAGAGCTGAAGAGCACCAGCAGTACTTGAACTGTTAGAAGGTGTGGGGGATGAGAAAACTACTCTTAAAGGGTTATGTGGCCTTTTAAAAGTGGATTGAACTTTTGTTTGCTCACTTCTGATAGATTAAGCTTACGGGTTTGATATATGAAATTTCCGTGCAGGTATTTGTTTCATCAGGGAAGAAGAAAGCAGTGTCTTATACAGCATGGACAAACGCAGCAGTGACTAACATGGGCTGCGTTCCTGCCGTGTTCAGCTTCAGTTGAGCGGGGGAACGCTATCCAAAGCACGAGCCATTTGCTCCAGTATGCGACAGCCACTGCACCAGCTACTGTGCAAGGGATAAAACAGGTCTTCCGTATTTGAGGTCAGAATATTTCTGTATATCAGACTTTTGCTTTTCAGTGTTCTAGATGCTTGCTCATCAAGTCTTGTATACAACGTGAAGAAAAAAAATGAAACAGGAGCAAAAGCTTATCTTAGTGTGACCCGTATTTAAATAGCGCTCATGTGCAGGTTTCCTGTCTCCTGGGTTTGTTAGATTCTTGTTTAAGACCATGGCCTTCCTTGGGGCCCTGTAGAGACCTTCTGCCATGTTCATACGGTTTTGAAATTAAGAAATCTGGTTTGTTTTTGGAGAATGGAGTCGTTAAAAATACCTCATTTCATAGATAAGATTTTGTCATCTGTTTGCTTGACATTAAAGGGTATTGCAGTTCCTCGTGTGTTAATTCAGCAAGGTATTCTAAATGCATGCTTGGCCTTAAATTGTGTGTTTTCATGAAATTTGCTTGCATGATGGAAGTGTAAGGATATGCTTAAACACTTCTGAATCCTGTATTGAAAAAAAATGATATTATATTAGCTTTTTTTTTGTTTTCCTACAAAGAAGGAATGTGTGTTGTCTTGTGGAAAGTAAATGGGCTTGCTAACCAATACTCTGAAATCTGGCAATTCCTTCTGTGGATTTAATGGTGGCTACAAATTAGTCTTGATTGCGCTGACAGTTCTTAAATTGCTATTATCGCGTTTCATCTGAATATTCTCGTTGAAACCTGATCTAAAGAAAATACTAATACAGTTCATGTGAAACTTTGGATTTAAATTTTTCTTTCCTCTGTGGAAAACTCTGATCTCTGTAGAGCATCTGTTGGGTTTTAGCTTTTTTCTTTTTTTTCACACCTAGAGTTGTATTTGGTCAAAGGGAATACAGTTTGGTGATCGCCCTGGTGATCATTCTGAAGTGAAAACTATGTTTCACATAAGAACAAATATTGGTCTTAGCTGCCTCGGTAGGATGAGTACTTTTCTAATTCTGAGAATGCAGTTGGTTGGAGGAGGAGAGGAACTCATCTAACATGCTTAGATTTTTTATTTTGCGGTAGTTTTAGGTAGGCGGCTATCAGGTAATAAGACACAGAAGTGCTTTCTGGATTACTTTTATCAGTAGTTTCTCTAGGTTGATTTTTAGAGGCTTTCCAACAAGCAGCTTGTGCAGAGACTGTCAGAAATTGGGGGGGGGGGGGGGGGGGAAGAAATGTTCCTGGTATTCAAATACTTCTGATTACCGGACTGGTCTGTCTAGAGTTGCTGTCACCACTGTGTAGATCAGAACATCCCGGGGTGACTCTGAAAGGCACTGGAGACTGTATGGTGAAGGACCAGCGCAGATTCTTCTGGGAGGAAAGAGGTGCAGGTAACGCTGAAATCTTGTGAAGACAGAGCTGAGAACGTAATGCTTTTTCCGTGTTCAGAATGACCCCAACTTTGTGGAAAAACTGCAAATGAGCAGGAACAGTATGTGTACGTTAATACAAGATTTTGGAGTATTTGGATGCAATGGAATATGAGGATCTTGTCGTAAAAGATGTGTTTAGAACAAGGTGAAAGTTTGAGGTGAGACTGGGGATGGAAACTGGAAGTAGCTAAGCTGCGGTACCCAGACAGTCCTGTCAGCGTAAATACTGTCTGTGGGGTAATCTGTCTGTCCCGACCTGGGCATATGGATCATAAGGGAGAAAGTGCTGTTTGTGGTGCTCTTTTCTGGACAGAATTGATGACTTGCTGAGTATTTCACTACTAATGTTGTTCTTAATGGACTTCTTCTCTGCTGCTGCATTTGTTGGGAGAATTAATATGTTGTGTGCGTGACCGTATTTAAATTCTGTGTGAGGAATAGTGCTATTTTCCAAGCATCCACGAGCATGTTTCATAAGTAGTGGGTTTTAATGAATTCTGGACTCCAGTGGGCTTGTCCCTATAGTTCCTCTGCTCTAGTGCCTACCCTTGCCTGACACCACTGATGGAGTAAGGCCACGTCTTCCCCGTGTTCCCTCCGTCTGTCCACAGACGGTCCTCTGCCATGAGGATGCTGGGTGTCTGTCATGGCTTGCGCTGGGCTGGCCACTGAGACGAAGGACAGATGCTCTTCCCGCACCTCTGTCGTGAGGGAGAGAAAGAGACTTATGAGTTTAGAAGAAAATAAACTACTTTAATGACATATTATTAATATAATAAAAAGGAAATAATGAAATCTATGCAATATATAAAAAAAACCGTATCAAGCTCCCAGGGTGACAGTCTTGCCACCGGGAGGCACTGGGGAAGTCCCAGGCTGGACTCAGTGTCAGACGGAAACTAGATTCCAGATCTGGGTTTGGGAATGCTCGGATCAGGATCAAAGGCAGATGAACAGAGTCCTCCTCAGGCACTGGCCATTGAAGAAAGAGGCTGGCCCTTGGATCCCGTTTATCCTGAGCATGATGCTGATGGGATGGAATACCCCCTTGATCAGGCTGGGATTCCTTGTCCTGCCCGCTCCTCCCTGCGGGTGCCACCCCTCTACGCTGTTCTGCTGCTGACCCTCCAACGTTACCCAAGATAACAAAGTGACCTGACCTTGCTTGTTATAGCAATAAATATAAGCAAGAGCCTCTCTGCACACCGTTCCTTGGCATAAATTAAGAAATAATAAGGTCTTCTCATTCTGAGAACAACCAGTGTCTCCACAATATGCTGCTAGTTTCAGAGAGTTCAGTTAGTTAGAAGAGGCTGAGCTAAAAAGTAAAATTACTGAACAGAAAAACTGGTTCTGTTTTACCTCAAACCAGAACAGTTGTGCAAGGGTTCGGTTAGCCCAGCTCACCACTTCCCTGCCGGCTGGGAAGGCCCCCCCTGCGGTGACAGTGCGGCGTGCAGATGTGCAGGCTGCTGCTGCGCAGTGCGGCCCGCGCGGGGCTTTCCTGCCCTCTGAAGTTGAAGGCCGTCATCGTTTCCTTCCCTTGTGCTGGCTTTCCAAAACTTGCATTGCCCACTGCATTTTTCTGGGCTTGGCTTCTTTGTCAAGCTTATTTAAAATTGGTTAGTGAGTTTAATTGTGAAGTGTGATCGGTACTTTCACTGATCCACATGCTGTTTGGGCTTTCTTAAGGGAAAGGGTCAAAAACGTGGTGCTGCCCAGGTTTAGGTCACTTACCACTGTTGCACTAAAATGCTGAAGTCCCACCTAAGGCTGTACAAAACACCTGAAGCCCTGAACAAGGCTGTTAGTATAGAGGAACTGTAGGCTTTAATTTTGAGCTGTATTAAAAGGTTCCCGAGTACCCATGGCTTTGGTTTTGTTTGTGCCAGTGCTGTATTTTGCTTTTCCCTTCTGCCTGTTTGCTTACTATCATAATATACCGGTTTCTTAGGGGGGAAAAAATGCAAGCCTGTTGCTTAGCTGGTACCTCACTGCTATGAAAATAAACTGTTTTTCAGTCTGGAATGCTGCATTGTCTAATTCACAGTATTATTTTGGCTTAGTTCAAGTAGCAAGTTTTGTTTTCTGTTTAGTTTTAGCAGTACTGGGGAACAGGGAAATATATTCTTTCTGTTTAAGTCTTAGGAATAAGTGTCCACATTCATAAAGCACAAAGTCTGTATTTTCTGAGTCTTAGGAAATCATAGCCAGGGTTCCCATTCAAGAAGCTCTGATGTTGTTGCTTTGGCTGAATGCCGGGTCTCTTGCATGGCCTTAGCTCTTTTTTTTTTAATTTTTTTTCGTCTTTTTTTAAATCGTTACTGGCATTGAGTATACCCTCCAGACAAAGAGCAGACAATGAATTGCAGCGAATGACGCTTGTGAGCAAGGAGAAACTGGGTCAGTTCCAGGCTCGTGCAGAGCGTAGGTATGATAGCGATGAGAGGGGCCGAGGGGAGGGAGACTGCCAGCATTCCTTACCGTGCTCTGAAATCCTCATCTAGCGTAACTTACTGTGACAGCACCCCCAGTAATACAGAATGTTCATTAGAGTTATTCATTAAGGATTTACAGCTTTCAGCTGGAGTGCTGTCACAGTTTTAATTACTTCATGAAACTGTCATGCAGAAAATGCTGATGCCTCCAATATGTATTATTTATTTATTTTTGGAACTGATGCGTTCCTACCAAATGAGATTGTAACTCCAGAATCTCTAATTTTCAGGAGCGGGAGTTAAATTTGAGAATAGTTGTGGGTTGGTTTTGGTGTCCTGGGCTCTGTGCCGTTGTGCTTTCGTCCCCTCCGGCACACGTGGGGCCATGGTGGACTGAAGCTGCCTGACCCAGACGAGATGATCTCTAGAGGTCCCTTCCCACCCCGTCACTCTGTGATTCTGTGACCCAAGGCTTACGATGAGGCGCATTTTCCGCAGCGCAGCTGAACAGCTGAGCCCTGCATTGGATGTGGAACTGCGTGCTCTGTTTTTCTGTAGGCTTTTAATTTGAAGAACAGTAAACAGAACCAATTTTATTGAGGAACTTTAATAATTTATGGAATGGATAATTGTCTGATGGTGACTTGGGAGCTTGACAAATAGTTTTCTTCTCCAAAAATAAGGTGGTGTTGTTATAATTTTTTTTTTTCCTCCTACTGTGGCTTGGTTATGAAGTACTGTATGTGCTCACTCTGCTACCCTGAATGCAGCAGTGGGTGGGGTAAGGGTAAATCTGAAAACATGTAATTGAAGTAAGATTCACCAAGTGGCATAAAGAAACCTGCTGGGAGACGAATGGACAGTGAATTTTCTCCCTGATCTGGAGCCGAAGGGAAGCACCACTTAGGGAAGGCGTTGCTTGCCTGAGAGCAGAGCCTTTGCGTGGGGTCAGTGATACTGTAGAGACAAACTAAAAATAAGAAAACCTGTTCAAAGACTGGGTCAGAACATCCCCAGGTTTGTAGTTGGCTTCTCTGTCGCTGAAAACCCTTTGTTTGGCAGCAGCCTTCTGGCCCCTGGGCGCTGAGGCCGGGCAGGACAGTCCTGCTCTTCATGGAGTTTTGTGTGAGATGCGGTACCTGCTCCGGTGAACATCACCTCTGCACTTCAGAGAAGTCCATGGTGTGAAAACTGCTTTTTGAGTGCAGAGGACTTGCTTAAGGACAGGTTTTTTTCACATATCTGCTGAGGATGAAATTAAGAAAAAACACTGGGGTATTGTTGTATTGGGGATATTAAGAATATTTTAAAGTTTCTGTTACTTCAGTAAATACCAGTCTAGAGAAATATTGGTCGTGTTATGCTTCCTCTTGAGCATAAATATTAGATAGGGAGCTGTATGTCTGTGATGATGATGGGCATGGTGCTCCTGTTGTTGTTTTGTTTGTGATACTTGTTTGCAGGCACTTGTTGGGCAAAATCTCCAGGAGTTAAGGTCTTAGGGGGTCCGGCTCCTTGCTGAAGGCGCTAGGGTCTGGGCATGCTCCTGCGCTTCAGCATGGGTCAGGTTATACAGAAACAGGGATTCAAGAAAAAAGCAATTTTCAGTTTTCGTAAACTTATTCTTAAATGTGTTAAAATATGAAACAATAGTGCAACATGTAGGTACAGGTCTTAATGTAAGTAGGTAGGTTTAGTATTATAAAATATAAGAAAGACCTGTTGGACAAGTTAAAATCTGAATAAGAAGAGTTACTGGCCTAAGCGCTTGTAGTTAAGGGTTTTTGTTAATGCTTAATCAGCTTTTGATAGCTGTAATTGCCTCTTGAAATCTGAGCAGAATATTCTCTTACAGGTTGGTTCATCTGGTTTGAGACAATGAGGGATTTAGACCGAGAAAGCAGGAAGTATTTCGGTGTTTGGTTTTCCTGCTGTCTGTAAATAAAAAATGAAGATCTACCAGATCCAACCTTGAGAAATGTGACCAAAATAAGCAAAGTACACGTGAGGTACAGACAAAACTGCCATTGTTCGTTAAAAGCTTACGTACAAAACCAAACCGTGTACTTCAAGCTTATCTTTTCCGATACGTGCATTTCAGAGTAATAGCTTATAATTGAAATAACATTAAATGCTGGGCTTGTGCGTTAATCAAATTCCAATTCCCATACAAATGAAGCTCAGCAGACAAGAACAAACAATTAGTGTAGCAAATGAAAAGTGGCGTTTCTTTGTATTAAAAACTGAAACAGATTCAAATCTATACTGGCTATGTAAATGCTAAAATGTAACATGTATCTGTAGTCTTAGCTACCACAAGAGTATCTGAATGTATGAGACTTTACTGAGTGGTGAATCTCTTTAATAAAGAGAAATTAAGTCATTGCAACTAGAAGAGCCCTAACATTAATAACCAGTGTTTGCAGTCACTGAGTTTAATTTCTGTATCAAATCACTCTCCTGAATTGAAACTTGTATTTTGGAGGCTGTAGTTTAGGGCTTTGGCTTCTCATCTCTACCTTTTACATTGTGAATTGCCAAGACAGCAAGTTTTTTGTACCGCTAGTGGTTTATATTTCGGAGTTAGGAACGTGTGGCTTGTAAGTAAGGGGGATCTTCTGTCAGGGACGCATTTCTGCTTTCTAGGCTTGCTTTTTCCACTGGTTCCTGTAACCGTGAACCTCAGTGTCTTGCGAATAGAAGGTTGAAATTTAGGTTTTGAAAACTTTGATGTGTTACCTAATGCTTTACAGGAGATGTTTATTATACGTACCTGAGACAGGGCCTCTGGCATTTTTATTGGATGTAGCATTTCTTCAGGCTGAATTCCTTTTATATCTGTGTCTTGAATTGAAGGAGGATAAATAATCCTGTCAAGACAGTATCAAAGCATTCTAGTTTATCCACCTGCACTTATCTTTGCAGGAGCGTTTTGATAGTGCTTGTAGACCAGAAGGGTGCTTTTTTTGAAGTCCACAGGCAGTTGGCTTCTGTCACTTGGCAGAAGTTTTTATAGCTTGCTGGTTTTTGCCCATTCCCGAGAGCTCCTTCTACACCAGCTGCTTCTCTTACCACTGTGGTGGTGGGACCTGATACAGCTTTTTGGGGTCAGAGCTGTCACTCAGGTCAGTAATTGGGTCCGTTCTTAAGGTATGGAGGTGGAGGTCCCAGCTCTGTTCACAGGGCAGCTTGTGGTGGCACAAGGCTGAAATGAGCTGTTCTGCTTCTGAGGAGATGTGTGTAATCCTGGCATATCTATTAGAGCTAATATTTAAAAAAATAAAGTAAATGCATTAGTAGATGTTCTAGCTTCATTGGCAGACTACTATTATGAGGCCCCAGTTCCACATTAATTGATACTGGATCTGTACAACTGTGTTTCTGCTGAATTAGTTGGAGCATGCAATCTTTCTGGTTGCAGGGGGACAAACCATAGCTGATCTGACTCAAAATTAATGTGGACAGACAATAGCTTCATTTGATCTGAAGCTTGCCAGCTCGTCACATTCATTCAGAAAGCAGAACTAGCAAGGTGAACTTGGGCTGAATCAACACTTTGTCTCGTGTTTATTACAGTCTTGATTTGATATTGGAGGCTCTAAAATGAGATTGGCTGCATTGAAAAGTAGTGGATAGTGGATATAGATCCTCCCTGCCTTTCTTTCAAATAAAATAGTTGTTTTGAGTAACTAATTATCCCTTATTTTTTGCATAAAAAGGGGAAGATGAATAAGAAATTAATTCCAGTTTAAATGCAAGCAGGAGGTGTCCTAGTCCAAACATACCTCTGAAAGGCTTAAACTGAAGCAGAAAATGCAGGTTGCGGGTAGTGTAACGCCCGGGGCAGCTCGCTGGCCGGGTGCGCATCTGCTGCGGAGGGATGCCTGCCAGGCTCCGGAAGGAAAACATTCCCAGTTCCACGAGATGATTAACCCTGAAAGGGCTTCCTGGATCATTTTATAATGGCAAAAAGGTGTTTTATCAACTATGTGAAGCTGGATGGAAATTAAAGCAGGGTGGGTGTGTATTTTATTCATCTGACGTGAAGTCCTTCCTGTGGATAATGCTTGTTGTGAATGTCTGTTTGGAGTATGTAGCAGAAAAGCTGGAAATTAGCACGCTGTAAGGAGAATTAAAAAAGCTAGTTGAGCCCTGTATTGACATAAGTGATGAGTGCTGCGAAATGCCTGGCATTCAACATGTAACTGGCAAAATCTTTGGAACAAAAGCCTTCTGTAAGAGTGTAAGCAACCACCTTGAAAACTTAGTTTTTTCCTGTGTGAAACTTAGATTTTTGTATTAGTCAAAAATCTTGTCTGTTCAGTCACTGACTTAGAAAAATGGTATTTGGCAGCTAAAGGACATGAAGACCTCTTGTTTCTATGGCACTGTTTAAATTTATTTATAATCTTGCCTGTTATTTCTGGTGTTTGATTAATTAAGTGTCCAACTGTTTTGTAAGTTTTGTTTTAAATTTCAAATTACAGGTCCACGACTAGCTTTGGCAAGACTTCTTTCAGGTGAGTGAATCACAGGCAGGTTATATTATCTGTTTGTCCCAACAAATTGGTATTGGTTTTTTTTAGCCTTCACCAGACAGTAAGTTTTATCTTGGGTTATATATTAAGCTTGTAGAACTGAACACGGTCTGAACCTGATTTCAGTTTTTCCTTCTCTTTATATAAAAAGTTACGAAGTTTCTTGCTCCCTCTGGCCAATTTGTAGCTCTTAATAAACTGTTGCTAGAGAGAACAATTGAAGTGTTACCAGAGAGTCCGCTGTTACTAATTGATGGTATTTCTGAAAGGCAAACGTTCGTTGGGGTAGGAGTGTGCTGGTCGTGTTTTAAGGAAGGAACATGGTGGCGTTGTGAAAGCCTGGGAGCGCGGTCAGGAGAGCTGACTTCTGCTCGTAGGCTCATCTTATCTGCAGCCTCTGGCAAGCTGTGTGATTTTTCTGTACTTCGTTGCAAGCAGCGGGAGGAGGATGCAGTGGTTGGCGAGATCGTTGAGGGTTAACCTTGTAGAAGCGCTTAGAGACGGTGAAGCGAAGAGACTGTATAATGACACCTGGCTGCTTGAAGTGTTTTCACGTTCTCATGCTGCTTGAACTTCGTGGTGCTTTGGAAGTTTATATTATGTATAGTGCAAAAACTACAGTTGCTGCTATTTGCAGTGTTTTACGTGCCTCCCTTCTTCCCAGCAAATGCCAGATGAATTTAATTGCTCTAAAATGAGATTTCAGTTCTACTAAATCTTGTGCTGTAGCATAGCAAAGACTGCATCTGATCGTTAAAGGAAAAAGAAGCCTTTTATGTTAGAATTTCATATGTGAATCATAATACTGCTGATGTAACTCCTCACATTGTACGTGAACGCTGGAGGTGGTTTTATTTCTATTTTTTCACTCCTAGGCAGTTGTTGATGCCGTTAGCTAGTGTTGTATTGGTGCCTCTGCTGCAACAGCTGCTTACTTGTAGCTGAGCTTGTGCTATTACATATTTTCTAACCATACTGAACATACAAAATGTTTCTGCTTCAACAGCTGGTGGAAAAGACGTGTTTTTAGTGCTGCTAGGAGGTGATAGTTTAAGATACTTTCTTCCTCATCCTTCCTTGCTGTGAGTTACCATCAATAGCTATGATGGGATATCAGACTTTAGCAACAGAAGTGGGATGGGTATTTTTGAAACTATGCTATTCTGTTGAAGAACTGGAAATCTTAAATGGGTGAAAAAAGGTTTTTTATTTACCGCACTCCTGGAAAGTACAAAGTCTGACTGTGTTAAGTGATTACTTGCATTTCGGGAAAGACGGCTGGTTATGTTGTGCTGCACTGCTGTTTGCTAGTGCTCGTACGTCCTCGTGAATCCTGTTCTGCTGCTGGCGGTACGACTTGCCTGTAAAGAGACAGGCTTGAAATGTTTTCATTTTTCTGATGTTTTCACTTAAAAATAGGCTACTGAAATGAAATGCTTGACAGGGCCATGGAGACTAGCACCTCTCCTGTGCATCCTCTCCTCTCCTGTATTTCTCTGTTCCTTGGCTGAGTATCTCACGGGTTCATTATGGGCTTCCTTCTATTTTCATGTATGTATTTAACCTCTGAAGGCTGCTGCCCAGGCCAGCCGATGCACTCTGCTGCGGGAGACTTGATCCAGGCACACGGGGTGAGGGACGGTGTCGGGAGGTGGCCCTTGCCCTCAGCTGGGGGTTCCTGAGCTGCCACCCACTGCCGTGTCTCGGCCGGGTGACAGCCCACCAATGTGCCAGTGGTGGGGCCTTAGTGGAAATCTGTGTCCCAACAATGGCAAGGGCTTTCTGAAAGAGCTGATCTTCAGCATCAGTTCTCGAGGAGGCCACCGGGTATGTCCAAAGCCACCCTGGGCACAAGCGAGGGAGGCAGTTAGATTTTCTCAGATGGTTTGCATCTTGTTTCTCTCTGTGCTAAACCACAATAGGCAGCACGCCGAAGCAAAAGAATTCCGAAGAAACTCTTCCAGAAGCTGCACGATGATTTAGGTAGTTCAATAACACATGGGGATAGGGGCCCTGGGTTCCGGTGGCGCAGGCGGTGTTATTGGCAGTGGTTGCAGAATATGGAGACTTTCATCTCTCAGTATTTCTTTCAGTGTCACTCTTTTCCCTTCCGCAATAGAATTGCGTAGCAGTTCGTGTTCCTTGGTCTGAAATAATTAGTGCATCTCACATAGTATGGTTTCCACTGGGAACAATTGTTCAGCTGGTTTGAGTGGTGTTTTAATAGAAATGTTTTGTACTCTTCCATGTATCCACATTCTTCAGAGGAGCGTCTGTAACACAGGAAGTAATGACATTATGGCATGTAACTGGCATTTTTTTTAATGCTCATAATACTGGGATGGAGTCATCCTTCTGTCTGAACCAGTCATATGTAATTGCACATCAAATGTTAATAGCATGTATGAAATTCTAGAGAGACAAAAGTATTCTTTACTGGTTTTCCCATGTGCATGTTGGCTGGTAGTGCTTTCCTGGTGGATGCTGCCTGTGAAACCAGAGGGGTTGCAGAATAGCCTTCTTCACAGGGTGTGTGCCTGACTCCATTAAAATCAAGTGGTAAAAAAATTAAGAGTTTATTAAAAGTATTGAATTTTGCCATAACTGCAGGTGGATGTAATGGAAACCTGGAGCTGGGCTGAGGATAGTCTTTCACGTGGTAAAATATCTACCGCAGGCTCCACTGTAAATTCTGTACATAAAACAGCAATTGTAGAACTTTCTAAGAAAGCTTCCACTGCCTGCTGACATTGTGCAAACGTGGTGAAAGGAGCTGCAGTGATTTACTGAAGAGTTGATGCTTTTCTGTGAACTTGAAATTTGAATAGTTCTCATTTCAGCTTGAGGTTTTACGTTTGTTTGGCTTGGGTGTCGTGTGTGTCCCTCTCCCCCCAGCTTAAAGATAGACTTTTAAATTTTCTTTTTTGCTACTCTGGGCAAGTGAAGCTTTACCTTTTATTCCTCTAATCAGGGAGAATAAAAGGTTTTACTCCCCCTTTCCCCCTTTGGGCTAAATACATTACTTCAGTTTTTGTTCTGGGAGAGGAGGGGGAAAATCATTATGACCTAAGCTGGTAGATTTTTATTTTTTTTTACATTTCCCCAGCGCTCATTTGCTGTTAGCTGTTTGGACCGAGGAAGACTCTAAATGGTTGAGAAGGCTCTTGCCTTGCTGTTGTTGCCCTTGGTAGTCTGGCAGGTCTGCGAGAGTTCTTAGTCATTTTGTGACCTGCATGTGTGCTCCGGGTAGGTGGTTGCTAAGAGGATGTGCCTGCTTTTATTTTTCTAGACGAGCAGGTCTGCATTTTGAAGAGAAACCAGTACTAGAACTGGATTTTAGTCTAACATCGAATTAGAAGCCTGTTATCAATATCCTATACCGATTACCAGGGGTATGGGTACAGCTTTTATTGAGAGTGCCTGATTACTGGTTTTATTACGCCCGGTCATGTCGTCTGAAGTGTGACCTCTGTCTTGATTTAGTTTAGACTAGTTTAGATTTAGTTTAGACTAAATCAGGTGTGTTTGGTGTGTTTCAAGAAGGTGACAACTGCAATTACAGCTCTTTTCTTAGGTTGTAAACTGTGGATGAGAGAATACATACCTGTATTTTAATTTTTCTTTTAGAGATTTCTCCCTGCAAAACAGGTTACCTAATTGATTCTTTCAAAATCAGGAATGAGTGTGTTTTACTTTAAAATACTTAAAAAAAAAAAAAAAAAAAAAGCTCATTCTCTAGACGCAGCTTACCTGGAATTATTGTAGCTTGCTGAGAGGGAAAGGTGCTGAATTCGTCAAAAACATTGGGTGGAAGATTGACAGCCACCATCCAGGAGAAAGACAGACGGTGATGGTCTGGTGTGAAAATGAGCCTACGGATGCTGATGGCTATTTGCTTGTAAACAAGCTTAGAATTGTTCTCTTGTGTAGACAGATATTTCTTTCCCTGACAAAATATTTTGAGGGACGCAGAATGAAGCTGGCATTTGATAGATGGATTTGATATAAAAAACTTTGAAAAAAAAAATGGTACTTTTTATAATGCTAATTAGGTCTGACAGTATAATGACAAGTAGGCAGTATTCTTGCAGAGGCAGGAACTACATGTTTGCAGATGTTGACAGGTTCTTGTAAAGGATGTGTTCGTATGGAGAAACTCTACAAAAAAGCTTAAGCTAGAAACTGAAAACAGGTTCATGGATATAGTAATTGTTTTACAAATACTTCTATGAAATGGCTCGAAATCAGGCTGGACATTTGTGCAAGTCTAGCGGGTCCTGGTATACATAGTGATTGGAGTGGAAATGGGACTCTGAGTTTATTGTGTAATCTAACACTTAATTACCGAAGCATATTTTTGTTGAACTTTGGTTCTGAGAAAAGTGAACAAGTAGTCCTCAGAGCCTCACAAGAAGTAAATGGGTAACGCTATGATGATAGCTGCTCATATGGTATCTTTATCAGGATGGTTTTACTACAGATGACTGAGAGAATTATGTCCCAGGCACTGGAAGCCGGTCCTCGCGTCTGCTAAAACCACAAACATGCAGTTTAAAACATGGGAAGTGATCTCAGACAAAGTGGTTTTTAACAGGCTGAGTTATCCATTACTTCAGTGATACGTTACCTGCTGGATGATCAGTATATGTATAGACCTGCAAGAATAAATAACGCTTCATACAAAGCACGCCTTTCTTCTCCCCCAGAGCTCCGCTGCACGCCGGGGCAGTTTGCCTGCCGGAGCGGGACCATCCAGTGCATCCCTTCCAACTGGCAGTGTGATGGGTGGCCCACCTGCGAGGATGAGAGCGATGAAGTTGACTGTCCAGGTGAGTAAAGCCGAGGAGACTGCCCACCCCAGCGTCGCCTTGCTTTGCAGCAGCACTTTGACTCGCTAAGATCTCTCGCTTATTTTTGTTTGAAAGTGGAGATTGGTTGATAGAACTGTACCCATTACTAACAAACTTTGAGTTGGCTTGTCTTTGTTCTGTATAACTAATGCTACAAACAGTTTTTGCTTGTCTGAATTACCCTTCCATTCTTACAGTCTGAGTAGGTATCCTGGAGCTGAGGAGAGTTTGTTGTGTAAAAAGTGACTTTCACGACAAGGAAAAAAATCATATTGTAATTAAACCAAAATGACACATAGGCCTGTGGTTAAATTCGGAATTACTGCTTTGACTGTACGAGTGTATCGCTCTAACTGTGCTGGGTGACATTGTTGAACTTGGGTAGAGAGCGTGTTTTATTGCTGCCTGTTCTGATTATGCTTCTTGTGCTTAAGTGGAGAACTTTGTTCTGCCAAACAGGCTGGTGTGTTTACTCCTCGTAAACTCTTGTGATCGTACGCTTTCAGGAGCCTATTGCCAGCAGTGGTTCTCTGCTAAAGCTGATGGATACTGATCTGTCTTGAAAACAACAAGCAAACAGAAATTTTTGATTATGAATATATAATCACAATTTTGAACACTTTCATTTGTTCTTGACAAACAGGCCAGAGCAACTCTTTTTCTATGTGTCTTAAAAGTGAAGGGACCTGTAACCTTTTTTTTTTTTTTTTCTCCTCTCTAAGAGCAATGAAGCAGGAATCTGAAAGTATGAATTCAACTGTGGCATAATTCAAAACTTTTATCTCTGCAGTGTGACTAAATTACATTCAAAAACTGTTTTAAGAAATGCTTTGCCACTAAACTACTTAATTTGCTTGTGAGAGAATCACAGGAACTTTGTGGCATCATCATTACAGCATTTAGTCTGCCATCATTCTGCTTTTTGAGCTATTTTAGAGAGGTGCTACAAAATAGTAACATCGGTATTTTACAGCAAGAAGCTCTTCTAAATATTCAGATTTTCTAGTGGAATTAGAGGAGTAAAACTAACAATCGAACTTTGAAACTGTGCTGTGGTTAGCCATCCCCCCAGTGTCTGCTGTGCACAAATTATTAAAAGAATGTGTTGAGTGCTCTTTTCAGAAAGCTTTTGCCTAGTTTGTGTGAGCGTATATATTTGCAGGGGAAAAAAATGCTGGTAGTTTCTTCTGACATTGAAAATTAAGCTGTGCCATTGATATTCTGTTAAGGATAGTCTTTATGATGTGGATGCCCTAAAGAAAGGTGCTTTTATAGTTGTGCTGTTATTCTTCCTCCTTCTTAGTTAACTTTGGCCAAATGTGAAAAACTAGGGACCTAATAAAATTCCGGAGGTTAATGGAAGTCAATGGCTAGGGAAAAGCAGAGTCATGTTAATATTTTGATTTACTCAGAAAGTACTGGAGGCTTCACCTGTGGGACTATTGGAACATCTACATTAGTAGAAAGCAGTATTTTTATCTTTTCGTGTTGCCTAGTGTATTAGTCAGCAATTTACGTCGTTGCATGGAGGGTGCAACGGGATGGTGTTGCCTCAAGGACTGGAGTTACAAAGAATATTTGGTATATGGGTAGGAAGAGGATTTTATGATAGTATCACTTCTCAGTAGATAGGCTCTGCTTTTGTGTTGGGGCTATAGGTCTCGCTGGACTGTCTGGCCTGAGATGATGAGAGGAACTTTTAAGTTAAGAAGTGAAAGGAGATGCGTGGGAGAGACTTGATTCGTCGCCATGTCTGTATGCAGGAAGAGGAGAGTAACATACATAAAGAATACTAGAGGGGAAAAATGATGGACAGCATAGAGAAGGAAAGTATTCCACTTGATGAAAAGAGTAATTGGATAAGTAATTGGTGAAAAGGCTGCGCTCAGTAAAACAGCCAGAGAGCTGGGTGTGGCGTTTGTGAAAGAACTGAGATATTTGCACGGTAATGCAAGGAGCGTAGCCAGCAAACCAGAGGAACAAGAACTACGGGTGTGGGATGTAAAAACTCTATTATACCTGTGACAAAAAATTGGTGGGGTAGCGTTGTGACCTGAAATGGGTGATGAAGGGCATGTGCTATTCAGAACTGTCAAGAATAAGGACAGGTTGGTGTGCTGGTGTGTGTGTGAATGGTGTGATGGAGTATAAAAAGGAATAACATGAATGAAAGTAAATCTGAGGCCAGAGTAAGTTTGGAAGAGTATGGTTTTCTTACGTTGGGGAAAGCAATATATATGTGAGCAGTCACAGGAGAGACTGAGTCCTGGGGCATTGATTGGGAGCTACTGCTGCTAATGATAGTAGCACATAATCATACTCTGGAGTGATAACTTTCTTATTTGGCCACTGAGTTAACAAGAAATGATGCAGCTTTAAATTTAGAAAATAGCTTTGGATTTAGATGAGCAATTGTGAGATGATTCAGCTAAATTTAAGTACTTTTTAATTAAGGTTCTTATTTCAATAAAGGCAGACTGAACACTAAAAGAACTAGTTAGTGAAGCCACCTGGACTTGTGAAACTTGGAGAATTAAAATATCTTTAAATTAAAAGGTATGAAATCTCTCTGAAGCATGAAAAGAAAGCTTGCAAGAAAGGGCTCTGAATCTGGTTGGGAAGCTTGTTACTTTTTCGCCTTTGAGCTACTAATGGCACACTCCAACTTGAGCAACTCGGAAAAGGTCAATGGCAGCGAATTAGGATTTTGCGGTGGTGGTGAAGCTGTGTTTCAATGACTACTTAGTCACGTTGGTATTTTCAAAGGTTTAATACAAAGCCATTGTAAGTTATTTGGCACTGTTGGTTAAGTTCACCTTTTTTAGGCCTGATTTAATTCGTGTTAGTAAGAAAGCTCCTATTAAAATAAGAGGATCATTAATTAATAAATTATGTCTCTTTTCAGAGTGAACGTTTAAAACATGGAATTCCTTTCAGTTCCAAAGTTGCGATGTGTAAAGTGCTGTTCCCCCTGCTCTTCCCAGTAGGCATGCAAACGATAGTGGAATCTGCTGCAGTGATTACCCTCAATTCCTCTGGTAGACTAAAACTGTTGGCTCTTTGCTCTAATACTAAAAATTGCTGGAAGGGTTTGTGTAGCATGTGCCTGCGGCTCTCTTCTACTTAGGCAGTGGAGGCTCATGAAATTTGTGTACTGTTCCATACCAACAGTAATTGATACTAAAAATAGTTTATCCCGAAGTGATGTATTCTGTGAAATGGTAGAAACAGGTATTAATATCTTAAACAGGCACTTTTACAAATGTAAATGTATTATTTCTACTCACTTCCTCTTACGTTTCTATACAAGTAATCGAAGTAGGAACTTAACTTTTCCACCTTCATAGAAGTTCTGTATTTAAACGCATAAGAAGGAAGGACTCTGCAGTTTGCCTTTTACTGCTCATTGGGTTTCCAGTTTTGCTTCTGCCAGCGTATCAGGTCAGCTTCTCCAGAATACCCTACCTTCTTTGCAGGCCTTCTGGTCAAAACTCACGTTCAGCAGTGCAGGCGGAGCAGGGTTTGGCATAGCTCTGGCTTTTTACCTGTGTTTTGTTCTTATGCTACAGGCTTGATGATTGTTTCTTGTGTGTATAAACAGAGAACAGATGTCTCAAATTCCAGTGCCTTTCATAAATACTATCCATACCAGTTTTTCAGCTTGCAGTTATATTGGTGGTCACTCTGTTTTCTTCCTTTATTTATTTATTTTAAAAAATGGAAATTTTCCCAGGAGTAAGTGATCGGATTGTGCCATCAGCTGTCCTTGGGCTTCTCCCAGCATCTGAATTTGAAAACCTTCAGCTCGCCATGTAGTGCACGCCCTTGCCTCATGCCACGTTCTTCCTTCGTGAGGTATTTCTCAGTACTGTTTTCTAGACCTGCTTGGTCAGAAACAAGAACGCTGGAAAGTTTCATCGAGCTGAATTCTTAGGGGTTTTTTGCCGCCCTGAGCCTGAGGCCACAATCAGCGCTGGGCAGCTGGCTGTCCGGCCAGTGGTCCTGGGCCAGCAGTGGCTAGCAGTGGTATGAGCAAGCTCCATGGCAAACAGTACGATTTTACATGGGTTTGTGTTGAGATTGGGAGCCCGATTTCATACAGCAGCAATCTTGCTAGGAGCTAACTGTAAATGCTCATCTTGAGCCATGTCCTCTTGTACACTGTTCTTAAGGACTTCCCCAGATACTGTATCAGGAAGAAATGCGCAGGCTTGGAGGTCACTTGCCCCAGCACATACACACTATATCATCTTCGAGTCTGCAAAGTCTCCTTCACGGAGCCAGCTGAGGGTATGGCCAGTAACCAATAAAGCAGCAGCTGCAGCACATTGTTTTGCAGTGATCATAAACAGCTTCGTGTTTTGTTTCGCCAAGGATACTGTATTTGGTTGAAGTGACTTTTGACATTTGTTCACTTTTGAGTACATCTCCTTTTTTAAAACTAGATAATAATGATAAAACCCTCTGATCGCTTCCAAACCTTTTCTGAGCCCTTGCTGAACTCCTGTATGATGCATCCTTTTTACCCTCCTTCGTGGTGTTTAAATTATAAGCTCCTTACTGTCAGTCTATTACTTTGAATAGTGCTCAGCACAGCAGGGTGCTGTTCTTGGTTGGCATCTATTTCCTAGCATAATACAATTAATAACGCGAAGCGTGGAGCTGCTTGATCTGAGAAGAATCACTCCTCTCTGGGGAGTTCTGAACTATATTTCCAAATCCTTAGGCACAGAAGTCGATTTAATCCTGACGTTCTCTCACCTCTCAAATTACCAGATGGAATTAAAAGCTTTCCAAGCTTTTAGTAGGTAATACGCTGGACAGAAAATTTGAAGCTTAGGGGACAAGGCAGCTTTTTATGTAAATTTTGAGAGTCTGTGTGTTTAAACAGGAGAAACTCAAATCTTGGAACAAATAAGATGTGACAAGACCTAGTTGCTTCACAAACTGTTTAGTTTTGACATAATTTGACATAGTACATCCATCCTTGTGAAGGGTTTGGCTTGGGTGACTTGTCGTCTGCAACAGAGTAACTCTGGCAGCTAGTTCAACTTCCCAGAATCCAGTATTCACCTGTCCTGACCGTACAAGGACCTCTCTCTATTAAACTCACTGTCTTCTGTCTGCCTGCCCTTTTTTTTGGTGTGTGTGGCAGATTGCAGTTTCTCTTCTAGCTCCTCCGAACACGGTTCTCCATTTGGCATCCCGTTTGCTCCCCCATGCAGTGCTGGCACACGTACGTTCTAGCCTGTTCCTGTCTCGGCTGGTGCCAGCTCTCACTTTTGTGTGGTCTCAGCTCACGTTCCATTTGCACTACTTGGCTTTTTGCTTCCTTTTACTTGGTCCAAATGAAGAAGGCACTGGGGGGGGGGGGGGGGGGAAGGAGCTTTCTGCTCTGCCCGTGTGCTGAGCTTCCCCTAATGAGACACCACGTGCGAAGAAAGCGCTGCTGAGATCCTGTGGGTAAAAGCTGCAGAGCAATCTCCGTGGATGTACACGGAAGATTATGGACAACGTAACTGAACTTCTTCCAGCCTCTATGAATAATGGGCAAACTCACATTTCTTTCAGTCTTAAACTTGACTGCGTTTGTCCCCTCCTTTTTTTCAGTGTCCTCAACAGGAATAGCAAAACCTGCACGTGTGGCACAAAGCTTTTTCTGTGAGCTCGCAGGGCTGTGTTTTGCAGGCTGCAGTGACAGCACTTGATCAAGAAGAAGGTAGTTAGAAATATAAGCAAAACTTCTCCCTCTCTCAATCTCTTAATTTTTGTTCTGAACAATTATTGAAATGTTTTGATTCAGACCTGGAAAAGTTTACCAGTATAAAATGCAGTAGGAGCCATCCGGCATGGCAAACGTCCATTCTGAAGTGGTAGCTTGGAGTTTTAAACAACTGAAAATAGTCAGGGAATCCGCGGTGTTGGACAGCTTTCTTGGTGTATCGCACTATACTTAGACCGCAATTGTGGTAGAGTCAATTAGAGAGCAACTGCAAATTGGAAGGAGCTGGGTGAATACTAATCATACTAATTGTGACTTGATCCATTTGGAAACAGATCAGAGGATGCACGTGTCCACCATGCTATAGTATTCGAGGGGAGAAAAAAAAATTGCCTCCCCTGAATTTTAACTTGAACACATTCTTCCCTTTTCCCCAGCAGCTAAGAAGTAAATTACATTTCTGTTGTAATTGTATGAAGTCAAAGGAAACAGAACTATCTGTCTTGGCTAGTAAAAATACTGCTGCTGTTGTTTGTTGTTGTAGTATCTAAAACAATAAAGGCTTTTGAAAATAGCTGATCTTCCAAAATCTGATGGCTTTCAGAATGTTAAGTATGCACATAAGCAATAAAAGTGATGGCTTTTCCTTTCTGAAACACTCAAACATGGTTAGGTTGTGGTCTTCTGGCTTAGGTTGTTATCATAATGCTTAGTCCATGGCACTTTTAATTTATTTTTAAAGATAAAAATATTTTTATAAAGGAAGCAGGAAGAGCAAAGTACATAGAGAGCTCTTCTGCAGAGTATTGAAAAAATACAGAAGAAAACCAGTCCAATTACACCTTGCCACCAGAGCCTGCAGCAGCTTTTCATGGCAGTCGAGTGACTTAGAGGCTTGTTAGCATCTTTCTTCAGTGCCCTGGAAAAACTTGTCATCGTTGTTTTTCTCGGAGATCAAAAATTCAGGTCAAATAGGAGCAATTTAGTATTTGAAGAGCACCAGTCTATTAAGCAGCTGACAGTGTTGGGCTTGAAGGAGGAGTGGCGGGTGGTGGCTGCCTTCTGCCTCTTCAGTGGCACCACGGCAGACGCCGGGGAAGGAGCGAGTGTCCTGCTTCTGGGTGAGGAGCCACTGAACTCCTTTGGGGGGGATCTCTGTAGCTATTTTTCAACGCATCTGGCATAAATTCTGTCAACTTAAGATGTTAGCCCAAGTAACCCTTTCTTAACCTCGCGTGTTAAAACCTGCGAACTTCTGTTTTATTCCCAGGGAAGGTAAATTGTTAAGTCCTCGTGGGCGTTCTGTTTAGCCGTGGAGGGTCAGACATATGGTGTTGCATCTGCTCTCACTTCTGAAAGGGAACTAATTCTTCGTGCATTTGGTTCTTACTGGTTCTTTGGGTTTAGTTGTTACCATTTAATGCCATGGGAAATTAGTTTCCCATGCTGAGCTCAGTTCATCTTTGATAAAGCGTTCTACGTTAGTGTTATTTTTAAAGTCTTAATATAATTAAAGATTTGCCTTTTCAGTGTCTCAGTACCGCTCTGAAAATCATAGTGTAAATACTGCTACTGAACCATCAGGATTAAGAACCGTCAAATTCTAAAACTAAAAATAGATTGGCCTTTAAAGTAATAAAAAATAATCAGTGATCTTCACTGTCAAATTATTTTACCATTTTGTGTCCTTTGAAATGTACGCTGACTGAATCTCTTGGCACTAACTTCTTGCCTGTGATAAATAGCGTATTCTAATATTGAACAGTAGAATTACTACTTTATTCCTGTAAGGCCATGTGAGCGTATTATGCACAGCCATTTCTTAATGGGTGATCTCTATAGACATGTAATTCCTGGGGTAACGTGGTAATTAAATATCCCTTGTTTATCGCATTAACCCAGGGCAAACTGAGTATGCTAGAGCTACTCTGCTCTTCCTGCGCTCCAGCTAGTGATCTTTTTTGCTCTCTGGTGCTAACATTTGTTCCAAGGAGTGCTTTGGTTGATGGTGGGTCTTCTGGAGGTCTTTCCCTCTGGGTAATACGCCAAACAGTCTCCAACTGGGTTTAAATTATCATGAAATTGCTGTAGGCCTCTTCCTTTCTAAAGAGAATCTGAAAGGAGAAAGTTTTATCGACATAGTTTTGAATATATTTCAAACAGATGTAATTGAACCTGTTGAAGAAGACTGTAGCTCTTCTTTATATGAGACCATGCCTGGTTTATTTGGTTTAGCTAGGCTAGATAGAGCTAATCAGCTTTAAAGGAAAATAAGCTGATTTTTTATGTAGAAATGAACTCTGCATAGTTCTTTGTGATGGTTAAACTCTTATTAGCTTTAATAACATCTAGTAATATTAAATAACACAGTAGTAGGTATTTCTAATGCTTAAATTCTTGGGTCTTCATTTTTCTCTTTTTAAGGTTAATGCCTTGTTTCCAGATCAGTCTTTCTTGGTGCTTATCTCCGTCTTTCTCAAAGGTTTCTCCCCATGCTGTGCCAGCCTTCCGACCTGGGATCTTGCTAGTTCTGCTGGCTACAGCCCGTGCTGCAGCAGCTCCACCTGAACTGCCTGCTCCTTAGCTGCCCCTGGCAGGCATGTGGAGCCCTTCAGCCCCTTTTCCGGGGGCTGTGTTCTTCCAAAGTTATCAAATCCAGGTGTCATCTATGCCAGTTAGAAGCCCTGACACTGAGATGAGGGCGTGTATGTCTTTTTTTATTTATTTCAGAAATAATGAGCTAACATTTCCTTTAGCAGCTTGAGAGTGAATGAAAAACCTTGTTCTTCTGGCTGAAGATAGGTTTCCTTTCCTGGTTTTAATTTTGTCCTAGATCTCAGAGAATGCATTGGGAAAAGTATTGGAGAAGTCGTCTTACATCCTTGAACACACAACTGTGAAACGAAGCAGCTGGAGAGTGGGTAGTTCGCTGAACAGGAACTGGTAAAATGCACCGGGGATGATGCATTTGCTGCAGCAGCTGAAATGATGAACGTCAAGTCCTGTGTACAACTGCAGGCTGTTGAGAATCTGCCAAAATATTTAGCTTACTCTGCAAGACTCGTGTAATGGCTTGTTGGTTCTTTTCAGTTGTAGGTGTTTCGGTTACGTGCCCTGTAAAATGGCCAGGCTGCTATTGCAGGGATCTACCATCTTTATTTACCTGACTGTGCTACTTATCATATATGTCATGAATTAAAACCCAGAGGAAGTTTAATAAAATGAAATCTGCCTTTGCTTGCATCTTTCACCAGTACTGACTGTTGCTTCTGGTCCGCAGGCTTGACAGCGGACCAGCGAACTTACCATGGGAAGGAGAATGTGGACTCCAGGCACAGTCGAGGGAGAGGAGGAGAGACAACCCGCTTTCACACCGTCAATGTGGCACAGCCTGTCCGATTTAGCAGTAAGTTGCAGACTGGGAAATCTGGGCCATCTTTCTCCTAATTAATTTAGCAATTTAGGCTTTTTTTTTTTTTTTTAAGGAGAAATTAATAGCCTTTTCTCTTAGATAGCTTTTTGACCAGATTTTATTCATGTGCAGTGCTTTTTAAGGTTTTTGTACATTTCTTTTATATATGTCCTGTTACATTACTTAGTTCATATAGCCGGCCAATACATGCAAAGAATTCTGCTTCCCTAGCAATCCTATTTCTGTGAAATCAGAGTTGCCGTTTTCTGTTATAACTCACTGCAGTTACAGAACACTAAGCCCATGGTTTCAGTGACGGTTTCAGCCTGCAGCAGGGGTGGCAGTGTGGCTGGCCCTCGTCTTTTGCTGGGCACTTGCGTGTAGGATTGTTCCCCTGGAAAGTGGGGAAGAAGCCAAAATTGATTGCTCTTGATTGAAGTAATTTTGAAGATGATCTTAAAGACATTGCACTATTATTAGTTAATTAAGTACATCTCTGATGTTCTGAGTTTTGTATCCTTTTTAATAGGAAAATACTCTTTGGGCAGCAGGGAACTTAAGGGAATGCTTCACTTGCTTCTCTGAAGACAAAGTCTGTCAAGGAAGTATGAAGCACTTGAATGGCTTTCACCATTTTCCTCCCATCAGTCAGTCAGGAATCTTCAAAAATATCACTTTGTTGTCATCCTACCCCCTCACCTGCAGCACCGCCAGGGCCACCAGTGGCATCCTGATCCCAGCCTTAGCTGAAGCGTTCTAAACGTCCTGTCAGTGTCCTTCCCATTGGTGGACTCATGGTGTCTGCTGCCTCTGAACCTCTCTGGGCCCCAAACATTTAATTCCGCCCTGCCTTCTCCCTCTTATCTTCATTCCCCCTTTGCTCCAGAGATCATCCAGTGATTTGGGAACGTGAGACAGCACTGATGAGCCCTGGAGGGAAGGATGGGACAGGGTAGGAAGAGGACGTGGGGGAAGACAGTATGGCAGTAATCGGGAACAATTGCTTTGCACTACAGTGATCTTCTGAAAACGACAAGTAACGATCACTGTTTCTGAAGGGAATAAAGAAGCTTGAGAGCAGGAACTCTGAATGCATGTAATGAACATGAAACAGTTTGTGAATTTAAAGTTCCTTTCTTAAGTGTTGTGCAAAATCAATATTGCAAATGCAGGTGCTAAAATCCTATTTCATGTCTGTTTTAAATTTCCTCCCCCCACCTCTGATTCTCTCTACTAGGTACCCATCACCCCTAAGAATGCTGGGCAAAAGCCTGTGGGCCTGTTTCAGCTAGAAATGCCTCAAGGCTTTTGTTGCATATTCCCCCAGTTGAGTTAATTGTGAGGAAGCAGAGACAGCACTTCACACCGTCACCTTCTGACTTCCTAAAGAGCTGCTTTGCAGTGATGTTTTTCCAAAGCAAACAATTGCCCCAGAACCCCCATGGTCTTTAGTGATTGACTGTGGGAGCAGGATTATGGGAATACTACTGAGACTGTTTGTAAAAGTAGGTTGAAAACTTCACAGCACGTTGGGTGTATTGCTAACCACCTAACAGAAAGACAGAGTCATTAAATTGGCCACCTCTGGTTTTTTCTTCCTGCTTCTTGCTGCTTGTTTTGACTTGGATTGATCGAACTGATCAGATTTATAAAGATGTGCGGGGAAATACCTTCCACGGTAGATCATCAGTCTTAATTAAAGACTTTAAAGGCTGTCACAGTGCAATGAAACGTTATGAGGAATTGCATCTCTTTAAATACATTTTAAAATATGTTCCTTTATCAAATGCTGTAGTAGTGTCTTCTGTGATCCGTAATGCATGCATCTCCGGGGGAAGTGAGGCGTGCGGTGTGGTGTGGGTACACATCCAAGTGATTATGCATTGCACTGTCATAAACTGGTGAGGATGCATTATCTTGAAGATCCTAATGTGGGGGGAATGGTTTCCCTTTTATTCTTCATGTTTCCTAGGAAAGTGCCCAACAGGATGGCACCACTATGAGGGCACGGCCAGCTGTTACAGAGTGTATTTAAATGGGGAGAACTACTGGGACGCTGTGCAGACATGTCAACGGGTGAACGGATCCCTCGCCACCTTCACTGCAGACCAGGAGCTCCGGTTTATCCTGGCACAGGAGTGGGACTTGGAAGAAAAAACATTTGTGAGGAAGGACCAGCGTAGGTGAGTAGGAAGGAGAGGACAGAGATCTCACATTGCGTGAGAATGGTTTCTGTGTGATACAAATACCATTAGGTCAGTTTGCTTAGAAAATATGATTTTTGGGTTAATAACCCAGTATGAGCCTGCTGGTTGACTGTTTGGCAGGGGCCATCTGGATTTTAGGTGTTAATTAGCGTTAACAGATAGGCTACAATTCAACAGAGCCTTTTTATCTTCAGGCTGTCTCAGCACCTTACTAGTATTCTTGAACTGCAGCAGGGCCGGTGGATTTTACAGTGACTTACTGCTGCCCTGCCTTGTACGGAAATATTTCTTTAATTTTTTCAACAGAAATTTTGTTTCTACTAAGTACCACTAGCTCTGACAAAGACTGCCAGTTTGAGATAAGAGTGAAGTTTTGAGTTGTAAGAACTCTGTTCTGATGACTTTAGATGTTTTACTCTGTTAGTTCACGACAAACATAATTCTTTTATTTTTGTCTGTGATTTTTTTGTCAGTCTCATGGCCTGCCATGACGGGTCACCAGCAGTGGCTCAGTAACGGTGTAGCTGTGTCTCGGGAGAGTTGGATGGTTTGATCCCTGACGGTCTGACATAAGTTGTATATGTTTATCAAATATTTGACTTCTGGATGCTTGTGTGTGGGTTTTGGGTTTGAAAAACTGAAGTGCTGCAATAACAACAGAATAAGGTGATCATTCTAAGTAGACATAAAAGACGTGGTGAGTTATCGTTTGCAAACACAGAAAACTATCAAGTATTTTCCCTTATCGCTCAATCATAGTCCTTCTACATTGCCAATGAATGGGCTGAAATGTTAAGGAAAAAATCATCAGAATGTTTTGAGAGTTAGTTTTTAAGCGTAAAGACATTGTAAGGTTCTGTGTAAATTATTTTAATTTGTTAGTATGTTTTTGGCTTGTGTCTTTCGAATCTAACTTTGTTTTTGGTAGGTTCTGGGTTGGATATCAGTATGTGATCACCAATCGAAATCACTCCCTAGAAGGTCACTGGGAAGTAGCTTATAAAGGTAGGCTTTTCAAATTATTACTTAAACTGCCTTAAAGCATTAATATTACTTGCAAGAGCAACATCACTTCCTTCAGTGATGGTGTTGAAATAGTGTGGGGGAACTGCTTTGCTTTACTGTAGCAAAACGGAAGAGTTTAATACTCAATACACGTGCCTTATTTTCAAGTGTAAGAAGTTTCATAGTTTTTCACTTTGATGCCTTGTGGAAAGAACCTGGTTTTCAGTTTATTTGGTCTTTCCCCTTGATTAAGCTCCAAAAAAGGAAACTACACTGTAGTTTCTCGTTCTTTGTGGTGAATGACTAGATGAACTGCTGACTCACAATTCTAGTATTTGCACAGACTAGTGTAGGAAATTCGAGGGTTTTAGCTTTTTAAAAGTTGGTAGATTTTTATATACCTAAAAAAAAATAAATCTTGAATTTTGCAGAATAACCCAGATTTTTTTCATTTTAAAGTACTTCGGATAGTTTACTTAAACCAAGAGGAAATTGGCCTAAACACAGAAATAAAACCCAGTTTATATGAAAAACTGAACATTAATCTGATAGGCATCACTGGCTGAACTTCTTCAATTGCAAACCAAGCAGCTCCCTCTGCTGAAAATCCAAAGTTATGTTTCTATACCCGTTAGTTTTTACTAATTCAGTTGATGGATTAGTTAATCTTAAAGTCATTATATGAACTCTTATGTGTAGAAGTGAATGTCTAAATGCTGTACTGGTTTAGGTAATGGAAAATTTAAAGCCAAGAGGGTTTGTTAAGTATCAACTTAAATTGTGGATTCCATTGTAGCATTTGAAAACTAATATGAATAGTTTTCTTACATACAATTTTCAGTAATGGAAAATCTGGAAGGAAAACTGTCCGTTAGGTGCAGGCACATAATTCCGAACAGAATTTTGTGAAAGGGTTGGGTCTTGAAAAATACTTCTCCAACACACGAGAAGCAGTAGAGCCCTGTGTAGGTTTCTAACGACAGTACTTGTTCTGTTCACTGTGCTGCCATGGACCAAAATACTGATTTCTTTTGTCACTTAAGTGAACAGGGTTGACTGAACCTTCAGAGGAAACTGCTCCTTCTTGTGGAGGCAGGAACATTTTTCGTTAGTTCCTTGAAGTAAAGCACTTAAAGATGTCTTTGGACAGCGGGACAAAGGGAGGGAGGAACTTCAGTTTTTTCTCATAATAGTGACTTTTGATCTGGACAAACCTGTTTATATAGGTAGGTTTTTCCTGTGAAGCCCAAGTTAAAAAAACCAGCTTTCTCCTTAAAAGGACCTTTCTTTGCTCTTTGGGAAGCTGACTGCACTGCCATCTGCTGACAAAGTGTTTGCAACCAGGGAGGCATAAACCACACAAAATCATGATACCTGTTTTTATGATAAATTTTATTTAATTTGATTTATTATATAAATGGAAACTTTCTCAATGACATAGTCTTTTGTTTTCAACCTTTTATTTAATAATAATAAACCTTTTATTTAATAATAAACTTTATTTAATGAAGTACATAATAGCATTCGGTAGCTTTTGAAAGATTTTACTTAACTTTCATTGATTTGTAGTGAGACAGACTCTGAATTCCTATTATCTGTTTGAAAAACTGATTTAGTGTCCTATAATTTGGAAATTTTAATTCATTTTGAAGTTATGAAATGCCTTCAACACCTCTTGCAGTATGAGCTATCAAACCGGGTATTGCTTTTTCATACTGCTAGAAAGCACAGGTGTTAAAAGCGTCCGATACAAAAGGAGACACTGGAAGTATGAAATAGCTTCCCCTCTAGTACCAAAAGTGGTGGGATACATAAGTGTACAAGGCTGTCATCTACACCCATGGTTTATGTGTTTTTGTGCTCATGATTCTTGATTTAATAAGATAAGGCATATACGAATTTTGAAATGGACGGCCAGTTTGAGTAAATGCTCTTCCTGTTTGCTAAGAGGGTTATTAACGTAAAAACATGAAATTTGCCAAGTATCTGTCAGTTGGGGTGCTTGCGGAGAATCAAAGTCTGTAAGATCAGGCTGTACTTGCCCAAAGTATTGTGTTTGTGGGGGGGTATGTTCATAAAGTATCTCTGTCGTGGGAAAAATAACTTGATGCTGAGTCCTGGCTGTTTGGAACCCATCACAATATGCTCTTTTGAATGATTGTGTGAGTTGGAAGGACCAAATAGCCCATTCCAGCGCTGCAGCAGCAGAGCGGCCTTGCATGGCTCGGTTCAGCGCTCTGAATGAGCAGCTCTGGAGTGCGCAGCATGGGATAGACCTACTTCTTTGGAAGCACTAGTAGGTGCTTGGAGCAGCAGGTACAAGATGGATATGGGTTCTTGCTCCACCGTTAGCAAGTGTGTTGCTCAGCGGTGTTTGAAGGGGTGCATAAAAATGGGCAGGCAAACCCCATGGGGCTCGGGAAAGCAGCACTCGTGGAGATATCAGAACATCGCTCCTACTGTTGCAGAATGACAAAATTACCCAGTACTTTGAAAACAGCAGCCTCTTCTCTCTGTGAGTCACCCCTTCCCTCCCCACTGTTTGCTTTCTTGCCTTCCCCCGGAGGAGTGCTGCTGGTGGCGGCTGAAGCTAGAGGACAGTAGCCTTCTAGCAGGGTTGGTGTGCCTGAAATGAGTGACGTTACAGAGCCTCTCGAAAGCAGCCTGCGGGTATGCAAAGCTTATATCAATGCATCTTGTTCTAGGCTCTTCAGAAGTATTTTTACCCCCTGACCCTATCTTTGGTACGGCTATGTCTGAAAATGAAAACGTTCTTTGTGCCCAGCTTCAGTGTTTCCATTTTCCTACCCTTCGGCACCACGGTTTACACAGCTGGTATGCGGAAAACTGCTATGAGAAATCTTCATTCCTCTGCAAAAGGAGTAAGTTGGTTTTAGTTCGGTGTGAACTGTTCTGTGTTTGTTTAAATATGCATATAACAAATATGGGGAAATCTGTTAGTTATCTTTTCTACCTTTTGCCCAGTGAATTAAAAAAAAAAAAAGAGGAGGAGGCAGAAGTTAAATTTCTGCTTGGCTTAAATAAGGGCATTGTAAAGTGTGGTTGTCAGCCACAGTCAGATTTTGTTTGTTAAGCAGCTATATCGGCCCCAGAATAAAGTATACTTGGAAAAAAAAGGTTGAAAAAAGTCTGAATGTTCCTGTGGGCCCTCCCAGCTGAGCTGTGCTTGGGGCGGAGGGGACAGGCTGTGTCCCCCGAGCAGTCGCTTCAGCCGGCAGGTCCCAGCGCTGCCTCTGTTACCGCTCTCTGGGCTTGGTGCCTGCCTTTAGGTGAGCGGGAGGAAAGGACGGTGGGCAGAAGACACCCAAACTTCCCCCAGTGGGCAGGGATCGAGCTGCAGCCGAGGGCAGTGGGAGTACTATTGCCTGGCATCTTTGTTTAGGCCTGGCCTGTTGAGTGTCTTTCAGGTCGGGTCAGAAGATCCAGCTTTTCCCAAGTACCAGGAGACAGGGCATGCAGACGGCAGGCATGACAGTGAAGCTTAAACTTCTCAGACCACTTGTTTTCCTGTGTCTTGGAGAGAACACCTGAAAGCATGTCAATTCCATTAAATACTTAAAACTCAGTTTGTCAATTTTGAGCAGTAAATCACCCCTGCCTGCCTCCAGACTATCCATTATCTTCCCTACTCCTTCGAGATCCCTTTTCAGAGTTGCTTTAATGTGAAGGTGTGGCTTTTAACTGATGGTATGCTTATGTTTACAAATCACTTAATGTAACAGAATAAAGGCGACTCCTGCCTGGCAGGCTCACAGACGCTTGGATATTGATGTGCGTTTCTGTTCTAGGCCAGACTTGTGTTGATATCAAAGACAACATTGTGGATGAAGGCTACTATTTCACTCCCAAAGGGAACGATCCCTGTTTGAGCTGCACGTGTCACAACGGTGAACCTGAAATGTGCGTGGCCGCTCTGTGTGAGCGGCCCCAGGGGTGTCAGCAGTATCGCAAAGACCCTAAGGAGTGCTGCAAGTTTACGTGTTTAGACCCAGGTAAGAGTCAATCACTGCAGTTCTGTTGAGAAAAATTCAGTGCTCAACTTGGTTATCTTTGGGTATAACTTTGAAATGATGCACATTTTCAATGCCTCAACATTGCTGGGTACAAACCCCCTGTGGGGAAACATCTCACATCACGGGAAATGAAACATTTCAGACTCTGGCTAAAAATAATTAGCCATCCTTGATGCTCCTTTTGTAGGAGAAGCAGTAGCTTATTTTCTGTATGGAGGTTGACACTACTGTGGATTTTTAGTAGATTGTTTTGCATGGTTCCTTTGTCATGTTTAGTTCTCATGAAAAAAAAAAAAAGACTTTTGAGCACTAATTAAGCATCTTTTTCTGGACATGAGCATTTATGTATGCGGGAGTTTGCAGGGATCATGTGGGAAGCAAAGTTTATAAATTAGAGAGTTTCAATAAGTATAATAAGGATCAGCAGTCTTCAGTTGGCTCTAAACTGTTATTTTTCTGGAAAGAGACTTGTGAAAAGAAATGTATCTTACTTGGAATTTACTGTGAAGGTGGTCAAATACTGGAGCAGATTGCTTGTGGAGTCTCCATCTGCGGGGATATTCACCGCCCGGTTGGACTCTGTCCTGGGCGACCTGCTCTAGCTGACGCTGCTTGAGCAGAGGTTGGACTAGATGATCTCAGGACGTCCCTTCCAACCTCAGCCATTCTGTGGTACTGTTACTTCCTGGTATTTTAAAAGAACTTAATTTTATTAGAGTGCTCTAAGAAACTGTTTTTCAGAACTGCTAAGGAAAACACAGAAGGTAGCTCTTCCCATCAGAGGCTTCCATTTCAATCTGTTACAAAAAAGGGCTGCTTCTTGGCTTCCAAATCTGCAGTCTGTCTTATTTGCCTTAACTACAGAAGTTAATCAATAAAGGCCACTGGCTCCTCCTTGCTGTCATTCACATCTGTTCTGAGGGTTAAGCTTAGCAGGTGTTCATAGCCAGTGTTGCAGGTTGGTCGGTGAAAGAGAGAGGATACAGCAGGACTCTTCCTCCCACTCTTATCAGCAGAGTTAAGACTTTGTCTTCACTTTTATCTTCGGGAACAGTGTCGGCAAAGCGTCATCCAGCAGACAGGATAAGATGACCTGGGATAACCTCGTGCCGTGTTCTTTAATCCTTGCTTATTGCTGTGGGTCTTAACTATTTCATGAATACTGATTTGAAGAGTGTATTTTACCACATCCTTTCTGATCCTTAAGCTCTTCTTTCTGTAGGGATGCTGAATAAGACTGTTTCATTATACTCTTGCCTGAAGCGTTCTGGTTTTTTTAGTAACTCAGTTTCCGAGAGAAGAATCATCAAGCAGTTGTCAGACTTCCTTCGTAATGAAGTTACTTCAGCTAGCGATAAACACTGAATTTTAAAATGACGCGTTTCAGTTATCCTTTTGGGTGTTTATAAATGGCTATTCCAGATGACAAAATTAATGAATTACTTTCTTTAATCAGCGTGTATTTATCTTTGCCCAATTCTTACATATGTCTTCTCTAAGCTGTGTTGCAAAGGAAGGAAGACAGTTTACTAATCAACAGTAAGTAAATTGATCACCCAAGGAGAGACCAGGGGAAATAAATCCTGCTGTTGGGTTGGCAGGTAATCAGCTCTCGCAGCGTGAGTGGGTGAGCGATGAGTACGAGTGGATAACGAATATTACTCAAGGACTTGGTAGTAGGGGAATTTTTCAGTGGTAGGAGTAAGCTGAGCAATCACAGCTATGCTCCCTTGAAAGATGCTTTCCCTCGTTTAGTTCAAGATAAATGGCAGAGGAAAATCTGTCGTGTGCTAATGCTAAAAGCGAGGCAGTCTGTCTATTGCCGCTCCGTGGATGTGGTAGGAAATAATTTTTCTGTGTACCTCTTGTTTAGACAGACCTGCAATTCTTATTTGTGGAAAGGTAATAAAAGAAGTAAAATACTTTGAAAGAGCTGATGGTGCAGAAGCTTTTTCTGGTGGCTAAACTGGTGCAGTTACAGGGCATTACTACTGTATCGAGCGTAAAACAGCCTTTCTGAAATAATCTGTTTGTATTTACATGGGTTGGAAATCTCTGTGATGACTTACATTGTTCTGCACAACCTGGCTCTTTGTCTGTTTTGTTGTTTTGGTTTTTTTTTAAATCTAGGACTTCACTTGACGGTAGTTTATCCAGCCAAACGGGTTGACCGTTAGGAGCGCTCTCAGGCTGGGAGCAGTGTCACAGAGGCCCAGGATGCTCCAGAAGGTCCAAGAATTGCAGTTGTAGCTGGCCTAAAGAGAATCCTGCAAGCTGGGCTTTCTGCCTACAAGATTGTGTCATTCTTGCCTGCGTGTACATTTTACTGAAGTCACTTTATTTAAGGCAGTTATTAGCACTAATTTATGATATTTGTGAAGTCAGCATTGCCATAAAATGGAGGAGGAACAGCGGCAGGTCTGTGGTGGTCAGGAGGGTGTGTTGTTGGGAGGAGTGTGACTGCAGCCGTTTAAGTAAGACTTGCTGAAAGGTTTGACAGCACAGAGGCTTTTGTACCGCACAGCCAGATTTGAGAGGGTGTAACGTTCGAGCTCTGCACGTAGCGCACTATTAAATGAATTTCTTGTTGCCAAGAATGCGTTACATAAAAAATACCAACCTGTTAGCCGTGTACTTTAACGATGTATAAATTAGGTGGATTTTTCTGTTACTAGCGTTTGTAGCAAGTCAGTATTTACAGCTTTTCTGAGGCTTTTAGCTTTCTTTTGTAAGGAATCTTTGATGCATCTTTAGCTGCTGTTGGTGAAAATATTGAGAGCGCTTTTGGAGGCACAGTGGGTGCGGGAGAGGAGAGGTGGCCAGGGTCTGGCTGGTTGCTCTAGGAAGTGCGGCGGCACTGCGGGGACACTGTGGTGGCACTGGGGTGGCTGGAGAGAGGGGTTCGTACCTGGCAGTGCTTGTGTCCTGGAGCAGTACGTGACGGGGTTGTGCAGCCACACCATCTGTTTCTTATCCACACCCAGCCTGGGAGCGTTTCTCATGTAGAGCTCTTTAACGGGAAACTGCTGCAAAGAGATTGGTACAGAACTCTCAAAGCCGTAACTTCCCGGGTCTATTTCATGTTCTGCCACTTGGCGTGATTCTAGGAAAAGATTTAATTCCTGTTTACCTTAATCTCCTCAGTTCCTGAAAGATGATTACCACATTGATTCACCTTTTTAAGGTATTTTTAGTTCTATCGCTTAGTGGTGTGCTAATCAATGTACCGATGACATACGGAATTTAGATGACCACATCTTGGTGATAAGAACAACGTTTAGAGGTATTGTTGTTTGAAACGTAAAAGTTAAGATGTCCAGAAGTCACGTAGAAGTAGTGTGTAGGTATGCCAGTTCTCGGGCCTTTCCCAGAGCTTGCAGGCTTGCTGCCCTCTGTAGCATAACATCATCAGCCATGCCAGGGAGACAAGTGGATGTGCAAAACGCCGTTAACCTAACCTTTTTCCTGTTTTCAGAGACCTGAAGCCTTCAACATTTTGACCCTTTCGCTGATTAAGATATTTTTAGAAACGTTTAGATCTTCTTGGGATAAATAGTTAAATCGCATGATGATTCATAATTTTCTTACACTTGTGAAATATGGAGAAGTGTTAAACCAGACTAATGAATCTCCACTCTGCATTTACCTCTCCATTACTGACAGAACATCATCAAGAAAAATGAGTCTTGGACAAAAGTAACAGGCTTCTTTTATGTGTTTTATGTAACAGATGGCAACAGTTTGTTTGACTCAATGGCCGGTGGGATGCGTCTGATCGTTAGCTGCATTTCCTCCTTCCTCATCCTCTCTCTGCTGCTTTTCATGGTCCACCGTCTGCGCCAGAGGCGGAGAGAGCGCATAGAGTCTTTGATTGGAGCAAACTGTAAGTAGCCCGTATCCGTAACAATTCTTGATCTAAGTAGTGTATGTGCTTCAGAATAAAGAGAACAGAAGAAACAGAAATCTGTGGAAAAGAGCAGCAGCAGTCTGGTTGTAGGTTCTAGTCAGCACTGTACCCAAACCAGCTCTGCCCTGGCTGCCTGGACTGGTCATGATTTGTACTAGTTGTGGTTCTTTGAACCACTCCCCATTCAAAGAAAAAACTTTAATATCAACATTTATCTTGTGCCTTGTGCTTATTATTGGCAGGTTGATGTATGTAAAGGTGAGAAGTGTCATGGTCTTGCTTGACTGTGCCTGTATGTGTGTGTCTTGGGTAGGTTCTTCAAACTTGAACTTTTTAGCTGATAATGGAAAAGTATTTTTTGTTTATATGTGGTCCAGATCTGAAATATCTTCTATGTGTGAATGATCTCCTTAGTTTGAAGAGGTTAGATTCAAATTTAGATGTGATGCAGGACAAACAGTCCGGGAGCAGGTGGGCCTGGGTATCGTTGTGTAACTGCAGTGAGTTGACTTGTATAGGTTACGTAGACTTTTTTAGGTCTTCAGGAGACATGAGTTCCTTGGGCGTGAAAAGTGGAAAAAGGTGTTGAGATCTGCCTTAAATTGGAGAAGAAAGCATGGGATAAAGTCACTTACTTCTTTTTCTTCTCTCGAAATAGTGCACCATTTTAACTTGGGCCGCAGGATGCCTGGTTTTGATTATGGCCCTGATGGTTTTGGAACTGGCCTTACTCCACTGCATCTTTCAGATGATGGGGAAGGTGGGGCATTTCATTTCCACGATCCGCCTCCACCCTATACTGCTTACAAGTATCCAGATATCCAACATCCAGATGACCCACCTCCTCCTTATGAGGCTTCTGTCAATCCAGACGGCATCCTTTGTTCCACTCCAGGTATGCAGGCAATAACTTCTCTTTTCTTCCTCTTTTTCATTTCAGCTAGAGGGTAGGTTTTTGGTTTTTAAACTATAATCACGTGTTTTTGTGATTTTGATGGGAAAATATATTTCATGATAAAATCTCTTATTTCTGCGACGGCAAAGTCTTTTGTTAAAATGTATCATTAAGCTTGGTTTTTCTCAAGGATTCTTTGGATTGCCTAAATTACAAGTGGAATCCATGATGCAAGCAATTTAACTCTTAGATCTTGCCTATTTTCAAGCCTTACCTTGGATGGGTTACCTGGTTACCTAGTTTCCACTACGCTGGTACCTTTTCTGGTCTTTGGGAGATAGGTCTACAGAGATTGGTATTAAAAAGTAGAACAAATGTCAAGTGCAAGAGATTTGGAATAAAATATATCCAGTATCTTCTCTCCTCCCCACTTCCCCCACCCACACCCCCAAAAAATTGACCAAAAATATCACTTTCTAATGATTCACCCAGTGCTCTTCAGTTCTGCAGCTGCGATATTCACATACTGTAGAAATCATTCCAATTTGGGATTTTATAGCAGCATATCTCACAAGATAAGTGAGCCTGATTAATGCCACTATCTTATTTATATATCGAAGTTTTATTTTAGCTACATAATTTTCCTCTTTTGCAGCATCATCTCTTTGTGCATTAATGCAAAACCAGGAAAAACTCAGAGGTTTCCAGAAATACAGATAGTAAATCTATTTGGGAATGTGAAACGATATACTAAACGTTCTGATTCTGCTTGTTTTTTGTCCTTTACAGATGGAGTTCTTTCTCAGACTGTGCAAACCAGTCCTCCATCGCTAGGAAACTGTGATGTATCCCCCCAGCTTACAGAGGGATCGCTCCCGCCCTCAGTTGGTCCTTCCCCAGTGGAGCTGGAAGACTCTGCTGACAGCAGCACCTTTCTTGTCCCTCCTGACACACCGCTAAATGAAAACACACCGGCAGAAACTCTCACGGGCAGCCGCCACAGCCACTGTTCTCTCAATACCATTGTATAAAGGAGCAAAAGGCTGACTGCCGCTCAGAAATAGTTTTAGCAACTGTTTGCACAGACAAACACTAATCCGTGGTTTGAACTTCAGAAGGAATCCCCACTTTGTTTTTTGAACACTGCTTTTATGTTCTAGATTAGGATTGTGCCTCTCGTTTTTTGGCTGTCGTTATTCATTCACTAATCGTTTTGTCCTGTAAATATGGATTGTATAACTGCTCTTTTTTTCCATTGGCTATGGAAAAGAGTGCAGAGAATTCCTTGACTTCTAAGGAGGTGAAAAGTATGGGTAGTTTTGTTTTTTGTTGTTTGTTTTTTTTTTTTTTTCTTAACTTGAGAGGAAACAAAATCTACATCAGAAAAAAGCTACTTGGATTTGGCTGGATACCACTGGACCCAGGAAACAGACAATGGAAAAGGAGGGTGGGGGCAGTCACCGTTCAATCAGTTGCTTTCTCTCTTGCTTCAGTGCCACAGAAAAGGCAGAGAAGACGGAACGGCAAGGGAAGGGGCTGGGGGCCTGTTTTACAGAGCGGGACCGCAGAGGAGCTAAAACACATGTCACCAAGTAAGAGTTACACAGTGTAAAACGTTTGCGTGTTGTGGTCTGCCTTGCTGTTTCAAAACAACGTAGGGACCGGAGGATGAATGATCTACGCGATACGTGACAAGTGGGTATTAGAAAGCTAGGATTTGCAATTACAATTATTTGTTGTTTGTAGCTGCAAAATCTCATGTTGTCGGGTAAACTTATGGTCCTTAAAGAAAACTGGTTCTGTGTAATGCTTGTGTCCCTTCGATAGAATCCTCGTATGTGTTAGGTAGTGCTTTAGGGAAGAGACGCGGAGCAATTAACTTTGGGGCAGTCTGACTTCACCTTATGAAGCCCCCGTTTGTTATAGTCCCATAAGGAAGATTGAGCTGTTTTTCTTTGTCGTTTAACTCCTTTACAGGGAAGAGTTGCACAAGACTGGCCTGGATAAAAGACCATTGTTCTTGCTTTTCTTATTGCATGCTATATTTAGCATGTAAGTGTGCTCCTGCCCCTCCATTTCACTTCTTTACAGTTCTACAAATACCATTTAAAAACAGTGTTCAACACGCGCTGTACGTGATGTTTAATTCTAATTGGACACTTGTTCCTTATCCAAGTCCCATAAATTGCCAACCCTAGTCTAGGGATTTCCCCTGTGCCCCCCAAACCATTTATCCAGGTCCCATGAGGGGTTATAATGAAGTTAGTGAGCTTAAATCAGTAAAGCAGTTTTCTTCAGTCTGATATGTCATCTTAAATTTCCCCCTCAGATTGAACTCTTTAAAGTAAGTTAATTTAGAGATGGCAAAAAGATTAATTCGCTCCCTCATTAAATCCAAAGTCGAGCACTGTTGTTCTTGATAATGAGTGCAAAATAATCTTTACAGGTGATTTTAAATTTAAGTTTGGATTTCAGTGTGCAAATAATTTGCCCTTTCCCCCCACCCTCCTCTTGCCTCTGCTTGTCCTTGACTTACTGTAGCAGTCCGCCGATGAGCTGAATTATAAGGAGTTTGTAAAGAATGCCCCTTGTGCGTGTTCTCCTGCTACCGTATGAAGGGTACGAGCCTAGAGGGACAGGAAGAAAACACTGCATGGGGGTGTGCGTGTGATCTATTTTTCTAGTAATGATGAGAAATCACACTTGTATGACAAATCCTACCCCACTGTTGTGGTTTCCCAGCGCAGCTGACTCTTTCCCCAGTGAATATGCTGCTACTTTCTATTCTGTGTCTTGCCTATAGGCTTATACTGTACTTGGGGATTGGTCTTGACAATTCAACTCCTTTTGCACAGAAAACTGTGAGTTTTGTTATTGAGATCGTATCTGGTGTCCTGACGTTCAGACACTGGTGAATGATCTTGAATCCCTCGGAGGGCGTGAATCACAGTCGGGGGCTGCGCTGCTGGCAGGGGAGTGGGAGGAAGCGCTGTTAGGAAGCCTCTCCACCTGCAGCCGTCCCACCACCCGTGTCCTGCTCTGGGGTTGGGCTGGTTTTAACAGCAGTGGTACGAAAGGAGAGGAGCAGTCCTCCCCCTGGCGGGATCTCTTACCGTCTCCTCCTCTGAGTTCAAGTCCTGGTCTAATGAAGTGGATGGATAGCAGTAGTCAGAACCGTGCGTACAAATTATTCAGCATTTCTGAAGTATGAAAATAAAGCGGGTTTTGTGCATTTTTGAGCACATTCATACGTTTTATACATTGTATGTACTGATTTTTTTCTTTAGTTTTATAGGTACGAATGCGTGTGTGCGTGTGTGTGTTTCTGGGTGGCGAGAGATATCTCTATATATATATACACATACTGTAGACGGTAACCTTTGTGCTGCGTCCAGCTAGGTGAAGCTAAGCACTGGGATATAAACTAGGCTCTTAGGGTTAATCCTTCTCTCAAGCTGGCTCCGCTCCGTTGTGGGACAGGCTGTGATACTGTACACTTAAATAGGATACAAGGTCTATGCTACTACAGTCTGTTCCTGAAAAATATTTTGTTAGCAGTGCAAAATAGAAAACTTCCAACTTCTTTTGAAGCCAGATGGAGTATTTGTTCTTTATAGTCTCCTAGCGCAATAACAAAAGGCCTTTGGGCTTGGTTTAGTCTCTGAAGCTGTGTTTTGTGGCCGAGGTGAACAGATACCTCACACTTCTCCTAACACTGCGGGAATCTGTTCGATTTTTTGGGGTTTATTTTGCTTTTGGTTCTGTGGTGAATTTTATTTGAAAATAAGCTCTGTTACAGCTGGCAACTTCCTGGCGGCTCCTGGTTGTAGCTGTTGCAGACGGAGGCTTCTTTGCCAAAGCCTCGTGTGATGTTCCCCCCATCGCTTCTGAGCCTTTCCCACTTGTACATTGGCACGGAGGCTGCTATTTCCTCTCTTTTCCCCTATCCTTCTTCATCTTAACTGTAACCAAGGGAAATTTTGCCTTGAACAGAGCAGCTCATTAAGTACAGCTCATTTACCTCTCGGTAAGCTTCTAATTTGGCAATAAAATTGTCATTTTCTCCCCTTTTTAATGTAGCTTTCTCATATTGAGTACTTTCTCTTGGAGTTAAGAGCCTCTGTAGCAGAAAATGTCACAACTGCGCAGGCTTCTGGACCAACTGGGGAAGAGTTAAGTTTTCTTGACAGCAGTTGACTCCTCAGCAAACCTGCCTTGCCCTTGGCAAGGTGACTGGGAAGCGCGTTGTCCTGAGCACCAATTACGGAGGGTTGATGCTTGCCCGAGGAAGACCGTTCTGTTTTGATTGCCATTGGATTGATGAGATCTTTAGAGTTATTTTGTGCATTGATTTTCCCCCCACCACCACCCCCCACCGTTCACTTCTCTGGATGTTTTTCTTAACTAATGATGCGTCCCAAATGTCCCTCCGGCCCCAGCGGGGGAGATGGCATCACCGCATCATTCCCAGCGGCACGCGTGAGCCGAGAGTACGTTTCTCTTGGGATGTCCTTGACCGCGGTTGTTGTGAAGTCGCAGCACTCGGTTGTGCGTGGGGCTCGGACAGAACCGCTCCTCATTCCCCATCCTTGCGGCGTGCTGCGGTGCCGTACTGAGGTCCCTGCTGTTCCTTCAGGAGCAGCCCCAGGTGTTCACTTCTGCCGGTGGCATCGGGGGTAGCCGTGCATGGCCTCACAGCAGCCCCTCATTTTTTTACTAGGTGAGTTGTAGAGTATTGTAACGTTAGAAGGAGGGTGGGTTTCATTCTGTGCTAGAAGATCAAAACTCGCATTCAGATGTACAAAGAGCTTGTCTGTGTAATGTTCAGTCTTGTCCAGTTTGGAGCCTCAGACTATTCCTTTACCCGTTCATGGCAGGACACTCATCTAGAAGGAGAATGAAGTAGGTGGAAGACTTTTTCTGAAGGCTCAGTCTTACGGTCGGCGGGTGCTCTGCCTCCCCAGGCCTCACGGGGAGGTGGCCCCTTCACGTCTCTTGAGTTTGACTTGGGAGGAACATGATTTTGTGATCGGTAATTACTGTTCTTTTCCCCCCTAATGTTAAATGAATTTGAAGCCAATTTTGAATATGTTTTTATCTTTCAGATGTGGATTTTCAGTGGCAAATCACTGAAGTTTTAGTGTTGCCCCACACAATCTGTAACACGCGTCTTTATTTTTTTTTCAGTTGCTGAAACATCTTTTTTTCTCCCTAGCTAAGGAACATGCAATATACAGAGACGTCTTTTAAATTTCCTTTGCAAGTTGGGAGCTGGACCCTGAAATTAGAGCAGATTAGTGTAGAGGAGGCAAATCAAAGTTCGCACATTTTTGCTTCTGACGTTCCCCGGTTCCAAACGAAATACCCGTTTCTTTGGAATAGGCACATTCGGCAGCAAAGGTCTGCTTCCCCTGACAGCAGCGTGCGTTACCTGCCTGCTGCGCTACCACATAGCTTTAATTTTCCAGTGTTGTGCACCTTGGACGCTGAGTGGGTTGGAGCTGATGCCGGCGGAGACGCTGCGCCCGCCCTGAGCGCGGGGCTGGGGGCTGCCGGGGGGCGGCCAGAGAGTGAGACGCTGCTTTTTACCTTCTCCTGGAAAACAATTTTAGCCAGCGCTGCATTTGCAGGCTTCTCCTGTGTAGTTGGTTTGTGACTGGACTTAACTGTGGCAGTGTATAAAAGATTTTGATATTCTGTGAAATACCATGTAGAATTTAAATTTGATACTATAATAATTCAGTCCCTGTGACACTGGTTTTTTGTTTTAACTTCTTTCTTTGGGGTTGGCACTAATCTTTCTTCTTTTTTTTTTCTCAAGATGCTGTGAGAAACATTTCATCCAAATGCCAAATAAATTGTGTTCTGTAAGAGAAACGGCCTGTTCCAGTGTCTCCTGATTTCTGCATCGATGTGGTTCCTCGGCGTTGCGAAGGAAGATCTTGTTAAATCACGCTTCTGAGCTGTGGTCTTGCAAAAAGATCAATAGACGCGTTTAACTTCAAGCAGGGGGGCTGCCCAAGTCCCTTTGTGTGCAGATTCCAGGGAAATTTACCTGTATTCGTGTAATTTTAAGAAAGTCTTGGCTGTGTACCCAAGGAGGTGAGGCGCATCCTCACCAGTGGTGCTGCGGAGCAGGTGGGGCTGCTGGATGGGGGGGTGTCCGGACCCCCAGCTCCTGGCACGGGGCTCCGGAATGAGCTGAGTGGGTCGGAGCCGTGACGTGGAGCCGGGGGGGATGGTGTGAGCACCGAGCCACGCTGCCTCTGTGCCCAGCGGGCACTGGGGGGGCTGGTGGAAAAGCCCAAGGAGAGGCCGGGCTGTTCTCACCTCCACAGCGATTCTAAAACTCGAGCTCCAAACTTTTCATTAAATTCCCAAAGGGAGGTTTTGGGTCCTGCACCCTTCCCTCCCTTGTGTTCTACACCCCCTGTGTGGGATGGGGCTGCAGGCAGGGCCCTGGGTGGGCTGGTGGGAGAAGACTTGGCCGAGAGCCGTGTTTTGGGGTGCGCGGGGGGTTTCCTGGTGCCAGGACCCGGCTGTCCTGCGGGGAGGTGGATGGTTGGCCTCTTCTCCCAAGGAACAGGTGACAGGACAAGAGGGAACGGCCTCCAGTTGCACCAGGGGAGGTTTAGATTAGATATTAGGAAAAACTTCTACACCAAAAGGGTCGTCAAGCATCGGACCAGGCTGCCCAGGGCAGTGGTGGAATCGTCATCCCTGGAGGGATTTAAAAGCAGGGCAGACGCGGTGCTGAGGGACGTGGGGTAGTGGTGGGTTTGTCGGTGGTGGGTTTGTCGGTGGTGGGTTTGTCGGTGGTGGGTTTGTCGGTGGTGGGTTTGTCGGTGGTGGGTTTGTCGGTGGTGGGTTTGTCGGTGGTGGGTTTGTCGGTTGGACTCGACGGTCTGAAAGGTCCGTTCCAACCGCGACAGGTCAATGACTCTCTGACTCTGTGTACGGCAGGTGGCGTTTCTGCCTGAACCACCCCGGGTGCTGCACAGCTCCGGCGGCTGCCGTTCCCTGGGGAGCCGAAACCCGCCAGGAGAGGGGCTCTCCTGCCCCTGGCCCCTGGGCCTGCGGTTGGCTGGGGGGTGGCTCTCCTGAAAGAGCCTGTAACTCTGAATTATTTAATAAAGCTGGCCGACAGCAGGGGATATTCCCCTAAAAGGCCTTGCTGGATAAATAAGCCTCTTCAGAGTTGTGCTGGGTTAGTAACGCAGGCCTGCAGCGGGAGCTGGCAGGGATGCGGGATGGAGCAGTCCCCAGTCCGAGGCAAACAGCTGGATCTCTTCTGTCCCGGCGAGGTGCCTTCGGCATCGCCGCTGGGCTGGTGGATGGGTCCTTTTGGCGTGGGGGGAGCTGTGCTGTCCCTGTCCCTGCCTCTTCTGGAGCGCCGCGGGCAGCGAGTGCGGGGCCGTGGGGCCGCAGAGCCCCCGCGTCCTCGCCCCCGCGTCCTCACCCCCTCCTGGTGACAGCGCTGCGGATGGCCAGAGGTACGAGTGCTGCAGTCAGGCTTTCTGGAGCCGTGCACGGCTAAATCTGCTTTAGCTGGGGGGAAGTAGTTTAAGAATTAAAATTGAATCGACCTGATCCCAGCCTGCCACGAGAGGGGCTGCGTTCAGGCACGGGTAAAGAGCAGCTTCTCCTTTTTTGCACGGTCCAGACCTGGCGCTGGCAATGCCTGCCCGTGCTCCGAGCTGGGAGCTCGGCTCCTACAAACAGTCACTTTTTTTTTTTTTTTTAATTTGTGGTGGTTTGTTTTTTTGTTTTGTTTTTTTTTTTTTCCTGAGCTGCTGGGCTCGCGGTGTTGGCTGTGAGTGCTGCGGAACAAGTCCCCGCACGCCTGCTCGTGGCCGCAGGATGCGTTCATCGCTGAACGCCGTCCAGTGTGCAGTGTCATCCTCCGTGGGTGCCGCGGGGGGCTCCGCTCTCCCTTCCCTGCACCCGCAGAGGGCAGCTGCCGCCGCAGCCGCCTCCGTCGCTGCTGGACCTCAACCATCGCAGCTCCCAGAGCTTCATCTCCGGGCCGGGAGATGCTTGGTCAGCTCGGGGAGATGGCACACAGCCCTTCCTTTGCTACCAGTCTCAGCGGGGACAAGCCTGATGTTGCAGCACGTGGTGGTGGCTCAGGGTGGCAGGGACCCTGTGGGTCTTCTGTGACACTGCAAGACCCCCTGCAGGTGCAATTTGCCCTTCCCTCCCGCCCTCGCGTTGCCTGGGGACAGGAGCGATGCTGTGGCTGCAGGGGGCAGCCAGGAGTGCCCAGAGCACGGCCACCGCTCTTGGGGGTCACCACCGCTCCCGCTCACGGCCGTGTGTCCCCCGGCACCCCGTGCGAGGGGGGCGGCTGTCAACGTTGATGCTCGCGATGCTGCAGCGGGGGCATCAGCAGCCCTTCTTACAGCCTTCTGCTGGAAGCTCTTGCCAGTTTAAAATGCGTTTTTCCAGGAGGGTAATTAGCAGCCGTGCTCAGCACGGCGTGTCCGGGGCGCTCAGCCCCAGGAGGGCACCAGGGGACCAGGGGCACAGGTCAGGCACGTGCAGGGACAGCGCTGGCAGTGACCCGGGGGGTGCCAGGCCGCGGGGGGCTGGCCGGCCTCACCGTGAGGGGGGAGACGTCGCTGACCCCGGTGACGGGGGGAGTGCAGGATGAATGGCGGGGCTGTGCAGCGGCGTGTGGCCAGCGCACATCTGGCCACAGTGCTTCCTTTGTGCCCCTGCTGGCTGCGCTGCCTGCCCTGCTCCCGACTCTCTCCCGGGGTAGCGGCAGCTCGTTGCAGAGATCAAAGATTTAAGAGAAAGCCAGAAGCGGTGGAGTATTTATTCCCCTTGAACCTCCCCACTGCACTTGCTTCTCTGGATGCCCACAGCCCCGTCCCCGGGCAAAGTGAACCGTGCTCTGGCGGCTCAACTCCTCGTCACTGTCCCCAGGTCTCCGTGCCGAGGTCCCCGGTGGCAGCGCAGGATTTACCTCCAGGAGCCGTTGGTGGCCCCTCGGCGGCGTGCTGGTGCGGCGCCTGCTGACGGTGCACGTGGTGGGGGTTCCCAGCAGGATGGCACCGTGCCCATGACCGATCGATGGCTGCAGCTTAAGCAACTATTTTTATTTTTCAGCGGTAATTTTTCCCCTGTCATGGCTCTCGCCATTGGTGCTGTGAGCACGCGTGTTGCGGAGACCTTGGCCGCCTCCTGGCTCCGTGGCGGCAGGACGATGGACGCGGTGTCTCCCTGTGAGGACGGCGCAGAGCTGCAGGAAGGGCTGTGAGCTCCACGCCACCGCGGCAGCGAGAGACCGGCAAGTACCACGCGGCTCTTCCGAGGTTTGCTCTGGTTCCTATAGAAACTGGAGGTTGCTGCTGCCTGGCTCGGATGCCAGCAGCCAGCGGTGCGCCCTGGGGAGCGGGGCAGCAGGGATGGGCAGGAGTGGGGGACGGGGACGCACCTCGGTGCTGCTGCTGCCTTTCCATGTGCCATGGAGCCCCCTCTGCTTCCTCGGCGGGACCGTGCTGAGCCCTGCCGTGGCTCTGCATCCCCCTCCCACCGTGCGGGGCTCCCTGGACCCCGTGGGACGCCAGGCTGGATGTGACGGTCCTTGCCCTGTCAGGGCCCTTTGTGGGACAAGGGACACGTTCCCGCCGTGTGTGGGGTCGCGTGCTGCCACACAGTGCTGCCGGTGGTCCCGGCCATGTGGTCTCTGCAGTCATGCCTCTGCTCCTGCCCTCCTTGCCAAAAATCTCCACCAGAGAAGCCTGAAAACCTAAAAGGGTGTCCTGGGGGGCCCCTCTGCCCTTGTCCAGGCCCTGGGGGAAAGAGCCTGGGGGTGTTGGGTGCCACTGGCTCCTTAGCCCCATGGCTCTGGGCTTCCCCTCCACTGCCTGGCGCTCCAGGCTGTCCCACCACGGCCGGTGGCAGAGCTGCTCGTGCCACTTGGTGGGCTCATGCCTCCAAGGCAGATCTCGGTCTCCCCGGGTGCCCGAGCAGCTCCTCTCCCTGCCAGCAGCGACGGTGGCAGGTTGCGGACCTGGTGCGACCCTCCGCCTCTCCTGCCCGCCCTGCGCAGCTTGTTCCCTCCAGAAGGATGAACGCAGCCCTCTGAAAACTACCTCATCCCCGGGGCAGGGGCCAAGCGCCAGCCGTGGCGCAGCTCCAGAGGGAGGGGGACCCTGCGCCCCCTCCCCTGCGCCGGGGCCCAAACACGCTCCTCGGGGCCGCCCGGGCACCTGCCCGGGACTGGCTCTGCCCGGGGGCGGACAAAGGTGCCCCAAAGAGCCCCCATCGAGGACGAGCCCCAGCCGATGCGTTGTCCCCTTGCAGCACATGGCAGCCGAGCTGCGCCCCTGAGCCAGAGCCCGTCCGTGGCCAAGCCGGCGGCAGGAGGCTCCTTCCCGCGCTGCTGCCGTGTTTGTTCATCCTGGCAGCGCCCGGCAGTGCCGCCGGCCAGGGCTGAGCACCGGCCAGAGGAGCTGCCGCTCAGGCCCCGTGGCCTCCTTTCCATGGCTGCCTGAGGAGGACGGCGATATTTTAGGAGAAATGTGACAACACCGCGCTTCCGTGTTCTCACCCCTCTTCCTACCTGCCCGCTGCGGGGGCGTAGCTCTGCTGGCGAGGTGCTGGCTCCCCTGCCACCTGCCTGGACAGGCGCCATGGGGACGGCGTGCGTGTTGAGGGGCTCAACAGCCCCGTCCCCAGGTGCAGGGTGACTCCTGTGATGCCCGGGTGGGTGCTGAGGCTCGTCCCCGGTGCTGCCCCCCTGTCCCGGCCGGTGCTGCGTGGCTGTGAGAGCCTGAGCTGCTATGGCATGATGTGGCCTTGTGCCAGCTGGAGGGGACAGGGCCAGATCCTGTGTCACCAGTATGCTGCTCCTTGGTGACCTCTGGGGCTGAGGGTCCCCCATAGTGCAGCTGCAGAGGTCACCTGTGCCCGGAGCCCGGGGCTGCAGTTGCCACGGCCAAGGCGCTGTGGGCACCGTCTGGCCTTTTCCTGGGGAGGGGCTGCGTCCCCCGCTATGTGTGGGGTCGAGCTGGATTGGGCCTGTGCGTCTCCATGGCACTGCCCGCCCCATATCAGGTCCCTGAGGGGAGCTGCCAGCGTGAGGGATGCAGGACCCAATGCTGGCTTGGGGGGGTTGCCAAAGCTGCGGGGGCAAAGGCTGTCCCACGGTGTGTACCTGCAAAGAGTGGGGTGGGGATGGGGCAGAGCTGGTGCCCCCAGCCCCTTCTGCCTGCCCGCAGCCCCTGAAGCCCCTCCATGGCCCCACGGCACCGGGGGTGGGGGGTGGCAGGATGGGGCAGAGGGGGATGCTGCCAAACCCCCGCATGGGGATGGAGAGCAGGATGGTACCCGGGGCCGCCCCTCGCGGGGGTGGGCCGGCCAGCGCGCTGCACCCCCGGGCTTTGCCAGCCCCCTGCCCCCCGCCACGTCCCTGCTGCCTGCCCTTGGGCTGGCATCCCGGGCAGGGCCCTGGCACGGCGCGGAGGGGCTGGCTGGGGGCCGGGCCGCTTCCCTGCTCCCTCCTAGCAGCCGAGGAGTTAAAAACTCAGCCCTTGTGATGAATATTTAACAGCAGTGCACAGGCTGGAGCGGAGGATTTCTCCGGGCTGCCTGGGCGCTGGCAGCGCTGCCTCCCCCTGCCCGGGCGCACTGCGGAGGAGGACGGGGCGTCGCGGCGGGGCCACCTGCCCGCTGCCACCGGCATGGGGACGCAGGGGCTGGGGATAACTTTTCTGACTTTGCCTCTCGTCGTGCGAGCAGCCGCGGGAGGTGAGATGCTCTGCCTGCCTACCCTCATCCCCGCGGCCGGAGGGCATGGGGGGTCCCCGCGGTGGGAGAGGACGGGGGGCCGGGGGGTGTCACGCCGGGGTATGCCTGTGCCAGCCCCCTTTATTCCCTTCCCATGTGCCAGGGGGTGGCAGGGGGCCGGGGTGCTGGAGGCAGCCGCGCCAACAGGGCTGGAGCAGGGACTGGGGAACGCGGTCTGGTCCAGGAGCCATCTCCTGCCCTCCCACCATCCTCCTCCCCCCGGGAGGATGTCCCCGTGGTGCCGCGGGCTCCAGGAGGTCTCAGCCCGCCCAGGGCTCTCTGTCCTGGCAGGAGGCGTCTGGGACGGAGTCCCTTCAGGGTGGGTGGGTGTTCAGGCGCTCCCGTCTTGGCCCCCAGCCCGTCCGCCCCACAGACCCGCACCACCAGGAAACACCAACGAAGAGGAAACCTCGGAGCAAACCGGCGCTGCCGTCCCAGGGCCGAGGCGCTGGAGTCCTCACCTGCTTTCTGGCCAGGCTGGCGGCAGCGAGTGCTACCCTGGCTCCTGCCAGGGGATGCTCGAGGTCGGGCGAGGGCTGGTGGGTGCGGATCCATCCAGGGGTCTCCCAAGAGCTCACCTTCCCCCTGGACAGGGAGGAATGCCCAAGGTCTCTGCCCTAGAGACCTTCTGAGTCCCGCACCATCCTGCTACTGGCTCTCCTGGGGGGCTGGTGTCTCCTGCGCCGTTGTAGCGAGGATTTGGATGCGATGCAGGCTGGGGCCATGAGCAGCACAGGTGGAGGCAGGCAGCGCTGGCCGTGTCCTGCCGGTCTGAGCGACCGCGGCTGGCACAGGAGCGTGGCTCAGCTCAGCTCGCCGGCAGCCAGCCCACTGGCACGGCCCCATGGCCATTGTTGGGGGCCACTCGCGTAGGCTGGCCCTGGGTAGCACCAGGTCGCTCTGTGCCTCCTGCCAGGAGCGGGATGGGGAGCTGAGGAGGGAAGGGGTGCACTCCCCGGCTCCCACTGCAGACCTGATGGCCCTGGGCGGACGTGCGGATAGCAGGAGCTGGGCACTGGCTTCCTCGGCATCCCCTCGGCATCCCTGTGTCTGCTGCACCGGCACCCGGCATGGAGCATGCAGCCCCCGCAGCCGCCCCGGGCGCGGGCAGCAGCGCTGGTGGGAGCTCGGCAGCTCCGGCTGAGGTGGCCCCGAGTGATGGGACGAGCCATTGTCCCCGCAGCGTGGGTGCAGGCCTGCCCACCGCCCACCCCCTGCCTGCTGCAGCCCCCAGCAACCGCCTCCTGCTGCCAGCCCACCCGCGGGGAGCCGCGGGGAGCACTGGGGGAGGACTACGGCAGCTCCCCCTCGGCCCCCTGCTTACCCAGGTGAGGCGCCTGTTGTGGGGCAAGGGGCTGCCTCGGCTCCCCGGGTGGGTAAGGCACGGATGGCCCCACAAGCAGCGAGGTTTGGCCGCTGTGGAGCAGAGAATGCCGAGGGAGGTTTCCCTGCGGAGCAGCCGGGGGAGGCAGGGAGGGTGCGAACGCGTGAAAACGCCAGTGCCGAGAATAACTGGGATGAACACGAGCGCCGGCAGGACCCCCGGCTGCAATAGGGGGTGCCCTCGCTGTCAGGGGGACGGGCATAGCGTGGTGGGTTCGGGGAGCGGGTTCCTGTCTCCGTCAGCTGCCCTGAGCTCTCCTCTCTCCCGCAGGGCAGTGGTGCTACGACTCGCAGGACCCCAAATGCGGTGAGTGGTGCCGCGTGCGGGAGCGGGGTGTCGGGGCTGTGCGGGGCTCGGACCCCCGTGTCTCCCGCAGTGCCCGGCCGAGGGCACCCCGGGGGAGAAGGGCGATTTCACCCGTGTCGCACCAAGGTGGGAATGGTTGGAGGAGCTTCACTTTCAGCTGTGCTGGTGCGGAGGCTGGAGACGGGCACCGGAGCCCCTTCGCCCCAGCCAGGTCTGGGTGCTCCCGGGGCAGCACCAGCCTCCCCCATTTCACCCAAAACTAATTAAAGCCCGGATTTAAAATATGCCGTTAGCAACCCCAGTGAGGCGCCGGCATCAGAAGGGGGGTGCCATGGGGCGCAGGGACCTGGCTCGAGGAAGGATGGCTCTATTTGGGCAAGTCCTGCCTGTGTGCACGGGCGAGGGGAAGCATGGCTGGGGGCACTTTGTCACAAAGCATGCAAATAGCTTGTAAAAGGTTAATTAAGGATCAACGAGCATTTAATCAGCCGTTACGGCCCAACTGTTTTATAGTTCTTGGGTGCACGCACCCTGTGCCCGGCCGCCATGGCACACCGGCTGTGAATCGCTGGGCTCTGTGTATCCCTGCCGGACCAGCGCTTGCCGTCACCGGCAATTTAACCTCCTCGGGCCAGCGCGAGGGCAGAATTCAGCAGGGCCGTGGGGCCAGCGGGAAGCGGCTGGGGCAGCGTGGAGCTGGCCGTGTGCCCGCAGCGGGGAACGGTCCCTTAATGAAGGCACCGGATAACTTGTGGGGCTGCCCGGTAGCACCATGCTGAGGCACTGGTGAGGCAGCGGCAAGGCCAAGCTGTGACGCCCAGGGTTTCTAGGGAAAAAACTGCCCGGAGTAATGAGAGGAGAAGGGAAGGAGACGGGGCTGAGCCCGGGGGGGCAGGAGGTGGGGGTGAGCGTGTGTCTCTGGTTTTGTCTGCCCGAGCCATGGGGTGCTGCTGGGGGAAGGGCCCTCCCAGACCCTGGTTGTAGGGGATGTGAGGGGTAACGGTGTGTGGGTCCACCAAAGGCTGCCCACCACGGCGGGTGCCGGAGCAGAGCCAGTTGTGCCCAGGGAGGGATGCCCTGAGCTCCCCCGGGACTGGAGGTGCCCTGGTGGATGGGACTGGAGACTTCAGGGGAGCGCCCATTCCCGGCTGGAAGCGCAGCCCAGCAGCTGGCAGAGCCCAGGGCCACCACCTCTGCCCCGGGGGCCACCAGGCAAAGGAGCGGGGTGTCACGGCAGCTGCCCCAGAGCAGAGACCGGCAGGGTGTCTGGCTACATCCCATGGCCGCGGACCGCAATGAGTGTTGCAAGAAGAGACGATGCCGGGTGATGGGGACACTGAGCTACACGTGTGGGATGTGTGGGGTCTGGCCGTGGTGGCAGCTGTGGGTACCTCCGCTCACCGTGCCCGGGCGGTGCGGTGGGCGTGCCGCAGGTCCAGCCGGCGGCCAGCGCTGCCGCGTCCTCACCCAGCTCCTGCCACGGTGACCCCCCACCCGGGGCGCTGCCGATGGGTGTTGTGCGGTCACCCCGGACCCCACATAGGATTTGCCCCAGGGCGAGTTGTGTGGCCAGGGTGCGCTGTCACCCGCCACAACTGGACAAAACCAGCATGGGTAGGGTAAAATGTGGTTAAAAACCAAACTGTGCCCTCTGCCAGTGGACCTTGAGTCCAGTGTCCCCCCTTCTCAGCAGCTCCCATCCGTCGTTCCCTCCAGGTGCTCTATGGGCACGTTTGCTCCCTCTGCGTGGAGCAACCCCCGTGAGCCCCAGCCCGGGGGCGGGGGGACAGTGGCCGGCGCACCCCCATGATGGTGGGGGTTGCCTACAGAGAGGGGCAGCAGGGCTGGGAGAAAAGCCTGCCCTTCACCAGCGCGGAGGGACGGACGGTGCTGCCGGGCTAAATATAGCCCCCGGCCCCATGAGGAAATCCTGCTGAATTATGGATGAGGCTGCAACGAGCCCCCGCTCAGCGCTCGGAAGGAAGGTTGGCCGGGCAGGAGGGCAGTTCCCGTGGGATGCAGGCGAGCACGGCAGGGACAGCAAGGCTGGCTGGGCACCCGGCCACCCTCGGCCTCCTGTCCCCCTGCGGGGGTGGCAGCAGCTCATGGCTGCCCGTGGTGCCCCTGCTCCCCCTCTGCAGGTCCCAGCCACTGGAAGGAGCTGAAGGCCACGTGCGGCGGCGACAAGCAGTCCCCCATCAACATCGACAGGCGCCGGCTGCAGCGGGACAGTGGCCTCGGGGACATCCTCTTTGAGGGCTACGACCAGGCTCCCCCGGGCAAGTGGAGGCTGGCGAATGACGGGCACACAGGTGCGTGCCGCGGCCGGGCCCCCTCCCCTGCCCTAGCTCCCTGGGCACCATCCTGGCCGGGGCTCGGCTCCGGCGCTGCTCCTGGGAGCGCTCTGCCCGCGAGCTGCAACGTCCTGGGGCGGCTCCTGCCCCTGGGTTTGTGTTCGTGCCGGGATGAAGCCTGGGGAAGTTGAGCCCCGGTGTGCCAGGGCTGTCCCCCGCCCTTACCCCCGTCCTCACCCCCGTCCTCCCAGGGGACCTACAGGAGAGGTGGGGAGGGACTCTCTATGAGGGAGTGGAGCCATAGGACAAGGGGGAACGGTTTTAAACTGAAAGAGGGGAGATTTAGGTTGGGTATCAGGGTGAAATTTTTCACTCTGAGTGTGGTGAGCCCCTGGCCCAGGCTGCCCAGAGAAGCTGTGGCTGCCCCATCCCTGGAGGGGTTCAAGGCCAGGTTGGACGGGGCTTGGAGCAGCCTGGGCTGGTGGGAGGTGTCCCTGCCCAGGGCAGGGGGTGGCACTGGGTGGCCTTTAAGGTCCCTTCCAACCCAAACTGTTCTGTGTTTCTATGGTTCTATGATCCTCACCCCCTCCCGCTGCCCTTGCAGTGATGCTGAGCCTGGCGAGCGAGTTGGCCTCCGAGCACATCACCATCAGCGGGGGGGGCCTCCCCGGCAGGTACCGTGCGCTGCAGCTCCACTTCCACTGGGGCAGCCCAGCTGGGAATGGCTCCGAGCACACACTTGACGGACGCCAGCTCCCCATGGAGGTAGGTGAGAAAAAGCACCCATCGCATTCTCTGGGTGGCCCAAGACCTTGCCGTGCCGGGAAGGAGTGCTGCTGGTGTGTCCCAGGGCACTATGCTGCGGGGTGACCCGGCTTGGTGACACGGTGGGTTTGGCCGTGCTCCCCGTCACCGCAGCCTTGCGCTGACGGTGGGATGCAGACAGCCGCTGCGCAGGACACCCGGGGGGTTAAAGAGCAGCTGACGGGAGACTCCGGGTTTCTCTTCACCGTGCGTGGGCCAGGCTGCCTGGTCGGGGGCGCTCGGTGGGGTCTGGAGGGTCCGTGCCCCGCCGGGGACATGCACTGAGTCAGTGAGCTAGAGCGTGCAGGAGCACGCTGTGCCGAGCGCATCGGGATCCTTCTGGGTGAAAAGAGGCTCTGTGCCTCTAAAATATTAATTATCTACCAGAGGAGAGAGCAAAATTTATGCATTGCGGCTGGTGGGCGCCCCGGGACTGCTGGCCCCTTTTCCCCTCCCTGTTCAAAGGATGCTCACATCACCGGGGTGCTTTGATCCTCCTGGCAGCTGCCCCATGGAAGCACCCATAGACCAGGAGGGCTTTTCGGGGGAGTGGGTGGCTCAGTGTCTGGCCACCCCAGGCCGGCCAGGGAGATCCATAGGCAAGCGTCCCACTGCTGGTGGGGTCAGCCGGGGGCGGTTGCCCACCCTTGGTCCCGCCATGCTTCCTTCAGCTGCACATCGTCCACATCAATGTCAAGTACCGGACGCTGGCGGAGGCCAAGGGACATCCCAATGGGCTGGCCGTCCTCGGATTCTTCTTCCAGGTGGGTCTGCGGGGGCTCCTGCTGCCCACGGTGGGGGACCCTCCGGGGACAGGCTGCTCGTGGTGTGGCTGGGGGCTCTGCTCTGCCCCAACTGCTTACTCTCCCCCTCCACAGGTCTCCGAAACCCCAAACACCAACTACAACACCATCGTGGCGGGGCTGAGGAACATCTCCCACGCCGGTGAGTCACCATCGCACCGAGGCAGGGGCAGAAAGAGGAGAGCGGGAGGGCAGGGCTGTGCCCCAGGGGGTTGGGCTGGGGGGAACCTGCTGGTCCACGGGGCCATCTGGCTGTGGGGAAACCGATGGGGGTGGCCCTGCCCTCCCCCGTGTCCCCATCATGGGATGGGCTGAGTGCCCACATCTCACCCCGCAGGGGACTCCGTGGATTTGGCCTCTACCTTCCGCCTGAGCACCCTGCTGCCGCACGCCGGGCGCCTCGCTGGGTACTACCGCTACCAGGGCTCCCTCACCACCCCCGACTGCAGCGAGGTCGTCGTCTGGACCGTCTTCGAGGAGCCGGTGGAGATCGGACAGGAGCAGGTACTGGCACGCACAGCCCCCTGCTCCGGCGCCCCAAGGGCTGGACCCTCCGGGTGACCCCTCTCCTTGCCCTACCTGACCCCTAAGCAAGAGCACAGGGAAGGTCATCTCTATAATAACGCTCCTGGCAATTAATTAATTTTATGAGGGTTAAGTAACGGAGCAGTGGCCACCTGCCAGCAGGGAGAAATCCCGTCCAGCACTCTCCTGCCCAGCCCCAGCATTCAGAAGGCGAAATGGGAGAGAACCCTTTGGAGCTCAGAAGAGGGTCCAAGGAGGTGGGAGGGTGGATGGATGGGTGGATGGAGTGAGTTCTCCTCTGCTGCCCAAGCATCTTAGTAGACGTATTTCCTTGAGGGTGTGGTGGCCCAGCTGCTCTCTAAGTGCTCAGCAGAGGCAGTGAAACACGATTACTTGCTCACGACTCAAGAGCCGATCCTCACCAGCACCTGCCTCGTGTCCTTCCCCTCCGGGTCTGGTTTCGGGAGGGCGGCGAGGGCTGGTGGGAGGACACGCGCCGGTGCAGGGCCATGCCATGGGTCCTGCACTGTCGGCAGCAGGGCAGCATGAGAAGGGGGCTTGCAAGCGGGTGGGGGCTCGGGGCGCCCGGCGAAGCGGTGCCCACCCCTGCCTCTCCCCTGCGCAGCTGTGGGCCTTTGTCAGCACCCTCCACTTCCCGGCCGCCGGCTCCACGCTCCTAAAAATGACCAACAACTTCCGCCCGCCGCAGCCCCTCCACAGCCGCAAGGTCTTTGCCTCCAGGGCGGCCACGGCCAGTGGCGGGTCCCCACACGGGGGCCACCACCAGCTCCTCTCCCCCCTGCTCCTCCTGGCCCTGCTCGGCCCCTTCTCCCCAACCCCGTAGGGTCTGGCCCAGCCTTTCCCCCGCCTCCACACGAGCATCGCCCCCCTGCAATGGTGACGGGGGGGCGATGCATCTAGTCCATGGGTAAATGGGAAAAAACCATCACAAAAAAGCACGTCGAGACCTTGGCCAGGTGAAGATTTTGCAAAGCTGGATCTCTGCAGAGGTGCATCTCTGCAAGCCTGGAGCCGCCCTGCCATGTCCCTGTCCCCACCAGGAGGGGATGGTGGAGGGGCTGGAATAAAGCCGAGGTCCTCACTGGTGGCTGCGGGTTGCTGCCTCTGGCTCTGTGTCCCTTCGGCGTCACCAGGGCAGGGTGCTTGGCACGGGGGTGTGGGGTTAGTGGGGAGGGAGCTGGGGGACGGTGACCGGGTGGCACTCAGGGATACTGGCCCTGCGCACAGCTGTGCAGGCGGGCATGAGACGCCCCTCTCCTCCCCGTGCAATGAGCCCCCAGGGCCAAATCCTGACCCTGCACGTGGTTCAGGGTCCTGGTGGTCCCTGTGCTGGCAGACACTGACATGTTGCCTTCCCCGGGCTCGGGACTGGCTGAGGGAGGGACAGGGCTGTCCCCAGGAACCCAGCACCCCTCAGTGCCCCGGGGCAGGACACAGGGAACTGAGGGCTCTTTCCATGGAGCTAATATTGCGCTGGCAGAAACAGCTGCAGGTGCTGGCGCCGCTCCTGCGCTGCCCGGCATGGCGGGGGCAGAGCCCAGGCCCTGGCAAATGATGTGCTTCATAATTAATGTGCCAGAGCTCCAGGCGTGTTCCCGTCTCCTCCTGAATTACGGGCATCAGAGCACAGGTCATTATCTGGGAGCGGAGCTGGGGGTGGGCTGAGGTTTTCATCATTTCTGGGGGGAAATGGCTGCCAGGGCAGGGCTCCCCCACCCCAGCCAGAGGGGTGGCCGTGGCACCCATGGGCACAGGTGCTCTGAGCATCCTCCTGGCACGGGGCTCGGGCTCCCTCTGAAGCCCGGGGCAGGGAAGGGGCATCTCCAGGGGTGACGTGACCCAGATGAAGACCCCGTGATCCCCGCGCCAGGTGTCTGAGGGGCCCCGGGGGTGCTGGCGCTCTACAAACCCACCCCGGTGCTCTGGCCTGGGGGGTCGGAGCAGCCGCCCCGTCCCGGGGGCTGTGGGCGATGGGCGGCCGTGTGCCGCCGGCGTGGCGGTGGCCATCGCCCAGTTCAGTGATTCCTGCCGGGGTCCGGCTGGCGCCGGCTGGAAGCGGCATCGTCGCTGGGGGCTCCGTGTGCTGACCGGTAATTAAGGACCTCGTTAGTGCCGGTAACGGCCCCGGCCGCCTGCTCCCGCTGCGCCGAGGGCTCGGGCCTGGGGGAACCGGCAGGCGGGGGTCATGGTCCCCACTGTGTGCCCACGGGCAGACGGGGCTGCCACCGCCTCGGGGAGCTCGGGCTGGCCCCGCACCCCCGCCCGCTGCAGGGGGGCGCAGCCCGTGTCCCCCCGGCCCTCGCGGGTCCCTGCCACCGCCCGCCCCCGGCAGCCGCGGCGGGAGGGGGCGGCGGGCGAGCGGCCGGGGCCAGCGCGGGCCGGGGCCACCGCCGAGGGGGACGAGGGGGACGGGGGGGACACGGGCCGCGCGGGGGCGCCGGAGACCGGCGGGGCGCGGCTGGCGGGGCGCCGTGGGGGCCGCCAGGGGGCGCCCTTCTCCCGGCAGTGGGCACCCGCGCGGCCCGGTCCCGGGGCCGCCGTCCCCCGCGTCCCCTCTTCCTCTGCCGCCTTTCTCCCGTGCCGCTGTCACCCGTGTCCTTGTGCCCGTGTCCCCCGTGCTCCCTGTGCACCCACTCTACGTCCCCCCCCCGTGCCCTCCGGTTCCCCCTGTGTCCCATCACGTCCCCCCGTGTCCCCCGGTGCCCCTTGTCCCCTCCGTGTCCCCCATGCTCTCTGTTCCACCATGCCGCTCTGTGTCTCCCCGTTCCCCCTCTGTCCCTGTCCCCCCCACGTCCCGCTGTGCAGCCCCTCGTACACGCAGGCTGTGGGACGACTGCCCCATGGCTGCCCCCAGGGCTGGCCTGGGTGCTCACAGGCCTGAATGGCGACAGTGGCAGGTTCACCCGTGAGCATGGCAGGACCCTGTTCAGTCACAGCGGGCCCCAAATGGCTGCAGCCCTGCCGCCCGGTGTGCCCCAGGGCCAGGCTGGGATTTGAGGGATGCCTGGGCAGCTGGGCTGGGGCCTGAGGGCTTGGGGCTGCAGCTCTGCAAGGACAGTGGGGGCCAAATCAGCCCCAGGCACTGGCTGGCAGGAGCCCCAGGAGCGGACACCCCTGTGCTCAGGGTCCCCATCGCCGGGGGGGACCGTCCCTGCTGGTGGCGGTGCCCCGGCAGAGGGAGGTGGTGGCCCTGCGCAGGGCCTGGTGGCTGAAGCCCTCGGTGGAGCTGCACAGCACAACCACCCCGCAGCTCATGCATGACACACAGCCTGCAGGCACCCCAAATCTGGGAAGTGCTGTGCCCCCCGCCAGGAGCATTGGGCTGCTCTGGCTGCCCAGGAAAAGGACTTGGACCCCCCCCCCTCCCCAGCAAGAGCCATTGCTGAAATGGCGCCAAAAAATGTCTTTCTCTGCCTGCCGGCCTGCCCGCGGCACGGCCGGGCAGCGATGCTCTGGGTGCTACGTGCTGGAAAGTTTGTGCCGAGGAAGCGGCGCGTACTGGGGGCTGGGGCTATTCCTGGCTCCCAGCTGGTGTTTGGCCGAAGCGGGCTCTTGTTTTTGGCTGGGCTGTAATTTTAGCAAAGGCTGTTCCCGAGCAGCAGCGCTGCGGTCTGCACAGCTGCCCGGGGGGAGCTCAGCTGGGGGCCAGCGATGCGTGTCGGCACCCCCTGCCCATGGCCGGCCCAGGGTGCCCGCCAAAAGTCCCCAAAAACATGGCAGAAATGCTTAAACCCAACACTGTCCCCCCGTCGGGGCTGCAGAGGGAGGGGAATGGCGGTGGCTCTGCTGCGGTTGGGGCTGGTGGCACTCGGTCCAGGCGGGAAGGCTGGTGGGGGTGGCACCGGCTGGGGTGCAGCATCCAGTGCCAGGGTGCACCCCGCGTCCCCACCAGTCACCCCTGCGCTGGCTGCCAAAGCCGGGGCACTGGCACCGCTCACCCCGGCACAACGTGGAGGGGGAAAAAAACCAAATTTGGCTCAAGTGCTCCCTAACGGGTTCAGCCAAAGCCCTCGGCTCCCTCCCGAGGACCTGGTGGGGACCGCGGCCACTGCCCCCATCACACCCATCGGCCACCGCTGCCACCGCTTCGCTGTCACCCTGCCACCAACATTCCCCAGCTAGAAATTTCTTAACGTTAAGCTAAAACCCCTCCATCTTGGGGGTCCTAATGAGGGCTGAAACTCAACGACCGTATTTCTGTAGGTGGGCAAGGGCAGCCCTGCGATCAGGCCTCTCCACCAGCACACCTGTCTGGGGAGACGCGGCTGTTTACACCCAGTTTGAGCAGAAAACAAGGTTTTGCTCGGTCCCCGGACCAGGGCTGAGCTCTGCTGGGAGGGTTATTTTATTATCACGCTAAACTTGAGATGATAAATATTTTGAAGCAGCCGAAAGGTGTTTATTTTTGAGTCAGTTTAGCTTGTTTACAACCTGTTTACAAGCCCGGGCATTTATCTTTGGGGCTGTTTACCTCTCCCCAGGCTGTGGCTAAGGTTTAATACACACATAAATAAAACCTGGCGAGGGGTCCGGCCGCGCCCCCCCCGTGCCTTCCTGCTGGCTGCCAGCTGCGAGCTGCGGCGGTTGCTGTTTTGACAGAGCTATGCAAATGCTCTCCTCTTCGCAGGCGGGCTTCATTGCTCAGGTCGTGTTTTCGACCATGCCAGCCTCAAGCATTTATTTATTTCGTTTAATTCCCTTTCAATTGCAGGGTGATAAACCTTGGCCGTCGGCTCGGTGGCTGTCCCCAGCTAGGGCTTTGACCCGGGGCTGCCTGCAGGGCGTTTTACAGTATTTTATAATTCATGACCTGTATTTTATAATTTATAACCCACATTTTATTCATTCATAGACTATGTTTTATTTCCCAGATTTGGGGAAATCTGCCCAGTACCGTGGGAGGCTGGAGGCTGCCCCGTGCACCTTGCGGCGGGTCGGCCTGATGGAGAAGCCAAGCCAAGGGGCTGCCTGGCAGGAGGCAGCGTCTGTGCAGTTAATTGAGTTAATGAGAGAGGCGTTGGGGCGAGCTGGCAGCACGGTGGCAGCAGGAGGCCCCGGGCTGGCCCCACCGAGGGGCTGGGGTGGCCGTGACACAGGGGACATGAGTTGAGCAGTGGCAGGGACAGCCCTGTCCCTGAACCCCACACGTGTGGGGTCAGCGGTGCCCGGCCCGGGGGGGCTGGATGCGCTGGGGTCACTGGGGCGGGTGTGCATCAGTGTCTGTGTGTGTCTGTCTGTGTGTGCGTACGTGTGCACGCACCTGCGTGTGCATGTGTCTGTGTGCATGTGCACTCGGTTTATCCCCAATCAAACAATATAAAGAAAGGTTTTAGCATCCTTGCTGACCCATAGGTCCAATCCAGTGGAAGCTCGGCTGCCCAAGGAGTTACAGGCTAAAAGTGGTGGAATCACCATCCCTGGAAGTATTTAAAAGGCGCGGTGCTGAGGGACATGGGTTAGCGGTGGGTTTGTCAGTGGTGGGTTGGTCAGTGGTGGGTTGATGGTTGGAACTCGATGATCTGAAAGGTCCCTTCCAACCGCGACAGGTCTGTGAGTCTCGATGTGCGTTTGCACTCGCAAGTGTGTGTGTGCATGTGCCGCAGCTGGGACACCCCACGCTGGGATGGGGACCCCTCTGACGGGGGAGACCCCGCTGGGGGGGACCCTCCAGGAGACAGGAGGGGTGGCCCTGGGCTGGGGACACACACCCTGGGCTGGGGACACGCACCCTGCCATGGCACACAGCCCCACCAGCCTCGGCACCAGCCCCCAGCAGGTCCCTTGTCCCCTCCCCGACCAAACCTGGGCAGCTTCAGGCTGGCCCAAAACCTGTCCCACCGCCGCGGTGACTGGTGGCCCTGCAAGGTGACAGCCCGGCGAGGCAGGGGCAAAGCTCGCCGTGGCAAAGAGCAGGCGACCATCTCGGGGCTGAGCCGACGCGGGGCTCGGCGGCGTGGCACCCACTCGCCTTCACACGTCAGCACCCGCTGGAGACGGTTTCGCTTCCTTTTTTCGGGGCCTCTTTTGAGTTTCTGATTGGAGGCTGTGGCGGGCGAGGAGTAAATTTAGCTGGGGATGCCCCGCGGGCGTGCAGCTGCGTGGGGGGGGCCGGGGGGGGCCAGGGCTGGCGTGGCACAACCTGGTCTCAACACGGCCTTTCCCCAAACCCTTCGGAGAAGGCGCCTGCGTGAGTGGGGGGATCACAGAATCCCAGAATCCCAGACTGGCAGGGGTTGGCAGGGCCCTCTGGAGATCATCCCCTCCAACCCCCTGCCAGAGCAGGGTCACCCAGAGCAGGTGGCACAGGAACGCGTCCAGGCGGGGTTGGAATATCTCCAGAGACGGAGACTCCCCCACCTCTCTGGGCAGCCTGTGCCAGGCTCTGACAACCTTCACAGTGAAGTTTTCCTCATGTTGAGATGGAATTTTCCATGTTCCAGTTTGTGCCCGTTGCCCCTTGTCCTGTCCCCGGGCACCACTGAGAAGAGCCTGGCCCCATCCTCTTGCCCCCTGCCCTTTAGCTGTTGATGAGCATTGATGATGTCCCCTCTCAGCCTTCTCATCTCCAGGGATGTCGGGATGGGGTGCAGGACCCCCAGCCTCCCCCTCGGGTGCTCAGGGGGTGCACATCCCACCCCCTCACCCCCCCTCCCAGCTCAGGCAGGGCAGAGGCTGTTGGGCATCACCGCGGAGCTGAGGTGGGGGGACTCCTGCCGTCCTCCCACGGCCGCCCCAGCGGGGCCTGCCTCTGCCCCGCTCCCCCCAGCCCGGGCGGGGGCTATTCTCGGCCCCAGCTCTTGCTTTCGAGTTTCAGCCCTGCTGCCTCCAGGAACAGCGGCTGTTTGGGTGGCTGCAGCTGTGTCGGGAGGGTCCCCCCCCCAGCCCCTCTGTGTGTGCCACGTCGCCCATGTCTCTCCAGACGGGGTGTTTCATCAGCCCCAGGTGCACTCGCTCAGCTCCTGCCACGTCCCCACAAAGGGAGCCCCCGAATCCTCCTGGCAGGAGGTGCTGGGGCTCGCCATGGCCTGGGGAATCACCGGGTGATGTGCAATAAAGCAAAACAAGCCCAGGCTGGTTTTGGGGGGACAAACGTGGCTGGAGGTGGTCCACCCAGAGGGGGTCCAGCATGGCCACCCCCAAGTGCGAGGCCGTGGGTGGGCAGCTCCCCCAGGGCAAGGTTTGGGGACCAGAGCGGAGCTTTGCCCTGCGGGGCCGGGGTGGGGGGTGTTTTGGGGTGTGAGTAGCAAGAGCTCCTGTGCCCCCACACCCCTCTGCCTCCATCCCCGCGTCCCTCCCTCTGGTCTCGGCTGGGAAGCCCCTCCAAGCCCAAAGCATCTAAACCACCGGGGTTTATTAACCCCCCTCCAAAGACCTTGGCTAAGCCCCAGCCTGAGGGTGCAGGTCCCGGCCCCACCGTGGGACCCGTCACCTCTCTCTGCAGCTAATTAAAGCCTTCCTCAAGCATCTCATTTTCTAAATTAGATCCCCCTCGATTTAAAATTAATGGCGAGCCGGGAAAACAAAAAACTAAACTACTGTTTAAAGTTGCAGCACCAGAGAAGGCAGAGCGAGAGCGAGAGCTGCAGCTGGGGAGGGGTGTGGGTTTCAGTTTCGCTCCCCAAAAAACCCCAGCGAGGGCGGCTGCGGGAGCGGGACAGGCCTTTTCTTCCCAGGCAGCACTTCCCTCCCCGCTGGGGGCCGGATCCGGCCCCGCATCCCAGCACAATTCCCAGCGGCGGCTCTCTAGTCCCGTCGAAGGGCTCATTATGGGTAAAAACATGGCTGAAAATTCACCGTGCTGCGGGCGGCGGGGGAGTATGGGGGCCCTGGGGGGGCCAGGAGCACTGATGTATAATTCAGCAGGTTTTTCCTTGCCAGTTGTTGCTTAAGGAAGGGATTTAGCAAAATCTTTTAATCAATAATTAGTGAGGTTTCCTGCCCCCGGCACTGGGGATGTGCCTGTCCTCTGCTCGCCCAGGCCCGAGCCGAAGCGAGACCCCCAGCTCCTGTCCCAGCGGGACCTGCCCCCATGGAAACCTCGGTCCCGTGTCCTGTAACCAGGGACAGGCTTTACCCGTGGCACGTCAAGGTGGATTTCAAGCCCCATGGAAAGCGTTACCCTGCCACCCCCCTCCCTGCCAGCCGCCCCCCACAACGTGGCATTTGTCAGGGTTAAACCCGACCGCGCGGCGGGGACGGGGGCTCCTGTATCACCCCGTCATTCACTCCAGCCTCAGCCACTGCTGAAAGGCGTGATTTGCCACTACTGGGATCAATAATTACTGAGGCTTCAGCTTTCTCAGGGGAAAAGGAAGCCAGCATCCTTCCTGGCAGCCGGTCTTGGTCCTTGGGGCATTTTTGGCTGGCAGAAGCCCAGGCAAGTGGCTCTCCTGGGCGAAAGCACCACAAGGCCGGGGATGAGGATGCTGCGGGCAGGGGATTGCCGGGGAATAACCTCGCTTGAGCATGGAAAGGAGCTCAGCGCCGGGGCGGAGGAGCTGGTGCTGTCTCTGAGTCGGTGTCCCCCAGCAGCGGGCCAGGCTGGGGACCCTCGCCTCCTGGACCCCCATGGCAAGCGCCGCAGCCCCCAGGACCATCTCTGCTGGCTCTATGCTGCTGCGGGCTCTCTCTGCCCAGGAAACTGTGCCTTAAAGGAGCTCATCCTGAAACACAGCAGTTCAGATGCCTCCATCGCCCTTCCTTCCCCTGCTGCCATGCGGGATGAGTGATAGGACGAGGGGCGATGGTTTAAACTGGAGCAGGGCAGGTTTAGATCGGACATTAGGAAGAAGTTCTGTACACTGAGGGTGGTGAGACACTGGCCCAGGTTGCCCAGAGAGGGGGTGGAGGCCCCATCCCTGGAGACATTCAAGGCCAGGCTGGATGAGGCCCTGAGCGACCTGATCTAGTTGAAGATGTCCCTGCTGACTGCAGGGGGTTGGACTGGATGGGCTGTAACGGTCCCTTCCAACCCAACACATTCTATGATTCTATGAGCATCCATCCCGCTGCTGGCTCCTTCCCTGGGGACAGCAGCAGCCTGGGGGGCTGTGATCCGTCCTGGGCACAGGTTTGCTCCGTGGGGGTGGGATTTCCTGGGAAAACCCCGAGTCTGTCACCCCACACGTGGGCAGGGACACTGGGAATGCCTCCATCTGCCCAGCCCCCCAAGCAGGGTGATGGGAAGGGGTTTGCTCCATGCACGGGGCTGTGCCAGGGCAGGGTCTCCCTTGCCCGGCTGGGGAGCAGGATAAAGCCAGGATAAAGCCAACAGAGTGGTTCTGGAGCACAAGGTGCCTCTTGGCACCTCTGGTGGGGTCCAGGCCCTGCCAAAAAGCAGGAGGGAAGGAGGGCTGGGGCAGACGTCTCCCCCTGCCCCTCCTGTCTGTGCCCTGCCAGGGCTGCACAGCAACCGCGGCCCCCGCAGGCGGGCAGGCGTCCCTGGAGCCGCTCGGTGCCTGGGGAAGGCTTGAGCTGTGCCCAGCGAGGACAAAACGCCTGGTACATCTGGGGAAACCCCAGCAGCCCCGGAGCAGCCCCGGGCGCAGCGAGGGTTGAGGCTTTGCTGGGGGTCAGCGTGGGGCTGAGCCCCTGCCTGCACCAGCCGGGATGAGCCCCTTCGGCGCTGCACGGGCAGGGAGACAGGCTGGCAGAGGCCTGGGGCACTCGTTGCACCACCCAGCGCCCCACCATTCCCCGGGGCTGCGGGGTCGCCAGGCAGCAAGAGGGAAACGGCAGCCGCAAACGGCCCTGCTGCCTGGCAAAAGCTGATTTTAGTGGACATGGAGATAACGCTGGCACGGGCATGGGGTGGGGGGTGCAGGAGACGTGGCCATCCACGCCGGGCTCGGTGGCAGTGTTTGTTGGGGTGACCCCAGGTGCAGGGGACATAGGCAAGCCAGGGGAGAGGGGTTTGGACACGGGGAGCTGCTGACTCCAGCAGCATTGGGAAGGAGGGGTTCAGGGACAGGGATGCTGCTCCGGCCAGGAGCCGTGGGCTGGTGCTGTGGATGTGACTGTGGAGCCAGAGCTGGCCGGAGAGCTGCACACCCTGCAGAAATACACACTGGGAAAAGCACCTTATGTGGGTAATTAACAGCAGCTTCCCATCAGAATAATGTCTTCTGAAGTGCTAAAACACTGTGTTGCTGTCGCTGGGAGGTCCCCAGCGGCACTGGGGGACATGGGGCTCCTTTCCCCGGCAGCGCTATGCCCAGGCCATCACTGCCCACCCTGGCATGTCCATGTGGGCAAGAGATGGATGAAAGAAACTTAATTCCACTCAAAGTTTCTCTTTGATATTTCCTTTCCCAGCAAGTTTGGGGTCGCTGCCACAGTGCTCGTTCCCTGCGAAGCTCCGCTCCCTCAGACGGTTTGCAGGACAAGGAACAACGCAGAGAGCAGCAACTCACCCCCGGGATCTTGTCTCGAGGAGTTTGAGTTTGGCAGAAGATTTTAGGTTTCCTTTCGGCTTCATTTCCTGAGAAATCCTCAAGTGGCTGCAAAACAGCTGGGTAAAAAAGGGCATTAAAGAGCCGGGGTGGGCAGCTCCTTCAGAGATTTCCAGGATGGATGGAGACACTGGAGTGGAGGGTGGGTGGAGGCGTTGGGGTGGGTAGGACAGAGGCGCTGGCGTTGGCAGGACAGATGGACGCCGCAGGGAGGACACACAGCTGGCAGCGCTGCACAGAGTGGTGCTTTCTCCTTCGGGGCTTTGCCCCAGAGAAGGCCAACGCGGGGAGTGCCCATCCACCAGTGAAGGTGTTGGCTGCTCCCTGGCCTTCCCGCGGCAGCCAGTTGCCAGCTGGAGGCAGGGAGGAGCTGTGGTGGGGGTGAGGGTCCAGGTCCCTGGGACAGGCGCCGGGGTTGGCTTCTGTGCCTCACTGAGGGTCACTGCCATGCGTAGGCCCCCAGGCGTCTGGTCACTCCCCCCCTGTGCCCTGAGAGATGTCCGCAGAAGGCGTCTGCTGGGACATGTGGCAGCCCAGAGCCTGGTGGGGCTGGGCACCCCGCTGGCACCGACTCAGCCCAAGGAGGGGGCGTGTGGTGGGGCTTTTTTACCCTTTACCAGAAACCCCCCACACCCTAGGCTGTGTACCCAGCAGCGTGGCCAGCGGGGCAAGGGGGGGGATTCTGCAGGAGGCCCGGGAGATGCTGGGAGGGCTGGAGCCCCTCTGCTGTGGGACAGGCTGAGAGAGCTGGGGGGGTTCAGCCTGGAGAAGAGAAGGCTCCGGGGAGAACTTCCAGCCCCTTCCAGTCCCTGAAGGGGCTCCAGGAAAGCTGGGGAGGGCTTTGTGCTATGTGCAGGGCCACAGGGAAACTTCCCTGGGGCTGTGCCGGGGACAGGGCATGGGGCATGCAGGGGCCCAGGCTGCCGCGGCACAGGGTGCAGGGGGCAGACTGGTGCATGTGCATGCCGGGGCTGGCTACACTGGCACCCCCACCCCGGGGACACAAGGGTGACAAAGGAAACGGGGACAGAGCCAGGGCTGGCCAGCAAAGGGACATGGATGGCCGTGGCACCTGGTGCCCAGAGGCCAGTGGGCGAGGGACAAGGCTGGCATCGCCGGGGCCACATGCTTGCCACCGGCACGGGAATTCAGACGGGGCTGGTGCCCCAGGCTGCTCCCCTGGCGTTTGGTGGTGCCGGGGGGGTTCAGCGGGGCCCGCAGGGCTGAGCGAGAGCTGCAGGGAGCCCTGGCACCCCCAGCAATGTGCTCGCGCGCGTGTGTGTGTGCACGCACGTGTGTTCCCATCCCACCCTCCTCCATACTGGTGCCACTGGGGCGACGCCGGCCGGCGCGGGGGGAGCAGGCGCATTGGAAGGACACAGAGACAGGGATGCTGAGCCAGCGCTAGTTCAGTGTCGGCGTTTATTCGTGTGACACTCAGGGCGGGGGGACAGGAGCAGGGGACGGGGGGCTGTAGGGAGAGGCATCTGCAGAGGGGCGGGAGCCGCTGCCACCAGCAGCGGGTAAGAGGGAGGGGGCCGGCGAGGGGCCGGTGGGCGCGGGGGTGTCCCGGCAGGGTTAAGAGCACTGGGAGCTCTTCACAGTCTTCTCCGCGTTGCCGGCCTCGTGCGTGACCTTGCAGGCGTAGGTCTTGTCGCTCTTCCATTCGGAGGCGCTCAGCGTCAGGTAGCTGCTGGCCATGTACTTGTTGTTGGTCTGCCGCTGGGGCCGGCTGGTCTCCACGTTGCTGTTGAGGGTTTGGCCGTCGGCCGTCCAGGTCACCTCCACGTAGCCGGGGTAGAAGTCTCCCATCAGGCACACCAGGGTGGCTTTGTTCTGCGTCGAGAGCTCCTCGCTGGACGGCGGGAAGAGGTGGACCGTGGGGGGCACCTTGCTCTGGCCTGGGCCTGCGGGGGAGAAAGAGGGGTCAGGGGGGACCCTGTGCCCCGCCATAGACCCTGCCCGCCCTGCCCAGAAACTCCGCGCTTCCCCCACAGCCAAGGGTTTATCGTTTAGATCTCCAGTGTACTTAGATTTGGGATACATCTATATTTTTTTTTATATATATGTATATATATAAATATATGTGTATATATGTGTGTATGTAATACACGTACACCCATATATAGCTGTATATATGTTATAGATATACACTATATGTGTATATATGTGCATACACACATTATATATTATAGATATCTATAGATATAACTAATACGCACCATAGACATGTATATTATATTACATATATAAAATATACAATATACTACATATATATTGTATATAGTATATAAATATATGTATAATTATATATCATTTATATAATAGACATACTTATGTATTTTTACATATATTTCATATATAAAACTGTGTAATACATAATATATAATATATATTATATAAAATAACATATTATATAATATATTTTATATTATTATATATTATATAATATAGAATATACATATATATATTATATATCTTATATATTATGTAAGATATATATTTTATATAATATATATTCATATATATATTACATATATTAAAAAAATATCTGTGGTTAGTTGCCATAAAACCATTTCTTTCCTTTTGCAAGGCAATTTTTTTAAAAAATCAGAATTTCCAAGACAAACCATCCTGTTTTCTGCCTAGTTCTGCTTTCAGACACCTTCAGACTTGTCTCAGAAAAAGTAAAACTAAGAATCACCCGAAGGAAGATGGAGAAAAGATGTTCGGTCTTTCCGAGGTGGTTCTGCTGCCTCCTCAAATGTATAAATAAATCTCTCTCTCTCTCTCTCTAATTGAAACCCAGGAGGACTCTGCCATTAAAAACTTTCTGCTGAAGAAATTGGCCAACTACATTTTTCTTGATTTTACGCCCCTAGTAATTTGGGTCAGATCGGGATTTTTGACTGACTTCTTTTAAAAATTACAGACAAAGACAGGCAAACGACGTTCCCGGCAGCATTTTCAACACAACAGTCTCCATTTTTGACACGGCTTACCTGGACAACGGGATCTTTAAGAGGCCCCTGAAAACTTTTCGCTAAGATCCCGGGGACGTGACATTTCAACACAAAGTTGGCCGCGACTTCAGCCCGCTCGCGGCCGAGGCCGGGCTGCCCTTTGGCAGCACCCGCAGCCTCGGGCGCGCGACCCCGCGGAGAAGCCCCTGCTCCTCACCGAGGGCAACGGACTTAGTCCTCAGGACTAAGAGTTGAGAACTTAGACCTTAGACTAATGACTAATTTCTTTAACAAAGACAAAACCTGACTTTCTTAGAGATCTAAAACTGAGTTTTTGAAATTGCCTGTCTGAGACCTCAGTCACATTTCCTGGCCAAATTTTAAGATCTTTCAAGGGAGAAAATACCCCCCAATCCTCTGTGGCGTGCCCCAGAGCCCTCCAAGTCCGCAGTGACAAGACAGAGCCCGCAACGTTGCGCTTAGTGCCCGTCGCCGAACCGGCGGCAGACCCCAGCCCAGCCCCAAGTCCGAGAAAACCCCCCCAAATCATCGAAAATCGACAAAATGTCACGATTTCGGGGTGGGGGAGGAAAGACCGAGAAGAAATCGGCGACTCACCTAGGACGGTCAACATGGTCCCGGCCCCGAAAGTACCACACACTGATACAGGGCCATGCAAAAACCTTCTGCCCCATGGTACGAGGAGTCCTGGGCCCCGTGGATGTGGCACGATGGAGGTGATGAGATGGAGATGCCCAATGGATGCAGCAGGATGGAGGTGGTGGGATGAAGGTGCCCCGATGGACACAGCGGGATGAAGGTGATGGGATGAATGTGCCCCGAGGGACACAACAGGTTGGATGCACAGATGCTCCAGGAAAGCTGGGGAGGGACTCTGGAGCAGGGAGGGGAGCCATAGGACAAGGGGGGAATGGTTTTAAACTGAAAGAAGGTAGATTTAGGTTAGATATTAGGAAGAAATTAAATTGTTTGCTGTGAGGGCGGTGAGCCCCTGGCCCAGGTTGCCCAGAGAAGCTGTGGCTGCCTCATCCCTGGAGGGGTTCAAGGCCAGGTTGGACGGGACTCGGAGCAACCTGGGCTGGTGGGAGGTGTCCCTGCCCAGGGCAGGGGGGTTGGATTAGATGGCCTTTAAAGGTCCCTTCCAACCCAAACCATTCTGTGATTCTATGATTCTGTGCCCCCAGAAGGCTCCTGCAGGGACAAGTGGCAACCCAAAGCCTGATGGGGCCAGGCACCCCACTGGCACCGACACAGCCCAGGGAGAGGAAGGGGCTGGGGCTCTCCCCTTTTACCAGGAGCCTGGGGAGGGGATATCTCCCCCAGAACGGCACACAGCGTGGCCTGGTGCTCCCGTCCCCGATTCCCGAGGTGGCTCCTGCCAACTTTGATGGGTGCCCACAGCTGAGCACTGATGCTCTCGGCACAGCTGTGGCTGGGAGTCACTCTATGTGCGGAGCCACAGGGAAACTTCCCTGGGGCTGTGCTGGGGACAGGGCATCTGGCATGCAGGGGCCCAGGCTGCCGCGGCACAGGGTGCAGGGGGCAGACTGGTGCATGTGCATGCCGGGGCTGGCTACACTGGCACCCCCACCCCGGGGACACAAGGGTGACAAAGGAAACGGGGACAGAGCCAGGGCTGGCCAGCAAAGGGACATGGATGGCCGTGGCACCTGGTGCCCAGAGGCCAGTGGGCGAGGGACAAGGCTGGCATCGCCGGGGCCACATGCTTGCCACCAGCACGGGAATTCAGACGGGGCTGGTGCCCCAGGCTGCTCCCCTGGGGTTTGGTGGTGCCGGGGGGGTTCAGCGGGGCCCGCAGGGCTGAGCGAGAGCTGCAGGGAGCCCTGGCACCCCCAGCAATGTGCGCGCGTGTGTGTGTGCACGCACGTGTGTTCCCATCCCACCCTCCTCCATACTGGTGCCACTGGGGCGACGCCGGCCGGCGCGGGGGGAGCAGGCGCATTGGAAGGACACAGAGACAGGGATGCTGAGCCAGCGCTAGTTCAGTGTCGGCGTTTATTCGTGTGACACTCAGGGCGGGGGGACAGGAGCAGGGGACGGGGGGCTGTAGGGAGAGGCATCTGCAGAGGAGGGGGAGCCGCTGCCACCAGCAGCGGGTAAGAGGGAGGGGGCCGGCGAGGGGCCGGTGGGCGCGGGGGTGTCCCGGCAGGGTTAAGAGCACTGGGAGCTCTTCACAGTCTTCTCCGCGTTGCCGGCCTCGTGCGTGACCTTGCAGGCGTAGGTCTTGTCGCTCTTCCATTCGGAGGCGCTCAGCGTCAGGTAGCTGCTGGCCATGTACTTGTTGTTGGTCTGCCGCTGGGGCCGGCTGGTCTCCACGTTGCTGCTGAGGGTTTGGCCGTTGGCCGTCCAGGTCACCTGCACGACGCCGGGGTAGAAGTCTCCCATCAGGCACACCAGGGTGGCTTTGTTCTGCGTCGAGAGCTCCTCGCTGGACGGCGGGAAGAGGTGGACCGTGGGGGGCACCTTGCTCTGGCCTGGGCCTGTGGGGGAGAAAGAGGGGTCAGGGGGGACCCTGTGCCCCGCCATAGACCCTGCCCGCCCTGCCCAGAAACTCCGCGCTTCCCCCACAGCCAAGGGTTTATCGTTTAGAACTCCAGTGTACTTAGATTTGGGATACATCTATATTTTTTTTATATATATGTGTATATATATAAATATATGTGTATATATGTGTGTGTGTAATACACGTACACCCATATATAGCTGTATATATGTTATAGATATACACTATATGTGTATATATGTGCATACACACATTATATATTATAGATATCTATAGATATAACTAATACGCACCATAGACATGTATATTATATTACATATATAAAATATACAATATACTACATATATATTGTATATAGTATATAAATATATGTATAATTATATATCATTTATATAATAGACATACTTATGTATTTTTACATATATTTCATATATAAAACTATGTGTAATACATAATATATAATATATATTATATAAAATAACATATTATATAATATATATTTTATATTATTATATATTATACAATATAGAATATACATATATATTATGTATCTTATATATTATGTAAGATATATATTTTATATAATATATATTCATATATATATTACATATATTAAAAAAATATCTGTGGTTAGTTGCCATAAAACCATTTCTTTCCTTTTGCAAGGCAATTTTTTTAAAAAATCAGAATTTCCAAGACAAACCATCCTGTTTTCTGCCTAGTTCTGCTTTCAGACACCTTCAGACTTGTCTCAGAAAAAGTAAAACTAAGAATCACCCGAAGGAAGATGGAGAAAAGATGTTCGGTCTTTCCGAGGTGGTTCTGCTGCCTCCTCAAATGTATAAATAAATCTCTCTCTCTCTCTCTCTAATTGAAACCCAGGAGGACTCTGCCATTAAAAACTTTCTGCTGAAGAAATTGGCCAACTACATTTTTCTTGATTTTACGCCCCTAGTAATTTGGGTCAGATCGGGATTTTTGACTGACTTCTTTTAAAAATTACAGACAAAGACAGGCAAACGACGTTCCCGGCAGCATTTTCAACACAACAGTCTCCATTTTTGACACGGCTTACCTGGACAACGGGATCTTTAAGAGGCCCCTGAAAACTTTTCGCTAAGATCCCGGGGACGTGACATTTCAACACAAAGTTGGCCGCGACTTCAGCCCGCTCGTGGCCGAGGCCGGGCTGCCCTTTGGCAGCACCCGCAGCCTCGGGCGCGGGACCCCGCGGAGAAGCCCCTGCTCCTCACCGAGGGCAACGGACTTAGTCCTCAGGACTAAGAGTTGAGAACTTAGACCTTAGACTAATGACTAATTTCTTTAACAAAGACAAAACCTGACTTTCTTAGAGATCTAAAACTGAGTTTTTGAAATTGCCTGTCTGAGACCTCAGTCACATTTCCTGGCCAAATTTTAAGATCTTTCAAGGGAGAAAATACCCCCCAATCCTCTGTGGCGTGCCCCAGAGCCCTCCAAGTCCGCAGTGACAAGACAGAGCCCGCAACGTTGCGCTTAGTGCCCGTCCCCGAACCGGCGGCAGACCCCAGCCCAGCCCCAAGTCCGAGAAAACCCCCCCAAATCATCGAAAATCGACAAAATGTCACGATTTCGGGGTGGGGAAGGAAAGACCGAGAAGAAATCGGCGACTCACCTAGGACGGTCAACATGGTCCCGGCCCCGAAAGCACCACACAGTGATACAGGGCCATGCAAAAACCCTCTGCCCCATGGTACGAGGAGTCCTGGGCCCCGTGGATGTGGCACGATGGAGGTGATGAGATGGAGATGCCCAATGGATGCAGCAGGATGGAGGTGGTGGGATGAAGGTGCCCCGATGGACACAGCGGGATGAAGGTGATGGGATGAATGTGCCCCGAGGGACACAACAGGTTGGATGCACAGTGCTGGACGCGTCCCGGTGGATGTGGCAAGGCAGGAGCAGCAGGACAGCCATGTGAGGACAACTTTGTGTCCTTTCTTGAGGGGCCACGGGAAAATGGGTGGCCTTATCCCTGTTATCCTTCATTGACAGCATTGGACAGTCTCTCCAGAGCTGTGGCCGAGTCATTGATTGCTCCAAGGACCCACTGCTACCCAGGACCACACGCTTTGTGCTCATTACAAGCCCATATCCATGCCTGTGGTGTGGGGACGTGAATCCTGGGTGAGGAAGGGCTGGTGGAGGCTTTGGGTGCCCCTTAGGCATGACAGGCAACACCTTGCCTCAACCTGCGCTGCTGCCACGCCGGTGGCTGTGGGATGACCTGCAGGGCACTGCCCACTGTCCAGCCATTGTACAGTATGTGTGTGGATAAACCTCATGAACAAACCATCCATCCGTCCTTCCCACTGCCCAGAAACACCGGCGCTGCCGTAGGTGCCGTGGTTTCATAGGGGACCTCACCACCCGGCGCCCGCGCCACCCTGCAGCCTGGCTCTGCGCTCTGGGGCAAAACCGGACCCCAGCACAGCCCACATCCTTACCTGGGCAGGATTGTCGGTCCCTGGTGGGCGGTGAGCCCCCTCACAGCAGCTGGGTCAGGGTGCCCTGTGCCCGCGCAGCCCAGGGCAGGGGAGCGGAGCAGCCCTGGCTGCCATTGCGCTGCGCCCGCCACTCTCCCAGAGCTCAGCCCTGCACGCGGGGCGCTGGACCATCCCACCGAGGGTAAATATGCACTTCCCTCTGTCACACCCGCCATCTCAGCGCCAGCAAAGGCACTGGTGCGGGGCTGGATCCGGTGCGGGGGAGTTTCAGAGCCCCCCCTGAGCCAGCGAAGCCTGCCAGCCGTGACGGAGCATCACGGCCCGGGATTCTCGCTGAAGGCACCTATGGCTGCAGCGGTGGGTGATGACCAAAGGCCAGACTCACAGGGGATTTTATCTCTGCCCTAACAGAGCTCAGCGCAGGTCTCGGCACTTAATGCCCGGCCTGGGTCGGGGATCCCGGACCGCAGGCGGAGGGGAGGGCTAGGGGCATTGGCCAGCACTGGCCCCTACGGCAGAGGAGCCCTGGCCAGCTGCCTTCTCCAACTTAATTTAGCTCCTGCCTTTGCTGTGGGAGATCAAGCCAGTGCCCATGGACCAAACTCAGGGCTGGTGCCGCCCCAGCAGCTGAAACAGCAGCAGGGAGGAGCAGCACGGACAGAAGAGCGTGGCAGACATATTTTCCCTGCACAGGAGACAAGGAGACCGCAGAGACCTGCGGGTTTGCTCCAAGCTCCCTTGCCAACGGTATCCCCTACCCACCCAGGAACTCGGCTTCCCGCAGAGCCACCCCTGCCCATTCTGCAGCCCCCAGGCTGCTGCTCCTGTCAGCCCCTGCCTTCCCAGCCCCTCGGAGCAGCAGCCCTCGGGTGAGTGCTCCCGGGAGCATCTCCCAAGGGCCGGGGCATGCACAGGGGGTTGGAGAGGAGGCATCAGAGGCTGTAGGAAGAGCTGGGACCAGGAGAGAAAAGCACACAAGGGATGTAGATGCCTACACACAGCTGCAATAACCAAGATAGGGGTGAGCCAGGAGGGGTGTCACCTAAGACCGACTAACCTCAAATTCCCCAGGGAAGGCTTGGCTGCTGCTCTGTAAAGTTTATTCGCAGTGTGGTGCCAATCTCACAGGGCACAGGGTGCTTGGCTCAGGGCAAATCAGCTCTTGGAGCGCTGGATTTCAATAGCACCAACTGAAACGGAACTTGAAAAATATTCAAATGCTGTGGTTTGTGCAAGTGGTTGTAGAAAGAGGCAGAGTCAGTGAATCTGCCTAGTCACTAGAGAATAAATGGTGCTTCGATGATTTTGTGGTTTGAAGCACTTTCATTTTCAGAGGTTTGGTTTGCCTCTGGGTAGGCTTATGCACCGGTGCAAAGCCTGAAACTAGCCAAAAAAAAAACCACTGACATTTTCTATGCAAAGCATTTAGTTGAAGCTGATGCTATCTATTGCGGAAGATCAGTTTCTGAGCATTTGTCAGACTTTGATGGGGTTTTAGTCCCATTTTATGGGAGGATAATAAAGGGGGACAATGTTCAGTTTGAAGGTCTGGCTCTTATCCTTGGTGGGAGGGATGGAGCAGGACTGATGCTGTGCTGGACATAGCAGACACCCCCCTGGCACGTGGGGGTGAGGGCCTGCGGGTCCCCAGGGGGGCACTGGGGATGCTGGGCATGACCGCTTTGTCCCAGCTGCCAGGGCTGAGCAGGGGAGGCCACGGCAGGCACTCTCCGCTCCTGCCACATGGCTTGCCCAATCGTGCCTGGAAGCAAAGGAGAAGGGACATGGTAGGATGTACCGAGCAGCCTTGCAGCGTAAACCGTCCTGAAACTGCCCTGGCATAGCTTATGGGAACATCTACCCCCAGAAACCATTATGAGCTAAAATTGGCACTGGCTGGAGGGAGCAGGTGCCCAGTGCCTGGGGGCTCCTGGCACAGCTGGGCTGGGAGAAGGGCAGGGGGACACCCAGCAGGGCCCTGGGTGGCAGCTGGGGAGTACAGGGGACCTGGGACCCACAGCATGGGGCTGGGAGGGAGCTGCTGGCCGTCATCCCCTACCCAGCTGAGGGGACGGCCACAGACCTGGGGCTCTAAGGGATGGCTGGGGCAGTCACACCAGGCACAGCCACCTGCAGCACTGGGCAGCAAGGGCAGGGCCGTGGCGGGACTGGACCCACCATCTAATGGGGACAGCAGAGACTCCTAACTGTCCTCTGTGACGGTGGGAGGTTTTTGTATCACTTCCCCATTGCTCTGTGTCACTGTGGCATCAGTACTGCTATCACCACAGTAATAGACGGCCTCGTCCTCCGCTTGGACCCCAGTGATGGTTAACGTGGCCGTGGAGCCAGAGTAGGATCCGGAGAATCGCGAAGGGATGCCCGAGGGTCTATTGGTGTTATCGTAGATCACAGTGACAGGGGCAGTGCCAGGTTCCTTCTGCTGGAACCAGCCATAGTAGCTGCCACCACTGGTGCAGGTGATCTTGACCGTTCCTCCCACGTCGGCTGACACCGAGGGGGGCGTCTGAGTCACCGCTGCCTGGACCAGGGAACCTGGAGAGGGAGAGGAGAGAGGGGAGAAGACCCGGGTCAGCCAGTGCCCCACGAGCACAGCCCTCCCCGGGCAGCGCAATGAGACCCATGAGCCCATTCTCCTTGGGTCTCCAGGGCACCTGAGACATGGGCGAGCACCACGAGGAGGAGAGGGGTCCAGGCCATGGCGCAATCCCACCAGCTACGTGTCCCCACGCCGATGGAGCTGTGTTGCGGACCCCGACTCCCTTTTAAGCCCCCGCTCGCCCGTGGCACGGCCCCTCCATGCAAATCTGAGCCCGCGCTCAGGGCCGGACCCTCCCCGCTCCCCACCCAGCCCCACCACCCCAGGTGCAGCGGGGCTTGTCCGCGGGCACAGAGCGGAGACACGGAGACGTGTCCCAGCTCAGAGCCCAAGACGTGCCAGCGCAGACCCCCATCCCCATCCCAGCCAAGCGGCTGCTGGGCCAAAGGCTGCGGGAGAGCCGGGCACTGGGCAGGGGAACAGGCAGTGCCCACAGCTCCCGGTGACGGGTCTGAATAGTGACAACCCCCAGCTTCCCCCACCCCACCTTCAGCATCTTCCCCTCCTTTGGTGGTCCCAGGCCCCACATAGACCTTGGCCGTTCCTGCCCTCCCCGATGCTCCTGGGGCCCTGCAGCGCTGCCCTTGCCCCTTCTCTCACAGCAGCCATGCAGCGCCCTGCCCCTGGGAGGGGGGCAACCCCTGCCTGGGGCACGCTGGGGCCGAGCGGCTGCCAGCCCTGGGGCAGAAAAGGGCCAAGGGGGCCGGGAGGACACCAAGTTGCACTGGAGGCAGCCAAGCGCCCATCGGCTGCATTAGCAGGACACTGGCCAGCAGTAGGAGAGAGGAACCTTCCCCTCGGCTCAGCGCCCCGAGGCACAGCGCTGCCCTGTGTCAGCTCTGGGTTCCCCGGCCAGCGATGGGGACAGACAGGAGCAAAGCCAGGGAAGGGCCCTGAGGATGATGAAGGGCTCAAAAAGGCAGAGCTGGGATGGCTAAGGTGAAGGCGGGGAGCCTCAGGGGCATCTTATCAACATTATAAGTATCTCCAAGCAGCAGGAAGGAAGATGGAGCCAGGCTCCTCTCAGAGGTGTCCACAGGCAGCACGAGGGGCAAGGGGCACAGGCTGAAACACAGGGAAATCTGCCCAAACCAGCAAAAGCCTTTTTCTGCTGCAAGGACGGTCAAGTGCTGGAACAGGTTGCCCGGGGCACTGTGAATTCTCCGTGCTGGGAGACAGTCAATACCCGCCTGGAGAGGCTGTGGCCAACCTGCAGGAGCCAACCCAGCTTCACGCAGGGGGTGGGACCAGGCGATCTCCAGAGGCCCCTCCAGCCCTGGCGATTCTGGGGCTTTCCCCAGCCCCAGCACCTGCGGGCACCCTCTTGCTTTGCTGCTTCTCTGCCCCGGCTCTTTCCCTGAAACCCGGGCCAAACCTCTCAAGACCTTTACTCGTCCCAGTTTTCCACTCCCCAGCACAGCAAGAGCTGCCCAGCACCGAGCCCCATGGCTCCAGCAATGCCTCCCCATGAGCCCATCGAGATCCCAACAGGCCAATGCTGGGCAAACTCTGCCAGAGCTGGGGTAGCCCAGGGGCTCTGGCTTGCAGCCGTGGGGGCAGACCGCGGCCAGCCCTGCTGTGACCCAGGGCGCAGGGATCGCAGCCCCTTCAGCAGCCTCGTGCCCACCCCAAGAACGGCTGCACCCATAGGAAATGCCCACACCCCCACGACCCCCCATCCCCAACACTGCCCTCCCAGGGTGCCCGGGGCACAGGGACCTGAGGAGCAGGGCCAGGGCAGGGCTGCAGGGGGGCTGATCCCTGCCGGCAGCACAGAGGGGACCGGCCAGAGCAGAGCACGTGCCCCAGGGCAGGAGCCGCCTCACAGGCACCTGTGCTGCTCCACCACCGCCTCCAAGCAGCAGCAGCAGGCGGCACCCCGGGGCCCTGGGGCAACAGCTGGTCTGTGCCTCATTTCCCCCGTGCTGGGAGTCACCCTGACCCTGATCCGCACTGGTGTCCCAGCCAGCACAGTGAGAGACAGCCTCTGCCTCGGCTGGCACCTCAGGGATGGTTGACATGGCCATGGAGAATGGCACATTCCCAAGTGCTGGAGTTCCCTCCCCAGATGAGAGGGGACGGGCACAGACCTGGGGCTCTAAGGGATGGCTGGGGCAGTCACACCAGGCACAGCCACCTGCAACACTGGGCAGCAAGGGCAGGGCCATGGCGGGGACCAGACCCACCATCTAATGGGGACAGCAGAGACTCCTAACTGTCCTCTGTGATGGCGGGAGGTTTTTGTATCACTTCCCCATTGCTCTGTGTCACTGTGGCAGCAGTACTGCTGCTGTCGTAGCTACCACAGTAATAGACGGCCTCGTCCTCCGCTTGGACCCCAGTGATGGTTAACGTTCCCGTGGAGCCGGACTTGGATCCGGAGAATCGCGAAGGGATGCCCGAGGGTCTCTTGCTGCTCTCATAGATCACAGTGACAGGGGCAGTGCCAGGTTCCTTCTGCTGGAACCAGCCATAGCTGTAGCTGCTCCCGGTGCAGGTGATCTTGACGGTTCCTCCCACGTCGGCTGACACCGAGGGGGGCTGAGTCAGCGCTGCCTGGACCAGGGAACCTGGAGAGGGAGAGGAGAGAGGGGAGAAGACGGGGGTCAGCCAGTGCCCCACGAGCACAGCCCTCCCCGGGCAGCGCAATGAGACCCATGAGCCCATTCTCCTTGGGTCTCCAGGGCACCTGAGACATGGGCGAGCACCACGAGGAGGAGAGGGGTCCAGGCCATGGCGCAATCCCACCAGCTACGTGTCCCCACGCCGATGGAGCTGTGTTGCGGACCCCGACTCCCTTTTAAGCCCCCGCTTGCCCGCGGCACGGCCCCTCCATGCAAATCTGAGCCCGCGCTCAGAGCCGGACCCTTCCCACTCCGCTCTCCCCACCTCCCTCCCCGCCCAGCCCCACCACCCCAGGTGCAGCGGGGCTTGTCCGCGGGCACGGAGCGGAGACACAGAGACGTGTCCCAGCTCAGAGCCCAAAACGTGCCAGTGCAGACCCCCATCCCCAGCCCGGCCGAACAGCTGCTGGGCCAAAGGCTGCGGGAGAGCTGGGCACTGGGCAGGGGAAGGTAGGAGGGGACAAGCAGCACCTGCAGCTCCAGTATCCTCACCACAGGTTGTGCGGAGCAGATGAGACACTGCCCATGCCAGGGATGGAAGGACAAAATGTTGCTCTGACTATTGCCACTGGGGTGGATTTTGGGACTCCAGATGTGCCCAACTAGTCTCTCCCACAGGGAAAGGGCTGGGAAAAGGCAGTAGCAAAGCTCCCGTTCCATCTGTCTGAGATCATCATCCTGTTATATGCAACCAGTGAGCACCTGGGACGTTAACGGGGAGCAGGTGAGGGGAGCGAGGATGGGGAGCTCAGAGTAGCCCTCACCCTTGAGTACTGAACGTTGCCTGGTGCCACCCTGCCTGTGCCCTCCTGGCCTCAGCCCATGGCGCGTGGCCCTCCCCCTCACCATGGTCCCTGGCACGGAGCAGGGGGACAAGGCCACCTGGCACCCTGCTGCCCCCACAGCCACTCCTGACACCACAAACGCAGCCCCCACGGGGCCAGGACCCCTGCCCACAGCCTGGCCCTATTGGTCACACTTACCTCCAGCCCATGTCCCCTGCCCTGTCACACTCATGGGGATGCAGGAAATGCCAAAGCTGTGATCCCTGACGGGGCAATCCATGACACAGAAGAGCTGGCACCGTTGTCCCCAGTGGTAGCCCCAGTCCGGGGGTCCCAACGCCGCCTGGGGCCAGGATCAGGATGCTGGGCAGCCCATGGCTGTCATGGGGCCGTGGTGGGACATTGCCCAGGGCCAGGGACTTCTCTACAGGTCAAAGGTCCTCGGGGGGGTCCTGCACAGGCTGAGCATGAGCCGAACGGGCCAGAACTGGGCAAACACAGACGAAGTTGGAGAAGCCCATAGGCTCCTGTTGCAGTACAACGGAGCAGCACCTGGCCAGCCCTGCTCTGCCCCGACAGCCTCACACACGGCCCTGCAGCTGCTGTGCCCATGGAAACGTGCCTTCCCAGGGCTTAAAGGCAAAGCTTTGGCCCAGCTCCCAGCCCATGGCACGTCCCCACCTCTTGGGGCTGGAGCTGCAGTTCCAGCAGGGCTGAACCCCACTGAGGTGGTGCCCGGGGGGCTCCTGGCACAGGTGGGCTGGGAGGAGGGCAGGGGGGCACCCGGCAGGGCACTGGGGGCCAGCCAGCGAGCGCAGGGGACCTCAGCCTGGCACCACGAGACAGGGACAGGGCTGCTGGGGTCGTACCCAGCCCAAATGAGAGGGGACGGGCACAGACCTGGGGCTCTAAGGGATGGCTGGGGCAGTCACACCAGGCACAGCCACCTGCAGCACTGGGCAGCAAGGGCAGGGCCATGGGCGGGCCCTGTCCCACCATCAAACGGGGACAGCAGAGACTCCTGACTTTCCCCTGCGATGGCGGGAGGTTTTTGTATCACTTCCCCATTGCTCTGTGTCACCGTGACACCAACATAGCTGCCCTCGTAGCTACCACAGTAATAGACGGCCTCGTCCTCCGCTTGGACCCCAGTGATGGTTAACGTGGCCGTGGAGCCGGACCGGGATCCAGAGAATCGCGAAGGGATGCCCGAGGGTCTGCTGCTGCTACCATAGATCACGGTGACAGGGGCAGTGCCAGGAACCTTCTGCTGGTACCAGCCATAAGCATTGTTGGTCCTTCCACAGCAGATCTGGGTGGTTTGCCCCAGCGACACGCACACTGGGAGTCGCTGACCCAGACCCGTGGGAGTGCAAGGGGCTGAGGCAGGAGCTCTCCCTGCCCACCCGCAGTGCGAATGCTCCCATGGGCTGGCAAACACCCACGCACCCAGCCCCGTGCCCCTAGGGTGGCTGCAATGCCGCAGGGCCCCGGGCAACACTCATCACGGGGAACAGAAATGAGACAAAGCTTTTCCCAGGCAGCTCCGCAGGCTCCAGCTCCCAACACTATCCCAGGCTCCTCTGGCCCTCCCATGGCAGCTGGGACGAGCTCAGCCAGGGTCTCTCCAGCAGCAGGGCCACATCACTGGGGTCACAGCCACAGCCCTGAGACATGGGGCACACGGGGAAGGGCAACAGGAGGGAAACGGAAAACCCCAAAGCTGGTGAGAGGGGCCTGCCTGGCTGAGAGGAAGGAGGAGATGAAACCAACCTCTGACACCCAAGGTCTCGATTGCCTGCGGCTCAGTGTCACAATGAGACCAGCACTGCTGCTGTCCTCGCTACCGCAGTAATAGACGGCCTCGTCCTCCGCTTGGACCCCAGTGATGGTTAACGTGGCCGTGGAGCCAGAGTAGGATCCGGAGAATCGCGAAGGGATGCCCGAGGGTCTCTTGTCATTCTGATGGATCACAGTGACAGGGCCAGTGCCAGGTTCCTTCTGCTGGAACCAGCCATAGCTGTTGCTGCTCCCGGTGCAGGTGATCTTGACGGTTCCTCCCACATCGGCTGACACCGAGGAGGGCGTCTGAGTCACCGCTGCCTGGACCAGGGAACCTGGAGAGGGAGAGGAGAGAGGGGAGAAGACCCGGGTCAGCCAGTGCCCCACGAGCACAGCCCTCCCCAGGCAGCGGGATGAGGACAGGGCCCCTGTTCCATAAGGTCCTGATGCCACAAAGGGACCCAAAGCCACACACACAGAGCCGGGAGGCCCTGGGAGGAGAGCTGACAGAAGCAGGGACAGGGACGGGAGTGACACAGTTGCAGAAAGGCCACGGTCACGGGATGGGCAGGTTCTGGGGGAGCGGAACCCTGCCCAGATCAGAGCATCCCAGCACAGAGGCACCTCCAGCAGCAAGAGGAGGATGGGGCTGCCAGGAGCAAGAGGCAGTGACCCTGGGGACAAGGCAATGCCATGCATCCTGCGTGGCATTGACCAATTGGGAGAACATTTACAGTCACATCCTTGGACAGGAAAAAGATCTTGCTGCAGCCCCACAGCCTTGCTCAGCCATGAGGGAGAACAGCAGAAAACCTCAACTTTTATCTCTTCTGTAGCTCATTTCCTCATGTCTCTGTGTCTCTAAACCAGCACTGCTACTGCTGTCGTAGCTACCACAGTAATAGACGGCCTCGTCCTCCGCTTGGACCCCAGTGATGGTTAACGTGGCCGTGGAGCCGGACGTGGATCCGGAGAATCGCGAAGGGATGCCCGAGGGTCTGCTGCTACCACCATAGATCACAGTGACAGGGGCAGTGCCAGGTTCCTTCTGCTGGTACCAGCCATAGTAGCTGCTGCTACCCCCGGTGCAGGTGATCTTGACGGTTCCTCCCACGTCGGCTGACACCGAGGGGGGCGTCTGAGTCACCGCTGCCTGGACCAGGGAACCTGGAGAGGGAGAGGAGAGAGGGGAGAAGACCCGGGTCAGCCAGTGCCCCACGAGCACAGCCCTCCCCGGGCCACGGGACGTGGCCCCTGTCCCCAGAGGCCCCAGCCATGCGCAGCACCTGAGACATGGGCGAGCACTGCAAGGAAGAGATCCCACCAGCTATGTGTCCCCACACCGATGGGGCTGTGTCATGGAACCCAACTCCTTTCTAAACCCCCACCCTCCATGGAAATGTGCCCCACAATGGTCACTGGCAGCTCCTGTCCCAGTGCTCCCCTGCCCACTGCAGGCAAGTCTCTGGCCCACCAAAGGCGCTGAGATCATCTGGGCTGCCGGCTCCTTCCCCAAGGCGGCTGCTGAGCTCTCACCTCAACCAGGGCCCAAAAAGTGCCAGTCCCGGCCCAGGAGCACCATGGCCTCGCTGCTCTGGGAACGCACAGTGACAGAGGAGCTGGGAAAACCAGGAACTGCTTCAAAGCAGGGTGCCACAACTCGGCCGCTCTTAAGTGCCACAAGAGAACGGCAGAGAACTGGGATTTTGAAGGGGACTGGAAGCACACGAAGGCCAGGAGCTTCAAGGCTCCCAACAGCAAGGGGCTGCAGGGACTGCCCTGCACCAGGGGTTACAGCTGCACCCGGCTGTCCCCAGCCCCTCTGCCTCCTGCTGCCCCGGCAACCTCAGGACCGTGGTGCGGGGCCACACTGACACCGTGTGGGGACCAGAAGGACCGACCTCAGGGACAGCCCCGGAGGAACCGAGAGCACAGCCTGGCACAGGACTCTGCCCGTGCTGCCCCTCACCCCCGCCACAGCCTCCACCAAGTCCAGACACACCTCCAGCCCCTGCCACAACCCTCACGGCTTCTGCATGGGACCCTGCCCAAGGCACCCCGGGCTCACGCGGGACAGCAGCTCACACAGACACAGGGCCCTTGGGCGCCGTTCCTGTCACCAGAGGAGGGTGGCCATCGGCCCTGAACTGGCAGCGAGCCCAGGGACCAGAGCGGGACACCCACAGGTGACGACAGCGTGCCTCCCAACAACTTTGGGCCAAAGGGCCGGCCACAGGACGAGACATTTTGAAGGCAGGAGCAACCGGCCACACCACAGGTCTGCACTACGTGAGCTGTGTCCCTTCCTCCAGCACCACCGACAGGATCGCTGACACCCAGGCACAGCAGACAGAGCACCCACCCACCGCCACCCTCCAGATGCTGATCACCACTGCCGTCCTGGGCACAGGACACTGCTGCACCCGCAGCAGGGGATCTGGACGTTTTGTCCCAGGTTTCCTGGCATGGAGGGTGGGACAGGGCCAGACCCCTGGGCCCAAAGGCCACAGCCGCGTTCAGCGATTGTGGCCAGGGCACCAACCACTGCAAGGAAGAGGACGCAGTTTCAGCAGGGCTGAACCCCCCTGGGGTGATGCCTCAGACGCAGCCGAGATGGGAGGAGGGCAGGGGGGCACCCGGCAGGGCACTGGGGGCCAGCCAGCGAGCGCAGGGGACCTCAGCCCGGCAGCACGGGACAGGGACAGGGCTGCTGGGGTCGTACCCAGCCCAAATGAGAGGGGACGGGCACAGACCTGGGGCTCTAAGCGATGGCTGGGGCAGTCACACCACACACAGCCACCTGCAGCACTGGGCAGGGCCGTCGTGGGGACAGGACTAACCATCAATCTGGGACAGCAGAGATTCCTAACTGACCCCTGTGATGGCAGGAGTTTTTTGTATCACTCCCTCATGGCTCCATGGCACCAACATAGCTGCTGCTTACGTAGTTACCACAGTAATAGACGGCCTCGTCCTCCGCTTGGACCCCAGTGATGGTTAACGTGGCCGTGGAGCCGGACTTGGATCCGGAGAATCGCGAAGGGATGCCCGAGGGTCTCTTGTCATTAGCATAGATCACAGTGACAGGGGCAGTGCCAGGTTCCTTCTGCTGGAACCAGCCAGCATAAGGATTGCTGCTGTAAAGCCCAGAGCAGGTGATCTTGACGGTTCCTCCCACACTGGCTGACACTGAGGGGGGCGTCTGAGTCAGCGCTGCCTGGACCAGGGAACCTGGAGAGGGAGAGGAGAGAGGGGAGAAGACCCGGGTCAGCCAGTGCCCCACGAGCACAGCCCTCCCCGGGCAGCGGGACGGGAAACACCACAGTCAGAGAAAAACAGACCTGAACATGGCCACAGGCAAATCTGGGGAGCTGAGCCCAAGCAAAAATGCCCCAGCACAGAGGCAGCTCTGGCAGCACCACGAGGACATGGTCCTCAGTAGCAAGATGCAGTGGGGTGGGTGACAAGGCCACACTGTTAACTGTGTAGGGACAAGGACAATGGTCCCCAGCCATGGAGTCACCTCTAGTGCTCTGGGATATAAAAGTGAGGACATTCACTGCCATGGTCACGCAGAGGGGCAGGAACCTGCCTCAGCCCCACAGTCAGAACCCCAATCCGCTGGGAGGGAGAAGGGCTGAAACCTCTTCTCTGACTTTCGAGCCGATGTCTCACTTCCTATTACTCATCATCATCAGACACTATAGCCACTGCTGCTGCTGTCGTAGCCACCACAGTAATAGACGGCCTCGTCCTCCGCTTGGACCCCAGTGATGGTTAACGTTCCCGTGGAGCCAGACTTGGATCCGGAGAATCGCGAAGGGATGCCCGAGGGTCTCTTGTTGTCAGCATAGATCATGCCAGGAACCTTCTGCTGGAACCAGCCATAGCTGTAGCTGCTCCTGATGCAGCTGATCTTGACAGTTCCTCCCACGTTGGCTGACACCCAGCGCGGCTGCCTGGACGAGGGAACCTGGAAAGGGAGAGGAGAGAGGGGAGAAGACGGGGGTCAGCCAGTGCCCCACGAGCACAGCCCTCCCCGGGCAGCGGCATGTGGACAGGGCCCCTGTTCCATAAGGTCCTGATGCCACAAAGGGACCCAAAGCCACACACACAGAGCCGGGAGGCCCTGGGAGGAGAGCTGCCAGAAGCAGGGACAGGGACGGGAGTGACACAGTTGCAGAAAGGCCCCAGTCACGGGATGGGCAGGTTCTGGGGGAGCGGAACCCTGCCCAGATCAGAGCATCCCAGCACAGAGGCACCTCCAGCAGCAAGAGGAGGATGGGGCTGCCAGGAGCAAGAGGCAGTGACCCTGGGGACAAGGCAATGCCATACCTTCTGTAGGGACAGACACAAAGTGCCTCCCCCAGGCCCAGAGTCACCTCCTACATGGCATGGTACAATTGGGATAACCTTAACAGTCATGTCCTTCGACAGGAATAGGAGCTTGTCTCAGCCCCACAGCTCTGCTCAGCCAGGAGGGGGACGGGAAGAAACCCCCCATTTTTACCTCCTCTGTAGCTCACTTCCCCAACTCTCCGCATCACTGCACCAGCATCACTGCTGCTGTCCCAGTTACCACAGTAATAGACGGCCTCGTCCTCCGCTTGGACCCCAGTGATGGTTAACGTGCCCGTGGAGCCGGAATTGGATCCGGAGAATCGTGAAGGGATGCCCGAGGGTCTCTTGCTGCTCTCATAGATCACAGTGACAGGGGCAGTGCCAGGTTCCTTCTGCTGGTACCAACCAACATTGCTGCTGCTGCTGCTGCTACCCCCGGTGCAGGTGATCTTGACGGTTCCTCCCACGGTGGTTGACATCGAGGGCGGCTGAGTCACCGCTGCCTGGACCAGGGAACCTGGAGAGGGAGAGGAGAGAGGGGAGAAGACCCGGGTCAGCCAGTGCCCCACGAGCACAGCCCTCCCCGGGCAGCGCAATGAGACCCATGAGCCCATTCTCCTTGGGTCTCCAGGGCACCTGAGACATGGGCGAGCACCATGAGGAGGAGAGGGGTCCAGGCCATGGCGCAATCCCACCAGCTACGTGTCCCCACGCCGATGGAGCTGTGTTGCAGACCCCGACTCCCTTTTAAGCCCCCGCTTGCCTGCGGCACGGCCCCTCCATGCAAATCTGAGCCCGCGCTCAGGGCCAGATCCTGTCTGGGCACCCAGCAGGGCCAGGGCAGCTCCGGGCATGGGGCAGCAGCAGCGCCCCTCTGGCCCCAGCCCCAAACATCAGGACAAGATCCCACCATTCCCACCCTCCTTCCATCGCATCCAGCTGCAGCCTTTCTACCTACCACCCAGCCCTTCTCCTGCCTGGTCATGGCCTTGGCGAGCAGAGGAGCCAGTGCCCAGCCCCACGCCTTCAAGCTCTACCCCACAGCCCAGCACCCTCTGGATGGGCTCAGGCCTCTCACAGGCGACCCCCAGGGCACATTATGGTGCCTGTGGAGTGGCCCCAGTGGGCAGGTCCCTGGGCATGGACCTGCAAGCTCCCCTGGCCTGCAGATCTTGGTAGGCTGTCAGCTGCCCGGGCTTCCCACCAGCAGGGCTTTGCTCCCCCAGACTCCTCATCTGCGGGCCTGAAGGTGAAGCTTTCTCCTGGCCCCTTGGCTGGCAGCACCATCCTGCCTCTCCATGATGGGGCCGAGGTTTCAGCAGGCTGAACTCTCCCACGGTGATGCCCTGCAGCAGGGCACAGACCTTGCCGCAGTCAGGTCCTGCCAAAACACAGCCAGGTGCCCCTCTCCTGCAGCCCGGGCCAGCTGGGCTCCCCCAGACTGTGCCCAGCCAGCCCGCACCCACTGCGCCACCAATGGCTCCTCCGCCCGCACCACCCCTGCCCAGGCCTTCCACGCGCCCACAGCACCACGGCCCCCACAACAGCCCAGCGGTGCGACCTCCCTCCCTGCTGCACGGATCTAGCCGTTCCCTTGGCTGCAGGAGCCGCCGGATATCTCCATGCCGGGGCTCACATAGAGCCGCGCCAGCAGGACGCCTCTGGCCAGGGAGGAGCCCACCAGCAGCCACAGCACCTCACGGCAGCTCCAGGGGAAGGCAAGAGAGCGGGGGGGAGCAGGTACCAGTGACAAAGTGTGCCCTGGTGCAGCAAGGGACAGGGGCAGGAGGGCTGCTGGGGGCATCCCCTCCCCAAATGAGAGGGGACGGCCACAGACCGGGCGCTCTCAGGGATGTCCAAGCTGGGACACCAGGCACAGCCACCCGCAGCACTGGGCAGCAAGGGCAGGGCCATGGCAGGGACCTGTCAGAGCATCAAATGGGGACAGCAGAGACTCCCATCTGCCCTCTGTGGTGGCAGGAGGTTTCCGTATCACTTCCCCATTGCTCTGTGTCACGTTACAGCTGCCGTCCTCGCTACCACAGTAATAGACGGCCTCGTCCTCCGCTTGGACCCCAGTGATGGTTAACGTGGCCGTGGAGCCGGAGTAGGATCCGGAGAATCGCGAAGGGATGCCTGAGGGTCTGTTGTTGCTGTTGTAGATCACAGTGACAGGGGCAGTGCCAGGAACCAGCCATAGCTGTAGCTGCTCCCGGAGCAGGTGATCTTGACAGTTCCTCCCACGTCGGCTGACACCGAGGGGGGCGTCTGAGTCAGCGCTGCCTGGACCAGGGAACCTGGAGAGGGAGAGGAGAGAGGGGAGAAGACCCGGGTCAGCCAGTGCCCCACGAGCACAGCCCTCCCCAGGCAGTGTGACAGGGACGGGGACCCTGTGCCCAAAGGTCCTAATGGCACAGAGGGACCACAGCCCACCAGGCAAAGCTCAAGGCTGGACCCCTGGGACCCGGTGAGGAGAGCTGGCAGAAGCAAGATGACGTGGTCACCAGCAGCAAGAGACAGTGGGGCAGACAACAAGGTAATGCCATGCCTTTTGTTGGGACAAGCAAGAAGCGTCCACAGCTCCAGAGTCACTTCCCAATTGGCATGGTACAATCAGGAGGACAGTCACAGCCATGACAGGCAGAGAGGATGCAAACCTGCCCCAGCCACACAGCCCAGCTCAGCCATGAGTCATAAGGGCAGAAAAACCTGTTTTTAGCTCCTCTGCAGCTCATTCCCCACGACTCTGTATCACTACACCAGCATCACTGCTGCCGTCCCAGCCACCACAGTAATAGACGGCCTCGTCCTCCGCTTGGACCCCAGTGATGGTTAACGTGGACGTGGAGCCGGAGAATCGCGAAGGGATGCCCGAGGGTCTCTTGCTGCCATCGTAGATCACAGTGACAGGGGCAGTGCCAGGTTCCTTCTGCTGGTACCAACCAACATTGCTGCTGCTGCTGCTGCTACCCCCGGTGCAGGTGATCATGACAGTGCCTCCCACGGTGGTTGACATCGAGGGTGGCTGAGTCAGCGCTGCCTGGACCAGGGAACCTGGAGAGGGAGAGGAGAGAGGGGAGAAGACCCGGGTCAGCCAGTGCCCCACGAGCACAGCCCTCCCCGGGCCACGGGACGCGGCCCCTGTCCCTAAAGTCCCTGATGCCACAGGAGGACCCACAGCTGCACAGACAGAGCTGAAGACTAGAGACCCATGACCTTGCAAGGAGAGCCTGCAGCAGTAGGGAAATGGAACACCACATTCTGAGGGAAAGGGACCTGGTTGTGGCTACAGAAACTTCTGGGGAGCAGAGCCCAGCCTGGCCCAAAACAACCCAGCAGGGACAGGAGCAGCAGCAGGAGGATGGGGCTGCCAGGAGCAAAAGGCAGCAGGGCTGGGGATGAGGCAATGCCATTCCAATTATGGGGACGGGGAAAAGGAACCCCCAGCCCCAGAGTCACCTCCTGTACCTTGGGGCATGGAGGTGGGGACATTCAAAGTCATGACCTTGGACAGGGGACAGGAGTGCGCCCCAGCTCCACAGCCACAACTCTGCTCGGCCATGAGGGAAAAGGGCTGAAAACCTTCCTCTTCAATGCTGAGCTCTGTGTCTCACTTCCCCATTTCTCAGTGCCTTCACCACTCCGATCAGCACTGCTGCCGTCGGAGCTACCATAGAAATAGACGGCCTTGTCCTCGGCTTGGACCCCAGTGATGGTTAACGTGCCCGTGCAGCCAGACCAGGATCCGGAGAATCGCGAAGGGATGCCCGAGGGTCTCTGGTTGTTGCTATAGATCACTGACAGGGGCACTGCCAGGTTTCTCTCGTACCAGGTATAATAAACACTGCTGCCCCTGCAGCAGGGGATCTCATGGTTTGTCCCAGGTTTCCTGACATCGAGGGTGGGACAGGACCAGACCCCTGTGCTGAAACCCCAGACGGGTTCAGCAAGTCAGGCCAGGGCATCAAGCACTGCAAGGAAGAGGACTACAAAGCCACACAGACACCAGGCACAGCCACCTGCAGCACTGGGCAGCAAGGGCAGGGCAATGCGGGGGGACCTGCCCCGCCATCAAACAGGGACAGCAGAGACTCCTAACTGTCCTCTGTGATGGCAGGAGTTTTTTGTATAACTACCCCATTGCTCTGTGTCACCGCGACACCAGCATTGCTGCTGCCGTCCCAGCCACCACAGTAATAGACGGCCTCGTCCTCCGCTTGGACCCCAGTGATGGTTAACGTGCCCGTGGAGCCAGACGCAGAACCAGAGAATCGCGAAGGGATGCCCGAGGGTCTCTCATCATTCCAGTAGATCACAGTGACAGGGGCAGTGCCAGGAACCTTCTGCTGGAACCAGCCAACATAGCTGCTAACCCCGGTGCAGGTGATCTTGACGGTTCCTCCCACGTTGGCTGACACCGAGGGGGGCGTCTGAGTCACCGCTGCCTGGACCAGGGAACCTGGAGAGGGAGAGGAGAGAGGGGAGAAGACCCGGGTCAGCCAGTGCCCCACGAGCACAGCCCTCCCCGGGCAGCGCAATGAGACCCATGAGCCCATTCTCCTTGGGTCTCCAGGGCACCTGAGACATGGGCGAGCACCACGAGGAGGAGAGGGGTCCAGGCCATGGCGCAATCCCACCAGATACGTGTCCCCACGCCGATGGAGCTGTGTTGCGGACCCCGACTCCCTTTTATGCCCCCGCTTGCCTGCGGCACGGCCCCTCCATGCAAATCTGAGCCCGCGCTCAGGGCCAGATCCTGTCTGGGCACCCAGCAGGGCCAGGGCAGCTCCGGGCATGGGGCAGCAGCAGCGCCCCTCTGCCCCCAGCTCCAAACATCAGGACAAGATCCCACCATTCCCACCCTCCTTCCATCGCATCCCGCTGCAGCCTTTCTACCTACCACCCAGCCCTTCTCCTGCCTGGTCATGGCCTTGGCAAGCAGAGGAGCCAGTGCCCAGCCCCACGCCTTCAAGCTCTACCCCACAGCCCAGCACCCTCTGGATGGGCTCAGGCCTCTCACAGGCGACCCTCAGGGCACATTGTGGTGCCTGTGGAGTGGCCCCAGTGGGCAGGTCCCTGGGCATGGACCTGCAAGCTCCCCTGGCCTGCAGATCTTGGTAGGCTGTCAGCTGCCCGGGCTTCCCACCAGCAGGGCTTTGCTCCCCCAGACTCCTCATCTGTGGGCCTGAAGGTGAAGCTTTGTCCTGGCCCCTTGGCTGGCAGCACCATCCTGCCTCTCCATGATGGGGCCGAGGTTTCAGCAGGCTGAACTCTCCCACGGTGATGCCCTGCAGCAGGGCACAGACCTTGCCGCAGTCAGGTCCTGCCAAAACACAGCCAGGTGCCCCTCTCCTGCAGCCCGGGCCAGCTGGGCTCCCCCAGACTGTGCCCAGCCAGCCCGCACCCACTGCGCCACCAATGGCTCCTCCGCCCGCACCACCCCTGCCCAGGCCTTCCACGCGCCCACAGCACCAGGGCCCCCACAACAGCCCAGCGGTGCGACCTCCCTCCCTGCTGCACGGATCCAGCCGTTCCCTTGGCTGCAGGAGCCGCCGGATATCTCCATGCCGGGGCTCACATAGAGCCGCGCCAGCAGGACGCCTCCGGCCAGGGAGGAGCCCACCAGCAGCCACAGCACCTCACGGCAGCTCCAGGGGAAGGCAAGAGAGCGGGGGGGAGCAGGTACCAGTGACAAAGTGTGCCCTGGTGCAGCAAGGGACAGGGGCAGGAGGGCTGCTGGGGGCATCCCCTCCCCAAATGAGAGGAGACGGGCACAGACCGGGCGCTCTCAGGGATGTCCAAGCCGGGACATCAGGCACAGCCACCCGCAGCACTGGGCAGCAAGGGCAGGGCCACGGCAGGGACCTGTCAGAGCATCAAATGGGGACAGCAGAGACTCCTATCTGCCCTCTGTGGTGGCAGGAGGTTTCCGTATCACTTCCCCATTGCTCTGTGTCACCTTATAGCTGCCGTCGTCGCCACCACAGTAATAGAAGGCCTCGTCCTCCGCTTGGACCCCAGTGATGGTTAATGTGCCCGTGTTGCCGGACTTGGATCCGGAGAATCGCGAAGGGATGCCCGAGGGTCTGTTGTTGCTGTTGTAGATCACAGTGACAGGGGCAGTGCCAGGTTCCTTCTGCTGGTACCAGCCAACACCACTGCTGCTGCTAAACCCGGAGCAGGTGATCTTGACAGTTCCTCCCACGTCGGCTGACACCGAGGGGGGCGTCTGAGTCAGCGCTGCCTGGACCAGGGAACCTGGAGAGGGAGAGGAGAGAGGGGAGAAGACCCGGGTCAGCCAGTGCCCCACGAGCACAGCCCTCCCCAGGCAGTGTGACAGGGACAGGGACCCTGTGCCCAAAGGTCCTAATGGCACAGAGGGACCACAGCCCACCAGGCAAAGCTCAAGGCTGGACCCCTGGGACCCGGTGAGGAGAGCTGGCAGAAGCAAGATGACGTGGTCACCAGCAGCAAGAGACAGTGGGGCAGACAACAAGGTAATGCCATGCCTTTTGTTGGGACAAGCAAGAAGTGTCCACAGCTCCAGAGTCACTTCCCAATTGGCATGGTACAATCAGGAGGACAGTCACAGCCATGACAGGCAGAGAGGATGCAAACCTGCCCCAGCCACACAGCCCAGCTCAGCCATGAGTCATAAGGGCAGAAAAACCTGTTTTTAGCTCCTCTGCAGCTCATTCCCCACCACTCTGTATCACTACACCAGCATCACTGCTGCCGTCCCAGCCACCACAGTAATAGACGGCCTCGTCCTCCGCTTGGACCCCAGTGATGGTTAACGTGGACGTGGAGCCGGAGAATCGCGAAGGGATGCCCGAGGGTCTCTTGCTGCCATCGTAGATCACAGTGACAGGGGCAGTGCCAGGAACCTTCTGCTGGTACCAAACAGCATATTCATAGCTGCTGCTACCACCGGTGCAGGTGATCTTGACGGTTCCTCCCACGTCGGCTGACACCGAGGGGGGCGTCTGAGTCAGCGCTGCCTGGACCAGGGAACCTGGAGAGGGAGAGGAGAGAGGGGAGAAGACCCGGGTCAGCCAGTGCCCCATGAGCACAGCCCTCCCCGGGCCACGGGACGTGGCCCCTGTCCCCAGAGGCCCCAGCCATGCGCAGCACCTGAGACATGGGCGAGCACTGCAAGGAAGAGATCCCACCAGCTATGTGTCCCCACACCGATGGGGCTGTGTCATGGAACCCAACTCCTTTCTAAACCCCCACCCTCCATGGAAATGTGCCCCACAATGGTCACTGGCAGCTCCTGTCCCAGTGCTCCCCTGCCCACTGCAGGCAAGTCTCTGGCCCACCAAAGGCGCTGAGATCATCTGGGCTGCCGGCTCCTTCCCCAAGGCGGCTGCTGAGCTCTCACCTCAACCAGGGCCCAAAAAGTGCCAGTCCCGGCCCAGGAGCACCATGGCCTCGCTGCTCTGGGAACGCACAGTGACAGAGGAGCTGGGAAAACCAGGAACTGCTTCAAAGCAGGGTGCCACAACTCGGCCGCTCTTAAGTGCCACAAGAGAACGGCAGAGAACTGGGATTTTGAAGGGGACTGGAAGCACACGAAGGCCAGGAGCTTCAAGGCTCCCAACAGCAAGGGGCTGCAGGGACTGCCCTGCACCAGGGGTTACAGCTGCACCCGGCTGTCCCCAGCCCCTCTGCCTCCTGCTGCCCCGGCAACCTCAGGACCGTGGTGCGGGGCCACACTGACACCGTGTGGGGACCAGAAGGACCGACCTCAGGGACAGCCGCGGAGGAACCGAGAGCACAGCCTGGCACGGGACTCTGCCCGTGCTGCCCCTCACCCCCGCCACAGCCTCCACCAAGTCCAGACACACCTCCAGCCCCTGCCACAACCCTCACGGCTTCTGCATGGGACCCTGCCCAAGGCACCCCGGGCTCACGCGGGACAGCAGCTCACACAGACACAGGGCCCTTGGGCGCCGTTCCTGTCACCAGAGGAGGGTGGCCATCGGCCCTGAACTGGCAGCGAGCCCAGGGACCAGAGCGGGACACCCACAGGTGACGACAGCGTGCCTCCCAACAACTTTGGGCCAAAGGACCGGCCACAGGACGAGACATTTTGAAGGCAGGAGCAACCGGCCACACCACAGGTCTGCACTACGTGAGCTGTGTCCCTTCCTCCAGCACCACCGACAGGATCGCTGACACCCAGGCACAGCAGACAGAGCACCCACCCACCGCCACCCTCCAGATGCTGATCACCACTGCCGTCCTGGGCACAGGACACTGCTGCACCCGCAGCAGGGGATCTGGACGTTTTGTCCCAGGTTTCCTGGCATGGAGGGTGGGACAGGGCCAGACCCCTGGGCCCAAAGGCCACAGCCGCGTTCAGCGATTGTGGCCAGGGCACCAACCACTGCAAGGAAGAGGACGCAGTTTCAGCAGGGCTGAACCCCCCTGGGGTGATGCCTCAGACGCAGCCGAGATGGGAGGAGGGCAGGGGGGCACCCGGCAGGGCACTGGGGGCCAGCCAGCGAGCGCAGGGGACCTCAGCCCGGCAGCACGGGACAGGGACAGGGCTGCTGGGGTCGTACCCAGCCCAAATGAGAGGGGACGGGCACAGACCTGGGGCTCTAAGCGATGGCTGGGGCAGTCACACCACACACAGCCAACTGCAGCACTGGGCAGGGCCGTCGTGGGGACAGGACTAACCATCAATCTGGGACAGCAGAGATTCCTAACTGAACCCTGTGATGGCAGGAGTTTTTTGTATCACTCCCTCATGGCTCCATGGCACCAACATAGCTGCCGCTTACGTAGCTACCACAGTAATAGACGGCCTCGTCCTCCGCTTGGACCCCAGTGATGGTTAACGTGCCCGTGGAGCCGGACTTGGATCCGGAGAATCGCGAAGGGATGCCCGAGGGTCTATTGGTGTTATCGTAGATCACAGTGACAGGGGCAGTGCCAGGTTCCTTCTGCTGGAACCAGCCATAGTAGCTGCTCCCGGTGCAGGTGATCTTGACGGTTCCTCCCACGTCGGCTGACACCGAGGGGGGCGTCTGAGTCACCGCTGCCTGGACCAGGGAACCTGGAGAGGGAGAGGAGAGAGGGGAGAAGACCCGGGTCAGCCAGTGCCCCACGAGCACAGCCCTCCCCGGGCAGCAGGACAGGGAAGGCCACAGTCAGAGAAAAACAGACCAGGACACAGTCACAGGCAAATCTGAGGAGCAGAGCCCAGCCCAACACACTCCATCATGGAGGGAGCACTGGCAGCAGCCGAATGACGTGGTCATCAGCAGCAAGAACCTGCGGGGTGGGTGATAAGGCCACACTCTGAATTTTGTAGGGACAAGGCCAATGCTCCACAGCCACAAAGCCAGCTTGAGTTCCCTGGGACACGAAAGGGAGAATATTCACAGCCATGGCTGTACAGAGGGGACAGGAACCTGCCTCAGCCCCACAACCACAACTCTGCTTGGCCGCGAGGGAGAAGGGCTGAGACACTTCCTCTGATTTTCGAGCCGATGTCTCGCTTCCTATTACTCATCATCATCAGACACTATAGCCACTGCCGCTGCTGTCGTAGTCACCACAGTAATAGACGGCCTCGTCCTCCGCTTGGACCCCAGTGATGGTTAACGTGCCCGTAGTGCCAGACGTGGATCCGGAGAATCGCGAAGGGATGCCCGAGGGTCTCTTGTTGTTATCATAGATCACAGTGACAGGGGCAGTGCCAGGAACCTTCTGCTGGTACCACCCATAGTAGTTGTTGATCCTGGAGCAGGAGGTCCAGGTGTTCACTCTTGGGGACACGTGCATCAGGGGCAACTGAGCAGACGCTTCCTGGAGACATAGAGAGGGAGAGGAGAGAGGGGAGAAGATGGGGGTCAGCACGTGCCCCAGGAGAATGGCCCTCCCCGGGCAGCGGGACAGTTAGAGGGCTCCTCTGCCCTCAGGCTCACGGATGGGACACCCTGGCTGCAGCCCCAAGCCCAGGTACTCCCTGAGGGGTGGCTGTAGCCAGAGCCCAGACCCTCTCCCTGCCCACTGCCCCTCGGGGCACCCCTCATCCCTGTCACTGAGACCGGGCAGCCCAGGGGCACGGCCTGCCGTGGGCACCCAGCGTTTGTGGCAGTCTGGAGACAGCCCTGTGCATGGCCAAAATGGGGCCAGGTCCAGGCCAGCAGCCAGGGTCTGCAGGGCAGGGGGTCCCCAGTCAGTGGGAAGCAAAAGGGCACCAACTGCCCACCAGCTCTTCCCCACGCAGGGAAAGGAGCGGTAAAAACAGGAGAGAGAAAAATAATCTCAGCATCACGACGACCATGACCAAAACCACTGCTGTCAAAGCTACCACAGTAATAGACGGCCTCGTCCTCCGCTTGGACCCCAGTGATGGTTAACGTTCCCGTGGAGCCGGACTTGGATCCGGAGAATCGCGAAGGGATACCCGAGGGTCTCCTATCATTCCTGTAGATCACAGTGACAGGGCCAGTGCCAGGTTCCTTCTGCTGGTACCAGCCTGTGTATCCGCTGCTAATCCCGGAGCAGGTGATCTTGACCGTTCCTCCCACACTGGCTGATACCGAGGGGGGCTGAGTCAGCGCTGCCTGGACCAGGGAACCTGGAGAGGGAGAGGAGAGAGAGGAGAAGACCCAGGTCAGCCAGTGCCCCACGAGCACAGCCCTCCCCGGGCAGCGGGACGGGAAACACCACAGTCAGAGAAAAACAGACCTGAACATGGCCACAGGCAAATCTGGGGAGCTGAGCCCAAGCAAAAATGCCCCAGCACAGAGGCAGCTCTGGCAGCACCACGAGGACATGGTCCTCAGTAGCAAGATGCAGTGGGGTGGGTGACAAGGCCACACTGTTAACTGTGTAGGGACAAGGACAATGGTCCCCAGCCATGGAGTCACCTCTAGTGCTCTGGGATATAAAAGTGAGGACATTCACTGCCATGGTCACGCAGAGGGGCAGGAACCTGCCTCAGCCCCACAGTCAGAACCCCAATCCGCTGGGAGGGAGAAGGGCTGAAACCTCTTCTCTGATTTTGGAGCCTGTGTCTCATTGCTACTACTCATTGTCACGGCACACCATAGCTGCTGCTGTCGTAGCCACCACAGTAATAGACAGCCTCGTCCTCCGCTTGGACCCCAGTGATGGTTAACGTGGCCGTGGAGCCGGACGTGGATCCGGAGAATCGCGAAGGGATGCCCGAGGGTCTATTGGTGTTATCGTAGATCACAGTGACAGGGGCAGTGCCAGGTTCCTTCTGCTGGAACCAGCCATAGCTGCCACCACCGGTGCAGGTGATCTTGACAGTTCCTCCCACGTCGGCTGACACCGAGGGGGGCGTCTGAGTCACCGCTGCCTGGACCAGGGAACCTGGAGAGGGAGAGGAGAGAGGGGAGAAGACCCAGGTCAGCCAGTGCCCCACGAGCACAGCCCTCCCCGGGCAGCGGGACGGGAAACACCACAGTCGGAGCAGAATGGAAGCAACAACAGCCATGTGTGACCATGGGGAGAAGAGCGCAGCGCAGTGCACCGCAGCACAGAGGCAGCTCTGGCAGGACGTGTTTGTCAGTAGCAAGAGGCAGTGGGGAGGGTGACAAGGCCACACTCTGAATTCTGTGGGGATGAGGACAATGGTTGCCAGGCACAGGGGAGACAAAGTAAACCTGCAGTTCTCTGGGACACAAAAGGGGGGACATTCACAGCCATGGCCATGCAGAGGCGACAGGAACCTGCCTCAGCCCCACAGTCACCAGGAGGGAGAAGGGCTGAAACTCTTCCTCTGATTTGGAGCCTGTGTCTCACTTCTGATTATTCATCGTCACCAGACACCATAGCTGCTGACACTGCTGTCGTAGCTACCACAGTAATAGACGGCCTTGTCCTCCGCTTGGACCCCAGTGATGGTTAACGTTCCCGTGGAGCCGGACTTGGATCCGGAGAATCGCGAAGGGATGCCCGAGGGTCTATTGGAGTTGCTATAGATCACAGTGACAGGGGCAGTGCCAGGAACCTTCTGCTGGTACCAGCCAGCATAAGCATAGCTGCTGTCAAGCCCAGAGCAGGTGATCTTGACGGTTCCTCCCACGTCGGCTGACACCGAGGGGGGCGTCTGAGTCACCGCTGCCTGGACCAGGGAACCTGGAGAGGGAGAGGAGAGAGGGGAGAAGACCCGGGTCAGCCAGTGCCCCACGAGCACAGCCCTCCCCGGGCAGCAGGACAGGGAAGGCCACAGTCAGAGAAAAACAGACCAGGACACAGTCACAGGCAAATCTGAGGAGCAGAGCCCAGCCCAACACACTCCATCATGGAGGGAGCACTGGCAGCAGCCGAATGACGTGGTCATCAGCAGCAAGAACCTGCGGGGTGGGTGATAAGGCCACACTCTGAATTTTGTAGGGACAAGGCCAATGCTCCACAGCCACAAAGCCAGCTTGAGTTCCCTGGGACACGAAAGGGAGAATATTCACAGCCATGGCTGTACAGAGGGGACAGGAACCTGCCTCAGCCCCACAACCACAACTCTGCTTGGCCGCGAGGGAGAAGGGCTGAGACACTTCCTCTGATTTTCGAGCCGATGTCTCGCTTCCTATTACTCATCATCATCAGACACTATAGCCACTGCCGCTGCTGTCGTAGTCACCACAGTAATAGACGGCCTCGTCCTCCGCTTGGACCCCAGTGATGGTTAACGTGCCCGTAGTGCCAGACGTGGATCCGGAGAATCGCGAAGGGATGCCCGAGGGTCTCTTGTTGTTATCATAGATCACAGTGACAGGGGCAGTGCCAGGAACCTTCTGCTGGTACCACCCATAGTAGTTGTTGATCCTGGAGCAGGAGGTCCAGGTGTTCACTCTTGGGGACACGTGCATCAGGGGCAACTGAGCAGACGCTTCCTGGAGACATAGAGAGGGAGAGGAGAGAGGGGAGAAGATGGGGGTCAGCACGTGCCCCAGGAGAATGGCCCTCCCCGGGCAGCGGGACAGTTAGAGGGCTCCTCTGCCCTCAGGCTCACGGATGGGACACCCTGGCTGCAGCCCCAAGCCCAGGTACTCCCTGAGGGGTGGCTGTAGCCAGAGCCCAGACCCTCTCCCTGCCCACTGCCCCTCGGGGCACCCCTCATCCCTGTCACTGAGACCGGGCAGCCCAGGGGCACGGCCTGCCGTGGGCACCCAGCGTTTGTGGCAGTCTGGAGACAGCCCTGTGCATGGCCAAAATGGGGCCAGGTCCAGGCCAGCAGCCAGGGTCTGCAGGGCAGGGGGTCCCCAGTCAGTGGGAAGCAAAAGGGCACCAACTGCCCACCAGCTCTTCCCCACGCAGGGAAAGGAGCGGTAAAAACAGGAGAGAGAAAAATAATCTCAGCATCACGACGACCATGACCAAAACCACTGCTGTCAAAGCTACCACAGTAATAGACGGCCTCGTCCTCCGCTTGGACCCCAGTGATGGTTAATGTGGCCGTGGAGCCAGACAAGGATCCGGAGAATCGCGAAGGGATACCCGAGGGTCTCCTATCATTCCTGTAGATCACAGTGACAGGGCCAGTGCCAGGTTCCTTCTGCTGGTACCAGCCTGTGTATCCGCTGCTAATCCCGGAGCAGGTGATCTTGACCGTTCCTCCCACACTGGCTGACACTGAGGGTGGCTGAGTCAGTGCTGCCTGGACCAGGGAACCTGGAGAGGGAGAGGAGAGAGGGGAGAAGACCCGGGTCAGCCAGTGCCCCACGAGCACAGCCCTCCCCGGGCAGCGGGACGGGAAACACCACAGTCAGAGAAAAACAGACCTGAACATGGCCACAGGCAAATCTGGGGAGCTGAGCCCAAGCAAAAATGCCCCAGCACAGAGGCAGCTCTGGCAGCACCACGAGGACATGGTCCTCAGTAGCAAGATGCAGTGGGGTGGGTGACAAGGCCACACTGTTAACTGTGTAGGGACAAGGACAACGGTCCACAGCCATGGAGTCACCTCTAGTGCTCTGGGATATAAAAGTGAGGACATTCACTGCCATGGTCACGCAGAGGGGCAGGAACCTACCTCAGCCCCACAGTCAGAACCCCAATCCGCTGGGAGGGAGAAGGGCTGAAACCTCTTCTCTTATTTTGGAGCCTGTGTCTCATTGCTACTACTCATTGTCACGGCACACCATAGCTGCTGCTGTCGTAGCCACCACAGTAATAGACGGCCTCGTCCTCCGCTTGGACCCCAGTGATGGTTAACGTGGCCGTGGAGCCAGACAAGGATCCGGAGAATCGCGAAGGGATGCCCGAGGGTCTCTTGTCATTAGCATAGATCACGGTGACAGGGGCATTGCCAGGTTCCTTCTGCTGGAACCAGCCATAGTAGCTGCCACCACTGGTGCAGGTGATCTTGACAGTTCCTCCCACGTCGGCTGACACCGAGGGGGGCGTCTGAGTCACCGCTGCCTGGACCAGGGAACCTGGAGAGGGAGAGGAGAGAGGGGAGAAGACCCGGGTCAGCCAGTGCCCCACGAGCACAGCCCTCCCCGGGCAGCGGGACGGGAAACACCACAGTCGGAGCAGAATGGAAGCAACAACAGCCATGTGTGACCATGGGGAGAAGAGCGCAGCGCAGTGCACCGCAGCACAGAGGCAGCTCTGGCAGGACATGTTTGTCAGTAGCAAGAGGCAGTGGGGAGGGTGACAAGGCCACACTCTGAATTCTGTGGGGATGAGGACGATGGTTGCCAGGCACAGGGGAGACAAAGTAAACCTGCAGTTCTCTGGGACACAAAAGGGGGGACATTCACAGCCATGGCCGTGCAGAGGCGACAGGAACCTGCCTCAGCCCCACAGTCACCAGGAGGGAGAAGGGCTGAAACTCTTCTTCTGATTTGGAGCCTGTGTCTCACTTCTGATTATTCATCGTCACCAGACACCATAGCTGCTGACACTGCTGTCGTAGCTACCACAGTAATAGACGGCCTCGTCCTCCGCTTGGACCCCAGTGATGGTTAACGTTCCCGTGGAGCCGGACTTGGATCCGGAGAATCGCGAAGGGATGCCCGAGGGTCTGTTGGAGTTGCTATAGATCACAGTGACAGGGGCAGTGCCAGGAACCTTCTGCTGGTACCAGCCAGCATAAGCATAGCTGCTGTCAAGCCCAGAGCAGGTGATCTTGACGGTTCCTCCCACGTCGGCTGACACCGAGGGGGGCGTCTGAGTCAGCGCTGCCTGGACCAGGGAACCTGGAGAGGGAGAGGAGAGAGGGGAGAAGACCCGGGTCAGCCAGTGCCCCACGAGCACAGCCCTCCCCGGGCAGCGGGACGTGGTCTCTTTCCCCAAAGGCCCCAGTCGGGCGCAGCGAGTCTGGCCAGGGCACCTGAGACATGGGCGAGCACCACGAGGAGGAGAGGGGCCCAGGCCATGGCGCGATCCCACCAGCTACGTGTCCCCACGCCGATGGAGCTGTGACATGGACCGAACTCTGGCCCAGCTCCCAGCCCTTGGCATGTCCCACCTCTTGGCGCTGAGGACGCAGTTTCAGCAGGGCTGAACCATCCTGGGGTGATGCCCCGGGGGCTCCTGGCACGGCCGGGCTGGGAGGAGAGCAGGGGGACACCCAGCAGGGCCCTGGGTGCCAGATGGGGAGTGCAGGGGACCTCGGCCCAGGCGACCAGGATCTTCAAGGCCACCTAACAGCAAGGCTACAGGAGCACCCAGGTCCTGCAACTACAAAGGGAGATGGGGGTCTCCAGCAGCCTCACAGCAACCACAAATAGACTTGGGCTGGAGTTGATACCAATCAAGTGCAGGTAGCATCCACCCACACGTGTCCGGGTAGGGGCAGCCCCTCTGCAACCTGATGACAGCATGGGTCACAGCAGCCTCCAAAGCGGTCTGTAGAGACTGCCCTGCACCAGGGGTTACAGCTGCACCTGGCTGTCCCCAGCCCCTCTGCCTCCTGCTGCCCCGGCAACCTCAGGACCGTGGTGCGGGGCCACACTGACACCGTGTGGGGACCAGAAGGACCGACCTCAGGGACAGCCCCGGAGGAACCGAGAGCACAGCCTGGCACAGGACTCTGCCCGTGCTGCCCCTCACCCCCGCCACAGCCTCCACCAAGTCCAGACACACCTCCAGCCCCTGCCACAACCCTCACGGCTTCTGCATGGGACCCTGCCCAAGGCACCCCGGGCTCACGCGGGACAGCAGCTCACACAGACACAGGGCCCTTGGGCGCCGTTCCTGTCACCAGAGGAGGGTGGCCATCGGCCCTGAACTGGCAGCGAGCCCAGGGACCAGAGCGGGACACCCACAGGTGACGACAGCGTGCCTCCCAACAACTTTGGGCCAAAGGACCGGCCACAGGACGAGACATTTTGAAGGCAGGAGCAACCGGCCACACCACAGGTCTGCACTACGTGAGCTGTGTCCCTTCCTCCAGCACCACCGACAGGATCGCTGACACCCAGGCACAGCAGACAGAGCACCCACCCACCGCCACCCTGTGGGGCACCTGGATGACGACCAGCACTGCCGTCCCTGCTACCACAGTAATAGACGGCCTCATCCTCCGCTTGGACCCCAGTGATGGTTAACGTGGCCGTGGAGCCAGACGCAGAACCGGAGAATCGCGAAGGGATGCCCGAGGGTCTGTTGTTGCTGTTGTAGATCACAGTGACAGGGGCAGTGCCAGGTTCCTTCTGCTGGAACCAGCCAACACCATAGCTGCTGCTAACCCCGGTGCAGGTGATCGTGACGGTTCTTCCCACGTCGGCTGACACCGAGGGGGGCGTCTGAGTCACCGCTGCCTGGACCAGGGAACCTGGAGAGGGAGAGGAGAGAGGGGAGAAGACCTGGGTCAGCCAGTGCCCCACGAGCACAGCCCTCCCCGGCCAGCGCAATGAGACCCATGAGCCCATTCTCCTTGTCCGGGCGCAGCGAGTCTGGCCAGGGCACCTGAGACATGGGCGAGCACCACGAGGAGGAGAGGGGCCCAGGCCATGGCGCGATCCCACCAGCTACGTGTCCCCACGCCGATGGAGCTGTGTTGTGGACCCCAACTCCCTCTTAAACTCCCTCCCCTCCAGGTACAGCCCTGTGTGGAAATAACAGCCCCACAGCGTTTGCTGGCTGCTCCTGCCCAGCGTTCCCCTCCCCAGAGCAGGCAGGTCTCTGGCCCACGAAAGGCACCAGGGTCACTCTGAGCTGACAGCTCCCTGTGCCACTCAGCTGGGAAACCAGGTCCTGCCTCACACCGGGGCACCGCAGGCAGCTTTCTCTCAGGAGCTACATGACTGCGACCAGCAGGAATGAGGTGTCTGGGCAAATGCTCCTCAGCTGTGGCCTTGGTAAATACAAGCTCAGCCAAGACACACGCCAAGGGAAGGCAGGGACGCTTTTCTGCCCCACCCAGCTGAAGCACCCTCTGCAGCCCGGTCTGCTACCCTGGCATCACCCCCCACCCATCGAGCATCCCTCTGCGGCAGCACAGCTCCTCCAGCCGCGCTCCCCTTCCCCTCTGCCCCAGGCACTTCTCCATGGGGCTCTGTGGCAGCACCGCACCAGCACCCCATGACACGGCGCACCCCACTGCAGGCTGCTGCCCCTGCGCCACCTGGGATGGGACAGGACAGGACTGCGCCACAGCACCAAGGCTCCTGCTGCTCAGCACCGCCACAGTGATGAGAAGAGCAGCCCTGGCCTCTGCTAGCTCTGGAGCATGCGGACAAACACCCAGCTCCACCACACCACCCTTCCCAGACCCGCCTCTGCCTGTCTGTGCTGCCCCTAAGTAGGAGGTGGGATGAGTCTGCTCAACCTGAGTCCTCAGGCCTCTCTGACAGAGAAAAGTTTCAAACTTGCTGCAAACAGCAGCTTCCTTTCAGCCCCCAGAGCCAACTCACACCAAATTCCAGCCCCCCTTCACCTTGAAGAAGCATATCAAAGAGGACCTGGACACATGAAGACAGGGATTTATTATTCTATGTTCATCTTAACAGAAGAGGTTCAATGTTGAGCTACCGTGACCCTCTGAGACTCCCTTAGGCCAGGAACACAACATCTCCTCCTTAAACACAGGATATTTTCCACAGGCCTCTTTCTGTTAGTCAGCAGTTTCATCCGCTTCAAGTTCTGGTTGGGAACCAGGACTGACAGGTTTTTTTACAAGCTCACAAGCAACCAAGCGTTGTGGTCGCTCCACGGTCACACGCCGCAGCAGCAGCACCCCCCCGTGGCCTGCCTCCACTTCGACCGAGCTGGGAAGAGCAGGAAGAAAGGCGGTGAGAAGTCAACACGCAGGTTTGAACATGATTCAGTACTTCTTGAACTCAATTCTTTCTACTTTCACATCATCCTCAATTAGCTGGTATACGTAAGTCACAACTGTGGACGCCTGGATATCCATCAGTACAAATGATGGGATGATGTTCCTGGAAAGAAAACATACTTTGTCAATCGTCTTCCCAATTAGCTTACACTTCTTGCTATTAACATAGCTTATGTTTAGTATTCTAATACGCTTGGTCGCCAAGGGCTGCAGCGGTCTGGGAAACACTGCAGTTTGCAGGCACCGACAGGAGCTTCTCCAGCACAGCTGCGCTTAGCCCAGAACAGCCCTCCAGGCTCTCAACAGCCTAAGTCGGGTCAGGCTCAGACTCTTAGCTGGCAGTGCCTCCAGAAGTGAGATTGCCTACAAAATATTAGCATGCAGCTTCTGTGACGACACCACAAAGCAAAATGTCTTCAAGAAGCTGCTGCAACTCCCCCTCTCCAGGCCCAGGAAGCAGCCCCAGGCACACCGCTGCCAGGCTGTCATGCCCAATGCCTGGGCGAAGCAAAACCCTGGCAGCAGGGGAGCCCTGTTGCATTCCCCGGGAAGAGAGAAAGCTGGCCTCCTGCTCCTCACAGCACCTCACAGCGCTCTGCAGCACGGTGGCCAGACACTTGCAGGTGAACAAACACATTTCAGGTAACGCCTACAGGCTCTGCCACGCTGGGCAGCTCAGGACCCCCCTTCACTCACGTTTCCAAAGCACTGTAGGCTCCTGTAGCTGATCCTGGGTTGATGTAGAATTTGTTTTCATGTTCAAATGCTTCAAACCTGTGTGTGTGTCCTGAGATGAGAATGTCCACATCCAGTTGCCTCTGCAGCAGTGCCAGGCTGGCCACATCACCCCAGGGAATAACTTGATGGCCGTGAATCAGCCCGATTCTGAACTGCCCAACAGTTACAACCTTCTCCTCAGGATAATTCAGGCTCTGAGAAAGAGAAAGGCAGGTTCCTGCATTCCAAGACACGAATCCGCTTTTTGCTGTTCAAGTGCACAAGGCCTCTTTCAATGTGTGGGCCCACTGGATGCTTGTACCACAGCCCAGCAAGAGCAGCTGCAGAGCAGAGAGTGGGGATTTTGCACACAAGTCAGGCTAACCAGCAGTAAAGAAACACACACAAGCCCCCAGTTCCTGCAACTACAGAGTCAGCTGGAAGATTGCAGCAGCCTCACAGGAATCACAAACAGACTTGTGCCAGAGTTCACATGAATCAAGTACATGCATTACCCCCATGCGCCCCATCTCCCCTGCTGCAATTGCAACAAGAAAGGTCTAGAAAATAATTTTGCCTTACTCATCCCTACTTCCTATCTTGGTGAATTACTGTCTAGGAATTGCTAGTGCTGAAGGACTCCCCGGGTTTCATCGAGACAACCACAGCATGCAGGAAAATGGGCTGAGGAATTAAGAGCAGCCAGAACATTACCTCTGAGTCCCCCCTAACAACATGGATGTCCCCAGCCAGAGTCCTGAGGTAGTCATAGCTCTCCTTGGTGCAGAGGTTTCCTGTACACAAGATGTGCTGAATCTTTCCTGGAACCAGCAACTTCTTGAACTTCACCGGTAGACCGCTGCACCGGTGTGGGATGTGAAGGTCCCCTAATACTAACACCAACTTTGTACATAGCAGGAGAAAACAGAGTTTTAACACAGGTTACTTAACACAAAAAGCACAAAACCTTTTTGCCACTCCAGGGCGTTTGCAAAGCCCGGCAAACCATTACAGGCCCAGCAGGGATTTCTTTCAGATTCAGCTTTGAGGGAACCCCGCAGCACGCCCGAGCTGCCCCGCACAGACAGCCCAGCCTGCTCCCCCCCGGGCAGAGCCAGGCGCCCTCACTCCCGCATGTAGCCGGAGGTGAGGGAACGCGCTGCCCGGGGCGGACCGGGCCAAGCGGCCTCCCCGCGCTGAACCTGCGGGCCCGGCGGCGGAGGGAGGCGGGCCCCGACCCCCGCTCACCATCCTGCTCCTCCGCGCAGCTCCGCCCACCCCGTTGCCCCGACGCGCAGCGACGTAACCAGGACGTGACGCGTCTCCTTTTCCTCCTCACCCAACCAATGGCAGCGCCAGCAGCTCCCCACGTGACGCCGGCGCCGGTGGAAGCGGCCTAATGCCCGCCCCTGTGGGTGCGCGCGGGGCTGGGCATGCGCGGCGGGGCGGCGCGGCCGGCGGCGGGCCGGGGAGCGCTTCGGTGCGATTAATGGGTTTTTAATGAAATCTGTGGGATTTTTGTGGAAAAACGGATTCTCTTTCTGTGCGGAAACGCTCAGACAAAGTGCCCACAAGCGCCCGTGCCGTTAAACGTGTCCTTCTCCCCTCAGGCGCCGATGGGGGGCGCGGGGGCTGCGAGGGGAGATGGCGGCCAGGGGAGGCGCGGGGGGCCGTGGGGCGGCGTTGGGGGTGCTGTGGAGGGGATAGGTCCTTGCGGCGGGGCTCGGAGCCCTCCGCAGGCAGGGCGCTGTGGGCAGGGGTCTCCGGAGGGGCCGGGCTCTGCCAGGGGTGGGTGACACGGCTCCGTCCGGGCCCGAGAGACCCCGCCGGGGTGGACGCCATAGTGCCTTCATCTCAGCTTCCCGACTCCGCTGCCCTGGGCATGGCGCCCAAGGGGCTCCTGGGGAGGCCACAGACATAGAACCAGAATGGTTGAGGTTGGAAGGGACCTTTAAGATCATAGAGGCCAACCACCAACCCAACACTGCCAAAACCCCCACTAGACCGTGTCCCTCAGCACCATGGCTACACCGTGTAGCGAAAGATTAACCTTTATTGTCAGATGAGCCAAACTGCGCCGAAGCCCAAGCCGGAATCAAGCCCGCATTGTGCCGAGCACTGCAAGAGCCCCAGACAGCCCAGCCAGGGCAGAGCTCTCCATCCTCCCACTGCGGCGAGCGATCCCCGCTCCTCTGCCTTCCTGGGCTGAGCCCTGGCAGCTCTCACTCCGTGCCGGGCTCTCTGATGCTCCGTGGGGGACGTTTGGGGACGAAGAGGAGGTTGCTGCACCTCGCAGCCCAACGCGGCACTGCTGGGCTCGCTCAAGCATGCAAGGGGGTCTTTTTCCATTCCTGCCATTCTCCCTGTTGAGGGCTGTGCGTCAGGGTTGCAAGGGAAAACGCAGAAAGCTTTTGTTCCCCATTTCTAAAACCAGTTGAAGGCACGTAACAGGGAGCAGTAATAGTTGCCGTTGTCTTCATGGCGGGCGGATGCGATCATGAGGATGCAGGCATTGCTGGCGAGGTCTTTGGTAGCAGAGAAGCGGTCAGGAATCTTGGCAGACTTGTGCTTATCTCGCTCGGAGTTGTAGTAGAGCAGATACCTCAGGGAGTGCCCCGGGCGCTGCTGGTACCAGGAGATGCCGAACTCGCTGATATTGTACTGGGGGCTGAGGGTGCAGGACAGCCGGGCGGTCTGCCCGGGCAGCACCAACACGGAGGACGGCTGGGTCAGCACGGGTTGAGCCCTGGCAGCTGCACACACCGAGGATGCAGTTACTGATGGGCCCAGCCATGTCCCCCATCCCCCTCAGCCCCAGCATGTCCCCCTGCTCCCTTGAGGCAACCCCGTTACCCAACCTCCATCCTGCTCATCACTCAGCCCTGGAGCAAAATGCCCTCCCGAGACGAACATCCCCCTTGTACAGCCTGCAGTGCCCCCCCCAGACAGCAGCTAGCTCAGCCACACCTCCCTTACCTGTCCCCACCGTCACCACCAGCAGCAGGACCATGAAGCCCAGGGCCATGGCAGGAAGCAGAGGAAGGGTGGCTGTTTCGGAGAGGGTCTGAGGTGCTACATGAACAGGTCGCTGTGCTGCTGGCGCCGGTGAGGCGTATGTAAATGACACAGGGGGCTTGGGGACTCCAGCTCCCCGCGCCACTCGCTTTGCTGCAGCTGGGCTTCAGGGCCGGGGCTCAAAGCAGCGGGGGGAGAGCTGAGCGCTGCGACCCACCACCCACCTTCGCCCCAGGCTGGGCCATTTCCTCCAGCTGCAGGGATGCACGCACAGCCCACCCACCACCCTCAGCACTGGGGTACCGTGGGGAGGCATCACCGACCACCTCTCCTCTTGGGAGGGGCGCAGAGAGGTTTCCCTGTGGTCCTACACTCAGACCTTTTGCACTGAGCCCTCTGACACCAGGCCAGGAGCCTGGGCCACACCGTGCCAAGGATGCCCTGTGGTAGCCGCAGGCTGGGGGCCAGACGGCTCTGCTGCCCCCAGGAAGAATGAAAGACGGGACATGCCAGAGGCCCCCAGCAGCTGTCTCATTGCCAAAGCAATATGGGGGGAGTTGCTGCTCTCTTCTCCGTACAGCTCCATCGCTGTGACAAGAATGACTGCCCCACAGCACGGGCTGGGAGCTGCTGACGGCGCTGGGAACTGCTGCCTCTTTGCCGGGGCCACCTCAGAAAGAGCAGCCACAGACAAATGTGCGGGGGTGGCTGCTGAAGTCACCTGCCGAAAGGCATTTCCCAAGGGAGGTGGTGCAGTGAGACGTGGCTGCAGCACAGCTGGTGCCTTGTGTGGAAAGACAGCAGACCGTTATAGCAAAAGGCTGCCAGGCTCACCGGGCGTAAAGCCCCTCCTGTCTGTTACACCCATCAGGGTGGCCCAGAGACACCACATGACACAGCCAGACACAGCCGAGGGCTGACCTCCTCCTAGCACGTCTCTGCGTCCTGCAGCCCCGGCCCGTGGCAGTCCCCCGCAGCAGGGTGGCCAGCAGGCGCTCTGCAGTGTCCCATAACCCGTGGGTACCTCCTGCCCTCCACAGGCAGGCTCAGCACCTCCCAATGCCACCACATCACCACCCAGCGACGGCCCCTTCCCTCCCCTCTGCAGCACCCAGCCCTGCTCCCACGGTGTCCCCAAACCAACGATGTTTGCAAATGGTTCCTGATGTGGCTGGTCCATGTGTGCTCCAGGTTTGCGGGAAAACAGCGCTGTGAGACAGAGCCCTGCCTCGTCAGAACACCCCGGCACCGTGTCTACGGCACAGGCAGATCCCAAAGAGGATCCACCATCATCCAAGGATGTGATGCAGCAAGCTGGATGCTTGCTTTGCTGCGCCACGCTGCAGTGCTCTGCACAAGGGCTGGTGCGCCCAACGGCTTGTCTATTTTTTTACACATTCTCGGTTGGTCTGAAAAAAGCAATTACCCACACAACCTTGGCCTATTTAATGTGACACGGTCTCCCTTGGGAGTAGCAAGGGGAAAATGAGAGTGAAAGGTGGTGACCGGGGCAATCAGCGCAGTGGTAGCACAGATGCCATGGAGCAGGGATGGCACCTGCAGCGCCACGAAGCAGCGAGCTGCCAGTTCAACCTGATGGGGCCATACAGCACCTCGCACAGCTGGGCTGCAGGGGCTGCTGCCGTACAGGAAGGGCTGGTGTACACCTGCCAGGTGTGAGTGCCACACAGCAGCCCCTGCACATGCGTGAGGCCTGTCTGTGTCCCACCTGTGCCCATCCAGGCAAACCTGCTGTATCAGACCCATTAGAGCCTGCTTACAGCAGGCAGCAATGGCTGCTCGAGGCCAGCTCCAGAGCCCGTTCAAGGCTGGGGCTCTGCCTCGGTGTCTTCTGGCCCTGTGAAGCCATTGCAGCACCTCAGCAGTACCCAGCCCCTGAGCCCATGCAGGTACGAGCTCGCTGCAGACGCAGCCCCAGCTGCTGCCCACCAGCACGCCCCAGACTCTGAAAGGCGGTGGCAGGATGAGCATGAGTCACGCCGCACGTGTGTCTGTCATGGTGTAACACCAGCCGGCAACCAGGACCACGCAGCCGCTCGCTCGCTCCCCCCCGGTGGGATGGGGAGAGAATCGGAAGAGCTGGGTCGAGATAAAGACAGTTTAATAAGTAAAGCAAGAGCCACACACGCAAGCAAAGCAAAACAAGGAATTCCTTCACTACTTCCCATGGCAGCTGGGTGTTCAGTCATCCCCAGGACAACAGGGCTCCATCACGTGTGACGGTGAGTTAGGAAGACAAACGCCATCACTTCGAATGTCCCCCTCTTCCTTCTTCCCCCAGCTTTGTATACTGAGCATGGTGCCATATGGCATGGAATATCCCTGGGGTCACTTGGGGTCAGCTGTGTCCCCTCCCAACTTCTTGTGCCCCCCCAGCCCTCACTGGCAGGTGGCGTGAGGAGCAGAAAAGGCCTTGACTGCTTAGCAACAACCAGAAACATTAGTGTGTCATCACCAGTATTCCCATCCCAAACCCGAAACACAGCACTACACCAGCTGCTAGTAAGAAACTCCATCCCAGCCGCAATCACACCAGTGTCCCAGTTCCCCGCAGCAGCGCTGGGCTCAGCTAGGAGCAGGGTGGGCAGATCTGGCACCATCACAGCCAGTCGAACAAACCAGGGGGGCAGGAAACGCCACAATACCACAAAAAGTCTGAAATTCAGAGGAGCTGGGACCACACGGAGCAGGCAGCCATCCCAACAGGCTGTTGTTTAGCCCAGTCCCTGCTCTATCCTCCCTTTCCCACTCCCTGGCTGCGGGAGGCTTGGGAACCTGCGGGGGCCATTCCCCGTTGCCGGGAAATCTGGCTACTGAAACCATGGCAGCGTTGGCTGGAAACGCAGCCCCTCCCCTGGGCTCTCCAGCAGCTAACGCCATCGGGCATTTTGTCATCCCCGCTGCCCGCAGGACAGCACCCGGCACGAGCAGCCCCTACCTCGCAGCTCTGGGAAGAAGCACGCTCAGCGCCATGTTCGTTACAGTGAGATACGGAGGTACGTGGGGAAAGCACTGGCTTTGTCCCAGCTCCAGGGGCTGGCTGGTCACCTTGACCATCCTTATCACCACCAGGTGGTGGTCCCATGAGAGGCAGGGAAGGGCACGGCACCTTGACAATGCCCAGCAGTTAGGGAACAGGGCAGGAGAGCTCTGCCGGGACACATCAGCATCCTTTGCCTCATCTGTTTAAAAAAAACAGGGAGATATTTAACCCTGCACCATGAATCATGGAGGAAAACCATCCCAGCAGAGCCAAATTAATTGGAGGGAGGGAGGCAAGAGGCAAGGATGAGTTCCCAGCCTTGCAGCTCTGGAGAATCAATCGCTGGAGGGGGCTCTGCTTGTCTAGACCCAACCAGAAGAGCCCTGGCGCAGGAGTGAGAGCTGCCAGCAGAGCTCCTCAGCTCCGGGCTGTGTGCGAAGGGCTCCCTGGCTCAAATCCTGGCTTCAGAGAGCAGATATCTGCGGCTGGTGGGAGGGAACGAGCAGACCCAGTCCTGGCCTTGCCCAATTGGCCAAGAGCCTTTGCCTGACCCCAGACACTCGCTGCTGAAGCTGCCAGACACACGTGGTCCTGGAGCCTTTGCTCCCTCTGCTATTTGAATTGGATCCCCAGCTCCGACTACTGACATGTGTCAGCCCCGGGGATTTCTCAATTGTGACAAACTTGGTGAGAGTTCACGGCCAAAGTGTCCCCTGGTGACGCAGCCGTGATCTCCAGCCCTTGTGACCAGGACAAGTTTGTGGAAGGGGACCAGCAAGGGCCAGGGCTCAGTGCTTCTTCCTACTCACCTTTGATGAAACAAAGTTGAAGGACAGAGACACTTCATGAATCAGAACCATTTTCCCAAAATGAAAGTGTTCATCCCTGCTCCTAACCTGGGGCATTCCCAGGACCAAACACCAGCAGACATGGCTGTAATCCCCTGCTGATGGCCACACAGGGACCCTGCCTTTTCTGGCCGTGAGAGTGGGCAGGTCCTCAGCACCACGCTGTGCCTCCTGCCATGTCCACGGGACCTCGGGATTCAGGGTGACCACACTCGTATCTCATTCCCTGTCTGCAGCCAACTGCCAAGAAATGGTGAACCTGCAGTGCCGCATCCTGATCCTCACGGCTCACCTGAAGAAGAAGTGTCAGTGCAGGCCTGAAGGTACGAGTGCTCCTGAGCAGCGGTCCCCGGAGGGACCGGCACTCACTCACAGGGAAGCGGCAGAGGGTAACAAACAGGTCACATGGGAATCCCAGATCATCCCAAAACACAGGGAAAGGGGCAGCGAACCTCCTCCCCTCTAGACCTCAACAGATTCTCTTCGAAGCGTAATCTGCCAAACACTTCTAAACCCCACAGGGGCACACTGGACTTCCTTCAACGCCTCTCTCTCTCTCTCCAGACTGCATTGATCTCCTGGATGAAACAGGCACCCTGATGAACCTGAGCAAAGTGGAAAATCCTGCATCTGAATTCGCCAGTAAATACCTACAGGAAAGGAAGCGCTATATCCTCATTAGAGTCATCCGTAAGTTCCTCAGTGAGACAGCACAGTTCAGCCTCTGCACCAAGAAGGGTCTGCTTGGGGGGGGACGGTGTCACACACCATTTCAAGTAACTGTCCCACACAGCAGGAAAACCCTGTCAACTCCTAGAAACAAAGACGCAGCTTTAGAGAGGGGCTCTGTTCATCAGTCGCTTGGACACGACACAGTAGCTCTGAGGAGGCAGACGCCAGCTCAGATGAAGGCTAGAGCTGCACCTTGTGTTCATCCGTGGTGGCTGCTCTGGGGGAGGAGGAACCTTTCCCAGGCAGAGCCACCTGCCCCAGTTACAAGTCTTGACTTCAATTTTTAAGCCAGGAGAGAGATTAATCCATTTCTTCCATTCCGCTGGCAGGAGGAGAAAGCTCTGAAGCCACCAGCTACGAATCCTTGCTAGAGAACCTGGGGAAACACTACCCTGACCTACCAGGTAAACCAGGCACCCACCTCGCTTCCACAGAGGAGCCGGGGGGGCTGGCATGACTCCCCCTCCCCGCTTCCACAGAGTAGCTGGGGGGGCTGGCATGACTCCCTGACTCCCCTCCCCACCACATCATCCGTGAGACTGTCCTCTGCACTCCACTGTGCCCCTCACAGCACTGAGCTTGGGCTGGTGATGGCTGGGGGTCAGAAGAGAAGGGACAAGCAGAAGCCAGAGCTGCTTTGCAGAACCTCTCCTAGTTAGTGTGACAGCAGGCACCTGCTGCCCTCCCACCCCACACCAGGCACAAGCCTCCTCCCAGCTTGGAGGGGTCCAAAGCAAAGAGGGGACAGTTTCTCGGGGAAAACAGGGAGGCAAGGAACAGGAGGGATCAGGAAACCCAGACTTCTGTCTCCCAGGCTGTAGTTGGCATAGCCCTGCCCAACATAGCAAGGGGCAACTGACCAACACAGAAGGAAAACACCTAACTGCTGGGGGATCACTCCACAGATCGGCTGCAGAAGCTCTCAGCAAACACCCAGATGAGACAGCACTGGAGAAGGGCCTCTTTCCAGAGGAGGGCTCAGGCCCTCACCAGCACCCCAGCCAGGCCCAGGCCCTCCTCACCCAGCAATAAGAGCTCAGAGCTCCAGGGCAGCCCTGCATGAGGAAGGGACCTGATGGGAACAGGCCCTTTACTGGTCACAAGCGCAGCATGACCACCACCAGCGCTCACCCACCGCGCCGTACTGCCTGAGCACTCACCCCCCGCTTAGCAATAATCCTCTGCTACCAAACTGCTCTTCCTGGGACCCCCCCGGCTCCTCTTGGTTGTTCACACTCCTGCATCCAAAGCTGCACCTTGACCAGCCACGCAAACGCAGCACCACAGCCAGGCGCGAGCAGCCGCCTCTGGCTTCCAGAGACAGCCAGAGTCCTCGAAGCTCCAGCGCGGCACTGCCAGCACTCAGCCAAGACACACCAGAGGACAGCACACACCTGCTGCAGGTGCTCCTGATGGCCTCAACAGCTTCTCCACCCAAACCGGCACACACCAACATCACTCTAATAGTTATTTCTTAATGGGAGTTAATTAAAACTACTTCATTAGAGCGGTTCCTCCCTGCTCACACCAGGGCAGCTCAGCACACAGAGCACTTGGGCTTTGAGTCTCTGGCATCTACTTTTTCCATTGGCTGTTTCTCAGGAGAGCACAAGGCACCCCAGATAAGGCCAGGCACAGCTCAGGACACTATCTGCCACCAAGAATTTAGGTCTTGACATTTAGAAAGGGTAGGACTTTCAACACCAGCCTCCAGTATCTGCTGCCAGCTTTCACCATCTAGACCTGGACTTCCTCACAAACCCAGGCAAGGCTCTGTGAGCTTGCCCAATATTCAACAGCCCGAAGTCGGCAGTTCACAGATTAGTTCTGCCATGAAAATTCAGTGGTTAAGCATCTGAAAGCATCACAGTTTCACTGTGTGCCACTAAAACATCAGCTGAAGCCTCAAAATTCTCTTTCACACCAGCAACAGGAGCAGGGTCTCCCACTGGAGGCAGCACTCATGAGACTGCTCTGCTATAGTGACTGCAAGTGGGAAGCTGAACCTGATGCTGGTGACCTTGAGAACATTGCATAACCTGCTCGGGCTTTTAAGTAAGATCAGTCGACTGTATCCGAGTCACACAGGTCATATTTTCTTAGCTCCAGAGTCAGAACAGCTCGTCAGGAAGAGGATATGGATGGAAAGATAATTTGTTACTCAAAACACCATGGGGGACGCACCTCCGATTACCTCTCTCCAGCCCCTCCTCTGCCTGGAGTGCAGCCAACCCAGCCTCAGCTCACTCTGGATCTGCTTTCGCCAAGTCATGCGGGCACAGGCCTTGCAAGGCTGCACCTCCTGTCCTCAGGAAATATGCAGTTGTGCCTTGTCCCTTAAGTGGCTGATACTGTCAACATTTTGGTAGCTTAATTTCAGCTTAAGTATTAAATAAAGAATATGCGCGAGTGATCGGTCCAAATAAACTCCTTTATTTCTCTGTAGTAAATACAGCACTATCTGAATTTCAAGCTCCCACAGGTCCAACCATTCCTTTCTTTCCCTCCTAGTCCAGAAGTGAATTACCACTAGAAGACTCCTGTCTGGTCAGTCTGTTCCCTCCAGCTCATCCCCTGTCCGTCCTTCCACTCCCTGCGGGCAGTGGGGCTCCACACCAGGCTCCTTTTCCCTATGAGAGGGCAGATTCTTCACAGGAGAGAAGAAACACCTACAGGGGAGAAAGCACAAATTCAGCACTATGTGCGTGTTCCAGCAGCTGGAGATAATAAGAGCTCTTACCTAAGGTGACCAGATCACAACGTAACTACTGTCATCTGCTGTTAGCAGGTGCAGCAGGAATTAGGGAATGAAGTAGGGAAAGCAGCAGGCTTCCAACAGCAACAAGAGAAGAATCTCTAAGAGGGTACCTACAACCTCCTCACCTTCAGAGACATAGCCAGGACCATTTCCCCTGCCATTTCCAGTTCCCTTCAACATTCCAGGACATAAGGCAGAACCGTTCCCTATTTAAAGCCTTGAAGAGCACTATAACCTCAGCAAATAGCTTCTCCAACCTTTGAAACCCCTCGGGTGTTCTCCTGGCAGGGGTTCCCCTCAGCGCCCAGTGGGGACGGGGCACAGACTCACCGTTGCTGTACTTGCATTGCTTCAGCGCCTCATTGAAGCCCTCGCACAAGGTCAGGTCTCTCTGGTTGGTGGCACATTCCAGGAACTGCTTCATCTCATAGTGGCAGGGTCCATAGGGCGACTGCTGGTACACGGGCTGCTGCCGGGGCTCCTGCAGGCAAGGGCGTGCTTGGGGAAAGGGCTCTGGGAGCAGAACCACGCAACCCCTCCCCCCTCCCTTCAGTAATCACCGCGACTGCTTGTCGCCGCTCAGCCGAACGGCCTTGTCACCTTGGGCTGCCGGGCGCCAAGGACAACCGGCCCTGAGGCGCACCGGCGGGCCCCGCTCCCCGGCACGGGCCCTCAGGGGCGCCGGCGGGCCCCGGGCCTGCCGCCCCCCACCCCACGGCCACAGCCCACCCGGGCCCCGGTGACGAGGCCACCGCCGTCCGGACGCCGCTCTCACCTGAACGGGAGCCGCCGCTTTGGCCGGTTCGGAGGAGCCGCCGCTGAAGGCTCCGGTGAGAGCGTTACCCACGACGTGTCCCACGGCGGAACCCACGGCCACGCCGGCCGCCGTGCTGGCCATCTGCGCCATCAACCCGGGTTGCGCCGGCTGCGCCACCGGAGCCGGGCTGCGGAGAGGAACGAGTCAGAACGCGGCGAGCGAAGACCCGTCTCCCCCCGTTCCCATCCCGTGTGCGTCCCCTCACGGTACCTTGCCGGGGCCGGTGCGGGGGCCGCCGGCGGCGGCGGCGCCGCCCTCCCTACGCTCCTGCTGCCGCGCGCCATCACCTCAGCACTGCGCGCGCCCCCGCCTCGCGCGCCGCCTTAAGAGGCGCGAGAGGGCGCCCCCCGGCGGCGCGGGGTGGCGCAGGGAGGGGGCGCCCCCTGGCGCCGCCCGCCGCCGCCGCCAGGGGGCGCCCCCCGCCCCCGTCGCCTCAGCGGAGCCCCGTCTGCTGCCCCCAAACTCACGTCCCCGCGGTCGGCGGCCCAAAGGTGGCTCAGCTCCTTTTTGGGGTCCCGCCAGCGGGTGAGGGCCGTGCTCTGCCGGGTGCTGAAGAGCCCACGAGCAAGGACGAAGCCCGGAGCAGCCCGGGCGGGAGTGAGGGAGCCGCGGCGTGGGGGGGGAAACACGGGCTGAGGCGGGGTGGGGAGCACGGAACCGCGTGAACGTCTCCAGGGATGGGGCCTCCACCACCTCTCTGGGCAACCTGGGCCAGTGTCTCACCACCCTCAGCGTAAAGAAAGGAGAGAGCATGAAGGGGCTTGTTGGAAATGGGCGCCGGAGACGGCCCCGGTGCAGGGGAGCTGATGGGTGGAGGAGAGGTGGATAATGAAGGGCCGGGAGAGGGAAGATGAACAAGTCGGCAATTGGGGCAGAGAAAAGAAGGTGCCGGGGAGGAGCGCGGGGAGGAATGATGTGGTCTAAGCCATTGGCCAGCACAACAATCTCTGCAGCAGCCCTCTGGATACAAACCAGCAGATCAAGGAAAACTGTGCAAGGCGTGGACGTTGTTGGGAAGTAGGAATCCATGGAGAGATGATGATGATGAGCCCTCAAATCACCCAACAGACAGGCTGGGCGACGCCAGTTTCACCTTCAAACCAATTTCTTGACAACCATCTCTTCCCGGGCACCCCCACTGGGCCCGTCTCTGCCTGATGTCTCCCTGCGATGGGCCTGGTGGCCCGCTCCATCTTTGGGTGTTCCCGATGCCCCGTGGAGTGAAACAAATCCAGTTGTCGTCCAGGGGAAAAAAACCCCAACATCCCAGCTCTGTTATGTCTTCAGGGCTGTGTTCATGCGCTCGGCGAGTTATGAAAAGCAGCTCTTTGGGCTGGTTCACTGCCTGGCAGGAATTAGGGAGCTAACTCACCGCCGGGCTGGCGATCAGCTGCCGTGGAAGTGTTTTTGGAGAATCAAATTTCCAGCACGCGGGGAAGAGAGACGTGTTTGTAAAGCAAACGGCCCCCTCGGCGCAGGGGCCGGGTGGGCCGGGGGCAGCAGCTCCTGCGCTTCGGAGGGAAGGGGCTGTGCCTCAAGCACACGCAACGGGGGGGCTCCTCTTCTGGTGGGGGGGTGGGGGGTGGGTGATACCCCCAAATCCTTCCCCCCGCAGCGCCAGGCGACTCGCCGTCCCCGGCAGCTGTGCGGTTCTGCTCGCAGCTGGAGCAGCAGCATTTTACATTTGGCATTTGCCCATCTTTTGCTGGCTAATAAAGGGGCGGGGGGGGCACACAGCTGTGGAACCAGAAGAATGTAACTGGAAAACCCCCGCACCAGCAGCACCTGCGTTTCTCCCTTGTGTCCCGGGGGAGCGGGGTTCCCTTCCCCACACAGGTCGTCTGTCCCCCCCCGCCCCGACAGCCACATCCCGCCGAGCTCAGCCACCAGCACTCGCGGGGAAACAGGGCTTAAAGATGATGGAAAAAGGGCAGGAAGAAAAGGGTGACCCCGAGGAGCCCCTCGCTGCGAGGAAACCCCCGGGGGGGAGCTCAGTTGCAGCCCACCGGCGCCTGGGGGTCCCGCACCCAGGGCTCCGCTTCCCTCCCGCTTGTCCCTGGCTGTAGGGAGAAGCCGGGCATGAGCCGGGGTGGGGGGGGAGGATGGGCTTGCGGGGGGCGTAGGGAATGCCAGACCCCCAGCCATAGGAACTGGAGGTTCGTTAGTTCCACTGGGCGCAGAAGGACTCGCTGAAGGAGCCTAGGTTTCAGGCTGAGCGCGACCCTTTAAGCTGTGTCTGGGGGACCCTTTGATTTGGTTAATTAGACGCAAAGTTTTTCTGTGCCGTGGGAGGCCGGGTATGCGCTGAGGAGCGCGGCTACCCCGGCTCTACTAACGAGATAATTAATTGTGGCTGTCTGAGGAGGCTGGGCGTACACGGGCCCGCCCGCACACCCCCAGCCCTCCGCGCCCCACCGGGGCGGCCTCGCACCGCGCTGCGGGGGATGCGTTGGGTCTCCCCCTCCGCTGATGAGCCATCCTCTCCTCGGGGCGTCGTGCAGCAGGGCCCCCTCTGCATCTAAATACCCCCACCACGGTTTTTGCTCCGTCCCTAGCCAAACTTCCTAATTCCCCTGTTTTTCAGCCTAAATTTGATCTTTGATTCAAGCAAGAAGCTTTGTCTCTGCCGGCTTCCCCTGCTCCAGCAGATCCCTCCTTACTCAGGTGTGAGGGCCTGCCTGCGCTTGAAGGTTAATTCTGGATGAAGGGACATATAAATCTGAAAGACAGTGGCTAATTCCCAAATAGTGCTGGAAAGATTTACTCAAAACCAGTCATTTCTGAACACCTCAGTGCACCGGCCGGCCTGTATGTCCCTCCTGGTGGCACCAGATCAGGCACGACGAGGTTTGTAAAAAGCGGGTCTGCTTTTTCCAACTGCTTTCTCCCCATTGCTCTAAGAGCAGATAATCATCTCCCCCTTCAGAGTCGGCCTCACTTAAATCCTCACACTGTCGCCGCCGAAATGTGGCTACAAAGAGATGTAGGAATTCCCCAAGCGCTTGGATTGCAAGGGGTTATTTCACGGGTAAGGAATGCGATCCCCGGCCTCAGCCCCGCCATCGGGCAGCAGACCCCGCTCTGTCCCAGCCAGGCGGCATCTGCGTCGGCTCAGGGGAACGGTGACACCCTTGAGTGGCCTGTTCCCACCGGCGCCTTCTCCCCGCGGCCGTGCCATGCTGCAGCGCATCCCTGTCCCGGGCCACCGCCAGCAGGTAGCCATCTGGAGCTGCTGCCGAGCCCGCTGCCTCCCAAGCGGCAGGTTTGCGCTTGGAGAAGCCTAATTACTGCGTGCAGGGGCAGATCTGGGCAGTGCTCTGGGTGTACCCGAATTCAAGTTATTTAGGTTAACAGCAAATTGCACGGGATGGTTGCTTGGGGATCTGGGCAAACTATTCAAAGCAGAAGAAAGCGTCTGATGAATTAGCCAATATTTTTGTTTGTGGACAATCCCCCCCCCCCAAAAAAAAAAAGAAAGAAACAAAACCTCCGGTTCTTACCAATGTGTTTGGTACCCAAAATTACTCTGTGAATCATACGCTCAATGTATTGCAGTCAGTGGGTTTCTCCTGTCCTGCTTTTATTTTCATGTTTGAGCTCTGGCTAGTCCTAATTTTGCTTGTGCCAAGTGGCTGATTCCAGTCTCCCAAGACCATACAGAGCTTTCAGGTCAGACGTAAACATGCAAGCGCTACCTTTTTTTATCCTATAAAGTGTTTTGCAAGCAGAAGTTGCAACTGCCAAATAATAACACCACCAAAAAAAAATATAATAATCAAGCAAGTTGCTACCACTAAAAGGCATGGATAGATTTTTCATGAGCGAAGGGGCACGTTTCCCGCAGTCCTGCCTCACCGCCGTTCCCCCGAGGGATAACAAAGCAGCAGCGTCAGAGAGGTGGTATTCGATGGCACCGCAGCGTGGCACACAGCCCTCTCACACGCTGGATGCCACGGGCTTTCAGCATGAACCCCCCACGCAAACCTCTCGCTGTCTGCGTCCTTCCTTGGTCTCCTTTTAGCCAAAACGCGATGCCGTGAAATGAAGTGTCTGCCCTGCAAGAGCCAGAGATGAGAAAAGGCAGGAAGAAAAATCCCCGGCGTCTCACTGGGGGAGCTGCAGGCGGCCAGACGTGACTGCGAGGGCAGGGACGGGGAAGGAAGGGAAGGCAGCGCTACAGAGCGCCCTTGCAGCTTTCAAGTCTGGTGCTCCCAGGATCTACATGCCATTTCTTGGATGTGGTTTGCCCCGAGGGCAATCTCAACAGCTGTGAAGTTTCAGCAGATGAACAATGTAGTTTTCAATAAATTTCACAAAGCAAACGAAAGGACTTTAACTCATTCGTGCTAACCCGCTTTTGGTCTGAAGGCTCTTCCGGACCTGAAACCATTCACATCACGGGTGTTTCCCATTCGAAGCCCAGGGCCTGGCTCCTGGAGCACGCCTGAGCAGGACTGCTCTGCTCCGGGTTTCCAGAGGGCTCTTCCCCAGCAGAAGGGGCTTCTCTCAGCCATGCCCTGTGTCCTGGGAGCTGCAGGCACATCTCTGCCTTTAAACTCAAACCCACCCTGGTGACCCGCAGGTGGAGGAAGGCATCAGATGTGGAATTCCCTGGTGAGCAAAGAGGAGGTGGTAGAAAGAGAAGTTCCCCAGATCTCCTCTTCTGGCTAATGGCTGATGCCATTAGTTGTAGCTTAAAGAAGAAGTTTTGTGTCACAAAAGTTAGCCCCTGTCAAGAAATTACCTCTTCCAAAATGCCTCCAGGGTATCCCCAGATCACGAGGATGACAATCACTGCAAGCTCCGTGCATTTGCCTGCTAAATACGGGACAAGATGGCAAACCTGAGCCTGGAGATGTGGGTTTGTTTTCCCCAGGGCCGTGGAGCGCCCCGTAAGCAGTGGGGCTGGAATGCCAGCGCGGGTTTGCTCGGTGCGCGTCTGGAGGCTCTGAGCGACGAGACAGTGCCCTTGGCTGCCTCTGCGCTGGCTGGGAGCGGGCAGGGGCTGCAGGAGCCCCACGCAGGGACCTCCCACCCCTCGCAGGAGACGAGAGTCCTGAGCGGGCCCTGGAGGGGTCTCGCACCTTCACAGGCTCCCTGCTTTCCCTGCCCGTCCCGGGCGATGGGCTCGGGGCTTGGCATTTCCCCCTCACCCAAATGTCCACCCATAGGCTGTTTCCCTCCCCTCCGGCGGGGCTGCTCCCTGCTCTGGTCCCCCCCTCCATGGCAGCCACAGCAAACACCTGCAGGGCGCCATCCTGGTGGCTCCCCAGGGTGGTTCAGGGCCGCCGGTAGTGAAACAACACGTGAGCGAACATGGAAGCAAGAACGGGGTCTGCGTGTGAGGCAGAGGCACCTGTGCCCCTTGAGGAGGCTGTTAGCACCAGCCCGTGAGCAGCCACTGCTTTGATCTAAATTATTAGGGTAACTACCTCCCCCCACCCCCCCTCCCCAGGCAAAGACACAGCCGTACGCAGCCCAGGAGACCCCGGGCGATGCTGCAGCCCTTACACAAACACTTCACAGCCACCTGCGACTGGGGGCCCTCTGTCTTAGCTCCCCAAAATGTCTCATGAGTTGTTACCACCACATTGTTCTCCCTGCCCTGCTGAGGCTGTCCGGCCATCAGCTGCCGACATCGCTTCTCGGCTGGAAACTAAACACCGGAGCCCGTCTTCTCTTTCCCCTGTAGAAGCAGGCAGTGGTGTCTCCTCTTCCTTTTGCTTCCCCTGCAAATGTGCATAGAAGCCCAGTCACGCAGTCTGGTTTGTCAAGATTTCTGCTGAAATGCTCTTCTTTCAGCTGGAAGCTCTACCACAGAGTGCTGAGCTCAACGCAGAGACCATCCACGGGTTCCTCCAGAGGAGCAGTGCGGGTTTTCTGTCTGGCCTTCGCAAAATCGCTGGCCTGAGCCGCCACCGCAGCTCTCTGCGAAGGCTGGGCACAGCGTACGCCGTGCTGGATTCACTCCCAGCTGTGTGCAAGCTCTCGTGGGGCTCCTTTTAGACTGTGCTTCAGGATCTTCAAGTTGGTCTCTCGGTGCTTCCCCGGCTCTGAGGCTTCTGCACTGAGTTTGTGATAACGCAGGCTCAGAGGTCAGCAATTGCTGCCCAAGAGAAAGTGGAAAAACATCTTGGGGACTGAGCTCTGCCACAGTCTGGCAGCCAACTTGTCGCAGTGGCATTTGTTAATGGCAACGCAAGTGTGGGTCACAGACACGTCCTTCCCCAGAGCATCTAGCGTCGCGTGAGCTCCAAACTGCAGGGCACTGCCTCACTGCTGCGCAAATTAACCGCTGTGAGAGCCACTTTGCATCCCGATGGGAGCCAAGAGAGCTCACACCGACCAAACCCCACACCTCCGTGATGTCTCTCCCTGGTTGTCTCCTCCAGACTGAGTTTACTTGCTCTCCCGTCATTCTTCCCTCCTGGCTTGTATCCTTGCTGCTTTCACGTGGCGTCACTTGGCCAGAGCCCACAGCGCTGCCCCGATGCCGGGCAGCCGCCCCACAGGTGCCCGGTCCTGCTCACCCAGCACCAACCCGTCCCACTGCTTCCCCGCCATGAGCACAGTGCCCCGGCCCCGCCGGCACACGGGGAGCATTCTCTGTTTGCCACGGCTGGCCCTGGCTCTCCCGGCTGGCCTGCGCACCCTGGGGATGGACACCTTCCACTCATGGTGGGGAAAGCCCAGCCCGGGCTGATGCCAGAGCAATGCGGAGGGGCAGGAGGGTCCCGGCGCAGCGAGACGGAGCCCAGAGAGGCTGGGGATGGTACCTGTTCCAGCGAGGTGCTGAGGAGGGGGGAGAGGGAGGGGGGAGAGGGAGGGAGGCGAGGGGTTTGACTGCTCTGAGAAGAAACCTGCGTGAAGAGAAGCCTCGACCCACACCCTGAATTCCACCGCTCGGCTCTGGGGACAGGGGGAGGGAGAGAGGACAGGACGGGACATTTCCAGCAGACCCACGACTTGTTCGTAAAAGCCTCATCTCACCAGCCCTGCCTGCCTCCTCCCCCCTCGCCTCCACATCTCGCGCTGGCTTTTATTAACGCAGTCCCCCTTAGGCTAGAGGGAATCACATCCCAGGAGACATTCCAGTCTCAGCTCGGCTTCGGAGGGGATCAGAGGGAGCCAAGGGTGGGGGGCGTTTCACCAGGACGTTTCATTTGCGGAGAGCTGGCAGGTCGGGAGCGCTGCAAGACGGCACTAGCAGGCTCCTTATCAGACACGGAGCAGCCGCAGGCTGGAGCCGAGTCTCTGCTGGGCTCTGCATCTCCCAGTCCTTCCTGCTTTGTCCAGGCTGCTGCCTGGAAGCTCTTCACCTGGGCTCGGCGGGTGCCGGGAGCGTGGCTGGGCAGGGGGATCCTGGGCAGGGAGTCTCGCCCTCTCGCTCGGGTGACGGACACAACTGCTGGCCACATGCGGCTGGGTCCGTGGTGCCACCGGGACTCAGCCCGGGGTCAGCGTCCTCCCCCAGGCGCCGGCAGGGCCTCGGCCGCCAGCTCCTCGCAGCCATCGCACCCCGCACCGGCCGGGGCTGGCACTTCTTGCCAGGAATGGGAGCTGGCTCCCCGGCGTCTGGCTCCTCAGGTGAATTGCGGTGTGCCCTGAGCCCACGCCAGGAAAATGCCGGCAGATGAAACTCCGTCTCAGGCCAAGAGACACGGAGATGGATGTGTTTTCCTTGCCTGGCTTATCTTGCAGGCAGCGCTGCTCACCGGAGCCCGGCAGTGTTTGTGTGCGCTCGGCTCCTGGCACGGGGGCAGGAGATGATGAGACAACAAACACTGTGGTGAACCTCTCACGGGGGGGGCCGACAGCCCCTGCCCCTCCGGGACCACTGGGAGCTGCTTCCCGGGACCAAATCCTGGGGCTGGCTGTGGGGGAGAAGCGGGAGGAAGAGCTGCAGGACCCCGTGAACTGCAGTGAGAGCTACACGGGGGCTGCCACAGCTGCCCCCAGCCCGGGACCCGCTCCTGGGCTGGACCACTGCAGGGTGAGGGGCAGGACAGTCCCGCTGCCATCTCGCTTGTTCCCAGAGGGAGGGGGCAGCAGCGCCAGCCCCGCAGCCCCACAGCCCCGCAGCCCCACAGCCCCGCGGCAGGCACACTCAGCCCCAGCCCCACTGCCCCTCTCCTGCCCCTGGGTTTCAGGAGGGCAGGAGACCAGGTTCCAACCTCGGCAGACTCTGCACCTCCGGGTTCAACCCAGAGTTAAGTTCAAGGATGGGGGTTTTTTAAAGGCAAAACCAAATAAATGCAAAAATAAGTAGCAGTGGATCAAGCAAAACTTTCTGGGAATTCATGGTGGGACTGTTGCGTTGGCCCAGTCAAGCTGAAGTCTGGAGACAAAACCAAACGTTTTGGCATTTTCAAGGTGCACAGTTTGGATGCAGGGCAGCCTGCACAATTCCAGCCATTTTCATCTAAAAGATTTTGAAAAGCTAAAACGAGCTTTTAAAGCTCTTTTGCTGCAAAGCATTTTGCTGACAAACAGATTTTTTTATGTATTACTTTACTTATTACTTCACCGTTTCACTTGTGAGTCGAGGCCCAAAGGCCACATTTCGCCTCACCTCGCCCCCTCCCCGTGCCCACGCTTTGGGGTGCCAGCTGGGGCGGAGAACCGGGTAATTCAAGGCCTCTTCAAGAAATACTCCCGCTCACGGGTGTTCACAAGGGCAGTTCACTGCGCACGACCCCCTGCCTTGTTTGCACCCACCACCACCTGTACAAACACCCGCTTTGGCTGCCCAGGAGGAAAAACAAGGTGCCAGGGCCAAGGAAAAGGGGAATCCCAAAAGCGAGAGGGTGAGAGCAGAGACGTGCCTGACGGGGATGCGTCCCCGTTTGTCATCCACTGAGCAGCGATGCTGGAGACATCAATTCATGAGGCCATCACCTACAGAGAGAAGAGGAAAGACATTAGAGAAGAGAAATCAAAGGGGTTTCTCTGTCCTGGGGTTTGGCTCCTGGACGCTTTTCAAGTGCGCAGGGAAATGCCCAGGAGGTGTAAAGCTCCATGCTGACTTTGCAGGGAACCTAAACCCAGGTCCCCAGCCACATGGAACACAGCTGTGAAAGTCACACCAGGGAGGTGGCAGGAAACAAAGGACTTTGGACAGACAGCCTTAATCCACTTAAAGTCGGTTTCTCTCTCGCTTCCCTCCCCTTTCCCCTTCGCTCTCATCAGAGACCTCTTCCCCCACCTCCTCTCCGTCCAAAGTGCCTCACAGCAGTTTCACACCCGAGTGGCCCATGGACTGGAAGAGTTATTCCACCGCTTTGCTGCTCACAACAGAGCGGAATCGGACCTGCTGTTCCCTTCCTCCCTCTTCCACCTCCGCGTCTCCCACCATTTGGAGGTCTCTTCCCACCAAATACCTGCTGGGGAGGGGGCTGCTGAGAGAGGTTGTCCCCAGCTGGTGGTTCCTGTTGAGACTTGTGTTATGGTGCCACTTCTCCTGCCCAGGCATCCCCAAGGTGGAAAGCCCCCTTGCTGGAAAGCCTCGGGGGAGCGGCAGAAGAGCTGATGCTTGTGGCCAGAAGGACTTGGGAAACGCAGGACAGCTCTGCCGCTTGCTGGAAGGCACTGGAGCAGATGCTGAGCAAGAAGAGCTACGCGTGGGGATGTTGTAACAGCAACATCGGCGACCATCGGCACCTCCCAATCACGAAGGCTTCCACTGAGCTCCTGCAGCCATCACGAGATCCCGGAACGCCAAACTTGGCTCCAGCCTGGCAGGAGCTGCGGGAAAGCAAGCAGCAGCGCCTGCGCTGAGAGCTGTCAGGCTGTCGGCGCCCTGGTGCTGGGGTGGGAGCAGGCTGCAGCAGGGCCCTCTGCAGCAGGTGAGCACACGAGACCCCAAAACACCCAACGGGCCGTTTTCCTGCTGCCAAACATCTATTTGCTCGGCTGTGAAATATTTGTAATCCCAAACACACCACGCACTTTCTTTTGTGTGAAGTGCCTTGGCAGGAGCCGGCAGTTGTCACAGGCGGTCCCATCTCTGCGAGGACCGTGTTTCCCACAACGCCCCCTTCTAAGGTCTCCCTTTATCAAGAAGAGCCAAACTGCCTGTTGCTGCCTCACGAGCTGCTCCCACATCCCTCCCCGCTTCCCAGGGCACCGACGGGCTCCACTGCCATGGTCTGGAAAGCACCAAGCTCCCGGAGACACCAGCATTCAAAGAAAAGACACTAAAGAAAAGAGAGACCAAGGCAGGAAAGCGTTTCTCGCTGGCACCCAGCTGCCTGGCTCACAGCAAGGCAAGAAAGTGGGATCTGCTCTGTGTTCCCGGGACACAGCCAGACCAGCAGGAGAAGGGCAGATTCCGCAGCGTGGAGTCTGAGCCCCATGAACACCAGCTCCTCACTTCTTCCCTTTTGCTTCTTCCCCTCCTTCTCTTTCCCCTCTCACAAGTAGGGCCTCGGGGATGCACCAAACGCACCGCTCGGCGCAGGGACGTCTCGCTAACAGCCCGCTGCCTGAGCACGGCGGCACCTTCCAGGCACGGCCACGACCGGGCTCTTTCTTCTCACATCTGCTCACCGTACCCGGTATTTGCACCCTCGGTATGGTTCCCATAAAACAAAACACGAACAATTGATCACAGACAACTGAAACAGTAATAGCGTCCGGGATGTCAGGAAGCCTTACCCACTCCCTGCACACCAGCCCCGGCAGCTGGAGATCAAAGTTTTCTTATTTGCATACATTTCTTGAAACAATTTGCAGCTAAACTGAGGGGATGCTGACACAGTCCAGGGCTTCTCCCATAGAAACGGGAACCAAGAAGCCAGATCTGTGCATTGCTCCATCTCCAGGTGGCCGAGCGGATGGTGGCTTTGGCATCCCCAAAATGAGGGGGGTGTTCCCTTCTTTCCCCCTTCCTCAGCACCCCGCACGGGGGGAAAGCCTTTTTTTTTTTTTTTTTTTTTTTCCCCAAATATTTCAGCGAAGGGCTCGGCGCACAGCGATGCTTTTGGCCGCGGCCGCGTTTTGTGCCTCAAAACCCAAAAGATAAGCTTAAAAACCACCCAAGGCGATGCCTCGGCGGCTCCGAGTGGTACCCGAAGGGCAGGAAGGAAAAAAAAAAAAAAAAAAGAAAAAAAAAAAAGGCTGAAAACCACCTTTTCAACCCTCCCCCGCCTAAAACCCATCCCCAGTTTGGGGCACCGGAAGGCTGAAAGATGCAAAAATCCGGCGGCCAGGCAGAAAAGCACCCCCGGGGACACTCCGGGGGGGACACCCATTGCATAGAGACCGGGGGCCGGGGGCGGGCAAGTGCGGGAGGGGGGTCCCGCCCGTCCCGCCCCGCTCCGCCCCGCCGCCTCCAGCGGCGGGGCGGAGCGGGGCGGGACGGGCGGGACCCCCCTCCCGCGATGCCACCGGCCCGTGTGTCCCCCCCCCCCAACCCCCGGCCCGTACAACCGCGTCTCGGGGAGAACAAAAGGCAGGAGCGGGAGGAGGCGCGGGGAGGAGGGCAGGCGGCCATTGAGGGGGGGGGAAAGATTAAAAAGGCCCAGCGGGGACACCCCCCCCCCCCCCCCCAACCCCGGCCCCAACCCCGTCCTCCTCCTCCTCCTCCTCCTCCTCCTCCCCGTGTCCCAGCCCGGCATGGCCCGTCCGCCGTTCCCCCCCGCCGCCGCCGCCGCCGCCTTGTTGGCCGCCGCTTTGCTGCACTGCGCGCCCGCCGCCCCCGCCCGCCGCCACAAACCGGTGAGACCTCTGTGTGTGTCTGTGTGTGTCCCCTAAAGTCCCAGCCGCTCTTTGCCCCCTCCCCCGGTAAGTCCCGGACGCCCCTTGTCGCCTCCCCCAACCTCCCCGGCAAGTCCCAGCCGCCCCTTGCCCCCGAGGGGAGCATCTTCCCGGCAGACCTCCCCCCCACCCCCGCCATCCCCCGGCGCCAGCTCCGAGCCGCCCCCGGGATGCCGGCACGGGCAGCGCATCGGGAGTCCCCGCTGTCCCCTGCCCGGCCGCCCCCCGGCTCCTCGGGCTCCTCTTGGCGTGTTAGGGGAGTTTTTACGGGCGCGCTGCCTTCTGCGGAGCGAAGGGAAAAACAGGGAGAGGGACAAGGAGGGTTGACGAGAGGACACGGGATCCCCCCCCCTTCCTTTAAAGGCAGCGGAGCTCTGCCTGGCTAAGAACCCCCCCGCCCGCTGGGCTGGCAGTGCCCAGGAGCGTTCCGGGGAGACCAGCCTAGAGGGATGAATCAAAGGCGGAGGCAGGAGCGGAGCAGCGGGGTTCGCTCTTCCTGCACATTCCTGCCAGGTCCCGGCACCTGGGATGGAGCTGGGAGCCCCAGGGACGGCGGAGAGGAGCCGGCGAGGGGTTTCAGGGGACGGGGGAAGACAGAGAGCTCCTTGTGCTGGGAATGTGCGCGCGTAATTGGGTTATTATATGTATGCGCTTCGCTAGTGTGCCGTAAAATAATGACAGAGCAAATGCCCGGTAGCAGCCCAAGGGGATTAGTTCAGGTTCTGTCGATGGTTTTATTATCGGCTCTGTCATCTGAGTACTTTCTAACTTGGCCGCTAAATATGCTGTGGGCTGGGACTTGGCACAGAGCAGCCTTGGCCCCCAAAGTGCTCATATTATTCCAAACAAAATGTCACTGCGCTTGGCTCCGCTCTGCCGCTGAGGAAGGTGAGGCCAAGCACTCCGGTGGTGGCAGCCTGCACCCCAGCTGTGACACCGCTCCGCAGATTTCATCCCCATCTGAACGCGGTGAGCGGTGGGCTGGGAGGGACCCGTCTAAAGCTGGAGACCGCTGGTTCCCGCGGGGACGTTGCCTCGGCAGGAGGTGCCTCACGCTCTGCCGGGTGCAAGCTGAGAAGCTGCTGCTCCTGAAGGGACCTGCACAGTCTCTGGTCCCGGTCTTGCTGCCAGCAAGGACCTGTGCGAGATGCCTGGGGCAGGGAGAGCCAGCCTGGGTTTCACACCGTCTGCCTTGGCCAGTGCCCCTCAAACACGGGGAATTCACCAAGCTGCTGGACGAGTGCAGAGTTAATCGTAGAATGGTTAGAGTTGGAAGGGACCTCAAAGCCCATCCAGAGCCACCCCCTGCGCTGGGCAGGGACACCTCCCACTAGACCAGGTTGTTCAAAGCACCGTCCAACCTGGCCTTGATTCAGGATACACCTGAAACACTGTGCCAGGCACACAGATACCATGGGACAGCCCTAATTAACGCAGGTGTCCAGGTCTGCTCAGGCTCCTGGTCCAGCTAATCCACACCCACGGTCCTGAAGAAGGTCCCCCCGTTGGCAGTCTGTGCCCAGAGACAGCTTCTTCCTCATCCCAGGTTAATGCTCTGTATGGTGAGTGCTAATACTTTCCTCTGGGCTGCAGCAACTCCAGGTGATGCTCCAACAGGTATGTTTTGTTCTGGAACACCTTGTGCCTGTGTGTTTGACCAGCCATGTGGAGCTTGGGGTTTCAGATCCATGTATTTCACTCAGTCTTTGCACAGGCGGTGTCTGGTTTAGGCTTGGAAATGGACCGATGATTTCCCATCCTTTCAAATGGCACCTCTCTCGTCCCGAATAGCTGCCCTTCGGGGCTCCTTATCTGGTGTCAAGTCTTCTGAAGGTTATTCTGCTGCCTCTCGGGTGAAGCCAGCACCACGGTGGTTGCTCTCCCGTACAACGCCGGTTGCCAGCGGTGCAGCCCATTCCTCTGCCGGCCGGGGCACACGCGTCAGTGCGCGATGGCCGAAGCGGGGTTGCTGGGCTGGCCGTGGCCCGCGCCTGTGTTTCTGGCCTCAGCCCTCTCCACCCTCTGTCGCTAGAGAGCCCTGCCATGCCGTCGCATGGTCACTTCTCGGGCTCCTTCGAGTCTCTGCACACAAAGAGGTGTTTCCCCCTGTCTAACAGCAGCCGAGTTCCTTCTGGGCACCTTTTGCTGTTGGGTGATGAGCGAGGAGGGAGCCGAGGGGCTGAGCTGGGAGAAGAGATTCACACTCCTGCAAGACAGACGATGGTGACTTCCTCGAGCTGTGCCAGTAGATGGGGTGGGCAAGGGCTGTGCCAGGCGCCGCAGGATGCTGCACCGTGACTATTCCGTGCTCCAGTAACAAGTCACAACAGCAGTAACCGAGGGGGGAGGGAATCAAGGGCTTTAGATTAATTTTAAAGCCAGGTTACACGGGGCAAGTTGCAGAAGGAGCTGTGTTCTCTGTAGCAAACCTCGTAGATCGCCTTCGCTTTTATATTAGCACCTAAAGAAAGAAAGAGAAAACTGAGAGCAGGATGCAGGCTGTGTCTGGTGTCCACTGTAAAACTTGAGAACAAAAGATCTGCAGTCCTGGGGCAGTGCACACGCAGACGCTGAATTCCTGCATTGCTCGCAGCTCCCCTGGGAAATCAAACTCAGTCCATTTGCTGGGAAACTTTCTCTCCGTGGAGGAGCCGTGGGCACCCTCCCAGCTGCCAGCGTAATCCCTGGGGAGCCGTATCCCGCAGCTCTCACCCCGAACCCGGCAGGTTTTCCCCTGGAAGCATGGTGCTGCCTTCCCCGCAGCCCCGGAGCCGTGGCGTCCGCCTGCCCCACTGCGGGCTCAGGCAGCTCCCGCAGGAAGGGTTTGATTTGCAGTGTTTGGTTTGGCTATTTAAATACTGCAGGGAGCACAGGGGTGATCTTAGGCATGTTTATCCTCTGCTCTGGGAGAGAGTCAAGACACATGTAAGCAGTTATTCTCCAGCGGGTTTGTCATGTTTGTGCTCTCGCATGCGAGGCACATGCCCACCCTGCAGCCTGGCAAGGCTCGGGGTGTGCGGCGGCAAAGCGGGGCCGGGAGGGGGAAGAGAGCAGGGAGGAGAGAAGCACTTTGGGGAGGATCCCCCCACTCCAGCTCACGCTGCGCTTCGCTTGCTCCCCCCACGCACAGCCTGCCCCGGCACCCACCTGGGGGCTCCGCAGAGGCAGGGTGCACCGTGTAGGTCTTTGTTTAAAAAAGGGATCTTCCGCGGAAAAATTGTCCTGCAGGGACTTTTCCCACCAGAGACGCTGTCGGCTCTTTCCTGCTAATCCCAAATACGCAGACAGGGAGATGAAGGGTTCCTGGATGTTCTTGCACGGGGGTCGGCCCAGCCTGTAACGTGGATGGAAGCGCTGCTGAGTCTGCCATAGCCGTGCAGCAGAATGAAACGTGGAGCACTTCGGGGGCTCACTGAGGGCCACAGATGTGTTTTTAGAGGTTCACTGCGATCCTGGTGCGGATGAGACCCACAAGAAGAGACAGGAGGGAGACGTCCTCCTCTTAGTGGGATTTGGGCAGGAGAGAGGCATCTCTGTCTCACAAAAGTGTCTCTGTGAAAATCAGCGGAGGGGGAAAACCCCCCGGCCATCTCCAGGAGAGTGGGCAGGGGGGCAGTGGTTGTCTCAGGGGTTGGAGATCCCAGCATACGCTCCCTGAGGGCAGAAATTCCCCTGTGGCTCCGAAGAGGGCTGCGCTGTGCCAGGTGGCCGTACCCAGCGGGAGATGTCCTGGCGGTTGTCCTTGGGCTCGGCACCGATAGCTCCCTGCTCACCTTACCTTGGATGTAATCGCACAGTGAACAAAACATCTCAGCCCCCTTCCTCCTCTGCCTGGAGCGTGCTGCATCCGAGAGCGGTTTCTTGGTTTCAAGGGGATTTCTAGGTCACCAGATTAAGGGCTCTTGAAACCTTTTGCTGTCCCAGCATCCTGGGGCTTGTTTGCTTTGCGAGTACTCCTGTTTCTGGCAAACTGTTGCTTGGGTGACACCAGCAGCTTGGCTGCAGTGTTGTTGATGGACTAGACTCACAAACTGTCACGTAATTAAAGTGTCTGATAATAAAAATAGTCCTGCAGTGTTTATTCATTTGCTTTCTCTTGTTACATCAGAGCCTGGGTGTCCTCGTTCTGTCTGTGGGCATAAACATTTGCAGTCCATAATGTTTCATGTTCCACGTTGCTTAGGAAAAATAAACATTTTCCTTTTTTTGTTGCCAACGACAACTACCACCAAGTAATCCGGAAACAAGCTGTCAGGCCCCAGGAGGTAGCGCTTGGTGGTGCCACAGAGTATGGGAAGCGAGGGGAGAGGAACCTCCGACCGTGTGTGCTCAGCCCGGCACCGCGGCTCCTCCCACTTGGCCAAAGTTTGGCCTCAGACCCTGCGTTACCCCTGGTTCCGTCCGCAGCGGGACCAGGCTGCAGCCCAGCGTGAAGGAGCCAGCCCTGTAGCAGAAGTATTTTGTTTAAGCAAAGAATTTGTCGTTAGAGGGGTTGGGAGACTCTGACGTGTTCCAGGGGAGGTAGGATCAATAAACTTGGTGGCTTTGCCTCGGCATTGTTTCCACCGAGTTTCCATTGTCTCCACTAAGAGTGCCTTGAGCGGGAGCACGCGTAGCTCAGGACAGACCACAAACGTCGTCTGTTCCTGCCATGACATTGCGACTGCAGCATCAGCACCTTCCGAGGCCAGTCAGCTTCTGGGACACAACCTGACCACGGTGGAGCCGGCTCCGGTTTTACCACTAACCATCAGTTGGAGCCACACTTTCAAATCCAACCACTGTAAATCCATGCAGGGCTGAGAGGCGGGCTGGCCGGAAAGCTGTCCCTCGCGCTCTCTGTGCTGGGACAGCAGTGCCGATCTCAGGGAGGAGGGTTGCTGCAGCCTGTTATGGGGGTGCAGAGCCCCTGGGGGGCACAGCCACCCAACAGGGGACAGAAACGGGGTGAGAACTGTCTTACCTGAGAACTGCAGGAGGAAGCATCTCTGCTCTCCTTCCCCACGCGTTGAGCTAAGGGCAGGAGTGCTCCGAGATGGGCTCATAGGTGGGAGGAGGACAATGCTACTAGCCAAAGAGGCAGCCAACACCAGGGCCTCGCTGAGCACTCTGAGTAACCAAAGAAAGCAGGCAGAAAGGAAAAGCAGCAGCAGAAGGGACAGGGAGGTGGGGAGAAACCCCATGAGCTTATCCCCTAGCAGAAGAGGAAACAGCCCCCACTGACAGGGGAAGTATCCAAGACTGATGGGATTCACGTTGTAACTTGTCCAGTCACTCCTGTCTGACGGGGAGGGGGGTCTCTTTTCATGTCCGTGCTGCAGGAGCAGGCAGGAGCCCAGGTAATTAGGTACGATGACAGAGGAGACAAGTTTAAGTTCAGGGCAGGCAGCAGAGGACGGAGCCAGGCAGAGGAGAGCACTGGGTCCGGCGGTACCCGGCACTGGCCTCGCTCCTGGGGGTCTTTATACACAGCATTGCTGGTGCTCCACTGGAGCTGTGCTGCTCTGGCTGCTTCTCCTCCCAGGAGGCTCTGGAGGGCGAGTGCTGCCCAACGCAATGAGGTTGAAGATGCTCTCGGCTCCTCAGGATGGCTGGGAAACTTCCTGGGAAGCTTGGCTGGCGTTCCTGGGAAGCTTGGCTGGTGTTCATCCCACCCCAGCAGACCCAGGAGTGATGGCTGTTGTATCGCAGCACTTGGGGGCTGATAAAGCTGCGAGGAAGCGAGTGGGCAGCGTGTACCTCTGCTGTGTTTCCGCTCTCCCATGGGACCTCTCCTTTCCCGCCTGTTCCCTCTCAGCCTTTCGGTCCCCAGGCTGCTAGCAAGAGGCACTTTCCCTGCGAGGAGCTGCGGCCAGCCTGCGGCACAGCCCTCTGTGTACAGCTTTGCTCCTCTGCCGTCCTCACTGCCCTTGGCCCTTGGTTTCGTGTTGTGCAGGCATTTTCCTGCTCAGTCTCTATTGCAAAGCCCTGGCCTCCTCCCGTGGCTAAAAGCCGCCTGTTCCCATGCGGAGCAGCCGCCCCGACCGCGGGCTGTCCTGGGAAGGGCAGCGCGAGCGGCGGCACTCAGCCTTTGCCAGAGGCTCAGATCGCACTCAGCTGGTCCCAACGCCTGCCCTGGGTCACAGGGACTTTCCTTTGGGTCTTTGGTAATCCTTTCCCTGCTGGCGGTGGGATGGGAGGAGTGGGGATGCCTTGATAGTTCCCCAGAGGCCATGCTCTCCCCATCCTCTCTTCACGGGTTCGCAGCAGCCTCAGCAGCAGCACGGCCCTAAGCAAACCCCTCAGCCTTCACTTTGGGGCATTATACCTCCGCTCAGCAGAACAAGGCAGGCTGTCCCCAGGAGAGGTGGCTTCAGCGCCGGGTGGGAAGGATGCAACCTTAAGCGAGAGGACACGTTATCTAAGCCTTGGGAAGTGCCTGCAGCAAGGTGTGTCCAGCCAAGGAGACCAAAATCTCCAGCCTGACGCGTCTCCTGAGCATTGTTTGGCAAGTGGTTTCTGCCCGTCACATTTCCCCTTGCCGGCTGCGCCTGCAGTGGCATTTTCCAGCCCTTTCCTGCCATGGTGCTAATGTCGGTGCGGTGACGACAGGGAGAGACTCGCTGTTTGTTTAGGGGCACAGCGAGCACCCGGGGCAGCTCCTGCCTCCACCCAGAGCCCTTTGCAGGGCCACTCTGCGTCCCCTCCCGGGGCGGCCACAGCAGAGGGCAGGGAGCAGGAAGGGTCCTGCCTAAGGCAAGGTGGGGTTTGGGTGGCTGGAAGCTGGGATTCACGCCAGCGGCCTTGAGCTAATGAAACAGGAGAGAGAAAACCTACCTCTGGTCTGCCTCTGAACAAGGGATCCCTCAGGGCGAGAAGGAAAAGTGCCTCCTCTCTCCGCTCCTGCTTGGAGGAAAGTGATAACCTTCAGTTTATGTCAGTGCCCCTGGCCAGGAGGGAAACGACCAGCCTTCCTGGGAGACCTGGGACAATGTGCTTGTCACAGCCAAGACAAAAAAAACAGGAGTAAGCCCATCTGTGTCAGCCTCAGCCCCCTCACTTACCTGGGCAACTCCTGAGGGTTTCCCAGTGCTCCCAGTTCCACAGCGAGGGCTCTCCCCGGGGTCCATCTCCACTCTCCCCGTGTGCCTTGGAGCGGGTGTCCTGCACCTCCTGGTCCTGCGAAATGAGACACATTCATCACCCCATGTCCTGGGGCAGCAGGACCTGTCTTTGGCGGCAGCGGGTGCTCGTGGGTGCGCTCGAGAGCAAGGAGCCAGGTGTCCCTCCAGGCTGGGCTGTGGTGACACAGCTGCCATTGTGTGCTTGGCAGAGGGTTTCATCGGGGCTGGGAGCAAGTTGTTGGCCAGGACATGAACCTTATCAGCTCCTCCTGCCAGCTGTCCTTCGCAGGCGCTAGTTGCCAGCCCAGGCAGGGTGCCAGGCACCTCCTGGATGGAGAGACAGGTACCTCCGACCTGGCGGGGCTCCAGCGTTCGGCAGGAGCAGCCTGGCGCAGACTCCCCTGGGACAGCCCATACACCTGCCTTCCACCAAAGCACTAGCTGGATTCTGAGTGCTGTGGCTTGGTGGCTCAGGAAGGCTTTGCTCTTCAGGCCTGTAAAATGCCAATGCACGTTTTGATGGTGCGGTTCCCGTGCTGTGCCAAAGCGCACTGGGACACCAGGATCAGGTCGATGGTTTCTAAGGCAGAGGTTAGCAGGTGACAAGCCACCAAGGGTGTCTTGTCTGGCTGGGGAGGACAAGCCAGCTAACTGGAGTGGTAACAGACACACAAAGAGCCGGACACCTAAACTGCACCTTGTGCGATCTCCCTGGCTCCCGTGTCCATCCATGCGTCGCTCAGAGGCTCAGGGCCACTGCAGAGTTGGGAGCTCAGTAGCGGAATTAATGCCAAGGGCTTCACACTTCATTCCAGCCCGCATGAATGGGCTCGTTGTAGGGAAGAGAGCGGCGGCAGCACGTGGATTACACGGCATCATGGCAGCCCTGGCACCGTGCCCACCTGAGCGTCGTGTCCCCAGCGGGGCAGCCAGGAGAGCTGGCCTGGAGGCAGCCGGCTCTTTGCAGGAGAAGGAAGGGGACCTCTACACCCCAGGTCCTCGCTGGAGCCCTGTGGGACGGAGCCTGCCCAGCCGAGTAGAGATGCATCGCTGCTGCATTTCAGCTCCTTCTGCTGCTCAAACACCTTTAAATTTGCCTGCACAGAATCAGGCAAAAAAAAAAAAAATCTGCGTTTGGACCTCTGGTTTGTGCAGCATGGTGGCACAGGGACCAAGCGCCTCTGTCCCCACGTGCCTCACAGCAGGATGGGGATTACGCCTGGCTCGTGTTTCACGGTGGCCCCATAGTCCTGCTGCCAGGTGGGAAACCAGTGGAAGTCAGCTAATGAGCACTAAGCAACATTGCCGAGAGGAACCGTGCTTTGCCAATTAAAGGTGGGAGAGCCCAGGTCACCGCATCCCCAGGCAGAGGGGGTGCAGTCCTGCCTGTCCCTCAGGCAATGAGAGGGGCTGCGGGGACGGTCGCTGCTGCTCTCTGCCCCATGGGGTGGGCTAAGCCACCCTCCAGATCCGGGTGTCCTGCTCCCCAGCTTGTGCTGTCCCCCGGCCATGCCGAGAGGCTGCTCACCAACCAGGAGAGCAAGGAGACAGCACGGGAGCGAGAACGCGGAGCACAACTGTGTGCTGGGGACTGAAGGCTTCCTGCCATTAATATCACGTCTACCGGGGCCAGGAGGGAATAAAGGATGCGGGGCAAAGGGGGAGAATTTACTCCCTAGGGATTTGTTTTGTTCTTGAAGGGTCTGGTTCTCATCCACAGCTTGCAAAAGCATTTCCTGCCGGCAGCTGCCAAGGAAAAGTGGGCCAAAAATAGCCCAATGCTTCATGGGTGCCACGGCATGGCACGGAGCCTCCCAGGTGTGACCCGGCCTGGCAGCAGCAGAGCCCAGGGAAGGGAGGATGTCTGTGGGGAGCAGCTTGTGCCCCAGCAGTGGGGGAACAGCCCCGGGCAAAGGTGGAACTCACCGCTGCAGGGCCGCTGTGGGGAGTCGTCCACCGCTCTGCCTCGGGACCTCTCATCGCAGCCACGGAGGTCATGGCTTTGCTTTTCCCTTTTAGGATGTGTCTCGAAAGCATCACACCTGGAAGGAGCAGAGTCCTTGGCTGTCTTCCTTGGTGAACGCTGTGGGGACCGGTGTGCCCGCCAAGGGTTTCCCCATGGGAGCGGATGAGCCGGCAGCGCGCTGGAACCCGCCCCGCTGCGGTGTGCCGGACCTCCCGGCGTCGCCAGATGGCCAGAACGGGCGGAACCGGCAGAAGCGGTTCGTCCTCTCCGGTGGACGCTGGGACAAGACTGATCTCACCTACAAGTAAGAGAGTCGTAAAACGGGAGTCAGGCTGGTGTGCTTCTCCCTCCCTGAACCTCTCAGTGTGACGTTCCCCGGTGCGCGGCACGCTGTGACATGACCATAAGAGCTGGAGGGCAGCCCTGACGCTGGGGACAGGCAGCCGGGGGGCAGGTGAACCACCAGCAGGAACGTACCCAGCACCTCCACATCCCCTCACACACACATGCCCGTAAACACAGCTGCCCGCCACCCCGCAGCCGTTGTTTCAGTCCCACACCAACACCCCCACGTGCATATGTTCCCTTCCCTACATCAAATCGCCGACACGTGCTGAGCCGAGCCTCCACCATCGCTCCTCTCCCGCTGCGCCTCTGCTCCCCCCAGCCACCCCGCTGTGGGCTCACTTCACCGTTTATTTTTAAAAGAGCTTTTTATTCAGCTGTTATTGATGTTCCCATAAACATGACTTGAGTGTAAAGTTTTGCCCAAATCACCCCACACATTCTCAGTTGCAAATCTGCTCGACAGGCGTGTGGGAGGGTTGTGCTGCCTCCCCAGTTGCCCACAGGGGCATGAGTGGAGAGGTGAGCGCACTCGTATGGGCTTTGACAGCACGTGAATCTTCTTTTGTTTAATTAAGTGCAGGAGACGGTTCCTCATAGCGTTAGAAGGCTATAGATAACAAAAAGGCTTCTTCCTTTTTTTTTTCTTTTGGTCAACAGTGTTAAAGAAAGAAACACAGCAGAGACGAACACCCACCAGCACTGTTAGTGGAAGGGAAGGGAAGGTCCCTCTGTGGCAGACCTCACAGGCTGCTTGTGCTACAGGAGGGCAGAAGAGGCAGCGCCTCTCTGAGAGTGCCCAGCTTTCCAGGGGCAAAAAATGCAGAGATTGAGGAGAAGAACTCACATCACACCACTCCCAGGCACTTCTGTGGGGCTGGACTCATGGGGGACAGCCCTGGGAAAGGCTGCATCACTTCACTGCATGAACACACAGATCTGCAAAGCTCTCCAGAGAGCTCACCTCTGCGCCCGCCAGCCAGAGGGTGTCCGCACTCATGGGGTTTATCTGCTGCAGTTTATAGAGCAGTGCTTCTACGGGTTGGAGAAGTTCTGGTGCTGGGAAAGGGTGGCAGCCCTAGTGACGCTGACCCTACAGCTAGTGTCTTCATGACAGCAGTGTCCGTGGGACAGCGGCTCGTGCTCTCCTCATCCAGTGTCTGTTGCCTTTCAGAATTATCAGGTTCCCGTGGCAACTTGTGAAAGCTAAAGTGAGAAGGACCATCGAGGAAGCTTTGAAAGTCTGGAGCGACGTGACCCCACTGACGTTCACCGAGGTGCAGGAGGGCCGGGCCGACATCGTCATTGATTTCACAAGGTGAGCTCGGTGGGCAGCAGCACCCTCCTCCCCGGGTGAGCAGCAGCCCCCAAGCCTCTGACCAGAGCGGAGAGCTGCCAGCACACAACTTAGAAACTTAAGTGGAGGCTCATATTTTGGCTTTCAGACACTTAGATTTTTTTTGGTTTCATTTTTATTTTCTTTGTCAGTTGTGGGCTGCTTGGTGTAAGTGCAGCTGTTCCCTGCTGGCTGCGTGCAGTACCGTTACTGATCGCTCATTAATTTTCCTGGTACATTTACATTTCTCTGCCCACAGGCTGTTTTCCTAAGCGTTTGTTTTGACTTTCCATCTTCAGGTCCTCCATCCTGTCCCTTGACTGAACGACGTAACTGTCTGCCCAAAGACAAATATAGTTTCTTGGTTAAATGAATCTTGGCTCCTGGCCTAAAATTCACTTTTGGCAAAATACGCACGGGGGCAAAGACTTCCCTCTGCTGCATGTTTGCACAAAACTAATAAAGGCAGTGGAGACCGTCCAAGCAGTGATGCGATTTGCGTGCTGGGTGTTTGCCTGTGCCTCCCTCAGCTCCCTGAAGTGGCCACATCTCTCCTGGGTTTCCTTCGCTAGTCAGCAGCGCCCTTGGCTTGAGCGAGGACATGAGGGTTTGGCTGGGTTCGCTGCCGGCTGCCCCTCTGCGTCCCCTCAGCTATGTCCACTTAATCTTGGCTCAAGCAGTCACCTCCTTCATTCTTTAGGCTCCATGATCAGCTCTGGGCTGGAAGCTGAATGGGGTGAGGAGAGAAACATCCCTGAGAAAACACACGAAGTCCCCAGGGCTTGGTGTGACCCAGCTCTGCCTCCTCAGTGCCCCGATGCAGAACCGAGTTTGTTGGAATCCAAAGGGCTCGAAACAGTCTGGATTGGTGGGATGAGCTTGGGATGGGAGGGAGAGCAGCTGTCCCCTCACCGTGGCTCCCCACCTTTGGCCACGCGATGCTGTTCACTGCAGGTACGCAGCCATTTGTCTGAGGTGCTGTGTCTTCCCTCCAGGTACTGGCATGGAGATAACTTGCCTTTCGACGGGCCTGGAGGGATCCTGGCACATGCGTTCTTCCCCAAGACACACCGTGAGGGAGACGTCCATTTCGACTATGATGAGACCTGGACGATTGGGAACAACCTGGGTACGGTACTGTCTCAGGGGCAGCTGGGGATGCTCCAGGATGTTTGTCAGGGCGCTTGGAAATGATTCAGTCCCTGTGAACAGGGCCCTGTAAAACTGAGAGGCAGCGATCATTTTTGTGGTGTGCATTGTCATCTCATACCACTTACAGCCCTACTGCTAGTATTCAGGTCTTTTCTTGTCACCCTTGAGCCACAGCAAAGCCTGTGTCCAGCACCAGGAGCCTGGTTTCCCGGTGGGCTCCCCCTGTGCCTGGGGAGCAAGAGGGACATGTCTGAGAGACGGCTCCTCTGCCCGGCCACGTGTCCTGCCGCTGGGGAATTGCACCCAGCATTGGCAGGAGCCGTTAGAAATAAAGCAGGGAAGGGAGGAAGGAAAACGGAGGCTCAAGCACCGGCTGACACAGTTGTCTTCCAAAGGACAGCCTCAGCCCTGCCTCTGCACGCACTGCTCACCGCCTGCCTGCAAAGTATTTTCTCTTTCAACAAGTCCATAAAGGGAAACCACCCGGCTCCAGCTCTGCCTCTGTGGCCTGGGAATGCTCTGACCATAAACAACGCCACATGGAGTCAAGACTCTTTTTTTTCTCTTTTTTTTTTTTTTTTGGCTAATAATAGATCCAAGCTGGTAGCTCTTTGCTCGGGCACTCAGGGTCTGGTGTCACAGTATCTCGTGAGATACTGCAGCATCGCCTGGGACCATCTGGACCAGTGCCCAAAGCATCAGTTTCGGCAAGACCCACCAAAATTAACCCAGGTCAGCCCCTCCTCCTCCTTCCCCGTTTACCGACAGGGACAAAGACATAATCACAAAGCCCAAGTAAACCCCTGCCTCCCTGGGGTTTACAAACATTTTGTCCACGTCGATGTTCAGGGCTCAGATGGGTTCCCCCAAAGTCCACGTCATTGCCAGTTGTGTCCCACCCTGAGTCTCTGCGTGGGGCACAGGACTGCTCTGTCTCTGACCCTGGTCATGCTGTTGACCCAAAACAAGAACCACAGAGCACCATATCTTTCTGCAGAAGTTTCTGCTCCTTAGGAAGGGTGGGCTCTGCCGTTTTTCACCCTCTGTTGGGGCTGCCTGTGTTGTTGAAGAATTTCCTACAGTCTCCCACAAAGGCAGTGTTGGAGGCAAACCAGGAACTGAAAATGGATGCCAGTTCCCATCAGAATCCAGCCCTATTCCATGGCCTTTCCTCCCCCGCCACGTCTTCCAGAAATAAATGTTGTAAAAGCTCTTTGCACCTAATTGCCATTTAATATCCTGAAAAGAGCTTTACGATATAAACATGGATAAATCCTTGTCTCAGCTCTCAGTGAGACAGGGGAATCCTTAGCCTCACTTCACAGAAGGGAGAGCAGAAGTATAAGGAGGGCTAAGGTGTGCCCGGGGTCACCCCAGAGCCGCGCAGAAAGCAGGACTCCCTGTGGGGGACCTTCTGCGAGGGACACAGAGATGTCCCCCAGCACAGCTCCTCCAGGCGCGCTGTTGTTCACCTCCCCCGGCGAATCTGACAATAGCACAGCTGATCTGCCAGCACTGGAAAGCATCAAGTGAGGAGCCTGCCAAACTAAACACAAGTGTCTGAAAGTTTGTCATAAATCACCGACATAGAAATCCCTCTTTCTCAGCTGACCTAGATTTAATTGGGTCAGTGCTGTGCAAGTGCATCGCTTCGACGTAAAGCTGACCGGCAGAGGAAGACAGGGGCTGGCTCACCTTCCCCTCCACCCTTCCCAGGCGTTCCTGCCAGCTGCATCCCCTCTGTCCCGTCCTATCCCATCCCCAAGAAGTGACCTGGAGCCAGCAGGGAAATCCTGCTTGGAACAGCGAGGTTGGCTGACTCACGTCCCTGCATTTCTCATCACTTGGGCTGCAGCTCGGAGGATTTCTGGCTGAAGGCGAGTGAATGAATACGCTGGGACTTGTCAACAAACAGCCAGGCTCACAAGCTTCGCTGCTTAACATGCCTCTCTTCCAGCTTTCCGTGAAATATATCAACTTCACAAAGGATCCCTTGGAAGCTAACCACCACCTGCCAAATGACACATTTTTGCATACTGAAATCCATTTTTCACGCTCTCTTTTTCTAGACTCTCCAAGGCCATGTATTCCTAAAACACGATCTCCCATAAATCTCCTTGAGTCTGAAGAAGGCCCAGGCCTTGACACTGGATATTTTTTAATGGATTTATTTCTAAATGTCACCTTCTTGCTACAGTCCACATACAAGCAATAAAGGAGCTCCCTCTGCTGTCTGTGTGGCAACGGCCATTAGCAAGTTTTAATCCTCCCAGATGCAGGTATCTTCCACAGGGGACGTGATCCAAATGGGACGTGAGAGCATCTCCCATCTTTTCCCTTTACAGGCACTGACCTCCTCCAGGTGGCTGCTCATGAGTTTGGGCACGTCCTGGGCCTGCAGCACACGGCTGTCTCCAAGTCTCTGATGTCTCCATTCTACATCTTCCGCTACCCGCTAAGTCTGAGCGAGGATGACAAGCAGGGTATCCAGTACCTCTACGGGAAACCCAAACTGGATCCCGACCCAACCCCAACTCAGCCAGCAGAGCTGCCCCAGCCGGACCTCGAAACAAATGAGATCACCAACGTGGAGGTGAGTCAACAGCCTGTCCCTGTCCTTCTCTAACACCACAGCCTGTCCCCAGCTGTGGGGACTGTCCCCCCGAGAGGCCAGCAGCAGGCTTACAGGTGGGCTGGTGTCTGTGTCTTCCACCCAATGCTGCTGAGCCCAGGCCTGGACCCCACTGCTGGCACTGCCGGCCAGCCTGGGGGGTGCGGGGAGGGGATCTTTGGGCAGCACGTGCCCACCCAGCAGTGGCGGAGAGCAGGACAGCTGCCTGGACACAGGGACTTCCCATCCACTGAACCCAGCCGGGGCAGGGGGGGCTCCCTCAAGTCCAAGCTCCTGACCATCCGTGCTTTGGCAACCTGTGCAGCCCGACGCTTGCGACACAGCTTTCGACGCCGCTTCCACCATCAGAGGGGAGCTCTTCTTCTTCAAGTCCCGCTATGTGTGGCGGCTCCGAGCTGGAAAGCTGCAGGACGGCTACCCAGCTCTGGCCTCCCGCCACTGGCAGGGGATCCCCAGCTCTGTCGATGCCACCTTCGAGGACCCTCTGGGCAATATCTGGTTTTTCCAAGGTAAGAGCTGGACTGGGATCAGACGGCTTGGAAATGCATCTCCTTTACTGAGGGGTATTCAGGACCTAACAAGTTCCTGAGAGAAAAAACCTTCTGGGCAAGTGATCCTTGTTATTTGTTTCCTCCTCTGTTTAGTTTAAACTTTTCAGCAGATACTGAGGGGGAAAGAGAGAAGGAAGGGTCACTTTTATTTTTGACACAGCCATGATATCCCATTCCCCTTCTCTGGAACACAAACATTTGTTTTGAGCCTCTGCCCTGGCAATGCTACTGGCAGAGGAGGAGGAAGGAAACACTTGCTCCATCTCCCCAGCTGTCCTTGGAAGCACTGTGCCAGAAGAGAGCCCCAGACGCTTTCACAGGTTGTGAAACTCCTGCGCCTGTGCCCCCAAGGCCCTGCTCAGGGGATGGACGGCATCTTCTCTGCTCCCCAGAGCCCTGGATGCAGAGCTGCTGTAGCACCCCTGGACTGAGTGAGCCCTCAGGGAGCCTGTGTGCAGAGCCAGGCAACCTTCTGCCACCACAGGGATTAAAATCCGATCATCCATGGGGGACCAAACCTGCTCCTGGCCATCTCTGCAGTTCAGGACTGGCAACAACCCCTGTTTCAGCTCCACTGTTTTCCTTAATGTTCTTTCCAAATTGAATAGCAGGGATGCAGAATGGCGTAGGTACCCAGCTGCCCTGGGTGTGCATGCCCTGCCTGCGCACCCTGAAACCGAGTACCAGAAAGCGCGCCACGCGGCCCGGCAGGCAGCGTTCCTGCACAAACAGATCACTTAGCACCTGACCTGCACACAAGGACTTACAGTGCTAAAATTGGCAGGCTCCTACCACGAGTTAGAATGAGATAAGGGGAAAGTATTACATGCCGTAGGCTAATTACAGAGATTCACATTTTAATCTAATCTGCAAATATGCTTCCAGTCTCTATTTCAGCTTGGCAACTTCTTCCTGGTTTCTGTAGCTTGCTCCTTTCCAGCCGCATGCCCCCTTTACGCCTGTGCATGCCCACATATGTCCTCCTCTAAGCGCTGAGTTTGCAGGCTAGAGGCTGGTCCCTCCAGCCGTCTTTTATGATAACTTCTACAAGTAGAGAAAAGATAGCTGCTAAAATGGTCCTCGTCATCCCACCACTGACACCCTCCAGGTTGGACTGAGGTGGGAAGTCAACTCCTTGCACTGATGGCACTTTGGGCACAGTGACAGCATCCGTGACACCGGTGGGGTTTTTGCCTCTCACACACAGCTTTCCCTGGGAGCTCTGCCAAGGCACCGGCTCCAGTTGCACAGCTGACTGCCGAATTATCAGACACCAAAGAGCTTCTGAACCCTTGTCTCCCTTTTCTGTCTCCTCGCCAGATTCTCAGTACTGGATTTACGATGGCGAGAGACGGGTATCTGGTCCCACCCCGATTGTGGAGCTGGGCCTCCCTGCAGCCCCTGTGCAGGCAGCTCTGGTGTGGGGGGCTGAGAAGAACAAGATCTACATCTTCAGTGGAGGCAACTACTGGCGCTTCCACCCTCACACCCGCCAGGTGGACAACATCTACCCCCGGACCATGGCCGACTGGCGTGGCGTCCCTCAGGAGATCGATGCGGCTTTTCAGGATGAGTTTGGTCAGTGCAGCAGGGACATGGCCTGCTCTGGGGTGGGCGCCCAGGCTGACACCACTGCCCAGCTGGAAGAACTGGGCAGGTTTAGACATTGGGTAGTAGTGGACACTTCCCAGCCATAGTACGTGCCATATAGTGTAGAGAGAGAGGGGCAGCTCCCTCCAGCGGGTAGGGAACTGAGGCTTCTCCCACAAAAGTGAGAAGTTTTGTCATTATTAATTGCAACAATCAACAGTTAAGTGTTTTGTAGAGAGAATTCAAACTTCAGACCAAGAAATGGTCATAGAGTCCCACCCAGCTGTTGCCACTCACAACAAAGAAAGTGATGAGAGAACAGCAGAAAGGCAGCCCTCAGCAGCTGTCCTGAATAAACAGACCACTTTCAGGATTGCCTAGTCCTCCCCGATGTGTCCCATGCTGAAGACAGCGTGGCAGTGCCACAGAAACACTGAGGATGGCCAGGAAGGGTGCTTGGGGTGACAGGCACGGTGACAGACTCTCCCCTCCCAAAGGATGCGGTGGAACAGCTCCCCACTGCTTCCAGAGCCCGAATCCCAGAGCAGCTTCCCCGCAGCAACACACGCTCTGCAGCAGGTCTTCACAAGCTCCCTGCCACAGGCCCTCTTCAGATGTCCTCTGCCCTCTCAGATCCGGGCCACTACCTGGGTACAGCATATTTAAAACCACAAGGAATATAAAACAGAATCCTGCTTACGCTCCCATCAAAACTAAAGCAGTGTAAGCCGCAAAGCTGGGTTCAAGTGAAATGAATCTAGCAGCATCTCCTGCCTCTTCTGGTACTGCACACGCTGCAGAGCATCAAGACGACAAAATACTAGGAAAGAGCTGAGCTGTGTGCACCCTGTCCCTCCTAACCCCCCCTCTCTCACCCACAGGTTTTGCCTATTTCTTGAGAGGCCGCGATTACTGGAAGTTCGATCCAGTCCAGGTCAAAGTGCTGGAGGGCTACCCACGCCAGATCAGCCAGGACTTCTTCAGCTGTACACCTCCCTCCAACTCCTTCAGATGAGAGGGGGGCTTGTGTCCTCCGTGCTCCCCTTCCATCACCCTTACCTCCAGCAGCCACACAGAGGGTTCCCTCTGCCATTCCTGGCTTCCTTCTAGGCTCAGCATCCGACACACCGCGAGTCCGTCACCAGAGACAAAGTTTGCTCCTCTCAAGTTCCAGCAGCCCCAGCTTCAGTTGTTATCAATGTAAAAGCATCTGCCACGTTCTTTGCAGGCAAGAGCGGCCACTTAAACCCTTAATGTGGCCATGGTCTTCCAGCAATAGCATCCCAGAAGCCATCAGGCCAGCCTGGAAGGGCATCACACACTCTTAATTAACCTGGACTCCGTCACGTAGAACTGATCTGATGGCATTTCCTACGTTTACATAGCTCACAACAGCGGCCCGTTGCCACCGCAGCCGTGGGCCTGGGAGGAGGATGGCTTCCACGGTGACGCCTCGCTCGGCCTCCGCGCAGGGCCGTGGACGCTGCCTGGCCCGCGGAGGAGCGCAGACGTGCGGCTGCTGCCGGGTCAGCGTCACCAGGGCTGCAGCGCGACTGCCAGGGCCCTGCTGCAGCCCCGCTCCCGGTTTTACGTTGTATCACTAGTGTGCGTTAGGATTTTATACTGATCTGTGTACAGACAAGGGGCCCCCTTCCTCCCCCGGCGCTGGGGGCCAGTGCTGGACGCTGCCCCGTCGCTCCCCTGCTCCTGCCGAGTCCGGTCCCCCACCCCGGGTCGCTCACGACTGCACTGATGGGTCCCGCACCGGTGTTCCCAGCCTGCCTGGACTCCGGGCTGGGGGCTCACACCCTCCAGCCCCTCTCCAGCTCTTTGCACACCCTTCGTTGCTACATAACCTTATGCCAAAAAAAAAAAAAAAAAGAAAGAAAGAAACAAACAAACAAAGGCTGGTTTCTTTCCTTTTCACCTTTCAACCCCGCGGTGCCCCGGCTGGAGACACGGCCGGGGGTGAGCGGTGCCCCAGCCCCGGGGGTCTCGGTGCCGGCCCCTCCTCACGAGCGCGGCTGTAAATGTCTGTACATTTCACCCCGCCACGTTCCCGCAGGCGCCTGTCGGTGCTGCCCGCGTATTTTCGCCCGCCCCGCCGTACGTATGTACCGGTATCACCTACCGACACACCGCCCCTTTCCCCCGCCCGGGCCGCCCCGTCGGAGGCCGCCCCTCAGGCGGGGCCGGGGAGGGCGGGGCGCACCCGCGCATGCGCCCCGCGGCGGCTGGACTAGGCCGCGCCGCCGCCTCTCGCCGCCCCGCGCCCCTCGCCGCCGCCGGCTGCCCGGGACCCCCGCAGGACGTCGGGCGCTCCCGCCGCCCTCCAGCCGCCGCCACCATGATGATGATGGCGCTGAGTAAGACCTTCGGGCAGAAGCCCGTCAAGTTCCAGCTGGAGGAGGACGGCGAGTTCTACATGATCGGCTCCGAGGTGCGGCCCCCGGGCGGGAACCGGGCCCGGGGGAGGCTGCGGCGGCAGCGGGGCGCCGGGCCGGGCCGGGGGAGCTCTCGGGGGGGACCGGGGAAGGGGCTGAGGGTAGCCCCGGCGCGGGGGGCATCGGCCTCCCGGCCCCTGCGGCCTTCTCGGCCCCCCGCAGGCGGGGCCGGGCGGTGGGTCTGCCGCAGAGGCTCGGCCGCGCTGGGACCAGTGCTCCCAGTAAGGGCGGCTCTCGGAGACAGGCGGGAGTGCACAGAGATCGCATCCCGGCCTGACGGCAGCCTGAGGCCCTGCTCCGCGGGAATCCCGCTGAAGAGGTTTTGTAGCGCGCTTGTTCAGAATTGTGGGTTATGTGACAGGCCGTGGGGGAGTTTAGTCCACACCTGGGCCTTTGTGCTTAGAGACAACCCCAGAATGGGCCAGCGCGGCTCTTTCGGCCCTGTGCGAACGAGTCCTGCCCGCCGTCGCTGGGCCGCAGCCTGCGGCACCCCCTGTGCCTGCGGACACCGGGGCGATTCGTTCCCTCCCGCTGAGGGGCCGCTCTGCCCCCCTGAACACGGGCGTTAGTGAAGCGAGAAACGTTGGTGCTTCGGCGCCAGCGAAATGATCGTAGTTGGAAACGGGGAAAAAAAAAAATGTTTTGGTCCCCTCTCCCCCCCAGCCGTGAAGCAAAAAAGGAAATATCAGGTAAGTTAAACCGCCAGCTGTGTAGGTTGAGCAGGAGGCCCCTCGGGCTCTCATGTGAAATGTGAAGTTTGAAAGAACTGTAACTGCAGTCAGCTAATCTGCGAGATTGCCACACCAGACACACGGAAGCAGGGAAAGGGCTGTCTTTCTTTATCTGCAGTTAATTTCTGCCCATTGATGAGCGCTGTAGAGCAACAGATACAACTGAAAATTACCTGAAAATAGATGTTAAGATCAAAATGAGTTTTGTCAAACAAGGAATAAAACCCTTATTGTGTGGCAGTCTGCCAGTGTACTACCAGTCTAAAAATCTGATTTCAGAGTCTAGAAATAGTTCTGTTGTTCAGCAAGCCCTGCTGTAGCCTTCAGCACAGGTGACGATCTTGTGCCAGGAAGAACAGAACTGCTTTACAGATGGTAAGTAAATTTGAAAGAGGATTATTGGCAGCGATCACATTCTACGTGTTCAAAGGATTTAAAACAAAATATATGTCTCTGGGCATTTGCTGTATTCAAGCAACATCTAGATGGCACAAAGGTTCAAAGGAAAAATGGGTGTCTGGTGTGATTGAATTCCTACTGAGCGTTGTGCATGGCAGTAGAAACTGAAGTAAAGAAAGATTTGGTTGTTCAAAAATACATGAAAATGAACAGGGTTTTTTCCTACTAAATGGATTATTGTCAACAGATGTGATTTTTTTCATGTCAAACTAGTGAAATAAGTGCGGATAAAAATTTGTTTTTTCTGTATTGCCGCAAAAATTGCGGTGCTGCATGATGCCAAACACAGTGCCGTCAGTCTGTCACGGGGCGGGGGAAGAAACGTAAGAGGCTCCTCTTATCATTACAAAGAGCTGAATCTGTTACGGCTTCTACTAGAAATTTCTTACCTGGAACACCAGGCCATGTCTCCACTTTTCTTCTTGTAGGTGGGGAACTACTTGCGTATGTTTCGGGGTTCCCTGTACAAGAGATATCCCTCGCTCTGGAGGCGACTTGCCACAGTGGAAGAAAGGAAGAAGATAGTGGCCTCTTCACATGGTGAGAAGATGAGCAGACATTCCCAGTAATGTTTATCTGAAAGCTGAAATTTTGCCTTGAGAAACTGTCTCTGGCGATTCAGAAGCTTGCGCCCCTTTAGAGCTGTGCAGATCGCCTCAGATTGCCCCACTGACGGAGCACTCTGTAGCGGTGGCACTGGTAGCTCTTGGTTCAGCCGAGCAACAAACATCAACTGACCAAAACTGTTCTAAAATTGAAACATCCATCATGGCTTTCTTGGGGTTGGCTGCATTCGTCACAAAGCAAGAGCCAGATCTCAAAATCAATGGCATATTGCAGAAGAGACTTTTATAGACAGAGAGATGCATTTTTGTCTCTTTTGTCAAATAGGCAGGAATGTTGCACGGATGCCCCATTGAAAATGTGTATCTTTGCTTAACTTTGTTTCTTGCAGGGACGGAATGTTTATGCCTCCCAGAATTTGTTGTGGTGTGTCGCTACTGATGCGACTGCCACAGTGAGAATATAGCTGCCTCGGTATTGGTTTTGGTGCGAGACTAATTAACAAGCAGTTAAATTTCTTAGCAGCATGACTTGTTGTACACTCTTTAGAGTAAAGCATAATAAAAATAAGTAGTTCATTCTGGACTTAAATCTCCTTCCTCCAAGTATCCTGCTGACCTGTTGCTTTCTTTTCTTTCTTTTTTTTTCCCCCAACAGAAAATCAACGGTCTCACAGTCCCAGAAGATGTAAGTCTTATCTGTGTGTTATTCTTAGCTGTGCTAGAGGAAGAATCTCCACTGTGACCTTTGGTGCTATTACAATATATGTTAATGTCTAATCCTCTTCCTCTGATCTCTCCCTGTGGTCACCCTAGTTGTGCATCCTGATCACATGCTTAAGCCTTCTTTCTCAGAACCTTAGCGGGACTCTTAAGTACAGGTGGTCTCTGTAATTCAGCAAGACCCGTTCTGAGGTTTCCTCCCCCTTTCCCAGGTCTTACCAGCTTTTCTATTGAACGTTGCCTTTCTATTTCCAAACTTTGAGTCCACTGAGGATTTATTGTTTTCTGGGCTTTTCCTCCCAGAAGGCTGTGGAAGAGATTTTACATAATTTTGGCAGATGTAGGTGTGCAGAGCTAAACCATGTGATTGCAAAGGGCAACTCAGGGTAGGAAAGAATTGTTTTTCTCTTCCTTTCCTTAAGTAAAAGCACATTAGATTTAAAATTTATCAACTAATTATGAGGACTTAAGGAGGTTTTTTTTCTGAAATGTTGGTTTTGTAGCATTCCTTTCAATCTTAAGTAAATTTCACAGCAGAAATGACCAGAGTCTACAAATAAGTTGTACCCTGGAAGAAAGAGGTTCATCCAGTGGTAGTACCTGAGGGAAGCTCATGTAATTCTAACCCTCCCTGTGTCTTGACTCTTAGTCCAATGAAAGCTGTTTCTAATCGAGTATGAACAGGATAGCTGTACAAGGTAAAGAGATACTGATGCTTTTTGCAAATCTTGGCTCTATCACTATGCAGCCATTCCAAGGTGTCATACTACTTTTGTCTTTTGAATTGTATTTCTTCTCTAGGCTTTGTGGTGGGAATTGCCATGTATTAACTAAGACATTCCACCCCCTCTCCCAAGAAAGTCACGTTTATTCCTGCTGTTTAGATGGATGTCAAAACCCAATTATATTTATTTAGTGCAATATATTTATTTAGACTTCTGGGGAACACACTCGTACCACTTTGTAACCTATTTTAGTCCCTCCTGCAGCATCAGGGAGAGCTTTTCACTATGCAGCCCTTTAATGCTACGTTGCGATGTAGTACTTTTCCATGTTAATTATTGGCATCTTTCCTGGTACCAGATCACGGCTATACAACATTAGCCACTAGCGTGACACTGCTAAAGGCCTCTGAAGTGGAAGAGATCTTGGATGGAAACGATGAGAAGTATAAGGCAGTGTCTATCAGCACAGAACCTCCTACCTACCTCAGGTAACCAGCGTTGGTGAGGGCCAAGATCAGAATGAAGCTGCTTGGAAGATGTCAGCTTGGGAACGAAGTGCAAGAAGTTGTACAAACCCAGGCCGTGGTGCAGGGGGGTGCTTGCCAGTCTGTGCTAACAACTGTTTGCAGTGTTGGGCAAATGAAGATCTCCAGACCATAAGGATTGGGTTACTGCCCACATACAAGAGGAAGGAAAACATAAGTATTTGATGATACAGCTCTTTTTTTCAATTACTGCATTCCATCTATAACAGATGTTTTGCAGAACACGCTCTCTGCACGTACTGCCTTCTGGAGACCTCACATTTCCCAGTAGTCCTTATATAAAGTATAGACAGAAAATCCAAATGTGAACCTAGTATTTATAAGTGCACCTGGATTCATATCTGGTGAGCTGGAGATTGGGCTTCCCAGAGGCTAGCGTGGGAACAATATTGTTGAGGGTTCCAGAGTAAAATAGCAGGAACTCATAATAGGACTTAAAGGTTAAAATGATACTTTCCCTTAAGCAGTAGCAGTGGTGCTCACGGTCTGCAGTTTAACACACAGTCTCCTCCTTCAGAGAACAGAAGGCAAAGAGGAACAACCAGTGGGTGCCGACCCTGCCCAACAGCTCTCATCACCTGGATGCAGTGCCGTGCTCAACAACGATTAACAGAAACCGCATGGGCAGGGATAAGAAGAGGACATTCCCTCTGTGGTAAGGCAGCTTCCTGCTTCCAAAAAGTGGAAACAGTGACCAAAATGATACGCTGCCAGGGTACTGCTGATGAGTTAATGTGATGTGATTCATCTCTAACTGACAAAAGACCTACAGGTCACTATTTGGAGGTTCCTAGTTAAACTGTATGTCTTGAGGCTCTTCCTTACAGCGACCAGCCAGGGCTCAGAGAGGAGGCTCTCCTTTTGTCAGGAAGGTGGTTCATTCTTTTCCTGATGAGTTCCTTCTCCTTTCTGCTGATTTGCTGAGCAGTTGTCATTTGAGGAGCCTGCAAACCCCCTCTGTGGAGGACGGGCTTCCTCTCATTGACATATTCCAGTAACTTTGATGTAATTCATTCAATGGAAGATGCTGTTGTGGCTCATGACTAACTTTTATTTTCCATTATAAAAGCAGAGGAAACCGAGATAAAATGTAATCCTGGAAAGCTTCCTTGTTTTATTTTCAGGAATGTATTATGATAGATGTAATAAAAGGTGATAAACTGGTGTTGATTGCCATAGCCCTGTGAGCTTGCATTGAGGAGTCAGTCTAAAGACTGATCGGGGGGTTGGAGCGTGGGGATTGCTTCCAACAAACATTGCCTTCCCTCTGTGGATGCCAGATGTGTCACGTGCTAGTTGCATATACCGTGTTGTTGCTCTTTGTATTAGCTTTGATGACCATGACCCAGCCGTGATCCATGAGAATGCATCCCAGCCGGAGGTTCTGGTTCCAATCAGGCTTGATATGGAAATTGATGGGCAGAAACTCAGAGATGCGTTTACGTGGAACATGAATGGTATGTAGGAAGGAGAGTTTCCTGAGGCTGGAGAGATATAGTTGTATCCCTCACCAAATATGAAAAGAGAACATGCATAAGTGTGCACGTCCTGCTCTATATATACAGAGCTTTAAAGCTCTCCCACTTTGGACTGTATTCAGCTCTCGTGTCTCTTAGCAAATGTTCTGCCACTTCCATGGGTTGCAGTCATTGCTGGACACATGTAATCTGAAGAGTTTAACTGGCATATTCTCCTGACCCAGCTCAGCGGTCTGAGACTATTCCCTTAGCTGAGGTACCTCAAATACAGAATAGTTTATGTGTATGGCTTCTTGATGTATGTGGATTATTAGACCATAGCTACGTTGCCCCCATGGAGCAAGTAAAGAAGGCTGCAAGTCCCTATGTCAGTGTGCACGTCCTTACAAACAACCTTTTAAAAGCAAAAGGTGGTGCATTTGGAATTCCCTTTGACACCCTGTGGGATTAATTTTGTGTATTCTCTAAGTGGCAGATATTGATTTCGAAGAAAGTTAACAGTGTCTCTTTGTTGTTGTTCTGTATCAGAAAAGTTAATGACCCCAGAAATGTTCTCTGAGATTCTTTGCGATGACCTGGATTTGAATCCTCTGACTTTTGTTCCTGCTATTGCCTCTGCCATCCGACAACAGATTGAGTCGTACCCAACTGACAGTATCCTAGAAGATCAGTCAGACCAACGGGTTATTATTAAGGTAATACAGGAAGGCAGTAGAATGAGAGCTGAACCATTTGGGTTTCTCTGGTTATGTTGTGGGGGAGTAAGAGTACAAAGGCTTCCCTTGGAGCAAAGGAGCTCTTAATTCCAGTCCTGTGTCCAGATTGCATTTTTTCCTTTGTATTGAGAACAGAACGAAGGTGGCAGATTACTAAACATTCATGTGCCAGCCCCTGAGATGATGGAATAGTTCAATGAAAGCATTGCTGAGTCCTTTAGGAAGAACTGAAACTTGGTGAGCAAAGCTGAGTTGTCTTCATGCTACTGGAATTAAGAATTCAGTTAAGGAGTTCTGCAGATGCACTGAACTAGGAGTTAACGTCTGTGCTTCTCCATCCTCTTCCTCCTCAGTTATGTTACCTTCGATAAACTGTTGTGAGAATGGAAACAAATGACCTGTTTCTTCCCTTGTCCGCAGCTAAACATCCACGTAGGGAACATCTCCCTTGTAGACCAGTTTGAATGGGACATGTCAGAGAAGGAGAATTCACCAGAGAAGTTTGCCTTGAAGCTGTGCTCAGAGCTTGGCCTGGGTGGGGAGTTTGTCACTACTATTGCCTACAGCATCCGGGGACAGCTGAGTTGGCATCAGAAGACATACGCCTTCAGGTACAGAGCTGTCATCTTCCTAGTATGGGTGTGGGTGCGTGGTTTTATTTCCTGGGTGTTCGCATCAATGAATGCTGAAACAGCTGACCTGATGCAGAAAGTTTCATTTGAAATTCGTTCTTAGGGCTTGCATTCATTCTATCCTTCTTAAGATTGCTTTTGCTTGTACTCCAGTATCTTTCCCTTTTGGGTGTAATACATTCCAGGAGCAAATATTGATGAAATGTTAGCTTTTGCCACAGAATGAAAGGCTCTTGTAATTAACAGTGACTGAATACCTTGTGTCTCCCTTCTCAAATATATGCTAGTGATGAGCTCCGGATGCATTTCTGTTTTGGTGGCTTTCCTGACTTGGGCCATACACTGTCTCGAGCTCTGGTGTTTTGAACTAAGACTGATTGAAACTGTAGCTCTCTACCCTGGCCGATGTTAAAGTTGGCTTGATCGTAGGTCCTTCTCACAGCTGGAATGCAGCAATGTCAGGTTTGATTAGTCAGCTTTGTAACTTGTCTCCTAATGATAATTGTTTCCAGTTGTGCCGTGCAGTGTTCTGTGGTTGTTACTGTACTGATGTTATCCTCAGCATCTTGCTGAGTCTGCAGGCTGTAAGTATCCCTTAATGTGCACTGGGAGGTTTTTTGACCTCAGGTCACGGTGACAGTCGAGGAAGTTTGAGAGTTCAGCAAATGATGTATTTGCAGAGGTGAGGGAATGGTACTGTTGACGCCAGTTTTGTAGAGGTCAGTTCAGGGAAGCAGGATGACCTGCCTGGGCAGCAAAGGGAAACGCCCAGCCCTGTCCTACCTTAGGCAGAGGGAAATGAGTAGTTGTTGTGGGGTTAAGCAAGGAGGAGCTGGAGGCTGTGGGGCAGCTGTTGCTGCTGCTGCCGTGAGCTCTGCTCCTTCCTCAGTCCGAAGGTTTCCTGTCCGCTCAGCCTTCTGTAGAAAACATGTGCTGATCTGCTCTGGAACAGTTGCTCTTCCACTTGTCTCGCTCTGCTTCCTCTGGAGGTTATTTTTGTCCTGAAAATATTCCACAGCAACCACTTGGTTCTAAAATGATGGCCAGAGTGGTTCATATTAGAAAATGGAAAGGGACTCTACCACATGGGAATTAAACTCCTCTGCTGAAACTGTTAGATTGTGTGTCCAACCCGCTGATGTCCCTTCTCCTCACAGCGGTAGGGAGGTGACTTCTACCTTTCCATCCATGACAGCTGACTGATATTTGCAAATCCCGCATCCAGCTGTAACAACAGAACAGCGAGTGTGTGTTCCTGAGAAATGATGGGAACTTGGACAGTGGTAGACGGGAATCTGTTACCTGGAGTAGTGGCTCTCCTTCCCTGCTGCAGGGTGCATTATAACCGTGACAGAAGTGAGCTAGCGCTGTCTGCATTGTGGCCTGCAGTAACAGAGAATGGAAGTGTCCCTGCTGGTAGACGCAGTCCTTGGAGCCAGTGTGAAGTAGACTTTAGCCTGTGCCTTACGCTAGCTGTGGCAGGGAGCGAGTTCATTTCTGGAAGGTTTAGTAGGACTCCTTGTTGCCTGAGCTTTCCTGGGAGTTTGAGCTTTCTTCTTCATATCCTCCTTGAAGTAGAGAGGTGGCCCTGCTCACACTGTGCTGGCCAGGAAGCCCTCTTTTCTACTCACAATTTATTTACCTTCCCAGTTAATTGACAACTTTTTAGCATACTGCCTCCCAACCTACAGGGCATCTGTTCCTAATTCTTGTCATTTGGTGTCTCAGAGGTAGGCTTTGAACGTGCACATTAAATGTTCTCCTTCTTTCCCATGCTTCTCCACTTATTGCAGATACCCGAGTTAAGAAATCAATCTGTCTATGTGTTAGCTGTTGCAAGGGGGGTTAGTTTTTGCCTTTGCTTCCTATCTTTGTGACTCGCAGTAAGTAAGGTTTTAGTCAGTGCCGCCCAGGCTCTCTCAGATATACCAGATTAATGCCAACTTCACACTGTTCTCTCTAAAAACACCTACCTGGCCATAGTTACTAAAGAGCCCTTCCTTTTAGGGGTAGTTCAAACAGGTAGCTTTCAGGCCTTCTTTAGACTGTGGCAGTATTGCAAGGAGGAGGATCAAAAACTAGGAAGGGAGCCCCAACAGAACACAGTAGACATGAACAGTTCAGGGAGGAAAAAACATGTAATTTAAACCTTGGTTTGTGTCATAGTGCAAACATGCCCTCCGCTTCCCTTTTGTCTTCCAGCAAAGGAGTATTTTTGAAACCTTACAGTGATTAATGATATTTGGGTTCTGTGGTTGGTTAGTTCCTGAATTCCCAAACCACAGGAGTGGTTGTTGCTCCAAAGTCATTCCACTGATGTAAGGAAAGGGTCTGCTTTAGATGCATCAAAAGAACCTTAATATCTCGGGGGACTGGGGGTTTGAGAAGTCATGTGCCTCTTAATCATCAGAGGGAGAGGTGAAACTGTCTTCTAGTTGATGAAAGCCAGGGCAGTTCTTGCAGCTGGGCTGCTCTGTGCAAAACAAGGGCAGCCCGAAAGCCCAGGACTGGAAGCAGACAGGTAACTGATGCTTAGGGGGATTTTCAGGGGGACAGTGTGCTACGACGTCTCGCATCTCGGCACTGAGTGTTTCTAGTGGCAGCACACAGCACTTGGTACCAGGGTTTTGCCTTTGAGACCTGAATGATGGCACAGGTTCTCTCACATCAAACCCACGTACCTGAGGAGTTGCCCTTCCTGCAAGAAGATGCTTCCCTGCCCTGTTGGCGTGGCCATGACTGCTTCCAGAGGCCTGGACCCTAGCAGAGGGAGTGTCTTGCTCTACTGGGAATCCTGCAGCTGATGGTGCATTTCAATCGTTCTGCCAGGCACTGTCATCTTGGTCAAAAAATGGCAGGGGAGTGGGAGCTGTCTTACTTTGGAGGTTAGAGATGAGGGAGGATTTCTCAGTTTATCATTGATTCTGTGCTATAGAAGTGTGGTATCCAAGTTGGCTTGCAATTAAATTATGCACATGAGCCTGGCTTTCCAGCCCCCATTTAATTCTAGTGGGTGCTCTGGGTTAAGCATAGTACGTGAGGTAGCATTTAGTCTGGAATGTGTAGCAATCTGGGGCTAAGATAAAATTCCTGGGTTTGAGTGTTGCTTACTGGATGTCAGCAGAACTGGAAGTAGATTTGACTGAAGCTTCCTCCCAGGATCAGATACCAAAGGCTCTGGATTAATTTTTCATTGTAGCATTACTTTGAAGAGTTGTTATTGTAGATTAATAGCTTTGATGCAGACATTGTTCCCATGGCGGTTAGCACTCGAGTTCCTTCCTGGGGGAATAAGAGGGCTGCCTGTGAGCGCTGCAATCCTGCGGAGGGAGGCATGTCCCCGGGGAGGGGGCTGGATGTGTGCGCACACCTGCGGAGGGCTCCGCTCACACACACACACTTTGTGCAGCCCAGGCTGAGCTGCTTTCTAGAATTCAAAGCAAACATTTACATTCTGAGGCTCCTCTGTGTTTATGCTGGGCTTCCGGCTCCACTGTCAATATTTGGAAGCTACTCCTGGTCAGTTCCTGTTGACTTTTACTGAAAAGTGGCTAGTGAAGCAGTAAATATTTTTGTGTGTGTGATAATACAGCTGGTCAGGACAGACTCATCTCTTGAGGAGCAGATCTTGTGATCCAGGACAGAGCCTGGTGTTCTATTGCTTGCGCAGGGCGTAGCCACGGCCTCTGGTTGAAACAGCAAGTCCTAAAAGACTACCTTTTCCATGGGAATGGGGAGAATGATGCTTGTGCCACTATCGGGCTCACAGAAAGCCAGACTTTTGCCAGGGGAGAGCTGTCAGGGGTGTACTAGGCAAAGCACAGCTAGAAGTCAGAGTTGTGGAACAGCAAAGCTAGAGAAAGAGCTCTGTCAACAGTCCCCGCTCAGCTGCTGCTCTGGGAGAAGTGCTCCCAGCACTAGTAAACTGCAGTGAACTTTGCCTGTGCTTTTGGGTTTGAAGGCTGTCAGCCAGTTACATCGTGGCCGTTTTGGGAGACAACTGCGTCAGCCACAGCTGCTTTCACAAACCTCTCTCTGGTGGTGAAAGGAGATGGTCATTGTTGGTCTTCCAGAACCTTCAGGCTCCACAAGATTGTAACCATCAGTCCCTGGTGTACTTCTGGGAACTAGACTGTACTAAGCGGGGCTAAGAATGAATGCTTAAGCCTGAAACACTGTAAATGATGCTCTGTTGTCCTTGTGTCTGGGCTGGTAACCCAGAGAAGTGCTCTGGGCCCGCTGATGGATGTTGCTTTGTTGCCTTCTGCCCTGCAGTGAGAACCCTTTGCCCACTGTGGAAATTGCTATTCGCAACACAGGGGATGCTGACCAGTGGTGCCCTCTTCTGGAAACCCTCACAGATGCTGAGATGGAGAAGAAGATCAGAGACCAGGACAGAAATACAAGGTGCTGCCACTCGTTCAGACAGTTCTCCTTCTGGCCTGTCTCTAAGACAGAAGTTAAAAGCTTTGATGTTTGCCTTTCTCTACTGAGAGCCAACTGGCAGGATTTCAAACTTGCACACCACAACAGAAACTCATTTTGCTTCAGGATATTAAACTGTTATCACCTTGCTCCACAAACATTTAAATCTCTACTTTAACCATCTCTCGCTTGAAGCAAACTTCCCTTTTTTTCCCCTCCTTTTTTCTTTTCCCTGGCCTCCCTGCCTGTGCAGGGGGATTTGTTTCTATAGGAAGGTGTTCATCAAGAATAGTGGGGTTTCATGCAGTGCAAAGCTACCTAAAATCCTTTTATGTAGGGTAAAGTGCTGTTTGTAGGCATGGGCAAGCTCCGGCCCAACTGATGCCAACCTGTTTGCTGGCATGGGAACACTGTTGTGATTCCCAGAGGAGCTCTGCGGCGGAGACCCCCACTGAGCCATGTGCGACACACACTCCAGAGCACCTGCTCTATTTGCTGAAATTGCTCCTGGCAGGTATAAATGAACGGCTAGAATCTCTCCAAAAGGTACATTGTGGGAAGAGTAAATATGCTGGCTCATCTATTTCCCAGGATTATTTTTTTTTTTTACTGCTGATTAACAGTTTCATAATTATTTTGCTTCTCAGCTATGGCCGGCTGAATAGCTTTCAGTAGTGATCGGTTCAATCCAAGCTAATGAGCAAGAGTGCCCTAAAAGCTGTTGCTGAGAATAGTGTCTGAGCCTTATCAACAGGGGCATTCCCAGATAACGTGGGAAGGCTGTCTAGGCAACAAACCTGTCTACAGAGTTCCCAAAGCTGTGGCAGCCTCCCCAAAAGTGTTGGCTTTACTAAGACTTCACGTGACTGCAGCACAGCACTTACTTACGTACCTCTTTCTCTCTCTCCTAGGCGCATGAGACGTTTGGCCAATACTGCTCCGGCCTGGTAATCTTCCTGTTGTGACACTGGTGCTCTTCCTACAGACTTTATCCCTACTCCTCTCCCCAAATGGATCTAGGATTGGCAGGGGTCTTTCTGTCCCTGAAGGGGACACACATTCCACTTGCCAAGAGTTCCCAGTACTGCTGACTTCTGCCCCCACCCCCTCCACCTAAATGCCACGTAGCAGGAACGCTGCGTTAGCACATGATCTGGCCGAGATCTGTGGCAGCTGTTGGAGCCCTTATATACCTGTGTGCGGACAGTGTAAAGATTCTTTTGTATAGGTGCAACATGCACTATTAGGATAACTTTTTAAATAAAAGGAATGCATACTACTTAGGTTGAGTTGAGTTCAGTAAGCTTGAATGAACAGCAAATCTCACCATGTTTCATGCTGCTCTGGTTAACTGAGCAGTCCTAGAGCCTAATATCAATGCTTTTGGGTGTAGTGCTGAACGCTCACATGCATTTGGCTTTCCTGAAGCCTGGTGAAAACAGACTGCTCTACTTCAACAGGTAAAACAGCCCAAAAGGAGCTGCAGGGGAAAGTGAGAATGAGACTTAAAACTAGAAGCAGCAAACTCTAAAGGATGAGTCTGTTACCAGCCTTGGTGCAGCCTGTAACGCACTCGGGGGGGGCGTTCAGCCGGCTTGCTTGACAAGGGTACAACAGTTGAACTGAAGTCACAAACTTAACATTCATTTCTTACAGATGTCAACCTGATGTGTGGGGAACTCTTGTTTCTGTGAAGGCTGCATCTGCAATGTGGGGAACTCTTGTTTCTGTGAAGGCTGCATCTGCAAAACACCAGTCTCTGAACTGCTGCAGAAGTTGAAGCCTGCAGTCACTGAGGCTGCGGCTTCTCTTCAGCGAGGGGCTTTGCTGTGGTCGTTGTCAGCCCCTGGAGCTGCCAGTTACAAGGCACAGATCACCCAAAGCAAAGTGGATGTCTTGAATACACCTAGTACGGCAGCAGCAGGATTTTGCAACCCTAAAAACAACCTGTCTTTCCTTGGGGAGCTTAAAGACAGAAAATCCATTTAAGTGAGATTAAAAAACCTCAAGCTTGCTTAAAAAACTAATTAGAATCTACCTTGCTGTTGAGGTACACCAGCTCTTTGATAGAGTTCCTACCATTTGCTGCCAGAACTGAGGAGTGTTGCGAGCAGGGCAGATTTTGCTGGCAGCCTGACAGTTACATTCAGGCCTTTATGATAAAGCCAATAGGTTTTACGATCCTTGCTGATCCACCCACACTGCTAGCACAGTCAAAAAAACCACTTTCCGGCCTTAATTTATCATGTTTAGACTTGAGTAATAGCAGAGCCAGTTGAGATTCCTGGGTGGGAGGGAACTTTTTCCAGATGTTAGTCTGCAGAAACCAAAACCTGCAATTTAGCCATACTATTACTGCAGCCTTAGCCTAGGCTGCTGTGCCAGACGGGTATTCCTTATTAGAGAGGCTGAAAGGTTATTTCAGCAAGTAAGACAAAACCTGAGACTCCTGTTGCATCTTGGCCTCCCATGTAGAACACACATTTTTCCCCATGGACATAAAAACTCCAGCTCTTCCTGAGAACACTTCAGCCTTTTTGTTATGGTCACATACTTCTGCAAGCAGCATCTTCTGGGAATTTGACCAAAAGAAGCATGAAGCTGCTGTAGCCTTAAACTAGCATCTGTGGTACAATTTTTGAATTGCTGTGAACTTGTGGTTACCCAACCCTAAAGTTCACAAAAGGCAGGGACAACACAAGGACTGCAGCTTCCGTAGCGGGTTTACAAGTACCTCCCTCTGCTTCTCAAGCCCCAGAGAGGCTGCAGGAATTGTCCCTCCAAGCAGGAAGCGGGACAGGCCAGGGGGCTAAGTCCCAGAAAGATGAGAACTTCATCCAGTTTCTCCATGTATTGGGGCTCCTAGGGAACAGCTGGGAGTAGCGTCCTTGCTCTCCTAGATAAAAGTGTAGTCCAGCTTTTGCATTTCCAAGTCAAGAAGCAATTTAAAACAGATCATCTGCAGACTTTAAAAACAAAGTCTTTCCAGGGATTGAAACACCAGCTCCATGTCATTAGGTCACAAGCAAAGCACAGGGCAAGTACCTGCTGAGTCTGATGCTTAGCCCTTAGTACAGCTGTCTTCTAGAACAAAGTCACCATCTGTACAGGGAAAAGTCAATGCAGCAAAACAGCTTTGTTCAAATTAAGTCTGATTTTTCATAAAAAAGGTGTTTTCATGGGAAGCCCACTGAGGAGGAGATGGGGGTGGGGGGCTGTGGTTCAGTCTTGCTTCACCACGAGGCTTCTGTATCAGGTTTCTTAAGCGGATGCTGGTTACTCCCCTGTCTCTTAGTGGTGGTTCACAAGCTCGTCTAGCAGAGCAGACAGCAACATCACCAAATGAGCTATCCTACGATACGATGTTTGCAGATTTACTCCAAAGGCTTTGTTTGAGGTCTGGTACAAGCACACCTGTACTGCAGCAGCAAGAATGATCCCAGCCATGGAGTACTGCTGTTCGTGGTAGGGACCAGCTTGTTCAGTTTTGCTCTGAAATTCAGGTGTTTAAGTTTCAGAATTAAAAAATTCAACAAGAGTAGAATTACACTGCATGTGCAGACAGCCTTTATTACTAGTGTCAAGTGCTACTTCCAGTTCCTGCCTGGCTCAAGTGTCCAGCTCTGTCCCCTGTCTGTTCCCAGGCCTCCCATTCTCCAGCTAGACACCCCCCCACCCCTTCTTATGCTCTGCGCTCCTGCTGACAGAAGAGAGGAAGGACATCTTCCAGCTAGCCTGAACTTTGCCCACCAAAAAAAGAAAAGCCTGAGCAAGCAGCCTGGCAGTTTTAAGCAAAGTCCTAATGAGTACTGGTGAACTGCTGCCTCTGCCCCTGGCAGAAATGGACACAACTGAAAAATAAAGATTTTAATGTAAAGACTCTTTGGAAACAACAACCAAAAAAAAAAAAGGGTGGAGGACTTAGAGGAAAGCAAGATGGATTCTACCGTGGTAGAGTAGGGAGTACTACTTCATTGAAAGCCCACAAAGAGGTCTCACAACGGTGAGAGCTGTGAGCATTGGTCTTTGTACAGAGGGCAAGAGTGATCTGACACACAGCAAGTCATTAACAGCAAGAGAAGGAGTAACTGGTTTAACACCCCATTTGATACTTATTCCCCACTGGGTAACTGAGGAGCCATCACAGCTTCCAGCCTCTGTCCCTAGAACACCTCTGTAAGCATTCATCAGTTCTTACGTGCAAAGCTCTGCAGAACCGCTGGGTACAAGGGGAAGATGAGTTACCCATACAAACAGTGAAACATTACACATCAGAATGGCAACTGGTGTTATTCCAGTAGAACCTCTGGGCCACAGCATAAGTCCAGCCGGAAAAGAGGAATCTGGCCACGTGGAGAAGTCCTCTGTTACTGTGGATGCTGCTGCTGGTTCTGGTCTTGGTCTCTAGGTTGGTTGTCTGGACGATCCTCAGGGAGAGGGTTATAGTTGGGATCCTCTTCAGGTGTGTCAAATACCATCTTCCTGGCAAGGGACATGCCCATCCCACCAAGCAGGCAGGTTAGGACAGTGAGCTGAGGACACGTAAAACCCCCAGCCCTCCTCGGAATACCGCAGCTCGTCGCAGGGCTTGGCTGTAAGCCACAGCCACCCGCCTATCGCACCAGCACTGTTTGCTCAGCTCAACGTGTAACAATGACAGTACCTGCTTCCTTCATCTTTGGGTCAGCTTTGATCCTCAGCACGAAGCAGAACGTGTTCTGCTTTATTAAACTACAGAAATACATCAGAAAAATCCTACCGGCATCTACCATTTCCACAAGCAGCAAGAATGCTCCAGTTCAACTAGCAAAGCTGAAGGTACCAGCAGTTGCTTTATGGACCCTGGGTGTGTATATAACGTGCAAAGTGCCAGTGCCTTCTGCAGCAGAGGCATAAACTTGAGCTGAGGCACTATCAGCACGTGATTGTATCCTGTGGTCACCCCACACTGTCACAGCCCACGGTTTGCTATGAGTGACCCAGGCTGGGGAGCAGCAAAGAAAGAATCAGCTTTACTTACAGGAAGCCAGGGGTTAACAGCAGCTTCTTTCCTCCAGGCTGGTTGGGGAAAACATCTTCCAAGAAATAATAGATGTGACCCACTCCAATCCCTGGGGAGAGATGTCACCAAGGTCAGGCCCAGCTGTGACTCCTTTGCCAGCTGAACCAGAGCTGCTGGGAGCTTAAGCAGGATGAAGCTCTAAGAATCCCTCGGCTGTGTCCCCACACCCCAGCTCCCACCAGAACACCAGGCTGTTTGCTGTGATTAGTGCAGAAGCAGGCAGGGAACACCCAGGAGACCAGACAGACAAGTGTCAGGCAGAGCTCACCATACCCAACTTCTGCCCCTGGGGAAGACACAGCAAAATGCAGGTCACGTGCAAGAGCTCAGACACCAGGCCGGCCACCCAGCAACCTCAGTCAGCTCACTTTAGGAAACCCACCTTCTTAAATAAAATGAAACCAAGAGAACGTGATAGTGCTCCACTAGCGTCTATAAGAGAGTGCACTGTGGCTGTAAGGTGCCCTTGTTCCCAGCATCCACCAGCTTTCACTTACCCAGTAAGTCGATGATGATGGAGTTGCCCAGGAGCAGAGAGAATCCCATCAGGACCCAGGGCAAGAAGGGGGCCTGGAAGTTAAGAAGCCCAAAGAAGTTCATGCGGATATAAGGGTTCCTGCGGCTCCACACATACACCAGCATGATGGTGAAAGCCTGGCCCAGGAAAAACAGGCTGGCAAAGAGTCCAAATAGCTAGGAACTACCGAGTCAAGGAAGAACCTACCCACCCTGTGCACCACCTCCAGGCATCACAGGGCGCTCTGTAGCTAGGAAACCCAGAACTACACAGTGCAAGACATTGCCCATGCCACCAAACCGTTCCTGGGCTGGCTGAGATGTACCGATCCCCACCCACACACCGCATTTCCCTCCCTGCCACCCCAGAACAAGACAGTCTGGAGTAGCACATACAGATTGCTTGCTCCTTAAGCGACTTTTTACACTCAAAGACCACAGAGCCCATATAGTCACCTCTACAAAGTGACCATCAAAAGTGACCTTTGGAGAAGGCCTTCACATTGTTACAGCACTTGTGAGCTAGTTTTTAATGTGTGCCACACGTCCCATCCAGTATTTGACTTCTACAGAAGAATTTCAGCACTGAGTTATCTCTTGCCATTCACAGCCCTCTTCTCCAGGGCATAAGGAGGCAGCTGGAGGCAAAAAATTCCCCTGCCCTTGTTACAGTTGAACTCCAAATCTACCTATGGCCAAGCATGTGGCTGCTGCAGGCACCTGGACACTCACTAGCCAAACACACAAGGATGGCCAAGAGCCACGAGAGTTCACACAGCTCCATGCAGAGCACCATGGGGAACGCAGTGCTCTGAGCCATCTGCATAAGACAAGGGAGGCATCTCCCCATCCAGACTATTTTGTTCTGCCATAAGAGAACTCCTTAAGAAGTGTGACAGTATCTCCAGCCACTGACAGGTTGCAAGGACAAAGTACCGGGCTCCCACTGCCTGGTGTGCTGGCAGCAGATGGTATGTGGGCACTCCTCTCCTTATGCTTATGGCTCCACCTTTTTCCCTTCAGCTGCAGCTAAGGTTTCTGAGTCGTAGCCGTGCTGCAGTGTGCTCTACCCACCAGAGCTCAGATACCACTGCCCCGCCACAGCTGGACGGTTTCTCAGAGCAGAACAAGGGGCTTCCTTTCAGGCTGAGCTTCCCAAGCACACACTACACCTCCTCTTCTAGGAGCAGGCAGTCCACCCCCTTGCCAGGTGTATCAGCACTTCCACAGACACCAGCACAAGTACAGGCAGCTTTTCCTGTATTTTGCTTCTCCTCTAAGCATCCAGGGTAAGGCACAGGCCAGCAGACAGGGATGGGCAAGACAGGGAGCATAAGCTGTGCCATACAGCCAGAAGTTGTCCCTCCATCACCAAAGAACCCCACATGCTCAGCAGAGCCCTCCCAGGCCTCATGCCTGCCTGGGGCACAACAAGGCTCTCTGCCCCATGGCACCAGGGAGGCTCACAAGACAACCATCCAGCTGCTCAGCAGGCAGGTGCCTGCTACAGACCACACAATACCACTGGGATATGGAGAGCTAGCAGACAAGCCCCGAACTATCCACAGCACCTCAGAAGACAACAAAAGAGCCTCAGCCAACTCAAAAGGATACTGTCATGAGAAACCCTCCGAAGAGGAACATGAAGACAAAGTCAGCCGTCCTTCCGCGGAAGGAGCCTTCTTCTAGCATGCGGCAGTATCTGTACCTGAGAGCAGAAGGGAGGGGTTGCAGTATAGGAAATTAACAGCTGTCCACCCTTTGTCCCCACAGCACAATTTTACAAGGAATAAGCCAGCTGCAAGCTATTTCATCCCAGGAAGCTGTCAGCCAGGTGTCCAAGCCCCAGAGCAGAACAGTGCAAACTCCACCTAATACCACTGACCCCAGGGAAAGAGAGGGGCATCTGCTGTGCTCCAGCCAGAGCTCACCCCAGGAAGGGGCATTGCTCTGCAGCGTGAGCCACAGCAGCCCTGCCAGCTTCTTCAGCCTTTTGGCAGGGGCTGCCTTGCAGCAAGCAGAGATGGAGGTGCAGGAGGTGGCCGCAGCTGCCTGGGGAACAGCTTCTATTCAGACCAGAAGAGCCAAGGGAAGAAGCCCCAGCCCTAGACTGCTGCCAAGACAGGTCAGCCTGAGGAGGAAGATGGACAGAGGGGAATCGCATCTAAGCCAAAAGGGGAGGGGAGAGCTTCACTGAAACCAAAGGATACAGAAATATCATGTTGAAAAAGAAACTGAATCCCAGGGGCCCAAAAAAGAGGAAGTTGGTGATCAGCCTCCATATCTGAAAGAGAAGAGAGAGGAGAGAGAAAAGGAGGCGGACAGACAGGTTTCTCTCCATCACACGTACAGCAGCCCATCACCCTATCCACTGGGGACACCCACTCATGCACCCATCTGCTTTGAACTACCCAGGACACCAGGCAGCTGCACGTGGGACCTTCCTCTATTGCCCACATCAGAGAACCTTGCTCCTCCAGGTGGGGGGAAGATTCCCCTGCTTTTCTGGAGGGGACAAACAGCCACAGTTTCTGCCTCTCTACAATAAAGCCTTCCAGACCCAGACTAGGTGGCCAAACATCCAACTCAGTGTCGCAGAGGGGGAAGAGACAGGTTTTGAGTACCAGAAAAAAGGAAATGCCAAGATGGTATATGGCAGGGAAAGGATGGAAGATGTGATCTCCACCCGGGCATCTGTGACAAGAGGGGAGACCATGGTGGTGACCCAACTCCCACCAACCAGAGAGGGTTGGAGTAGTGGGAAAGAAGCCTCTTGGGATCCTACAGCACCCTCTGACACCCCCAAGATGGGATACCCTGGGCCCAGCCTGTCACACCCACCCCTCGCTGGGAAGGGGCAAGTTGGGCCCCAAAGCCCAGGCAGGGCCTCACCTGGAACTTCCTGAAGATGAGGTCGGGGTTGAAGTACAGCTGGAAGGGGGTGATGAACTCCAGCTGCTGTGAGAGGCAGGCAGAGCAGCTGCCACCCGCTGCCGGCCACCCACTGCCCTCAGCCAGCACCCCAGCCTCCCCGCCACGGCTCTCCCTCAGGGACCCCAGCCTTCCCACCATGGACCTCAGCCTCCCCTGCCACGGCAACCCCCTGGACCCCAGCCTTCCCACCATGGACCTCAGCCTCCCCTGCCACGGCAACCCCCTGGACCCCAGCCTTCCCACCATGGACCTCAGCCTCCCCTGCCATGGCAACCCCCTGGACCCCAGCCTTCCCACCATGGCAACCCCTCAGGGACCCCAGCCTCCCCTACCATGCCACCCCCCATGGACCCCGGCCTTCCCACCACAGCACCCCTTCAGGGACCCCAGCTGCCCCTGACATAGCACCCGCTCAGAGACCCCAGCCTCCCCCTCAGGTAACCCAGCCTTCCCTCCACGGCGCCCCCTCAGGGGCCCCTCGCGCCTCACCACGGCGGCAGTGGTGATGACGCAGGCGGTGGTGTATGCCCGCGTCACGGCCGGCATGCCCAGGTACTCCTGCGCGAAGCCCTGGTAGGCCATGGTGCACGGCGACAGCGCCCAGCCGCGCCGCGGGCCCTTTAACAACCCCCCCCCAGCGCGCCGTCGCGACCACGCCCCCGCGGGCAGGGCCCGGCCAATCCCGACGCGACAGGCGGCGCGAGCCGGCCAATGGGCGTGCGCCTCATGCCCTCGGCCTCCACCCGCCGCCAACCCGGACTGGACCCGCTGCAGCAGGTGACGGGCCGGGAGGGGGAGACACCCTGGGGCACCGCCCACTGGGGCGGGGCGAGTCTCCCCAGCCAATGGCAGCGGGCAGCCCCGGTGAGCGGCAGCTGGGGGCGCTGGGAGTGGCCAATAGGCGGGTCGGGTCCGGCGGCGTTCGGGCGCGCGGGCGTCGGCGGCTGCTGCTGAGGGGAGAGCGGGCGGCCGCTGAGGGGAGAGCGGGCGGCCGCTGCTGAGGGGAGAGCGGGCGGCCTGCCCCAGCCCCGGCGGCCTGCCCCAGCCCCGGTGCCCCGCCCCGCCAGATGTGTCACGGCGCGCTCTGAAAGGGCTCTGTCAGAGCCCTGCATAACCCTGACAGCCCGCGGTGACGGTGCTCCCCGGAGCCGCCCGCCCTGGTTACCGCCAGCCGGGCTTCAGAGGGGGGAGCAGGCCTGGCCCTGGGTTCCCGCATCACAGCGCAGTGAGCCCCGAGAGTTTCCTTTAAAACTACCGGCGAGGAAGGGAGTTTATGTTTTCCACCGCCTGTGATGAAGAACAGAGCCCAGCTGGACGATGAGCGTGTTGTGCCAAAGCGGGGTCGTTTACCCAGTGTTCAAGACACCAGTGTACACGCAGAATAGAGGTATTATTTATTTAAATCATTTCTGCAGAGATGGGTAATAGCACCCCGGCCTATAAACTCCTCGAAATATTCGTATGGTTCAAAACACAGAAATACACACCATTAATTATAACTATTCGTTAGTACCTTGTCTTAACAATTGCTGTTGGCTAGTACGGTCTCTTGCTTTCGTTTAAAGTCACATTGCCTTTTAATTGGTATGCGCATGCTCCACTGGCGGGGGGGGGGAAGGTCTGTTCAGTCTCTAATTGAGTGGGTGGTCACAATCTCCCACTGCCGCCTTTACCTTTTCCCCAGTTACTGCAAATCCTTGTTGACTTTATGCTTCATCCAGCAGCTGTCCAGTTTTCGGCTGGTTTCTGCGCCTTCTGCAAAGGGATGCTCCCTTGTTACCAGCCTTCTGTTCTTCAAGGGTACATTCGTTAGCTCTGAGTTCAGAGCTCAGCCAAGCTGACTTCATGCACTACAGTATGCCCAGGCGTAGCTTTAGTCTTTATTACAATCCATGTCACATTTTATGGGTTTTGGGAATTATGTCCTTCTGCAACTTTGCATCAGCCTAGCTGAGTTCGCATTATACACCTTTGTAGTGATGCTGACTTGCAGTCTTCTATCAAATCATGGAATCTAACTAAAAGCCAAAAAAAAAAAAAGCAAACCCAAACTCTTTGTCTTAGCTGCAAGAAGGTGTGAGGGCCTGCCCGAAGAAACACTGCTCAGGAGTTTCTTTGCTGATTTCCTCCTGCTTTGTCCTATTGCCCTCCCCCTGCCCAGGGACCCAGAGCAGATGTAAGCACAGGTCTGAGCAGCGATGACGTACCATTGCTGCCTGCCATCTTCTGGGTTCCCCTTCCTTTTGGAAGCGGTTGAATTCATGACAATATGTGCAGCATCAGTTTCAAAACCCAAGACAGCAGAAACTCAGAGTTTCCATAAAAATAGTCTGATGCCCAGACTTCAGTCTGTTTTGGATGGACTTTGAAGAAGGTCTCTGTCTGGGGGCTCTTGGAGATGCCCGAGGAACGAACTGGAAGAACTCCCATCTGTAACCTTTGCTCAAGTCACTCACAGGAAAAAGTGAAACATGATGGTACCAGCGACATCTCTTTTACAGAGCGTATTTACCCGTTCTGCATCTGCAGGCTTAGTGATAGTAACCTGTTGTACTGTAAACGTTTACAATCCACAGACCCACTCACAAGAAAATATTCCTGGAAAAGAAGAACTAGTGTGTGTTGCACACTCACCACTGTGGATTCATTTGGCCTTTGATCTAATAATATATATATTTTCTGAAAGGAAAAGTTTTGCGTGTACACAGTGACAGACCACTGCTGGACCTTCCTGTTACCTCTGGTTTTGTTTTTCCCATTTCTGAGGTGATTTTAAGGAACATGCAAGCATTTCCCTGGGGTTGCAGGTAAGCTTAACCATGCAACAGAAACTCCTGTCTCAGTTTCTGCAAACCAAAATAGCAAAGAGTTAGAAAACAAAGAAAAAAAACTATTAACTCTCCCCATGAGTTAAACAGCACATAAACCTCAAGAAGGCACATGAGCAAAGATAAATGGGCTGTTGCAGTGTTCATCTCTTTTGTTTGTAGTAAATTATTGTGTGTGTAATTCATGTTTCCTGTCCATAAATGCCAGAGGAACTTGAAGACATGGAATCCATTCTAATTTAGTAGAGACAAAAACAACTCCTTTTGAGCCCATCTGGAACTCGTTTTTATCGTAATTGTTTTGGGCTCAGTAACGAGTTCAAAATCTAACTGCCCTCACTAATTGTTTCAAGAATAAACAGATGCTTTGTTTAAAGGCAGCAGCCCCCAGTTTGCCCAGCACAGCACTCTCCGGGGTCGCAGGATGAAAGGAGCTGTGCGCCATGTCAGCACAGGCCTTAACAAGCCTTGGCGCCCTGGCCAGGGGTGCCCACCCCCATCTGCAGCTGATGGGGCAGGAGACCAACCCCCAGCCACTTTGTGAGTGTCCAGCTGGTGACATGTGTCCTCTGCTCTTTAACACCACTGGCATTTTGTTTGTAAATTCATCTGATGACCTTTTGCAATGTGCCCTACTGTGACAAAGTCATACCTGGCCTGGTGACACATCGGCAGCTCCTCCAGCTGGGCTATAGGGCACACAACGGAGAAAGCTCATTCCCTGGCCACCCAACCCCACCCGCGTTGGCTGGAGTAATGCTCCGTCCTCCAGTAGAGCCCCAATTCTTTTCTTCATTCGAAAGCAAAGATACCTCCCCACCGCGCACTCTCAGAGACCCCCCCACCAGGGTATGAGACACTGCAAGTGCTCTACAAGGTCTCACCCACCCCAGTGCTCCCCAGGACATGCCACACCTGAGATCCCTGTTAGCCCCAGTGTAGAGGAGGTCGCTGCATGACATGCACTGGTACTAGGAACAGATTCAGAAAGAGCAGCACTGAGCTCCCCTACGAGTGAGCCACAACAGCCAGAGGGACCTTACTGGAAGGTTATTTCAGCTCTCAGATGCTGTTCTCAGTGGCATGGGACAGCAGGTGCCAAGATCCACCACAGAGTAGTCGCTAAGAGTTTCTGCTCCAATTTTGGAAACAAGGCTCCATCTACTCACTGTGCATAGATAAGCTGTGTAATCATAACCGCCTGAGGCACTTAAAATGTTTACTTTTCAATGTTTAATGGCCATATATAAATTCTTTCTCCTTCATGGAAGGATTTCCTGTCCCAAATCAGCTAACTCTACAGTGTGATGGCTAAAGTCAGGAGAAAGTGAATCATACAGAATTGGATGGGGTTTTTTATTTGTTTGCTTGTTAGAAAGAAACTAAAGATAGCACTTAGAGCTCAGCCCTCCAAGGACATGTGGTTTGCACAAGGTTTGCTGTAAATCAAAGTTTATATTATTTTTATTTCTTATGTTTTTAAGTTCAAAAATATAGCTTTGCATCTGGCATATCACGAGAAAGACAATCTCACCTAAATTTCCTTGAGTAGAGCCTGATCACATATCCAAATAAAGCGCCTCTTCCAAAACAGCTTCTGATCATGAGTTGAAGACATCAAGCAAGAAAACATCTGTCTCTCTGCACAGTGATTTTTTTCCAGTGCTTAATAATTCTTGTTAAATTCTTCTGCCTTGTGATCTGTCCTCTGTACCATAGGTCACCTACCACAGCTGTCAGTGGGGAATATCCTTCAAGGGCCTTTATTTTGTAACATCCATTTCATAATCACTGTGGCCAAATCAACAAGACGACTGGAAAACAATGCTTGTTTCTTATAAAAAGAGGTCTATGTTCAGCTCACAATAGCAGCACATACGTCTGAGCATGCTGCCAGCTGTCGAAGACCCCTATAAGGAGTCAGAAATGGTATTTGTACTTTGGTTTTTACCAGAGGCAGGACTTTGTGTCCTGGTCCAGGTGCCTCTCAATAAACCCAGAGACAGCTCTAATAAAAAACTCTATCTGAAGTGAGTGTTAAATAAGAAATCAGGATGAGTCTGACACTCGGACGCTGCTGCACATATTTTCCTCTTCTCTGATGGGAACATTCAGCAACATTCACTGCCATTTGGCAAAGTTTAAACACTCTTCTTGTGCACACAGGAGCAGAGATTTTGCTCATCCAAGCAGTTTGTTCTCTCTGGCCTTCAGGTCACCCAGCTCCGACTAACTGCCTGCATCAGTGTCTGATATAAAGAAGGAAGGAAAGGAAATAATTCAGCCACAGCCTGACCTACAGCTTGCAATGGACTGAGAAAAGGGTGTTTCAATTTTTAGTATTCTGGGCTTTCTTAGTTTTCCCAGAGAAGCTCTATGGCTTATCAGGAGGATGAAAATGCAGACTGCTGATCCAACAGCAGCTAGTTCCCTTGGCTGTGTCAGCCCTTGTGTCCTCAGAGGACTCTGCTCCCATGTATCTCCTCTGGTCTGGAAAGCATCCCAGTGACTCTGTGTGGTAGCAGAAGCTCTGTCAGCATTGGGTCCCTGCCCTGAGAAACCTCGCAATGAAGCCCATTTCCTGAAGTTCTTATACAGTGTCTTGAACTTACATAAATTGTGGGTTTTTTCTAAGCAACATTAGTGAACTGCTGTAACTGAGAATAATGGTGTCACAGCAGGGCACTCATTTCCTACAAAGAAAATCCGTTGTAACAGCTAAGTTCCATAAACATTGCTTTCCCCATAAAACCAGCAGTCCTGCTAGATGTTTCTTGAGAAAGCTGCTTGTTTGTAGATGGTGTTGCTTGTCTTCTGTATTCTGAGCAAGTCCTGCAAGAGTCAGGACGAGCAGACAGAGGTATTTCATGGTTCACTGTGATGGTCCTTACAGGAAAGAGAGAAGGGTTTACAGAAATAGCCAGGCTGGAGCTTGGGAGAGAGCCGGCAACCAGCCAGGGGGCAGCTCCAAATCTCTTCTGCAATTTACAGTTTAGCATTTGTAGGCAGAATTCATCCTGTAGATCCAAGCTTTCCACAGGGAAATGGGGCCCTTTTTCTCCTGTTGCAGTGTAATTGCAGTTGGTCCAGATGATCCCACGGTAAAACACTCTAAAACATAGGAACGTAGCAGTGCATGGCAGATCAAAGAGCAAGTATTGATGGTCTTTCCCAATGGCAGGATTACTACTTATTTCTGCAGCCAGATAATTACAGGCAGAGACTGCCTTCATTCTCCAAAGAACTACTCTCCCATGCTCATGGCATCATATTTCACCTTGGTTATGGCATGTTTGAGTTCAGTCAAAAAGCATTTGAGGGAAAGAGGGTGGTAGGTCCCCGCGGTGGTGCTGGAAACCTGCTGGGTTTACGTGAAGGCTTCCAAAGGCAGGAGTTTGAGTAACTGCAGTGTGGTGGTTATTCCCTGGTGACAGACCCCAAGACTGGAGATTTCTCATCTACACCAACTGTGACTGAAATTGTGAGAACTTATCCGAAGGACTGAACACTGGGAATGCTGTTTGTTTGAAGGTGTAGCAGGAAGCCAGTTAGAAACACAATCAGTGTGAACACCTGTCAGCATCAAAGCAGGAGTCATATAGATGCTATGGAGAAGAAAAAAATCTGTCCATCCACTCCTCATCAAAGCAGTGGTTACTAGGAAAGACAGAGGACAATCTCCAGGAACTTCCACTTCCAGCCAGCCAGCTGCACACACGGATCAAGCCACAGCAACAGCCAGTTCATGCCCCTTCTGGAACAGGTTGTGAAGAGCCTGTGCCACAACCCGCAGTATCTCACTGCCTACCCCCAGGACTTCACTCATTTCTTGGGGCTGTGATAAGCTCACCCGCTATTTCCCTTCTCTGACCCGAGGCTGCCATAGGCAGTTGCCTCTTTTGGTTGCATAGCTTGCCAGCTCTCTGCTTTAACCCCCACATAAAAGCACCAGGAATGGGTTTTGAAGAGAGAAGGTGGCTCTGCCCAGATCAGGGAAGGTGTCGTGGTTTAACCCCAGCCAGCGACTAGGAGCACGCAGCTGTTCACTCGCTCTCCAAACCCCTCCCCAGTAGGACAGGGAGAAGAGTGAGAAAAAGGAAAAACAAAAAAACCCTCGTTGAGGGGTTGAGATAAAGAATTTAATAGAAAAGTAATGGAAGAGAAAGCAATAATGATAATAATAATGGTAAAAGAATATACAAAAAACGTGATGCAATACAGTTGCTCACCACCCAATGATCAATTGCCCAGCCCATCCTGAGCAGTGATCCTGGATCCCTGCCCCCCAGCCAGCCCCCATTTATACGCTGAGCACAATGTCTGTGGTATGGAATATCCCTTTGCCCAGCTTGTTGTGTCTGTGCTCCCTCTCCGCTTCTGTGGGAAGCTCAAAAAGTTCTTGACTTAATATAGGCATTACTTAGCAACAACTAAACCAATACACCCGCAGGTACTGAGGAAACTGGCGGATGAGGTTGCTAAACCTTATATTCCAAAAGTCATGGCAGTCTGGTGAGGTCCCCACTGACTGGAAATGGGGAAACATAATCCCTATTTTCAAAAAGGGAAAGAAGGATGAACCAGGTAACTACAGGCCAGTCAGTCTCACCTCTGTGCCTGGTAAGATTATGGAGCAGATCCTCCTGGAGGCACTGCTGAGGCAGAAGAACAACAAAGAGGTGATTGGGTATAATCAACACGGCTTCACCAAGGGCAAATCGTGCCTGACAAACCTGGTGGCCTTCTATGAGAAGGTCACAACATCAATAGACAAGGGGAGAGCAACTGATGTCATTTACCTGGACCTGAGCAAAGCCTTTGACACTGTCCCACATGACATCCTGGTCTCCAAGCTGATAAAATATGGGTTTGATGGACTGACAATTCAGTGGATAAAGAACTGGCTTGACGGCCGCACCTAAAGAGTGGCTGTCAATGGGTCCCTGTCCAAGTGGAGGCCAGTGACAAGTGGAGTCCCTCAAGGATCAGTACTGGGACCGGTCTTATTTAACACCTTCATCAGCGACATGGACAGTGGCATAGAGTGCACCCTCAGCAAGTTTGCTGATGACACCGAGCTGTGTGGGGCGGCTGACACGCTGGAGGGAACGGATGCCATCCAGAGGGACCTCGACAGGCTGGAGAGGTGGGCCCGTGCCAGCCTCATGAAGTTCAACAAGACCAAGTGCAAGGTCCTCCATCTGGGTTGGGGCAATCCCAAGCACCGATATAGGCTGGGCAGTGACTGGCTTGAGAGCAGCCCTGAAGAAAAGGACTTGGGGGTGCTGGTGGATGAGAGGCTCAACATGAGCCATCAGTGTGCACTTGCAGCCCAGAAAGCCAATCGTATCCTGGGCTGCATCAGGAGAAGCGTGGCCAGCAGGTCGAGGGAGGTGATTCTCCCCCTCTACTCCACTCTGGTGAGACCCCACCTGCGTCCAATTCTGGAGCCCCTACTACAAGAAAGATATGGGCGTGCTGGAACGTGTCCAGAGAAGGGCCACGAGGCTGATCAGAGGGCTGGAGCACCTCTCCTATGAGGACAGACTGAGGGAGTTGGGGTTGTTCAGTCTGGAGAAAAGAAGGCTCCGAGGAGACCTTATAGTGGCCTACCAGTATCTTAAGGGGGCCTACAAGAAAGCTGGTGAGAGACTTTTTAGGATGTCAGGTAATGGTAGGACTAGAGGGAATGGATTAAAACTAGAGATGGGTCGATTCAGACTGGACGTTAGGAAGAAGTTCTTCACCATGAGGGTGGTGAGACACTGGAACAGGTTGCCCAGAGAGGTGGTGGAAGCCCCATCCCTGGAAGTTTTTAAGGCCAGGCTGGATGGGGCTCTGAGCAGCCTGATCTAGTGTGGGGTGTCCCTGCCCATGGCAGGGGGGTTGGAACTATATGAACTTTAAGGTCCCTTCCAACCCTAACAATTCTATGATTCTGTAATATGTGTTATCAATATTATTCTCATACTAATTCCAAAACACAGCAGCTACCAGGAAGAAAATTAACTCTTATCACAGCCAAAACCAGGACAGAAGGCAGAGGTGAAATAAGGAGAGGATGAGGAAAGCCTGTTGGGAGGCCCAGCAGAAGGTGCAAACACATGCCCTGGCAGCACCTGCCCTTGTGCATGATGTCCAGTGCCTCCAGGATTTCCTTTGGACTGTGGCAAATACTGCCGTTATCTTCTGTTAAATAGAAGAATGTGCATATATTTGTCTTGCAAAAATAAGACAGTGCAATGGTCTAAGCAGGCAGTCCTTGACCACGTCATTGATAGATATATTTCTATGTTTGACGGCAACAGAAATGAGACAGATGGATCAGATTCATGGTGCTCAGGCCCAGGGAGCGGATGGAGACCAGACTGCCTGGGTGAGCTGCATTCCTTTGCCTCCTGTGGAACTAGAGACGTGCTTTGACATGTTGGCCTCTGTCTAAGGAGCTGGAAATGGAAAAATCCCTCAAAGGCTCCCATGACACATCTCAGTGACTAGAACAACCAGGGACACTCCACCTGGTAGCTGCAGGCTGAAACTCCTGTACACCATCACCTGAGGGGACGAAGGCCTGCACTAGGTGGTCCCTGCTTATAAAGTGCAGGAAAAAAGGGAAGGCTCTTCCCAAGAACAGAATACGTGTTTTTCTTCCTAGAAGAGATCTAGCCAAACCTGGTCTCATTCAGACTAGAGAGCAGGAAGAAACTAGAGCTTTCCTTTTTGAAGGTATTACTGTTCTTGATACGCTCTGCCTAAACCATGCATCAGTCGCTGTTAACTTCTACAGATACATACAGTTAACGCCTATTTCCCCTGTGAACACATTATCATTTGGGAGGCTGTTAGAAGTAGCCCTCTGACCCCGCTACACGCCAGAGGCGGCTAACTGCTGGCATGTTTGATTTGGAGCCTAATGTAGGAAATTCTGTACTTCTTCTGCCACTTAGTGGCTGCAGCTGATGCAGCACCACATCCCTACTTACACATTTGTAAGAGAATACTTCTGCGATGCAGAACAGGTTTATATTTCCATTCAGGTGTAGTAAAACCTGAATAGGGACAAAGCAATTTTTAAAAAAAGTTTCACTTATTTTGAATACTTTGAAATCTGTCAGGCCCCTCACAAATTGCACTCTGCGGGATGAAAGGATATTAAAATACCATGATTAACTCCTAAAGACCAGATATTTTGTGAAACAGCAGCTTTGCTATTATTGCTGGCAATGTGATATGCCTCCGTCTCTGTTAGGCCCTGTCTCCAGGATTTGTGGGTATAAACCATTTCTCACTGCCGGGCAGTGCCTTTCCATCTGACAGAAAGCAGCAAGCCTGTCGTGCTGTTACTGCTGCCCTGCTGTCTGCCGCAGCGGACATGGGAAAGTGAACCATTTCTGGAACAAGAAGCACCTTCCACTTGAGCCAAACCCATTACACAAGGCCTGTCAGCTACTCTGTCCTGAGTAAATGGTGCGTAGTTAACAAGGGGAGAGTGTAAAACTCACATACTAGTGAAAGATAAGCCAAAAGACAAAGATGAAAAGTCACTGAAGAAGCCACTATTACAGTGGGGTGAAACCTTTTTGACTCATTAGAATTTAGCTGGAGCTCTCGGGGGTAGAGGAGGGCCTTCTGCTGCATAGAGTTATTTAATTTTTAACCAAGGTATTAAAAAATAACTGAGTTTCAATTTTGTACTCCCAGGGCGTGACATAAATCCATCGTACGAAGGCTCCTCCACCATGCCTCTGTGAACAGCTGTGGTGAAGCTCAGTTGATTCCTCGATCAGTACCTCCTGAACACAAACCCAGTTACAGTCCTTGGTTTAATCAGCCCCCGTTGCGCTCAGAAGGGCTCTTCTCTCCATCCTCTGAGGCTGTGGGGAGAACAAGGCTTAAAAAACAGCAGGATAATGCTGTGTGAGAGCGTGTGACAGCTCAAAATGAGCTGAGAACATTTTTCCCCCAGCAGCCTGCTCTCCCATGCTCACCTCAGCACTAGGTTTACCTGCAACGCTACATATTATGTAGATATATTATATATTCTGTAATATGCACTTTGATAGCATAGAATCATAGAATGGTTTGGGTTGGAAGGGGCCTTAAAGGTCACCTAGTTCCAACCATAATATAAAATGTAATACGTATTGTGTATTATGCACTATAGAAACAAAAAAACCACACGGCATCTGTAAAAGTAAAGCCCTCTGCCTCCTGTGAACTGAAAGCCAGAGATGATTGCTTGTTGACAAAATCGAGTGCTGTAAGTCTTGCTGCTTGCTCTACGCCAGCCTATGGAGAGGGAACGGGACTGCAGCCTCCTGTGCACCAGTGAACGGTCTCCTGTCAGCAACAGCTGGATTGCCCATGTGTCACCAGAATTGGAGTACAGTCCCCTGTCAGCAACAGCTGGATTGCCTGTGTGTCACCAGGCCACAGACAGGAGTACGGCGAAAGGGCTTGGCGTAATGAGGGATTTGAACAGTTTGGGCTTCATTCATTCCTGTCACTGACAGGACCAAGCGAAATAGTCTGGTTTGTCTTTCAGATCCTCGATTGGGTTCCAGGACAAGTACAGTCAGAAGAAAAGCTGTAGTTTACTCCTGCTTTGATCACACTTAATCAGACAAGCGCTACTCGTGCCAGACGCTTGGTGAAGGAATTTATGCCGTAAACCATGCTGGTCTTCAAGAGGATTTAGAGAGCTCTGGATCTTGCAGAATCATTTCCCCAAACTGTCCTGTACTTTCAACAAAATTAATTGAACTGTCTTGCTAATGAATGTACAGCCCCGTTTTGAGAATGTAAATCAGCTGGCAAAACACCTGCCAAGTCAAGTGTCTTATCCTAATGTAATGGGTGACTAAATACACATTCCTATGCTGGAGATTTAAATAATCCTTTAGAACACTGCTGAGAGTACCAGAGGCTTTGGCAGACAGAGGAAAACCTACCAAAGAGGATGAACAAGCTGCAGAGACTGGTAAAAAACATCTATTTTACTATTCTTGTTGACAGATCATTTTTTTTAATTTTGATTTTTATAAGGCTGCATAAGTACTATCAGGTTCTTGTAGAATTATTTGTCCAACTCATCACAGTCCTTGGGATAAAGCTGACAGACTAGTGGCTCTCCTGGCAGCTTCATGCCACCAGAGCGGCTGGGACAGTAGTGCGGAACCCGGGCGTTAAGGAAGGTTTGAGAAAATCACCCTGTAAATACAGCTCAGCTCTGAGCGCAGAACTGTTTGGTGGCTCCTGAAGGGAGGCACAAACCGTTTTCCCTTGCCCGTGGCCATGAAAGAGCTCTGTGATACAGGACCTGACAAGGGATGTGCTCTATCATGAAAGCAGGGAAATGGGCAGGAGGGGTGGGACATCCCTAGGCACTGTGATTAAAAAACAGTAAACATGCTATTATAGGGAGAGGAAATCTCTGTCACTTGTAGAACTGGAATAACTGGGGAGAGCAGAGATATCGGGTGTGCAGTCCTTAGCTCGGGTCTCAGTAACAAGACGGGGAATTGGTGTAGCCAAGGAAAGTGCAAGCGAGATGTACCTGCTTCTGACTGGGACAGGGGAGAGCTCAGCCTCTTCTTGCTGCAGGGTTGGAACGGTCTGGCTTCAGTTCTGTCCTGGGAGAACGTCCTGTCTCAGGCTGGTATGGAAGTTATTTACAAGAAAAGGCTTTGAGGAAAGGAAAAATACTAGATTATTTGAATTTGTGATTGTAGAGCTATTGGGAGACTGGGCAAAATTTTCCTTTTCTTTGGTAGGTGGCTTGTAAGAAGAAAATAAGCAGGTAGGGCAGAAAGAGCTCCCCAGCGCTGGCTTATCTAAGTTCTTCTCAGAGTCAGTGGGGTCATACTAATGTAGCAAAACACAAACTAGCCCGAGATGCCCTGTGCTAACTGGTGATCAGCCAAGCCTGAGCATGGGCTCTTCATGTCACCCGCTGAGCTGTCCCACTGGCAGGATTTTGCAAGCAGGGGGCTGGCAGAGGCCATCCTGGCCCCGGGCCACCCAGAACGTTGTGCAGGAGGTGTCCGGCTAAAGACCAGGGCCCCCCAGCAAGCTCAGAGTGGTCTTGAGACATGGGACAGTGCTTCCAGTCCAAGGACACCATCAGGGCACAGCTTGCCAGTCACAGGATCTCACGTCCAGATGGGGAAACCAAAGGCATAGGCACAAAATAGCTGTGAACTGGGAAGGATGGAGGGTGACACAGAGGGAGCCCAACCAACAGGGTGGTGTGGCTGCAAGGAGGAGGGGATGTTCACTGCTGGTGGGATGAACACGGAGACATGATGCGGCTCACACGCAGCTCTGCTTCTCTGCAGAACCTGTAGGTCAATTTGAAGGCAGAGTCACACAGGAAAGTGTCCAGGCAATAGTGGCCTGAGGCTTACAAATGTGTCAGAGGAGGAAAGATTAACAAAACTGTTTAGACGCTTTCTGCTCAGTGTCCCTGGCTCTCCACAGCCAGCCCCTGGGGTGTTCTGATGTGGGACACTCATTTATACTGTAGCATTCAGGGGGTCCTCCTGCAAGGGGAAAAAAGATGCATGTATTTCGCTTGCAAGCCTGTCAGCGAGCTCTCAGCTGCCATCCTGTGTCAGCCAGGGCAGCTTGTTCTACACCCTGCAGAAAGGCAAAAGACCTCACTTTTACAGCAACACCCTCATCCCGGGATGCTGCCCCATGGAGTAGCCCCATTCACCTGCTCGTGTTTCCGAAGGCATCGCAGCCGTGTTAGATGCCAATATAAGCAATAGGCAATACTGATGAAGAAGTGACCTCCAGGAGACCAGAACATGGTATAGGACCCACTGTCGGACACGTATTTCAGCTGTATCATAATACTGAAGAGTTAGAAAATACTCTGGCTGAATATGCAATTGTAGACTGCTAAACACAAGAACACGTGAGAACAACTGTGTAATAAGTTCATCAGAGAGACATCGTCTGCTCTGTACAACATGTGAAGCAGCGTAGGAAGGGCACACTATTTGTAATTAAAATATGTGTCATTACCATGACAAGGTAGGAGAAATAGCACGCCAATGAATCAGAAATGCACTGGATATAAATGGCCATGAGAAGATCCCCCACACCACAGGGAAGCTCCGTCCGATAGAACTCAGCTAGAAATGAGGCAGCAATTAAACTTTGGCAATGCTCCTTGAATAATTCGTCATGCGAGTACAGGTTTTTGTAATGAATTGCATTAATTGAAGCTATAACACCAATCTCTACCAGTATTTACTGGTTTTGCACTGACTTTTTGTAAGCACACACATTAAATATTAAACCAAAGACATTTGCGGGCCTTTGCTCCAAAGCAATCCCAAATTCTTTGTGAATGGCAATGAATTATTAATACTATTCTGCAGTAGAGGGAGACAGTTTAAAAATTGGGGTGGGGTGGTGTTCTGTCTTTGGCACCTCCCATTTTACGATAAGATTTGTAGCCTATTCTAATCTTCACACCACTCAAAGTGTGAATGGACCAAATGTCTGTTGGGCTATTTTATTCTGCATTTTCTATCTGTCTTTTTCAGCTTCAGAGCAAGGTCCTGATCCTGACAATATGTGCCGCTGGGATTGGAGGCACTTTCCAATATGGCTACAACATTTCCATCATCAATGCTCCAACTTCCGTAAGTACTGCTGGTCTGAGAGCCTGCTCCTCGGACAGACCCTGCCTCCGTGTCCCCCGCCGGGCCGTAAACAGGGGTCTGATGCTGGAAATACGCGGTCTGCTAACACTGAGGGCTGGAAGGGAAGGCTGTGTTGTTCCCTCTGCATAATTCACATCTGAGGTACAGGACTTTGTTGCCAAGAGCCACCCTTGAGCAGCACCTAGTGTCACAAGAATTTATTCAAAAGCCTTGTTTCAACTCCTTTAGCAAATCTAACTCTAAAATTTTCCAACCTGCATCCTTTTGCCCTTAAATTCAAAGTTGGCCCCATGAAATACATTTTTAAATTACCCAAGATAACCACATAGAGTTACAAACCAAGCAGAACTTTTCACCAGCTGCAGTTTTACACTCTTAACCCTCTGTTAAAAACACATCTAAGAACTGGAGGCCATTTTCAACCAAAGGTTTGGAGGCATGAACACAGAATAAGCAGACAGATTGATAAGAAAGCCTTCGTATTTCTCAGTGTCCATCATCTCCATGTCATGGTTACGCAGCACCGTCCTTCCCTCTCAGTACATCCAGGCCTTCATGAACGAGACCTGGCTGGAGCGCACCGGCGTCCCCCTTGAGAGCAACGTGATACTGCTGCTGTGGTCGCTCACCGTCTCCGCGTACCCGCTGGGAGGGCTCACCGGGGCTCTTGTTGCTGGTCCCATGGCCATCATGTTGGGCAGGTAAGAGGCTGCTGGATTTTAATTTAAGCTTTGCAGCTTCCATTAGTCCGAGAGAAATTATGAGCCCTACAGCACAATACCCACTGTAGTTAAGAGTCACAAGAATATGTTTTCTGTCACAGATCAGTCTGCCATTAACATTTTGAGCTGGCAGGGAGAAACTACCAGATATGGCAGTATTTCATGTCTCAAAACCCAGCGGGGAGCAGCTCTTTTCCCCATATTGCCTTCTCATCATATTCTGACCCAGCTGAAGTGCTACAAGGATTTCAGCTCAACTCCGTATTCACAGTAACCACCTACATAATCACCACCATTTTTGTGCCTGGTTTTCTGCCATCCTTTTAAACAGGAAATCATGATGGAACAGACCAAGGATTTTTATTCAAAATTAACTCTGGGAATTGATAGGAATGACACTGAAAAAACAGAGGGTGCTTGCAAAGAGCAGTTTTTGCATCCCAGGTCCTCATGTCCCACAGGCTGTGTATCCGTAGCCACCTTTTTGACAGAAATATTTCAGGAGGTATTTGTTAAATCTTCGCAGTTGCTTTTTTTCCCTGTGCTTAAGTCTCTGAAAAATGTCTGTCTGTCCTCACATATCTTTCATACACAGCTCTATCCCCAGTTGTCTTCAGAAAAAAAGTTAGCGTTACTAACATAAACTAATAGGAAGATAGATTTTGCCTCCCTCTCTCTTGACCCCAAAATTTTCCTGGCTGTGCTGTCACTTTGGTTTGTTCCCCTTCTGTGATGAAGCAGGCACCACTATGGTTTGGGATGGGGCTGGAGGATTGTCTCCTGTCGCTCATATATTTCATGGTTGCGAAGATCTGGAAAGGATATGGTGTCCTTATCCAATGAAAAGTTTAGAGATTTCCTCTTATACTGCTTTAGAATAAAATCATACCCATCATGAATAAGAGAAAAAAAGACTGACTGCTGAAGAGTGGGTAGGGCAGTGAGCTGGGACTAGGGAGAATTTCTGGCTATTATGGGTCCATAGAGCTCTCTTTTTTCCTGGTTTTGGCCAGGAATTTCTGCTGGGACACAGGAAAACTTTCGGACAAAAGTTTTATACAGATCGTACTATTACATGAAAAATGCCCGTTTCAAAAAATTAGCATTTTCAGACCAAAATGCACATGACTTATTGAATACTCCTCTCCATTCAAATGGAAAACTGTGTGTGAGTGTAAGAGCCGTGCGTCTGGGTGAGGAGCTCACAGTGCCCAGAGGCAGCACTGCAGGGACACCCTGTGGTCACGCTGGCACCTGGAGATGACCCTGCCTGTACCAGCCACGCAGATGCCCTGTCACTGCTGGTTCCTGCTTTCACAAGACACCAAAATTCCTGCTCTGCCGTCTGGATGCAGACACCTCATGTAGGGCTCGGGGTGACCAGGAGCTTCTGTGGTGGAGCTGAGCAGCCCACCTGAGCTTCCAGGCATGGCAGGTTGGATCTGCCATGTGAAAAGTTTTATCTGATAACTAAACTGGACACACATGTGCTCACAACCGTGTCTTTTCTTTCTGAAGGAAGATGTCCCTGCTGCTCAACAACGTCTTTGTGATCATTGCCGCAGTCTTGTCGGGATTCAGCCGAATGGCAAAATCCTTTGAAATGATTATGCTCAGCAGATTTTTTACTGGCGTGAATGCAGGTAAGGCAACATCAGAAACAGGACGTGATAACATGATTACATGTCATGATAATTAGATGTCATGTCAATTAGATATCACGATAACATGATAACAAGTATCAATTAGAAGATATTTAAATAGGAATGATCTAAGACCTTAAAGCAGTTAATCCTCTGGTCTGTCCACAGATAGGTACGTGAATGAGGAAGTTGTATATACAGATTTTATATTTTGCTTCTAAGGACTTTTTTTTAAAGCATACACAGGCGGGGTTTTTTTGTGTAATAGACACGAGAGTGTCTGTGTGCACTCTGCCCCCAGGGAGGGGAGACCTGGGAGAAACTGAGCTGAAAATCAATCCCTACGTGCTTGTAAGAACGTTATCAGTCACTCACCAGCACAAGCACCAACATTAAAGCTTTTATAGAATTTCATCCAAGGAAATAATGATTGATACAGTGACTAAAAATATGATCTTCCCCCCAAAATGGGGGACTAGAGGGAAGCATCACTTATAACCTCAGATTTGGTGCTGAAAAGACCGTAGGACTGAGGCTCTGGCAGGTTTCAGTTTTGTTATCCACTGCTACTTAGGAGTATGGAAATATATGTTAAGGAGCTTATACAATGAGTAAGAGTGAAATTGAAGGTTTAGGTAAATAATAAGCACTGGTAGATCAGTCATCTCATGGCCTGCACCAGAAGAGTCCAGCTGGCAGCCCGAGAGGTGGCTGACTGCGTTTGTCCTCGTCTCCTCTGCCTACAAGCTGAGGTCAGTGTTTGTCTGCCTTGCCCAGGTGTCAGCATGAACATTCAGCCCATGTATCTGGCGGAAAGTGCCCCAAAGAAGCTCAGAGGAGCTGTGGCCTTGACCTCTGCATCGTTTACAGCCCTGGGGTTGGTGCTGGGGCAGGTTGTTGGACTCAGGTATGTAGAGCAAGAAGCCCAGCTTATACTTATTAAATCTTTCTTCTCCTTTTTTTTTTCTTTTTCTTTTCTTTCTTTTCTGGTGCCCACATGCAGCAGAGGGTGCTGGGCTCTTGCCAAGTTGTAAAATGTACTGAGCAAATTATGGTTTTTTGGTTTTTTTTGAGCAAATTATATTTTCTTGTTTTTTTTCTCCAGGGAGCTGCTAGGAGGGGAGGAGAGCTGGCCGTTCCTTTTAGCTAGCAATGCGGTGCCTGCCCTCATCCAGCTCACGGCTCTGCCTTGGTTCCCTGAAAGTCCCAGATACCTCTTGATTGACCGTGGAGATAAAGAATCCTGCATCTCTGGTGAGTTTAGGGTGACTGTCAGCCGCTCACTGAGCACGTGAGATCTACTGACTGGGAAGATAAACAGTGAGACGATTGATTGCATATTTTTAACGTACAGTCCAGCGTGTTTGGTCCAAAGCAGACTTCTTTCCAACACAAATATCCTATTTGGTGGCTCTGCCAGCCTCCTCAGCTGAACATAAAAGCTTTAAGCCCAATACCGTGGCTATGTCACTGGTCCCATGGATAAAGTTTTTCTAAACCAGAGGACCATATTTGGTCTGTACAAAATATGTTTGTGATTGTGTTAGCTGCTGCACCACTAAACAGTGCCCAGGTGGTGGTTGGGTATGTGTTTGAACAACCACCATAATTCTGCACACAGATGAATGTACGCTTTTTTGCATCCTGCTTTTGTGCACAAGCTTGGGCCCAACCTTTAGAGAGTGGTGCCACAACTTTGACATGTAGGAAGTGTCATATCAAGTTCCAAATACGATCACTTCCTCTTTCCAAACTAAAGAACATTCTGTCATCTTAAATATTTTTCATCTATTGAGGTAATTGAAAGACATCTTCCTACAAAAGACTTTTACTACAGTGGCAGGGTCAAAAGGTGGGTCGTGTTCACAACGGCAAATATGTTTGGTAACTGTGAAGTGAAACAAATTCTGGTCGAAGATCTCATGACCAAATCTGAAGCCAATTCATATTAAGGGATTTGCTTAGATTTGTAGCATACAAATCCCCGTATACAGAGCGGCTGGAATTAGTTTCTGGGAAATATGTACTGGGTACCCATAACATCTTAATTGCCTGCATTTCCCAGGGCAGGCACTTGAGATCTGAGTCAGAAGTACGGCTGCTGGAATGGCACTGGTTGGAAGTATTCTCTTGTCAAACAACAGTGGGGGACTTGCACTCCCTTCCCCCCAAATCCTTCAAGTGGCTGCACCGCAACTGGCCACCTCTGTGAAGGTAACACCATGATCACAGAGTCTGTCCTACGGCTTTCTGCAGCCATCACTCGCTGCTCGATTCTTCACCCCGCGGAGCAGGCAAACCACAGGTAAAGTTCGGGGATAAGAGGCTCCCTTGTCCTTGCAGCCCTGCGGAAGCTCAGAGGCAACAGTGACCTCAGTGCGGAGCTGGAGGAGATGCTGGCTGAGCAGGCTGCCGTTAAAGGTCAGAGAGCGAAGAACCCTTGGGAGCTCTTCAGAAATCCAGCTTTGCGGTGGCAGGTGGTGAGCATCGTTGTGCTGAGCAGCGCCATGCAGCTCTGCGGGAACGATTCGGTGAGCAGCCCCGCAGCCACCGCACTCAGCGGCAGCGCTGTATCGCGGGACACAGGTGCAGGATCTTGGGTTTAACATTCCTGCTGCAGGAGAGCAACAAATAGTGGTCTGCTCTGCCTGTGGAGACCTTCAGACCTCAGGTGCTCGGTTCCCAAAGTACGGCTGTGCATTATGGCAGGATTCAGAGAGATGCTGTCAAAATAGCCTGTATGACAGCACATTAGCCATCCTCTGCGGGGTCCTTCAGGAAAAACAATGGGATGTATTTTCAGACATTTTCCCTTACTGCTTTCTCCTCTCTTCTTTCCACAGATGTATTTCTATGCAGCTTATGTGTTCCAAGAGGCTGGAATTCCTCAGGACAAAATCCCGTATGTTGTAATCGGCACGGGGAGCTGTGAGCTGATCACCTCTGTCACCTGTGTGAGACTCTTAATGCACTCAGCTGACATGCAGACTGTAGGCAGTGAGGAGGCTGTTAATTACAAATTTAGGATTTACATTGCCTTTCATGCCCGGGAAGCCCTTTCTGCGCAGCAGCCAGGCCGTCTCTCGGCACCCACGTCCAGACAGGTTCATGCAGAAGTATTTTGTCAGACGCTGCATTGTCATCACTGTCTGAAAACTCTACAAAGTGTTACTTGCTTGCTTCATGCCAGTATGGATAGCGGCAAGGTTTAGGCTGCAGCTGGGATGTTCTCATCTCCCCTGAACACGCTTCTTGCCTGACTCCTGCCAGCAGACCCTTCCCTTTGAATGACTTTTCTTTTTTTTTTTTTGCTAAGAAGCGGACAACATCCTTAAAGTAGCTGTAGAGTGAGCTAGGCGCAGAGTATTGAAATGGGAAGAGGGAGCAGGCGGGAAGTATAAACACAAGTTAAAGATCTTGCTTTATTTCACTGTGTTACTTTGTGTAGAACATGATTATAGACTACGCTGGTCGGAGGCCGCTGCTCCTGGGGGGATATATCTTCATGGCAGGATGGGCCATCATCTTCATGGTCGCTCTGAGCCAGCAGGTAACAAATCTGATTTAATTATTTGAGTGGAATGGAGCTGGGCTTTGCCTTTTATATGAGTGGGGTCTTTACTGGTGGCAAATAAGCGTAAGTGCCCTCACTGGTTTTCCGTTGGTCTTTGTGACTGTAGACTCAGATTAGCTGGATGCCGTATCTCAGCATGGCCTGCATTTTCGCCTACATCCTGAGCTTTGGAATCGGACCAGGTCAGTTCCCCGAGTGTTTTCACTGAAAATTTTGCGTGCCGCCAGGGCTTGGAGATGTGTGCGAGCAGCTTACAGAAACTCCCAGACCCTCTTTAGCCAGAGCACAGCCAAAGCCATGAGGGAATTCCTGCCAGCAGTGTTCAGCTGTCTGCGGGGGCTGGCATGCCCCGGGTGAGTCAGCGTTGTGCAGGGACGGTCTGTGCCCTTCTCTGGGTCATTTCTCCTTACAGCCATCTTGTGATGGCACTTGGAGGTGATTCCTGTCTTAAATAGACAACAAGGTTTTCACTTTCTGCTCTACCCGTTAGGGCTGTAGACCAGCATTTCTAATGCTTCCCCTCAGTGCTGGAGGTTGATGGCGATGCCGTCCAACTATTTACTTGCAGATACCTGGAAGCACAATTTCCGCATCTACTCGTTAGCTTGCTGACGTGCGTTTTCTTGGCAGAACCCTCTAGTTTCTGTGGTTGCGGGGGCAGCACGCAGGCTGTGTGTGTGTGGAGGTTTCTCGGTGTGTGAGTAGGTGTGAGGCTCTGTTTGCTCACAGGAGTTTGAAGGAGGGCAGGTAAGACATGAGCCAAGCTGCCAGGGTCACATGCCACACGAATTGGCAGTGATTTCTTGTCCCAGTCCCGACAGTGTCATAGGGTTGAATTAATAATAAGCCATTCTCACAGTCGGATCCTAGTGAGAATGATGTGGATTACCAAACCTTTCCCAGCAGTTCATTCCGAGATGGGAGAGTTTGAATAATTAGCCAGTCCTTAATATTTAACCTAAAACTTCCCCGGTGCAGTTAATCTCTATTACCACTTGTTCTGGCATCATTGGCTAGTGAGAAGAATTTACTGAATAATAATTTACTGTTCTCATATGCTTCATGTTGGCTTTGCTTGTTAGTATGTGTTCTTTTGTTTTTAATATAGTATCAACAATATTATTAACTTCCTTACCGTCTCTTTTTCCAGCCGGTGTAACAGGAGTTCTGCCCACAGAGGTGTTTGATCAGATGTCCCGGCCAGCTGCTTACATGATCTGTGGCTCTCTGCTCTGGTTCAACCTATTTCTGGTCGGAACGGCCTTTCCCTTCATTGTGGTGGGTTCCCAAGGCAAAGCCATCACCTGCAGCTCTGCCGTGGTTTACACGAGAAAGAGGTTCTGATAGTGACCACGAAGAGAGCCAGGGGCTGGAACAGCGCAAGCTGCAGACACGCAGCCCTGACGTGAAAAGTATCTTTATGAGGAAGGTGGCCAGAACTCCTCTAAACCAAACTTCCTCCATGTTCCCTGTAGTGATTCCCGATATGAGGCTGGAAGCAGATTAATTTGGGGCATGGATGAGTGATATTCCTCCTCTGTCCTCAGCTGAGAGCAGCTGGGACTAGAGATGAGATGTAATTCTCCTTGGCCAGACCCTAGCACCATTTCCTAAGGTGATTCCTGAAGCAAAAGGGAGCAGAACTCCACAATATCCGATCCTGTCTCATTTCCTGCTGTGGCTCCCCGTTCTGTACAATTACATAGAGTGAGAAAGACAGAAAAAGACATTTTGAGATACTCTCCTTGCTGTGTCAAATCTCCCAAACTACACTGGGGAGCTGCTGCATCCAGGCACGGGAGGCCCTCACCAGGGCTCACAGAAGTGCTCCCTGGCTGAAGTTAGTCCATGCAGAAACAGGGAGGAGTGGCCGATTTGTCAGCGTACAGAATGTCACCAACGCTGTCTTGTCTTTTTCCTCCTCCTCAGAAAAGCCTAGCGCATTTCTGCTACGTCCCATTCCTCGTGGTCTGCGTCTGCACCGCTCTCTACGTTGGGTTTTTCCTTCCTGAGACAAAGGGAAAGTCCTTCCTGGAAATCTCCGAGGAGTTCAAGAAACGGAACTTCAAAGCTCAGACTCGTGCGGGTTTTTATAAAGGCCCTGAAGAGATCAAATCCACCGTGTTGTAGCAAAAGAAAGGGGTATGGTATGCTGGGGAAATGCAGCAGTGGTTATGTTCTCCTGCAGGGACACGGAGAGAGAGGTGGGCTTGGGGACAAGATATTACTCTTTGGTTCACCTTGAAAAGATACACTTCATGTGATAAATCCCAACAAAAGTTTGATAATCTGTTTTCAGTTTTTAGTGCAAAGTAATGCATACATATTTTAGAATCCGTATTAGAGAGTGACCGAACGACGCCTTATCCTCTTATCATCAAACACCACCATGCAATGCTGTAGCAGATTTCTTCTGAATTTCTTCTGTATTTCTCCTCCACCCAAACAGTAACTTCCATCTCTGAAGCCTGCCTTTCTTTGCCCCTGAATTTGGGCTCCCTGACACAGAAATTAATACGATTAAGTTCTGTTTTCAGACACCAGCTGAAATTCTCAGTACCTTGCCTTGGTGCTCCCGTTGTTTCTGTTATTAAGTGATTTCAGATAGACCCCTACTTGTTGAGCAATAGCGAGCAGTTAATTATTTTCAGCTATAAAAACATGTGACAGATGGATTAGGAAGAAAGCTTCTAGTACTTGCTAAGTGGCTTATTATGCAACTGACTTTTGGGCATTGTTTTGTGAACTATTTATTCTGGACTGGTTTTCTTCGGGGCTTGTTTGTTGTCTTCCAGTTGCAAAGCACAAGTAATCCTCCAGTCCAGTTTGTTCAGTTCTCACAGATGCTGCTGGTGCATCTTGTCGGGTTCTGCACCTGCGCTCTGCTGAGGTGGGAGCGTGGTGAGGAGTTCCTACAGCAGCAGCCCAGTCTGGATGTGGGGATGTAGTCCACGGCAGAACATTCTCTGCAGCATGTTCTTGGGTGTCTCCACAGAGCATATCGGAAGAGACGCAGACGTGGTACTGGGTCTGTTTAGCCAACCTGGTACGGAACAGGGCAACACTCCTCATGTGATATTGCCTTTCACAGGCGCTGGGTCGACTGGTGAAGTTTGTTCTCAAAAATCATAATCAAGCCATCTCTTTTCTTTTGGTTTTGTACGGGTCACAGCACTGCTGATGGTTGCGGCAAAGAAGAACACGTCCATTTTCAAAATAAGTAGTAAAAGTTTCTTTCAGTGTATTTTTGAACTACATTTTTTTAAAAATACAGCATTTTTGAGTAACAAGACTGTTAAACATTTCTGGAATGTGTTACTGTCATGCCAGGCACGAGTGGAGCAGCAGATCTATTTCTCAGAAGAGGCGTCTGTGCAAGAACTACCTTTCATAGAATCACAGAATCACGGAATGGTCTGGGCTGAAGAGACCTTAAAGCCCACCCAGAGCCATCCCCTGCCCTGGGCAGGGACACCTCCCACCAGCCCAGGTTGCTCCAAGCCCTGTCCAACCTGGCCTTGAACCCCTCCAGGGATGGGGCAGCCACAGCTTCTCTGGGCAGCGTGGGCCAGCGCATATTACCAGGTCACGTGGAGCTTCTCATCAACCAACACCCCCAAGTCCTCCTCCTCAGGGCTGCTCTCCAGCCATTCTCCACCCAGCCTGGATTTGTGCTTGGGCTTGACCCGACCCAGGTGCAGGGCCCTGCACTTGGCCTGGTTGAACTTCATGAGGCTGGCACAGGCCCACCTCTCCAGCCTGTCCAGGTCCCTCTGGATGACATCCCTTCCCTCCAGCATGTTGACGCACCCCACAGCTCGGTGTCTTTCACTACCTAAGGTTATAAAATAGGAAAAATAAAACTAAACTTTTGTTCGTTTGTGGTTGGTGCTACTTCAGAAGTCATCCATATACAGCCATGGGCAAGAGCAGGTATCTCTACTCTTGAACAACACCAGGATTTTGAAATACACGGGATTTTGAGACCAGACAATCGAGAGCATGACTCCATGGAGCTGGGAGCGGCAGAGATACTTTTAATTTCTATAGTTTGGAGAAAGCAACAAGGGGCAGGTGGAAAGAGTAGGACACACGGTCAGAGCAAAAAGTTGCTGGTACCGTCATGACGGTGTCAAAATATTCTTTAGTGAGGTCGTTCCTTTGGTGCGGATGAGAGCAAGGACGGGAGAGAGAAGGGAAGCAAAGACAAGGCGGCAGAGAAGACGCAGGCTGGGAAGCAGGGGCTGGACTGAAGAGTGCCCGGGCAGGGGGACAGGGCTGGCGCCCGCTGCTGGGACCTGCACGGCAGGGGACAATTGGTTAAAGCTGGGAGGAGGTTTCCAGGCGCCAGAGGTCCTCACCGTGGCCACCTTTGTGGCTACTCCCGCAGAGCCCTGGCAGGACAGAGGCCCTCTGTGCCCGGCCGTGTGAAACTGCTGGGAAACGCTGCCCCTCTGCTCCGTGAGCGCCAGCCCCGTCCTGTGCCGCCCGGGGCAGAAAACACCCGTTCTAGCCTTTTTTCTGACTGTGGCCTGAAATCAGGTGTCTCCAGACTGATTAAGGAAAGACAAACAGCAGTTACATTTTAATTGGTCTAAATGGTTACATTTTAATTGAAGCATTTCACAAGTTGGTTAATTTTTGCTGAACTAAAACACCTTCAACTGAAAGAAATATGACACTTGTTCAGGTCAATTTTCTAATCGTGTGAAGCATTGGGCAAAAATGCATCTTGAAAAGCGATCCTCAGACTCCTAGTTCACAGCGTTGTTTACAAAAAAAGTAAAGATACAATTTATTTATTTTACAGTCAGGATTTAGAGCTGACATTCAACTTTCCTGGCGGTTACCATCCATCATAGGGACAGAGCCTGAACTTTCAGGCAATGGCCATTACTCCAAGTGGCAACTGCTGCCGTAGCTCTAACCGAGTGCAAGGGCTCGCTCCGGCTTGCCACGTCGGGCTTCCCAGGGTTTTGCCCTCTGGAGGCTCAGAGGAGCACTGGGGAACTTTTCCTTCCAAGGGGATAACTGATGCCCGCCCTGGGGCTCGGGCAGTCCAGGCCAGTCCACTCCAGTTTGCACCAGGCCCTGGACTTTGACTTCCATCAGAGCCTTTTTTACTGGCCTTTACTCATCTCCCGCAGCTCGTTGTCCATGCCCAGCGCCAACAGCACCTGCAGCTCCGTCAGCAACCGCGAGTAATGCCACACCAAGCAGCGAGAGCCTGGCGCCAGGCCCGGCGGAGGGCAAGCGCCGAGAAAGAAGGAAATGACGTGGTCAAGTATTATCTGGGGCTCCTCCGGCTCTGTACTAGAGGGACTTTTTCCAAAGGAGCCAAAGAAAGCGTCAGGAAAGACCAAGTCTGCAAGGGGAGGTGACCACCTCTGCGTGCAAGCTGGTACATTTTTCTCTTTTTTTCCCCCCAAATAGAATTCTTGCAGTACATATTTTTTCCTTTCTGCTGGTATGAAAGACCCGTTGCATAAATTAAGTACAGAAGGAAAAATAAGCCTCAATCAGATGCGGTTAAAATAACAGTATGAGGTCGCGGCTGAGAGATAGCAAATATCTTGCAAGGCATTATTTTTAAAAAGCAAAACTGGATTTAAGAGCACATTTATATTTAATGTCTGATAGATAACAGAGGAAGACAGACCAAGGGAGTTCAAAAACCCGACAGGGTTTGATAGATGGAGCAGGGCTGGAAGACTGAAAAATTCCTCCACAATATATTGCTATTTGCATTTTTATCATGTTCTGAGAAAAAAAAAAATAAAATAAATCAAGGTTTTGCCTGTTGAGACAAATAGTTAATAATGCAAATGTTGCTGTTTTAATACGTAATGTGATCATTCAAGCTGGTATTTAGTAAAGACACAAAGAAAGAGCATCTGTTGATGCTGAGGGAGGTTGGTCACCAGACGGACTTTATTCCCGTTCTACTTGTGCACGCCCACCTAAACGACAATTATGAAACAACTTAAAGCAAAAAAAAATAAAAAAAAAAATGAGTTTTTACAGATATTTGAACATTCCTTCCACTACCCTTTTGATGGAAGGGAGACAGGAAACAAAAGTCTCTTGCAAATCTATGACTTTGGAAAGATGTTATATATAAGCAAACTTAGTAAAATGCCATGCAACAGTTTCCTGTATACACTTTTTTCCTTTATATCCTTTAAAACTGATATTTAAAATCCCCTTTTATTCTTAAAAATACTTTTATAAAAATAAAATACTTTGTTAACTTTAGCTACAGTTGATTTTTTTCCAGTGCATTCACCGCAACTACAGTTTGCTCACAGAAGGTTCTGCGCGTTGTGAATCGCTGCCGTTTCTCCGGACAAGCCGCGGTCCTGCTCCCGCTTCCCACGGAGACAGTGACAAAACTGGCATAAGCTTCAGAAGGTAACAAAAGCTCACTTTAGGAACTGCTGACATAAAAAAAACCCCAAAAACAAAACATCAGAGGTTTTGGTTCTTCACTATTTATTTTAATTGTCAGAAAAGGCAAATCCTAGAATTAAAGTTTTGATTCAAGCAAAGCAAAATACATTATCATCATCTGTTTTTACACCTAAGCTCTGACTTGCTTTTCTTTTGCCTATATGTAAAAAATAAGAATAGATTTTCATTACTACAGGACTACTGTAAAAACCAAGGTTTATAAATACTTTTAGCATGAAATGGCACACAAGCATTTTGCTTGCCATTTAGGTAATGTCTTCAAAGAGAACGCCTGGTACAAATAGACACTGGTGATTTTTTTCTTAAAATATAAAAAAGTTTGCTGCGTGAACTCTCAGTAAGAGCACGCCGGCGAAGCAGAGTTTTGTTTTTAAATATGCATTCGTCAAATTCAAATTTAAGACAGCTATGGCTATTTCTTTGCATCTAAAAGTAACGATAACATTTTTATTCACGCAAACACATGGTTTAAACAGTCACCACAAAATCAAGACAGGCATAACCATTCCTCCCAGCACAGAGACAGCCCGGGAGGCTCCCGCTCCGAAGCCACGTACAACCCAGCGGGACCACGGCGGTCAGAAAGTCGTTTATACGGTGCTCAATCAACAACCGCGACTCGCCGTGCAAGCAGTCCTGGTGCCTAGAAATTGCTTCAATATGCAAATACAAAGGAAATAATTGATCAAGTGCTGCTTTAGCATCTCCTGCTAATTAGAAATCTGGGAATGGCCCTTCCCAGGACTTCACCTCAAAGACAAGTCTCCTTTGCTGCTGCCCCCGTCGCAGACACGCGCATGTGCGGGTGCCTGAACACCCCCGCTGAGCAGATGAGCATCAGAAATCTTGCTCCTTTGTAATAATTAATAATCACAGGCTTGTAAAAAGAATACATTCATATATATATATATATTAAAAAAAAACCCCAAAACAGCGATCCATTACTAACTTAATATTCAGCATCCAAAGTAAGTCCAAACAGAACACCAACGGCAAAGTAAGTGAGGGGTTTAAAATAGCTTGGTATTAGCTGGAGTCTTGTCAGCCAGACTGGCACTGAATAATTGAAAAAAGCATGCATTTAAATAGCTTTTTAATTCACAGGTGTTAGAACATATGAAGCGCATCTTAATACCCAACTTCTTCAGCAACGTAAGACTGCAATAATGTCACCTCACAACAAATAGCTATTTTTACTAAAAATCTATGAGCTTTCTCTCTCACTCCAGGCTTTACCATATTACACCCATAAAGGAAGGAAGCCAAAATTGCACACGTACAAAACTGCTGATATATGTACACTTCATATTCAGCTTCCGTCTGCAAACGGATCCTTGTTCCTTACCTGCCTGCTGCGGAAGAAAAGAAGAAAACCCAATATTGCTAATTAGACTATCAGGAAACAAGATGTCACAATACAAATAATTTTATTTGGGTCAAAGATCAGCAAGTGCACTCCCAGGATTTTTTCAGTAAAACTGAACAGAGGCTGAACTAAATTTCCTGCCTACTCTCAAATCACGTTTTAGAAAGAAGCTATATTGCTGTATTACCTGTAGGAAAAGAAACGTAAGGAATCCCCGCCCTGCCCTCCCCAGGCAGCACCCTGCAGCGTGGCACCGCCGAAGCGTTTGAATGCCACTGCAGCACCTACGGCTGCAAGGCAAACGCCCCGTCACCCACCGCACACCCGCACCAGCTGCGCTGTCTCAAAAGCTCACGCTGAAGGGAGAGCAAAGTTTGGTAAAAACTTTGGACAGAACAATAAAAGCAGCAAATGTTTCCCCTTGTTGGAACCGAGAACATGTTTAAGAGCCTGCTTAAAACATCTTTGACAAAAAAAACCAACCAACCACCTCAAAACCAAGCACACCCACAACAAAGCAAGGACTTTGTCATGGGCAAAGACGGCCTTGCCCTGGAGGCAGGTGATATTTAAAAATGTATTTCTGATTATAAGTTGCTACTTTAATGTAAAAACAGTCTCTTTGTTTGGTTTTATCCAGAGGATTTGCGAGCCCGATAGGGTACGCTGCCAGTTTATTTAAGTTTTGCTTTCCTTGCTGTTTTTAGCTTGTGGAGGCTGGCACAAAGCATTTACTGGAGCCGAATGGCGTGTTCTCTCTTGCTTTTATTACAGCCCATGCCAAGGGGAAGCTGCTACGTGTGCAGTTTGAATTCATAGCTGCTTGTTTTCCACTGGTTGACGTCTGCATCGACCATGTTGCGCTCCGTGAACGTGACCCGTCCTTCCGCGTCAATGAGAACGACCGTGTTAGTCCTGGAACAGCAGGAGGGTGGAAGGTGAGGCCTTGTGTCCGTTACAGGAATTTGCAGGGTCCCATCCCTCACCCCCAACGGTTTTAGCTCGTTTGTTCTCTTGACCACGTCATTGCCACACTAGCGGGGCAGAAATCCTCCCGGCAAGTTCAGTCCCTTCTTGTGTCCCCCCACTGCTCCGCTTCCCCGGCGCACGAAGCTGCTCGTTTACACAGCGTACGATAAAAGGTTTAACTTTTTTTAGTGCCAAGTGTTCAATGCAGAAGTAGCATAAAAACAAGTTTTTCTTCACAGAATTGTCCATTAAGATTTAAAATCGTTAATAATTATCATAGGACACTGATATACAATCACAGAAGAACTTTTCTCTCTCTAGGAACTTTCCACAGAGGAAATGTAATACTTAAAATACCCTCAGAATACATGGTATAGAGATACTCGGGTTGTGCAGTGGTTTCTTTCTCAGAACACCAACTTCAAATACTTTCAGGAGCGAGCGCTCTCTGCTTATCAGGTCACACCTCCCCAGCGGAGGTGCTGGGGCTGCCTGTGCCAGAGACCGGCCCGACAGAGTCCTCGGCAGCCCTTTGGAGCAGGAATTCCCTGCCAGCAGCAACAGGCTTCACCTCTGATTTTGTCCCCTGGAGGATTAAACGCAAGAAGCGTTGCATTATTCTGTTCTTGCAGCTTTGGCAGAACAGGGAGCAGAAAGTGGGGATCTCTCAGTAAAGCCAGCAACATCAGTTACAGGAAAAGCAGAAATACATGGTCTCTTAAACAGGAGCAATAGGTTTTTAATGTATGAAAGTGGCAGCTACATGTTACGCTGACATGCCTAAAGAAACCTCGAACTTCACCATGCAGATGAAACTATTCTTGCTCTCGGAAGAGAAATGTGTTCTGCAGTTCCTCAGATATAGAGGATAATTGTGCTTTTCTCCTAAAAACATGATTTCAAAGCTTTTCCTGTTTTGATAAAATGGAAATTAGAGGTGGTCAGCTGTGCCGCTACACTGGGGAACTGGAGAACTGTATTATCTTGTCTTGGATGAACTGAAGCTACGTCACACTCCCCACCAAAGATGAACCATAACACGTGCTTAAAATGCTCATCAGCAGCAAATCTAAGACTCCGGAGTATTGAGCAGGGAAATGCTGAGCAAGGAAATGCTTTACTGAATTATACTTGATTAATATCTGAACAAATTCAAAGCACTATAGAGTTAAAACTTACAGCAGCATCATTTGGATTTGCGAGATGCTTTGATCCAGGACACATCTAGTTCTGACTATGAATTGTTTACCTGGTTCCATACCCTGGGCAGCGGACACACACGGCTGCGTACTCGTTCAGTATGGGGCGTATGTAATCCTTCCCTTGGTCTTCAATCGCAGGGTCTGGTAATTGACTGGGAAACAAGAAGTGTTACATCAATAAAATAAAATAAAAAAATCTGCAGTATTAACACATTCATCCCTCTTGAACCAAGCTGTGTTGACTGAGTGGTTGATAGGTAACTATCACTTATCAGAAAGTACAAAAGCGTGAATTGTGTTCAAAACTCGCGTACGAGGAAAACCAAAGATAAAGCAGGTCGTAAGCTCTTTCCCAGAGAGATTCTTTCAAGGTCTTGAACTTCTGTCTCACTTCAAGAATTTTTTTCATATCCTGACAAGTTTTTCATTTTCCTTGTTATTCTTTGTATTTTAGTTCTGTATTTTAGTATCTTTCAGTTTCAACTTGCAGCTTCCCTGACCAGAGGCCTGCAGCTGAACCGGGCAAATACTCCCTTACCTCCTTCCCCATTTACCCTAAAATAATTGCCCTTTTGAAGAAGGCAGCTGGTTCTGCTTCGAAACCAGCTCGCTTCTCCACCTCCTCTGTCTGCTCTGGCGAGCAACGCAGACCAGCTGGCAGCTACTGGCCCAAACCTGCTCACGTGTGTGCAGTGAAGCCCCGAGCCTTTCCCTGCGGTGAGCTTCCCCAAAGCGCGCAGCAAGCGCCCTGCACATCCCTGCCTTGCTCTCCCCCCGGCCCTGCTCTCCTTCCCTTCCTGCCTCTTTAAAAGGAAAGGGCAGAGAGAAACGAGCGTACGGGCTACGAGTACTAAGGCTGCAGTAATACCGTTTGCTGGGCTGGCTGCTTAAAAATCAATATTGTTGGAAGTCAGTCTCTGTGGAGAGCAGGACATTACTTTTGCCCTTCATTACCCAGCTTAGTCAATTAATATAAGGCAGAGGTTTCTTTTCTGTCAAAGCAGTTTCTACACGCAATTTTTAAACTGGTCATATTGCATTTTGAGTAAATGCCGGCTATGGTGTTCTTACGGCTCTTGATTATTCATCACTGTAAGAAGCTCCTGCACCAAGTCTTCTTTGGTGAGGTCTTGACTTCTCCTGACCACTTCTGTGAAAAGCTGCTTCCCGTATTGAAGTTTCTTCCACGGTGTATCCAACAAAGAATTACTCAATCCATATATTCCTATGCGTAAAAAAACCCACAAAACACCAAACAACTGGTTGAGCTCTGGAGCAAAGAAAATTGACTTCTGTACTACGCAAAAAATAACTTCATAATTATCTTCTCCCACACAGTCTAAGGGACAGAAACAAATGCTATCAGCAAATTCATCAGGAACCCCATGGGATCATTTGCTTATTCTTCCTATTGCTGGCTTTCATTTTGCTTCAAAAACAAGCGAGGTCTTTAAACTACGTATCAACGATGTATACCAGGTGATAAACTAAATACAACACGCCTTCAGGCAGGAAGAATCCGCTGGGTGTGTAACTCAGGGTAAAATAACCATTTCTCAACAGCGCTTCTGCGCCACTACTACTGACTGGTTTATTAGGGGGAAAAAAATCCACAAAACCACCCCAAAACACCCACTTCACAGCATCATTGCTTTAAGTTCACTAAAATTAGCTGAATTTGAGATTTCAGCACTGCTATTAACACCACGGTGTGAAATCGGGGGAAATATCAAAGCCTTGTTTCCCCTCCAGAAGACAACGCTAATAGCGACATTCGGATATTCCGTAACCTAAGCACAAAATAACTCAGAATCATGATATTGTTATTTCTGTAAAGCAACTTCAGCCCTCCAAGCTTTACACGTCATGAAGTTAATGAAATCTGTAATAAAGAGGTTATGTGATAAGTTTAAGATTTAAAAGCAATAACAATGAGGTGTTCACAGACCAGTCCCTGCGGCCCGCTTCTAGCTGCGGAGTGTCCACGTACTCCGTAACGTGCAGGAGGGGAAGAAAAAAATAAATCCATTTCATTGGAAATGGTATCCTGGTGATTTGCAGTTGTCATTACAGATTTCCCAAATTTTACCACAAGGTCTCCTCTTTATCTGCAGGGATGCTGCCAAACACACGCCCCGGTCCTAGAGAGCAGACTGCAGCAGGCAGGCTCCTGTGCTGGGACGCTGCCCTGGGCTCACGCGCAGCACTTGGGTTGACAGTTTTACTCTAAGCCATATTTGCGGCAGTTACTTTTAACCTCTCGTTTGCTAAACTATGAAAAAGAAGTACAACAGAATTACATCATTTTTGCAGTCTACTCTTTTCCAGTTTAGCTATATTAATCATAATTTGGTTTTGCCTCTGATTTTACTCTTGAAAAATACTGCAAAGCAACATTTGATGGCAAGGAGGAGCTTTCTCTTCAGAATTACCCTCCGTGTCTCACCACGATTACCAAACCTTGGCTCTCCCTGAAGACAGGCACGTACGTGGAAAGGGAATTTGTTGTTGAAGCGCAGAGATCACAGTTACCTTTGCTACAGTCTGCAGATACCCAAAATCTGTGTTTCAGTTTGTCATTACAAGTGGCCAGATTTTTAAGGTTTTTTTTTTTTTGTTTGTATTTGTATTGTTTTGTGCTTGTAGCTGTACAAAATCTAACAGCCGTTTCCAAGAATTTATGCTGTAATTGCTACAGCACCAATTTCCCTACCAACAGCAACGCTCTGGCCGTTAGCCGAAGCAGGCGAAACAAGCCACTGGCATCGCCTGGCATGGAGCAGCTGCACTGCTCAGAGCTTCTGTGTGTCCCTGCCCGTTCACGATGGCTTTTGGTGATGAGGTCTGGAGTGCTGGTCTATCGAGTTGGCTAGCAAACAACTACATTTTAAATATTTTAAATCACGCCGCTTGATAAGACAGATTCTTTATTTTTTTTAAGGCAGCGCTGTCCGTAGGGGAGCACAGTCGCACTCTGCCCGTGACACCGCTGGGTAAGAGGAGCTGGGGCCAAGTCCACGAACCTTTGACAACTCCATTCCTCCCGCCAGACTCCTGCCCTTCAGCCAGTTACCGAAGCAGCACCCCACTAACGGCGGAGCAGGTGGGTGTGCTGACACGGATAGAAGCTTGTAATGAACTATTGATTCTTTACTGAAATTTATTAGTAAATACTTAAGTGAATTTAAGGACATTTAATTATTTATTTTTTTAAAGAGAATGCAAAGAAAAAGTTAATGGAGACCATGCTTAGACAGATAAATTACTAGAGCAATACAGTTACGTTCAGACTCCTTTAAAATAACAGAGAATAATATTCAGACCTTTCCGAGTAAAACCTACCAGGATTTAGGAAAACAGGTTCTGGTTCTCCTTTGTTTCCATAGTAGCAAATTACATCTCCTTTGGTGGTACTGAAAAATATAAATACGAATGTCTCCTTGAAAAACCAGCAGCTTCTGTATTTGATTACGCTCTAATTTCATGCAATCTTCAAACACAGCAAGACGCGTCTCCCACAGTTACTACCATGACACCACAGCCCAGAGATTAATTGATGAGTTCTGTTACTCTCCTCCTCAAAACACTGTATTAGCTGTACCGCTGTCAAATAGCGCCACTATCGTTGTTAAACATAACTGGAATAAAATTCAGTAAAGCCCCAGAACCGCTGCATGGGAAGTAGCCAGGCTTAATAACAAAAGTCTGTATGGGTTTCGGTAACTGGAGATTTCATTACCTGGGGGAAGGGGGCACGTTAGATCAAAGGACAGTCCATCACAGCAAGTATCGTTTTCTCATCACCTCTTTCGACTGGCTACTGCGTTCCGAGAGCCTGACTACCATGGGCTGCTTTAGCTGGCAGAAGTGAAGTTTTGGGCTCACTGACGGCAATGCCCCAGGGCACAGCTGGGTCCTTTAAGTGACAGATGTGCATTTCCAGGCCGTTTTCAGGTAACGGCAGTTGCTGTCTCTAACGGGAGGCGCTGGCTCCAGCACTCCCTCTCCTGTGCAAAGTTTCGCAGGGGGATCTCGCGTAGCGTTCAAAGACAGCTGCCAACACTGCAACCAACCCTCCCTTGGCAGAGAAGATATCAGCATACCCGAATAGCATAGATTTTTAGGTAGTTGTACCGATACTGACAACACAAATACCAAATCAGCTGATAAGAAAAAAAGAAATAATCAAGAGAGTCACCAATAAGCCTTTAGTGTCTCGTGGGACACAGAGGGTGGGGAACGGACTGCCATGAGGTGGCTCCCTCCCCGCATCCCTCAGTCCCATCAGCTGATGTGAAATAGCAATTCCTGAGATTGCCCCCCTTTTTTTTTTTTTTTTTAATTTGCAGGACACAGCCATAAGGTCATATAATTCTGTATGTCACTCTCATGATTTACTTGTTCACCGTGGAAGAGAGTATTATTCCAGTTACCAACAAATACATTCTGACTAATTCAGCTTTTAATTTGGCCCCCAAGCTCTAGCTCCTTAGACGGCAGATAGACTTTTAGAATTAAAAAAACAAACACAGACACAAAACTTGCAGTTAAGGTTGAATTTGGATTGTGTAGCATAAACCATAATACAGCGGAGAAGCCATTTCCAGCTCCTCATTTGTTCCTAAGATAAAAAGGCGTATCTGTGCCTCGGTGCAAATAAGAGTATATAGAATGCAGTCTCATTAATGAGGTACTGGAAGTTAAATTGCTCTGCGTAAGTTAGCAGCCGCTACTCAAACCTGAATAACAAGCAAAACAGTCTTGATTTAGCTGTTTATATTCTTCTTAAAAAAGCCATTCTGAAAGACGTTCTACAGCATCCTTTGTAAGACAGCCAAATGAAGAGGGAAATATTAACTTATTAATTATACAAGTCAGAAGAGGCAAGAGGAGGAATACAAAAACCCCCACATAAAGCAAAACCAAAACTGCCTTTCCTCCTCTGGGCACCACTCTTCCTCCTCCCAAAGCCAGGAGACTTTCCTGGTGCCTTACGGAAAGACGTGCAAAGTTTTCGGCATAGTTAGAGGACAGCAATTACAGCAGGTGGTATTTGCATATTGTTGCTTTTATTGTTAAATATCATACAAGAAGCTCTCAGTTATTCAATTTACAATTTATCTACTCTTAAAAGAAATGTGGCCTTTTTTTTTTTTTTTTAACTTTCCTCTAGTGGCTTAGAAGACATCTATTTTCCTTATCTTTGTTTCTCTTTTCAACATTAAGATCCTCGTTCAAATTTTCCTGTGAGAAAGGTTTACTACAGTTTCGCATAGTTTACTATGAGAAAGTGCTGCTGAAAAGTACAGGTGGAAGTGCCGGTACACACAAGTTCCGAATTAAAAGTCACACGGAAAAAAGGTAGAGTTGGTTCAGGAGCAGGTAAACACAGCAATCAGGACAAAAGCTGTTTTCACCAGACACACATTTTCTTTGTTGAATAAGCTTAAATATTAGAAATAAATTACTGAAAGAGTGGGGAAAATCTCTAATGAAACACCTATTATACTGGTTCAGCAAACTTTTTTGCCATTATCTGCAGAAACATTTGTACGAGCAAAAATGAGCAAAAGGTGTATTTCCTGAAACTATTTTTATAGTCATGTCATACACAATGAGAAGTCTTTGACTCTTTTCCTTACAACTAGCTCCTTCAATTAAATTACCAAGATATTTTGCATTTAAACTAGATGGACGGTAGTACAAATTCTCTAAAGTTTCCAGTACAAGACTCCCGTACATCTGTCCTTTAACTGGACTCTGCCAGGCCTTCGAGGAGCCAGGAAAAGCTTTAGCTAGCCAGAGAAGCTGAGCCGTGCTTTCTGTGGCTGCAAATACGAAGCTACGTATCTGAGATGCCGGGGACCTTACAGGAGTAAAAACGAACGGCGTTCAAAGGATCAACAGACCTTCCACGAGGAGATCTGGGTGTCTGAGTTCGGTTATTCAAAACCCAAAACCTTTGAAACCAGGATGATGTTAATCATCTTGCTCAAAGCGCGTTATGGCCCTTGCAAAGCCTCACATAAACAAAGTCTAGACCCAGGCTGAAAACGGAATGGAAGTTAGACTTACTGTTCCCAAGGTCTTCTCTATTAATGTTAGGTTAGGACCGGCTGGCCATTTTAGCAAGGTCAGGTCGTTCCTCTCCTCAGCATTCTTGGTGTTATCTTTCTGGCCAGCTGAGGGTTAGCGTAAGGGACGTTAAGGTGCCTGATGCCTGTCTGTCCCAGCCGGGGTCAGACACACGCCTGGTTCCGATCCGTACATGAAGGGTTGGCACACGACTAGTACTAACATACAAAGAATCCCTTGGCAGCTAAAAGAGGAGAGCGCTGAGCTGAGCTGTCATTAATAGACCGGTCTGATTTCTCGCCCCGGTCACATGCCAGGAGACAAGCAGCCACACACACAGAACACTGGCACATCGCGTTTGCCACGAACAGGGGCACAGAAAGCGCAATGTGCAAGTAAAGTAATTTAGGCCACCTCAAGCTACTGAATTGGTGTATTCATGGAGCAAATGATTTATATTGTATCTCAAAAGCAAGAAGCAGTACTTCAAAAAATATAATCCATAAATAAGTAATACACTACAGACAATGACTAAGCACAGGGAGAACAGTAAACCAAAGTTAAAAAAACAGGAAAAAAAGTTGGCTGTTAATGGCCTATTTTAACGTTAAGACTTGGGTCATTAAAAAAGTTTGACGCTATAATAGCAATTATAAATATACTACAAGCATTTTATTAATGCTTAAGCAGATAATGCTTTGCTTAGGCAAATAAGGCAAAATCAGTAAGGTCGTTACAGGGTTGGGTTTTTTCCAGTTAAGACACCAGCAATTACACAGACAATTTTATTGGTGCATTAAATACTCTCTTTTCAAATTATCTGTGTCTGCTGTAGAATGTCTATGAAGAGAAAAGATCAGCACAATTCCTGTCACCTGATGTCTCAAAAGACAGATTTTTAGGGGGAAAGGTAGGCAAACGGCCCAAGAAGGCGTAGAGCACAGCTGTAAGGCAAGTGCTGCCGTTAAGGCGAGCCCACGCTGAGTAAGTAGGCACTGCTGGCTTCCTTCAGCAATGGCTTTTTATGCGAAGGAATATTACCATCTAGCATCTGCTCCGAGAGTCTCCTGACTGAGAAATTCAGTAACAAGATCCCCTGGAGTTTAACAAAAAGATGGGGACTACATACAGACTGCAGGGTCACTAACTCAGACATCTGTATCTTACTGTTTCTACATTCCACGTTCCCCCAGATGCGTGTTTTCTATTACACTTCCCTCCGCTGCAACCGCTGCTGTCTTCTGTCAGAAGACTGAAAAGGCTGAAGCCTTCCAAGAGACTTCTGAAAACTGGATGCTTCCAAACTCTAGTTCGGCGTGCCAGCCAGCTGCGCCCTTCCTGCTGTTTGCAGATACTCGGTACTGCACATAAAGGCAGAAGCCAAGACGAAAAAAATCACTGTGAGCTCGATCACAGCAAGAGCCTGGAAATCCTGGCCTGGACTCAGTTCTCTTCCCACCCAGCTTTACAAGTATAGACACCAATTTCATTGGAGAAATAATAAAGATGTAATTACAGCGATGACAATAGGACCCAACAGACTTTTTTTTTTTTTTAAATAATTCTAGCCACAGCTGAAAGCAGAAAGAAACTAAAACTACATAAAAATTATGCTCTTAGATACATCATTCTGTCAAAAAAATGTAAGCAATAATAAATATTCTAGGAAATATTCTAGGCAGCATAAATCTCAGTAGTAATAGATGCTTCACAACAACATGGAAGTCATGCAGAGTTTGCCAGAATTATTCTTAATGCTGGTGAAATACAAGCAATGTCCTTCTGCACCCCTGCCCTGCTTCAACGTCAAGGCGGCTCCAAGTCACGTTCAACAAAAGCACGGACAGAAAGGAAAAGCAAGACGTAATGAGGCAGTAAAGCTCCACAGGGTGCGGTTATCCAAGTGACCATTCCCTGGGCACTGAGCTCTGCTCGTCTAACAGGGTGAATATTTTACAAACAAGGACATTGGGTTGTTTTATGAATAACGTGTGCATGTATTTTTTGCACAAGGAGAAAAGACGAAATTAGCAGCTTGAAATGCTGAACAGTAGTTTCAGCCGAGTAGTATGGTTCATAGATTCTTTTCTTCCATGTTCATGAGCTAATCAGAAAATTCTTTCTGTTCCGAGGCTAAACACAAACACCAGATCACCAACTATAAAGGCTGAACATTTTTGTATGTATACCACCTACCATCAAATAACACGGTGAAAAGAATGCTGCCGGATGCTCACAGCATACAAAACTTGCTTTAAAGCACTACTCTGATTTTGTTGCCAGTGTCTAAACCTTTCTTTGGTGTTGCCCTAATTTCTGAGGGCAGAAATTTCTTCTGCTTCTTAATTTCTTGTGCCTGAGCCAGGCAGAACCTGACACCAGAGGGAAGAGAGAAAACAAAAACCTTTTTCAGAAGCTTTTTTCGTTCTTTGACATTGGACTGTCCATCTCATTAGACTTGTAAACGACCGAGGATCTATGCAGAAATATTTCAAAGGTGGTACATGGAGCACATTAGAGAAGTACCTGGACACCTCGTTCCCACAAGGAAGTCACAAGGAGCAGAAGGTGGCATTAGGAGAGACAAGGCGTGAGAAGAAATGGAAGTGAGCTCACAGAGCAATCCTGACAGCTTGCCATCTACGTTCTGCCCACGCCAGCAGTCGGACCCCACCCCACTTGTCCCTGGAAGGGCTCCTAAGTCTGATCTCTGGCGAGCAATCAAATCCCTGCCACATAGCCGTGCCTTGATAGCCACAGCGAGGGAGACAGCCCATGTTCCTGAGACCTGGTCGCACTGCTCAGGGGCTTTAATCTTACAGGGCCCTGCACTATCACTTAACTCTTCACCCAAACACCTTTTCTTCAGTTTGCTTTTTTTACCTCATCAATGATGTTGCTATATAACTAACCAGATGGAGATTCCCGTATTAAAAAAAGAAAATGTATCTAGAGTATATATGTTTATTTATATAAACACTTTAAACCACATATTTTATATTATATATTTGTTTATCTATTTCGCACACACACACACTCCAACACCACTGCGTTGAGGATCTGCAGTTTCAACTGGAACTCAGTCCCAGCCATCACCCCATCAAGGATAAAACCCGTTACCAACCAAACCTCACTCTCCAGATCAGGACATGAAGAATACATTCAGTACATAATTTCTGTTTTCAACACATTACCAAATTAGTCAATGCAGGTGATGTTATAGTTGACTACATTTCCCCTGGCAGGACTGAAAACTGCCCATCCCAGGGGAAGCAGAAAAGCTTCCATGAAAGGCCTTTTTCTGCAGCTCCCTCCGGCTGACTTGTTTTGTGAGGGACAATTCTTCATCTACTCCTTCTGGAGAAAGGGATTCACGCCTATTACGCAGGGATCTGATTGCACATAAACAAGGGGGCTCTAACTGACAACCTGTCAGAGGCTCTACGCTTGCTGGGAGAGCGACAAGAAGCTGCCATCCAGTTTGTCCTTCAGGGCAGCCTGTGTGACACGCTGGGCAGCAGGGAGCGCGAGGGAGCTGCTGCCACCACAGCCCTAACACGTGTGAGACGCCCGCGAGAGCCCGAGCAGGTGCAGCAGGTACATCTGTTGGACATAACCACAGGACTCCCCAAGCCAGAAACACTGTCCCGGTCACCGAGAGCAGCTCACTGTTACTTCTGGTATTGCCGCAAAGGGAGACAGAAGGAAAACTGCTCTGAATCTCAAGCAGACATTTTCCTAGAGATCAGTCCCGCCTCCAATTGCCTTGTTCTTTTCTCTCAGACCTACTGATAGTCTAAATTGGAGGAGCAGCAACACCGCCTTCTTAGAAGCTAATTTTGCAGCCACACAAGACTCCAAACAGACACTGTTTGCCATATGCCAGACATCCAACATAGAAGTACACTGAGCATAACGGAACACCTCTTCGGGACTCTCATGCCCAGCAGGTACAGCAAGATGATAAACTGAAAACATCAGGAAACTAAAAGTACCGAGTATTTTTAACAATACAGTATTCTTATTAAAAAAATAAATGAATAGCATTTAAATTGGCATCACAAGATGCCACAGAGCAACCAGATTACACTGGAAGTGACAAAACCCGTACGTGTTTAAGAGTCACACAAAGCTGCGGAAATAAACGACTGGATTTTACAACCCGTATGGTGGTTTCCAGCTCTCCCCCTCACCGCTATCACCCAGCATGCTGTCACCATGATAATACAGAGAGACGATAAAAATTTCTTTTCCTGAAACACGTACCTGAAAACTCAAACACTGTAAATCTCTCTCTAAATGTGCTCCTTACAGTCAGCAGTACCATGTGCTCAGATATACCCCTCCCCAACAGGGCTTCGTTTACACTTTCAATTTGAGTTTCCTCTCCATTTCACACCACTCCAACAGAGCCGATCGCTATTTGTTACACAACAGAAGAACACGTTAAGAATAGTCTTCAGTCTTCACTTTGAACAGTAACATGGCCCAACAAAATAGTATCAACTACAATAACATTTTCTATTTACATGGAAAAGTAACTTTCATTTATATACTACATTTCTCTCAGGAGTACTTCTAATTTCCTAAAATGACAAGTTTGCATGTCTTCTAGAAATTGCTCTGCATCATTAGCTTGCCAAGAATTTCATTTCATCAGAGTACCCAAGGCTAAGGACATGTCAAAATGGAGAAGTTAATCAACACATAGAGCTTTCAGAGTGATACTCAGCAAGGAATTATGACCCGCATCACCATGGCAAGACTATTCAATTGAGGAAACAATTCCCTAGCAGCCTAGCATGGAGGAATAAAGCAAACAAAACCAACACGTGAGTGATTGCTTTAACAAATAATGGCACTCGAATCTACTTTAGTATCATTATACCAGCAGCCGTTATGACTATTCTACTTACCTAAATTAGAACAAAACCTCAAACTCACCCACTGCTTGCTAGGTCACACCTTGAATATCGTGTTTGCTTGAAAACACAGTAAGGCTATTTCTTTGCAGTTACAGAGAGCCTTCCAATTTGTGAAAGCTAGGCGGGCAGCACCATGCGTTAATCTTCACGGACCACCTCCTCCGAGCTCAGGAGCGATGCATCCTGACAGAGAGGAAATCAGGCAAAAACGCCCAGAGGGCTGCGTGGATGGACTCGGAGCTCTGTAAACCTGTGCGCACACACGTGCGCGTACAGTGGAAAGCACTGTGCCAACTACAGTGACTATAATCAAGTATCCAAGGTGCGTTCTTCAGCAACGAAACTCGAAGGAGTTAACGTATTTGTGACGTACTGACTTTTTTTAACGTTGCAGCAAAGATTAACGATACAGCCAGTCTGACAGGAATAATGGCTTGAAAGCTTTCAGCTGTTCTAATCCTGCCACAGCATGCCACCTCTCGGAGGAAAAAAAAAATCTGAAAAATTATGGAGCCACGGTTTTGTTTTCTCCGAAACACAAGCCACATAACCTTCAGGGTAATGATCGACTATGGCCTATTAGGGAGAGCGTCACAAGAAGTTTTGCAGGAAGCAATGATTAGAATACAAGATAGCTCTCCGGTGTCTGAAAGATGAAAAAATAACACAGGAAATTATGACTAGAGTAACATTAGGACCTTACATGCCAACTAGCAAAAAAGAAGAGCTCTAGCTTTAGTTTGTGACGGGCTTCTCTACTGTTACACTGCTGTGCTAAGAAGTATATGTGCGCCACTGCTGTTACCCTTCTCCCTTTAACATTTGAACTGTGATGTTTTGTAGACTTACTTCAAGTCAGCTGCTAATAAATTAAATCCATTGTAAAGATGTCCTTCTACTGAAACTTTCTTCAAGTAGGAGTAGCTGTCCAGATCTGTAGTCAAGAAGTTTGTTACAAGAGCACCTAAGAAAGAGAAGTACGTAGAGCCACTTGGATGCGAGAAGTCACTATTCTGACAGGCTTGGTGAAACAAAATGTAAAAGACAAGATTCCTGTTGCCAACAGGGTGTAACAGTGGAAAAAACCAACCAACCAACAAGCTTTTAGAAGCCTTACAGCATTGTATCATGTTCGCATTAAGAGCTTGACTTTTACTCTGAAGAACTCAGTCAAAAGCTCTTGGTCAAAATTTCTCCAGAATTCATATTTACTAATTATTCTGTACCGGAGGTGCCTTTCCTCTCCTCCCACCTTGCCAAACTCTTTCTTGTCTTGCTTCATTTCCCTCATGTACAACCATAAAATGAAATACAAATGACATGGTTCATTTCTTTCTCTGTATAACATGTTTTGCCATTGCAAACTATTCCCAGGGCAGTACCATATGACAGTTTACTTTAAAAAAAACCCACAGATGCGCTCTTTCAGAAGAGTTTTTCTTTTCCTATTATTTCTGCTCCTCTGATTTATCAATGTGTAGGGGAGAAGACACTACAATGATCTTTTAGGTAAACCTCCAGCATAATCCAAGTTGCCTTGTTTCCCTGACTTCGGTGTTTGTACAAGAACATACACATTTTAAAAAGTCAACTGGATTCTAAGTCTAGCTCAATGCTTGTCTAGTTGTTCTGACTCTTAATGAGAGTCACTTTCAAGAGAAGACAGTTGGGGCTGCATTTCTTGTCAGGCTCCAGGCACTGCGTCTTGGTTTACTTTTACCAGCTTGTTTAGAATATCATTCTCCAAGTCAAGCTCCCCACGCAGGCGCTCAAACTCCTCAGTTCACAAATTCTGTTTACAGCACATAACCATTTTATCTGTCCATAAAGTGGTGTTGAAAAAATAATACTGTAATCATCACTATTTTACTGGGACACCAGGGCTTGTTTATCCATTTTCTTCTATTTCTACTCCTTCATACCTCTTCCTTTTGCATTTTTATCAATCTTTGGCTGCATATAGTTGGTCAGGGCTGCCATCTTGCCTTTCTTACTGATTCCCAGCCACGTCCCACCTTCTTTGCCTTCCTCCATATCCAGACCTAATGGAATAAGCAAGGGTTAAGTTATTACATTCACTTTAAAAAAATCTCAAGCTTAAATCATGATTTCTTAATGCAGATCCCGAGTCTTGATCAGGCTGGATAAAATGGAGTAGGTACAAGACTGTCTCCCTGCACAAGTGAGGTACGCCCACTGAAATCACCCACCCTCCAGCTCTGCACTATCAAATATCCTGCAAGCTACTGCAATAAGAGATAAGAGATAGTGAGAAAATTAAATTTAAAAGCAAAATCATAAGCCTTCCCTATATGCTAAAATACCTATAAAACTTTAAGTAAGCTGAGAATGCTTGTTAGCTCAAAAGCAAGTCTCAGAAGATTAATGTTATTCGGAAGTTTAAATTCACAAGTAACCAGAAAAATCTAGAGTTGGCTAGGTAACTGATAGAGATCTCGGGCTCTGGCAACAGTAGTTTACCTTGAGGAGGGGGAACCCACAAAACTGAAGCCCACAACCAAACCTCTTGATAGAAAATCCAAGTTAAAGCCCCCCCCTACCTATTTGCCATGAGCTCCTGTTAACCAGCAAGCACCGCACGGGAAAACAAGAACTAGTTCAATCTAAGATGTATACAGTTAGAAACCTCTCAATTCCGAACCATCATGTCATATGATAATTTTCATTAGAAGATCAAAAGAACAGGTTTTGGATCCTTATTCAGAAGTTCCTTTCTTTCTTTGGTATCCAAAACTTCAACCTCGAGTTTAGCCATATCACGTCTTTACGCAATAGCTCTACTGCTGTCCTCTGCCTTAACTGAAAGGGTCACAAAGAAAACCATACAGCTTTGTGGACCAGTGCCCAACGACTAACATATAGCAAGTCACGTTTCCCAAAATTGCTCTAAGTGCAAAATTTTTTTTCACTTTTAAGTCACACAAAGAATAAATTTGCTTTATTTTGCTTCAACTTGCTGCTTTCATTTGAGATAGCATGATTAACTCAAAGGCATATATTCATGGGATCTCCACAGATACCCCACTGGATGGGGAAAATACCAGTTTCTTGTGCCAAATATGGACAGAGCTGACAAGGGTATAAAAGACAAAAATTCAGGACGCTTCAGTTTTCAGGATAGCTTTTTGTTTGTTTGTTTTAAACTGCTACATAGCAGGGGAAGCGGCATCCAGAATGTCTGGCACGGAACAGAAGCGGCAGCCAGAGGTTCAGAAGCAAGGGGGCTGTGGTGCAGCGGGAGCAATTTATCCTCCCGGGCCTCCTTGCCAACCACAATAACACACGGCATCAGCAAAGACTATCTGCAAAGTCAAAATCTTACATTTAAACAATGCTTTGTCTTCCAGAGCTTTATTTCTGTGCCTGAGAAAAGGCAGAAGTATTGATAATACTTAAAAATGACTACAGACAGATTCCCTACAAGGGGAAGCAGAGCTGAGCGACTGCACGATCAGTTCAGCAGAACGTAGACACAAAAGCTAATAAACTGATGGATCAATAACTAAAATTATTCTGTAGCCTATAAATTATTAACCGATATGAAATGAGAAAGTTTTCACTTTCCTGAGGCTTGGTTTAATGATTTCAAGTCACTATCACAGACAATGAGTCTGAGGAATAACGAATGCCACCTCTATTTTAAGAGGTATTTCAGTGTATCTGACAAAGCTAAAGTAATCCTTTGTGATGGACAAATTAACTGCACTGCTTGGACTGAAATCAGTTAAAAAACTTAAAACTGGGAAAAAACCCCACAATATACTAAAACCCAAATAAGATAATAACATTACAACTCATCTTTCAAACCTATGACAGGTTTTCCCCAGATGTATAGGGAAGAAGCATATTTCTTATTAGAAATGCAACGCCACCACCCCAATAACAAAAAATCCAGGCCACAGTTTCCTTATAAATCGTATGAAACCCACTCAAAACAAGAAGACATACATACCACTGAGGATCTCATTGCTGCTGTCCCAAAAGTCTGCCGATTTGGATGGTCTGTGGTAAAATTCATCTCTATTAGCTGCTAGAATAAGCCTGTAGAACACCGGAGGAAAAGGATACTATTACTTACAAATAGGAACTTCACAGTACAGGCAGGAACGGAATCCAATTCTTGGCACAGCATTAGCTCATTTAAAGTATGAAACCATCCTTTATCCTCCTGTCTCACCTTTATACCTCAGTGCAAAGGTCGAACGACGCCCGACAGCAGCTCTCTCTCGTCTTGTGACGTTCAGCAAGTCTATCTTGTGGGAACAAGGCAGCTATTGCTTTCAGAGAATAACGCTTCCAATGCAAGAGCTTGAATTAAGATCGCATACGCAATCTTAACATTCCTCAGCATATGAAGTTCCAGCTTAATTAAGGAAAATTTAAAGGTAACCCCCAGATTTATAGGTGACAAAAAAAATGTGAAGCACGAGAGTATGTTTTTACTGGATCATTCCTTAGGATCATGTAGCCATAGTATTTTTTAATCTAACTTTCGACACCTGAAGCTCTGTTTATGTGGTTCAAAGATACAAGTCAGATGGTTTTGTCCGTAAGTACACAGAACAGAGACGAGTCTGTGATAGTCTCGAAGGTCCAGCCCCACTGAAATTTGTTTGAAGAAATGACGGCACGCTCAAGGAGGCAGAGAAGGAAAGGGGGAAGGCAGGGGGTTTTTGTGACAATCATCAAGAGGTATTTTGGTGGGGCTTTTTCCCTTCTGTTTTTTGTTGGTTTGTGGGGTTTTTGCATGCGTAGTTGCTTGCATAACCTGAGTTCTGCTAGAACAGTAGGACAAAATAGTTGAATCGTTAATGAGAGGCAGCTCATGAAGCAGAGGAACTACACGCAGCCCCGGAGGATACACGTTCAGGAGGTAGGAAGAAGTTATGAAAAATAATATGCAACTGAAAAATGCTGCCAGATGAAATCCATTATTTATATTTAGAAATAAACACATCACGCCACAAGACCAAGCGCTGTCCTGACAAAAAGCGTGTTGCAGCTCTTCACGTGCCATCTAAAATCTGATTATTTTAGAAAACATACAGATATTAAAAAATACCAGACATTATTAAGAAATGGCAGCAACAGAAAATTCTGCTAGCTATGCCTGGTTCCCTCTGCTCTGTGCTTGGATAATTATCATAAATGGCACCTGCAGACTTGAAAGACCAAGTTCAAGGTGATATTTAAGCAGCAGCGGACATACAAGACAGGACGGGTCTTCCTGAAAGGTCCCAGGCTTGGCAGCAATGCAGATCAGCCAAATTCAATGGGAACACCAGTTCAAGCCAGTCAGGCTGGGAATGTAAAGCAGGTAAGATTTAACGAGTCCGTACAGCCAGACAGCTTCAGAGGAATTTAGAACAGTCTCGGCTCTTGGCCTTTGAAAAGCAAAAGCTCTTTCTCGGTCCATTTCATGCAGCAGAAGTTATTAAAACAAAGCAAGTTGTTCGGTGTGCTCCCTTTTGTGATTGTAATCAGCTATACCGAAAATAAAGACGACTGACACTTCGATGGCACCCTTCCTGTAAGGAAGATGCTTCATATTTTGCTCAGCAAAGACAGTATCTGTTGGAAAGCACAGGGTATGTACATTTTTCTCTTTCTAATGCCAAATAATCCTAATACCATTCTTTCAGACTCGCGTTATTTCTCCTCTTCTAGCTGATTCTAGTCTATGATCTATAGGCTTTCAGCTGGTTTACCAAATTTCTGTCATCTTGCTTGAATACCCTCCATTTACAGCATCCATCCTCCTTTAACAGATTTTTATTTAAATAAACATCTCTACTGTTAAAAAATAGTTTAGCTGAAGTGGATTTCTCATTTCCTGAAGCTCCAATTATATTTTACCTTCAATAATTCTTGACATGAAACCACAGTTTGTTTACAGTATCTAAACACCAAAAATAAGCAGGTCTTTCTGGTGTGATTGAATATTCCCCATCTCAAGTTTAATACACAGACTCCTAAATTTAGCACAAAGCTAGCGTACAGGACTGCTATAATCAAAACATCTTCATTTTGTCTTTTATTAAACATAATCATACTGAAAAGGAGCAATATTAAGTGACCCTCATCTTCTAATAAATTGCAAAAAGCCTGTTCAGCTATTTTTATAGCTGAAATAATTCAACTGTATTAGGATTTACGTATTGAGATTTATTTTAATGTTGAAGCAGAGAGATGAAAACACGAGAAATCATTCCATTAAAGCAATTTCCTACAATGTAATTCAGTTCCATAAAAAAGTTTCTATGATTATAGCTTTGAAGCTCGAAACACGTATTTATTTGTAAGACGCACACAGTATAGTTCAGAAATACGTAAAGGCAGCATGTTACCTTTGACAATAATAATAGCCTACAGTAAAGCGTTTCTTACACCGCACTAAACTTTACTACGAATAGGCCTGTGGAGAGAACACCAAGGGAAACGGCAGAACAGCAAGTCGCAAGGGTACAGGAAGGTAGATCCGTTAGCGTATCACAAAGGTGGACTGTAAGCCTTTTGCTTAATTAGGCGCTCATGAAAATTGGCCAATGTACAGCTCTAGAAACCAAAGTCTGCCTGGATGGAGAGTTCTTTTAAGTGTTATGGAGAACACGTTTTAGTTTGAGAAGGTTTATTGGCTACAAGAAAATGGCCAATGATACACAGTTTGCCTTTTCAACTTTTAATGCCTATTTCAGACAATTTCTTTTAGTTAGAGATGTGCTTTCCAACAGACTCTGTCTTTGGTGGGCAAAGTACTGAGCATCCTCCTTACAGGAAGGGTGCCACTGAAGCGTCAGCCTTCTTCACTTTCTCTAGAGCTGATGACAGTTCTTTATCCGTAGTATTTCTAATGTGCAACCGGCACCTCATGATCATGTTTTAAAACATTGTGTTAGTGGAGAGATGAATTTGCAGGGAAGTCCAGAAAGCAAAGTAGAGGACAGTAAGAAAAGTAGTGGTAGATGCCTGTTTTAACGTGGACAGACAAATTAGCACGTCTGCAGGAATCCCCTTTTGCTTGGGAAAACCATTCCACTACCTCACCATGAAACACACAGAGCTATAGCAGAGTGTAACACACACGAGTTGTCAGGAAAAACGACGCTTAGCAAGAGACTCGTATAGAGAGGTCTAACTTGGTCTAACGGCTCTAATACTGCCTGGAGAATTAGGAGGGCTGGGTCCCGTTCCCAACTGACACGCAGACCCATGTCCTTCAGAAATCTGAGGCAAAGGTGAAAAATCCTTAGGAATAATTGAAGAAGAATGAACTTCAACATTCTTCCAATTAAAGAAAAGCAAAAAGATTTAGTTATGGTGTGTTAAGGCAAAAAAAGGGGACTACAGTTATGTATCTGGCGTTAAAATTGGACCCCAAGAGCACTATGCTCTGGCACTTATCAGCGAAACAGATGGCTCCGGGTAGTTTCTCTCAGAGGTCCAGAGCACGACATCGCTTAACAAAAGGTACTGCGAAAGCTACATACAACTATTCCTGAAGTTGGGCCAAAGCATCTCAAAAGTGTTTTCTTATTTTGACACTGATGGCAAGTTAGTTTCTGCTATAAATCAATAATTTCAATCTTGATGCAACTTTTTCTAGCAAGCAAACTACTACAAGTTTTACTTTTAAATATTGATCATGGCAGGAAGTTCACTTGGCAAGCAACTACAGTTTATATCCAAAGGATTTTCCCAAGAGGCATCAAATTGATGAATGTCTCTTTCGCTAACTAGCAACACAGAGAAAGTCAGCCTAAATAAATGGAGATATTAATTCAGCACCAGTCACATCATAAACAAAACCCCTTTTTAGGCAGATTCCAGATGCAGAAAGGAATGCACTCTATGGACAATTGAGGGTTTGGTTCTCATTTCCTTTCTTTCTATGGAATGGCATCTGCTTTTCAATACAAAAGGGCAGAAAAACAAGTCAATGAACGGCACAATGATTTACTGAGCATACCGACTCTGACGTTTCTGGATGAATACCCACACTTGTACCCCACAAAGTAACGTGGAACCGATCCAGTCTGTATCAATCCAGAAACCAACAGAACTCTGCAGTCTTCTTACTGGTCTGAAGTGTTACCTTCCTGTTACATACTGAATGTACTCAAAGACACTGATGTCAGATATGAACTTTTAAAATTAAGGGCTGTAACGGGAGAGAAAATTATTACAAGAAGTTTAATGTTTGGGAAACTCGCTGTATGACATCAACGCATCCAGTGAAACTTACCTAGAAGCATGGATGCTTATTTTGTCTTAAGCTTTTGGCTAAGGATTTCATACACGACTATTAGTTTATTACCTAAAATTTTAATTAAATTTTAAATTTTTATTAATTTTAATTACATAAAATTGTAACATGACTGTTAGTTTATTGCCCAAAATTTTAATTGCAAGCAGATTTGGGGGAGGGGGAAGGCTAGGACATTTACTGTAAGTTCCTTATTCCCTAGTTCGCAGCACTACTTGTTTTACATGGATACAGGAGTATAATCAGTTTGAGAGCAGTGAGATTTGACTTCCAGTTTTTTCTGAAATTGTATATACTTAATTTTAGGACAAAGAGCAACTGAAGATCTTTAAGTACACGTTGTCCCAAAGGCAAATCAGTAGGCATAAAGAACTGTGAGGATACCTTGACCTCAACCAGCCATATTTGAAAAAGCACCCGCACCTATTCGTAAGGGTCCATCAGAACCACAGTGGCAGAGCCAGCAGGAGTAGCCACGATGTGACACGGAGCAGAGCAGGACACTAGTCAATGAAAAAGAAGGTGCTATCTTTGGAGGAAACAGGACAAAGCGACAATTCAAAGTCAACCAGAAGCCATGTAAGCAGCTAAATTTCAGTATGAGTACCTTTTGGATTCATAGTGGTCTGCTCTCTTGGCTTACAAGACCGGATGAGCACATATTAACCGAGGAGAAATTAATAGAGTGGTCCATGACCGCAGTAGTTCTGCTCTGCCGTCTGCCCATGACTTTCCAGACTAAATTCAAATTGTTGGTTTCAAACTGAAAGCCCTGACCATATCTACCCTACTGAAAGAAGGGTACGGCTACAGCTGTGATGACCCCTTAGTTTAAACTATGAAGTAGAAGGCAGGACTTTCAAACTCTGGATTATAATATTTAAAGGATTTATCCTACACCCCATGATAGATCACCAGCAAAAGGTCCGTGATTACAAAGCCCAAGTCTTCTGCCATAGTCTAAAACCAGTAAGTCCTCCAACGGGGAAAGTCATGACGTTAGACATTACAAAAGCATAACTGAACACGTAATACTGACTTGTATTGACTTGTAATCCAAACATTGGCTACAAAAATTAATTGTATAAAAAATTATAGAAACAAATGTTTTAACTAGAATCATCTTTACCTGTATGCATTTTTTGAAACTGGTCGGGGGTCAAATTTGAATAGAAGGATGCACATTGAAGAATTGATGTTTAAATCTTGCTTCTTCCACAAAGGCTCAGTGCAAGGTCATTCTGTAATAGCCTACAAAGTAAATAGAGATTATCTATTATACTGCGAATTATAAAATGATAACCTTGCTTCTAAACTGAAGCTTAAAGATTGCAGCGTTCTCCCTAATAGCTCACAGTAAAAATAAATAAGTAAAACAGGACTTCCAAAATAATGATTTAGTACCAAATGGTTTAGTACCAAAATTCTTATTGTAGTTGTTTCAAAGTTAAGTTTGGCTAATTCAGACTGTTAGGAAAGAAACAAACATGAGGAAAATACTGACAAAGTCCAGAGTGCTACCGATATGTGAAAGAAAGACTATTATGTCATTTTCTGCTCATTACCAATGAAGTACCACTACTTTTTTTTTCCCCCCATCTTAAGTAAGGCAAAACACTTCTGTTAGAATAAAGGAGAAAATAAGACTCAAACTGCTGCAGAAGCTGGAAGAAGCCTGATCAAAGACAGTCTCAAACCTATAAATAAAGTATACTTTAGGCCAAGCTATTGAAAGTCCAGGAGAAAGTATTACTGTTTACCATCGGGAAAAACATCAGGTACAAACAAAGATACACTGGACCAGAGCGTACATTTTGATGAATAGTTTCCAGCACTTGTGGTATGTTTAAAATTCTGGCCACATTCAGACGGCACGGCAGATGTGCTTTCTGTTTCAAAACCATGTAACAGCTTTCAAATATTTTGCGTTGCCCCAGTGAAAATTTTTCTGGTAACAAAACTGCAGCCTGATCTTTACTTTTTGTGGCTGCTAAAACAATTATGAGAATGCTACCAACCAACCACACACAGCCACGTTTTACTGCTACTGAGAGCTTTTTTTTCCATGCAAGAGTGTTCAAGGCAGGCAAAGAGGGGAGGGGGACAGGCAGAATTCAACACCCCAGTCTAGGGCCATCTGAGCGACCAACCCAGCGACTGAGCAAATTCTGTACAAAAAGTAGGATTTTTAACCATGCTTCCAGATGTGTGAAAAGTGTCCCTCTTGCTCTTTAATTTCCACATCATTTACCTTAAGAGGTACCAGGAAATTTATGATCTTCACTATATTTCACACTATCAGAAGTAGAGCTACAAGTGCAGAATTTATACTAATTTTTTTAATTAATAGCTTGCCAGCGGCTGCTGGCTCCTGTTAAGTCCCAGTTCAGCACTACAGCCAGCCTGCTGTTGCTGTCATGGCACAAGCAGTTCAGTCTTGCAATCCAATATTCTGCAAAGAGACTCTTCCGTTGCAGGAAATGAAATAACTCCAAAAGAGGTGCAACACTCCTGACACGCTTCCCGAGGCACGAGAAAGTCAGCGCAAAGGAGTATGTGTGTACCTCTCCATCTCACAAAGCGTTTCAAATTCTGTTCTGTGACAAAAGGAACTTCCCCCCCAAGATGACTTCACAGCCTACGAGCTCAGGGCAGCACTAGCCTACCTGGCCCAACTATTTTCTGTTTAACAGGTTATACAATAAGGCATTAGAGAAAACAATTAAAACACACCATAGGCTTTCTTCACCTCAATCCCCAAAAAACTATTTTACAAATTAATCATAAATTGAAGATGCAGACTTGAACTTCGGCTAACTGATTTACTAGCCAGGTGTTTAAAAACATCCATAGCCAGCTTTATTTAGAAAATCTAATGAGTTTTAAGGTGTTATCACCCTTCCAAGATGCCTATTGCTGAATTTTAAATAGAGTGCAATTATATTGGACTTGTACAACCAAATCACCAGCTCTAGAAGACTTGGACCTTCTACATACAGCTCTTGTTAGCTGTTCGCAAAACTCAGGATCTTGTACCCCAGCTGCTTCATGTCACTAAGCATAAATAACACTGACCTGTTCATGCCTTTCACTCCAACTCCTAAAAAGAAACCCAAGCAAAACAAAATTACAGTCACAGTTCAAATCACAGAGCACAAATTTCCTAGAGCAGCAGACAGCTTAGGAACTAGAGCACAGTGCCATTTCCAGATAATATAACACAACTCTAGGTATTTCTGAAACCTTTTATACTTATTTTTTTACTTTAAATTTCTGCTGCTGTCCAGATAACCAGGCAGTATCTGTACGCCACGCCCTAGCTCAGGTTCTTTATTGAGGATACCACTTCTTCTACCAGAAGAGATTTAAATTGCAGGTCTTCCTATTCACGATTTCTCCTCTGCAACATTACACCGTTCTTTATTTGGCAGCAGCTACCTGTCTTTTAACCTTGTCTTGTCTCAGTCCAGAATCTTCTTGTCTTGCTTTATGTCCTACCCTCACCTCCAAACCTACTCTGCCTCTAGATAATTGCTTTGTCATTGGAATTTTATTTTTCTGTTTGGTAATTTTTCTGTCCCCAGAAGAACATGGAAGATGGGTTTCTCCATGGCTCAGGCTCCGCAGCATGCTTATTGCGCAGACAGAACATAGTGATGAAGATTATTCACTTCTATTCGTTCTACAGCACCTTCCAAACAGGTCCCTGCCAAACCCCTGGCAATCCAGCCAGCCTAGTGGATGGACTGTGTTGGCTGACTGTAGCAACCCGGGGTATCGTCAAGTCTGGCAGATTTTCCCCGTTAGAAGGCTCCCAAATAATCCTCTCAAGGACACACAACCCTATATAACATAAGCCTCCAGCAAGGCTGGGGCACAGAACAGTTACCCCTCTTCCCCAAACGATGCAAGTCTCACAGCGATTATCGTGTATGTAACATAGCGCACAGGCTACACAAACAGGAGATTGTCTTTTCTCCCCTTCAAAAAGTGAATCTTTTTGCTGAAGTCATTACTGATGAGAGACTCAAATTAGGACAGATGAGACCTTTCGACCCCTGCTCCCAACATTACAGTTAGCACATTGCAATAAATGTCAAACTAAGAGCAAAGGTTTATTTTAGCTGACTGATTGCTGCTGTTCTGTTCCTCAGGCAATCTTTTCACAGACAGCTCCTTGAGTAAATGGAAACGGCACTCCGACCTTGACAGCAGCTTGACTGAACGTAAAATTGGGAGCAGGAGGAATGTCAATGAACAACAACTGTGCTGCACCAGGCTGAAGGCTGGGCGAGAGAGACCTCCTCCTCCCTGTTCCACGGTCGCAAAAGCAGCACAAGACTGATCCTAACCACGACTCTGAGAATTCATGTTGCAAAATCTTTTTTTTGTGGGCTTCCAAAGGACAGCTTTAGTTTCTTTAAGAAGTGTACCACAAAGCTATATAAAAAAACCCCAAACTCTAAACTGAGCAATTGCTTGCCTGATTGTTGAGCAACTTGTTGTAACGACAAGACAGCAACTTACAATTCAGCTTAATAAGCAGTGCCATTGTAATTACAACTTTACATGTCCTTCAGAAGGTAAAGGGCTACAGCTTCTACTATCCAGGTTACGTTACTGGCTGCCCATCAGAAATTAACTGATGTCCATAAAACACATTAAATAAAATGCATTAACAGAGTGGTTCGTGGAGCAAGCAATACACCACAATAACACTGTACAGGATTGTTCACTGGCCCCTACTTCACAAAGGCAGACATATAATAGCTTCATTCTTTTCACCTCTTCCTCAGTGTGTGCATCAAGATTGACATTTGTAAATATTAAGCCATGCCAGACTATTTCAGAAACAACACTCATAGCTCAGAAGAGATCCCCTTCAAGTCTTCAGCGGAGAGGTACCCATGTACAGCATCAGCATGAATATGGTAGATGAGAATCCTTAAAGCTTTTTTTCTTTTTTTTTGACAAAGTGCAAAGAAATGCTTTTGGTGAAAGCAGGGATATAAAATGCAGTTTTAATGGGTAACTGTCACTGACTGCTCTTGCTGACTGCAGAGATGTGGCTCCTAGTATTCATTAGGTGTCCTGTCAGGTAATTAAATGGATTATGCAATAAAAACCTGTTGACACTCACTCATAAGACGACTATTTTAATAAACACAATTCAGGCCCCATTAGCTGATTTATTGAGTTCCCTTCAAATAATCAATTCACTACAGCTGTTCGTGCAAAGTTATTGGTCAACACAAAGCTTACAAGAACTGCCAGCCAGAAAACAGCAGAATAAGTTTGTAACGCTCGCCACAATTATCTAGATGAACAAATATTTTCAACGCTTTGATGCCTTTCTAGAATCCCTATTCATTATTATTTGGTACTACCGCTTTGACAGAAGTATCTTTCTGTCACCCCATCCACTCTGCTTGATGTTATTACAGTTACATTTGTGCTTTTAGTAACACCAAATATCAAAACAGTAATATTTATCTAGGGCTCCACCTGCCAGCCTTGAAACAAGCGTAAGTGTTTATAGGCCCCATATAAACAGTCCAACCTTTCCTGTTATTCAGGCAGAAGTGTTTAAGGCAGCTAAAACCGAGCTACCCCTTAAAATAGCAGTGATACTTCATTGGCAAAGGAGGCAACCAATGTGTTCTGGTACCTTCTTTGACCAAAGCTGACATTGCGTTTGCGCCACCTGTTGTGTTTAAACCCAGGGCTGGACGTTGGCCTTACAGGATGTTTGTGCTGAAGAATTGTCAGTCAGACTCAAATTTGGATATTCTGAAATTTGAGACAATTAACAAACGTTAAGAGGAAAAAAAACTGAAGAGAGGCTGTCATAGACATGGTAAGTATGTAAACATCTAATCAAGAAATCTTCATACTGGTGTCATTCTTTCAAGCTCATATTCACATCAGAGAGGGTGCTGCAACTCTGGGGACGAGACAAGCGTATTGTGCAGAGCTGCCATCACAAAGTAGACGTGCTCAACTCAGCCCTCTCAGCGTTCAGCTAGCGATCCCACAAGTTGAGAAGAAGATGGAAAAGATTAGGTCAGCGCTGGCTTCCACGCTTGCAACTCGATCCTACAACAAGTCCAAAGCTTGATCAAAAAGCTTTGGTGACTTTCTAGCTCCATTTCAGCAGAAAATGTGTCTTCGGAACTATCCTTCGAAACACAGGAGGTGCCTCAGTTAAAAAAAAAAAAAAAAAAAAAGAGTTCACATAAAAAAAAAAAGACTAAGTTGTGGCACAACACATGCCCTCTGGTTTTCTTTTTTGAAGACAATACAAGCCAGAATACGCATACTGCGCAACATGACAAGGTCTGCAGAATGGCTGAAAAAACTTACTATAAGGTGGAGACAGTGAAGACTTACTGCTTTCTGGATAATAAGCTTTTACAAAGTCTAGTTTGATTATTTCTAGTCGATAAGACGGCAGCTATCGAGGATTAAATGACAGCAACAATCTCCTGTTTCTGTAACATGTTTCTAGTTTGCTGACTAACTTGTGCCCAATACACATAAACCAGCTTGACAAGAATCACAAACATCCTGTAATTAAGCGTTCTGCTCCAAATGGCACTGCTGATTTGGAAATGACATTAAAGTAACTAACATTTCTTATTGTGTGCTACTGTACTCTGTTAGACAGTACAGTGTGTTGTTTTGCTCATTTTAACGATCTGTTAAAAGCCTGAGTGGATACATGCCAGCATAAGGTAGCGTTCAGAGGGACTATCAAGAGACCAAAACATGATAGATTGTGTTTGTTCTTTTCATAGGGTTCTACCATCATCTGGTTGATTAGAAGCAATCAGTTCACAATTTGGCATAAAACCATTTTACCCTTAAGAACTCCCAGTAGCAGCCTTTGAAAAATGAAGCCATTTGTTACGTATTTTGTTTTCGCAAATGAAGCATCATAAATAACATCTGTCAGTTACCACAGAGATCTCCGTTGCTTCTCAACTGATCCAAAACTGTTGTTTAGGTACAGCCTAAGAGACAACTAAAGATCATTATTCACTGGATTCTGATAGTTTTATGTACCACAGCAACAACTCAGTGGTCAGTGGAATCTAAAACTACTTTACTGTTTCTTTTTAATTTGTCCAAAGGAAACGGAGAACTACACTTATCAAATGCCCATAAAACAACAAAACTGAATGCATTTTCTTTCAGTAGTGGCATGAGATTTTTTTTTTTTTATACTGAACTTTAAAACCATGGAAAATAAGAGATACTTGATTAGTTTTTAAAAGTAATCCACTCTTTTTTTTTGCCCAGAAAAGTGTCTCACAACTGCATTTTTAAAAGCATTTGACTGATTTGCTTTTGCACTTCCTTTGTGTAGTAATACTAATCATTAAAGACAAAGATGAGATGGAATAGATGGATCCATAATCTGATGCCTTTCAGGTTGCTTCATATAAAGATGATTTGTAACTAACGCGGGGTTTGTAACCCTACCCAGGTGAGTCAGTCTTCACTTCAAGAGACAGCAACGCAAAGTAGAACACTTATGAAGACACAGAAAATATCACGTAAGGTGCATGCCATCCCCAGGTTTGAGCTGATTTCCTTTTCAGCTCCTCACTTTCTCTCTGGTATTTTACCAGACTAAGTCCACTGTACAGCTCCCAAGAGAGACAAAGGCCAGCAAACGTCACCTTTCACATGTTCTAATAACATCTGCAAGGGACGGAGTAAGACAGCCTTTCCCCGAGTTTCTCAAGTGCCAGCTTCTCCTCTGCCAGAGACCTGCAGGCCCAGAGTCTTTTGCTAGACATCTTCCCCCTTTTAGGCAAAGACTGATATTTTCACAATTTTTTCACAACTCTTAGGTTTTCTTCAGCAAGGAACCAGCTAGGAATCCTTTTTTGGGGCAAGAAAATATTTTCCCTTTCTTATTCATAGAAAGTCTATGTTAGAAGTAGTTGGAGGAAATACTTAGTGGAAGAATCAGATTCTTCCACTCTGTTCTTATGCTCTTCCCTAGAGATGTGCCCGTATAGATGTTCCTTCCCCAGAGATGTATCTCTGTATAGCCAGGATCGATTCAGTCAAACGGCAAACTGATGCTAAGAACTATGGAAAGCATGAAAACAACTCAATGAAAAAAAAGATATTTAATTTAACAGAAAATAGTCAAGCTTCTGTTACATATTTTGACTTCTAAAAACATCACGATACACGATGGAGATTGAGCCCATAATCAAGAGCGTCTCAGAGCAGCCTCTGCCCTGGTGGCCTCATATAATCACAAAACAAATCGCTCTCAAAAAACCCCACAACCCAGTGTTTTCAATACCTACAAACTGAAACACCAGTAGTTTTCAGTGTCTTTCTGTGACTATTTCTTGACAAGCTGCCATCAAAAGGTCACCATATGTTAAAACGACTGTTTTATCAAACTCTTGTACATGACACAAGTCCCACCCAGCCACCGCCAGCACCAGAACGAAGCGCCATCACGGCACCAAAGGAAACAAGGGTGAGTTGACACTTAAAATATTCCAGCAGCTGCCGTTGGATACATTTAGGACAAAAAGTTTTATTGTGCAAAAGGCGCTCAAGAGCAGCGTCTTCCTTCTCTTCCTTCACGCCACTCACTGTGAGGGGGGGCAGCGCTAAGGGGGCGCACACACACACAAACACACACAAACACACACAAACACACACAAACACACACAAACACACACAAACACACACAAACACACACAAACACACGAGGACAGCCTTACAGGGGGGAGGACGAGCGCGACACACGACGATGTCAGCCCTAAAAAGGGAGGGGAGCAAGCCCTGCGGCCTTGGAGCGCTGGAGGGACCGTCCCCCGCCGTCCTAAAGCAGGAGCCCGCTCGCCCCCAGCCAGGCCGCGCCGCGGGCTCGGGCTCCCCACTCGTGACAGCTGAGGCGACTCAAGGCCGTTTCCGAGCCCGGCCCCCGCCCCTCCCACCTAAGCCCGAAGCAGGGCGGGCGCCGGCCCGAGGTGACTCCGCCAGGACCCCAAGCGAAACGGGGAACCCCCGGGGAACGGGGCCGCGGGACCCCGCCGGCCCCTCAGGGGAGGAACCCGCCGCGCTCCCACTCACCCAGCGCGCCGCCGACACCACCGCATCCCCTCCGCGCCGCTTCCGGGAGCGCAGCCAGTTCAAAACAACGCCCGCCCCTATTGGCTGCGGGCGCCCCGCCCTCCCGCGCGCTATTGGGGGACGGCTCCCCCGCCTCTCCTCCTCGGGCTGTGATTGGCTGGCTCGCACACCGGTGCCCCGTGGGCGCCGCCCTCACCCTTTCCCCGCACTGCCCCGGGCGTCGCGGGGCGCCGCCATGAGGGGGCGCCGCCATGAGGGGGCCGCGGCCTCCCGCCCCCGGCCGGCCCCGAGGCCTGCCGCCGGGCCTGAGGAGCAGCTGGCCCGCGGTGTCTTGAGAGGAGGAGGTACTGGAGGCCCGGCTCCTCCACCGCAGCCCAGTATCCGTGTCCCCCACGGTGGTTCGGAGAGGTCGTCTCTGGTATTGTATAGTACATGGGCTGCTGCTTGGCTGCCTGTCCTGGTTTGAGCAACACAGGACTAATTTATCTTCTAATGCTTGGGAAAACCGCACTTTTAGAAGACTCTGGTGTGTGAATTTGTGAAAATATTTCCTTTATAGCCAGCTATGGTTTGCAGGTTTCAAGGTGTCGGTGTTTTCCAGCCTTGCCAGGTGCAGGGATGAGGAAGCGCGAGACCTGGGCACTTGACTCAAGCTGACGACAAGGTTATTTCATACCATGAACGTCACATTCAATATAAATTAGAAAGTTTGCCGAGGAGTTCTGTCTCTCCCTTCATGGCTGCGATCCTGAGAACTCCTTGCTCCAGTGCTCGAACGCTGAGCCCTTCCCTTCCTTCTGAAGCTGCAGCACTCGCAGTGTCCAACATGTAGTGTTTTATTAATGTTAATTATTTAATCTTATTCTGTTAAATCTATTTATATTTCAACCCTCAGTTGTCCTTGTTTTTTCCCTGACTCCCCTTCCCGGGTGGGGAAGGGTCCTTGGGTGATAGACTAATTGTCTAAATGACAATAAATCGTTGTGGGTTTCTCAAACCATGACACCACCTCACCCTGTTTCCAGTATGGTTTGTTTCCAGGTATGAAATAATAACATCAGAAGCCCAATCTGAGCTTCAAAGGGCTCATATCCCTGAGAACTGATAGACCCAGGACCGGGTTGTTGACAGTCTTGGTGAGTTTGGATGTAGATGAGGTCAGTGTATGGGATGCGTTAATGACCACCGTCAGGAGAGACTCTGCTTCCAGAAAGGTCCCAAAGTCATTGAGCCCTGAGTTTGCAATGTTGTGAATTCAGGCCAGGACAGCTTTCCTGAGGATTGAGAAAACACAAGTGACAAAGTCAAATTTGCTTTCAGTTATTAAGCACGTCATGATAAGAACTGATAATGAAACATTTAGTAATTTTACTTAGATGTGCATACTTAGGCTGGGATTGGATCTGTGCCACCTCTTTGTCCTTTTATACTGAAACACTAACTAACTTACTCGTGGGTTTTTCAAACAAGATTTCAAACTTTATTTCTGACTTTTTTTCACAGGTGGCAGTAGAGGGTTTCAGTGGAGCCTATAAATTGGAAATTTTTTATGGTGAAGCCTTTAAGGAAAGACCAGGAGAGCCTTTACTGCACTTCTAGGGTCTAACACTGATAAACACAGTCCATGCAATATATGGGACTCTAAAGAAAAGAACTCCGGGGGGTATACGAGTGTGTAAGGTAGCTCATGAGGCAAAACCTTTCATCCTGGATGCAGAAAACCTGAAGTCAATTGTTAGCATTTGCCACTGGCATATGACATTGAGCAAGTTCATCTCAATAGTTTCCTTCTCCATCGTCAACAACAGGATGATGGCAATGACCTTCGCAAGGTCTTTTGAGATCTACTGATGAAAATTGCTGGGTGAGTATATTATCATGACTATTTGTACTATTGCTTTTGAAACACAGTAATAGATTGTAGTTATTACCTACATATATATACCCATATATATGGGTACATATACCCATATATCAAGCTTGATACATATAAAGCTAAAATATATTTATGTTTTCAGGTACAGAGCTGTTACTTAAAACAGTTATCTGATGAATAAGTAGACAAATTTTAAGAATATCTTAATCCCCATTATGTTAAAATCGGTAAAATGCATGCATATCAAATGCAATTTATTGTTCTTTGCTGTCCCTGTTTCTCTGAGTATAGACTCATCACTCCGACCAAAGATTATTTAGGTTCTATGCTTGATAGCCATTAAAAATCGTCAGGTGACAGGTCTGCGTACCTTCAGCCGGAGTCACATCCGTGGAAAGAAGAAGAGGAAAACTGTCCATAGGCTTAAAACTTAATGGTGTTAGGTTTTACTGATTTTTTTTTTCATTATTTTTAATACATATGGGAAGTTGGAATAACTTCAGAGTTGTTTAAAAACGTTTTTTTAGGGACCTTCACAAAACCATCCCTCTGCAAGGATCCGTGCACACCAGATTTGGTGGCCATTCAGACGCTTCCCTCTCTTTCCTGTGTCTGTTTTCTGTTCTGCCCCAGCCAGCTCGGTTAGTGTTGTCCCTTGGAGACCCTGTCCCCGGGGATCTGTCTATAGCTCCCGTTGTCCGTTAAACTCGGATGTCCGATCCCAGCGGCCGGTGAGCCCGTTCCCAGGGTAAGCACCTTCAGTGCGGCGAGCGGCGCTGGCCGCCAGCTACGCACCAAGCGGACCGTAGGCAAAAGTGACGGACAGTCCCGCCGGCCAATGCCGCGCCGAGCGGCCGGCGAGTGGGCGGAACGGGGGCTAAAATGCACCAATGAGGTTTTGGTTGCTAGGTGCGACGGCAGAGGAACGAGCCAATAGGAAAATTCGCGGAGCGGCAGCAGCGGGCCGGTTGGTGTGCCGGGCCGCGGGCGGGCAGCGCGAGGCAGGGGCCGGCAGCGGCGGCGCTGCCCTCCCCGGCCGCTGAGGCGATGGGGCGGGCGGGCGCGCCTCGACCCTCCCGCCAGTGCTCCCCCCCCAGGTGTGGACGTTGGGGGGTGATGAAAAAAAAAATAAAACAGAAATAGTTGGAAAGACGGTAGTGCGGCGGGCTGAGGGGGAAGCGCCGTCCCCTCCCGCTGGGCCTCTCCTGAGGGGCGCGGGGGCCGTTATTTTTTGTCACGGTGGTGTGGGCAGGACACGCGTTTTTTCAGCCTCGGGCCCTATTTCGGAGCGGCCCTGGGGCTCCTCCGGCGGGGGCGAGCGGGCCCGGCGCGCTGGTGGCCGCGGGTGCCTGAGGGGAGTCATCGCTCAGGCGCTGCGTGGAGGTCTCCTGCGAGGAGAAACCCCTGCTGGGCTTTAAAAACGCAGCCCAAAATCACGGTAGAAGAGGCACATGTAAGAGAAGGGTTAATGGCTGCTTCCCCCTCCTCCCCCCGCGGGGTGAGGATGGTCGCGGATACCCTTTGTAAATCGGAATGTGGCGGTGGGAGGGGAGAAGCGGCCCGACCCCCCGGGCTGGGCGGGCAGGGCGGCGGCCGGGCGGCTGCCGGGGATGCGGGGGGCGAGCGGCGCCCGCTGAGGTGCTGCCCAGCCGCTGCCGGGGGCTTTCCTCACGAGTTGGGGGGGGGTTCTTTTGCCTTTTTTTAATTTTTTTTTTTAAATTTTTTTTTTTTTGGTACACCCGCCCCCTCGGAGCCAGCAGGAGGAAGGAAAATAAGCTGAGGACAGAGAAATCAGAGAAGCCGGAGGAGATGGTGAGCGGATGGTGGGGTCGGGGGGAATGAATGAGGTTGCCGGGGTATTTTCTGGGAGAGGTTCTCGCAGGGTGTAGTGCGTTTGGGGCGATTTTGCATCACGGTTGCAGGCTAGCCGCCTTTGTTTGCTAAAGATTGGTGTGTTTAACAGCGTTCATCAGTTTATTGCGAGATGCGCAACGAGGAGTTGATGTATGCGAGTGGCTGAAATTCCATACGCAAGCGACCCCTAAACAAACCAACATTGTGTTAATCCTGCAATATGATGGGCAGCTCTTGTCATGGAGGGAAGTCATTGCTCAGGTTATTTGTGGCATGCATAGGAGATGAGTCTCTGTAGCAAAGACCAAACAAAACTAAGCTATTTCTTTACAAACGTGAAATCTACCAGACTTAAAAGCCAAAGTTAGTTATTTTTTTTTCTTTTAATTTTCTCTGTAGTATTGCTGTACATGGTTAAAACCTAATGTTTGCAAAACTTGATCAACTCTTTAAAATGTTCACTTCTGGCATGCAAATAGTAAAGACTGGCTTTCCCCCCACCTCTTTTTTTTCTTAATGTAGGCACTTGTTTGTGTATGTGGAAGGGGGAATTCTGACAACGTGTACTTTGCTTTTTACAGTGTGCTGTTGTGCCTTAGGTAGGTCGCAGTACAAAATGTAATTCTTAGCGTGTTAAAAAAAAAAACCCAAAAAACCTAAGCAGATTTTTTTGCATCAAGTGGAAACCTGGTTTTATATCAATAATATCTTAAACGCTAGATACAGGTTTGTGGGGGGATAAAACAGCTGTTTTGTATTAATGGAAATGCTTTATGGTAAAAATCCTGATCCTAAATGACAGAATATTGACATTGGCTGATTGTATCTTCCTGTGGATGAAGTGCTGCAGTCCGGATTAAGTACATTAGCCCTTTAAGGTTCTGTAAATTTAAACATATTTTGTTTACAAAATTGTGCAGGACTGCATGGTGCAGTAGTAAAATCTGAAATTTTAGTGGCTTTAGAAATGTTGCAAGACATTGCAAAGGAGAAATATTGCAGCTTAGTATTATGTCTGCGGTGGAAAAAAAAAAAAGATTTGTTATAATAAAGTAATACAGCATGTATGTGGTGATTAAAGCAACTAAAGGGGCTGGATCGTTTGGAGTTTCTACAGAAAAAAATAAGTTATGAACTATGCTGTGATCTTCATCATGCAAGATATTTGGATGGCTGGCTGTTAAATTTATTTTAAGCAACATCTCTGTAAATGCTTGTCTGAAATATTTAAATTATATGCTCCATTAGGCAAATGGGTTTATCTTCCCATTGCTTGGCTAAAGGAATGTACTGGGAGGGCAAGGTTTATAAGAACAATACAGTGTGACTGCATAGTTTCACTGCATAGTTTATCCTCCTGTATTGTTCAGAGTTGCATAGAATCTATTTTATTTGACAATGGTGATCTTTATAAAGTTGACTTTGCTGATTTTGTTTTTATGCCATAGTTGCTGTGAACATAAATAACTGAATTTCAGTTGTTATAACAATAGATTTGACCTACTACTTAGCTAGAATGAACAAAAAATCATTCCCTTCTTTGATTTTAATCTATTCATTCAAAATCTCTGCAATGGATTTCGGCATCAGCAGTTCTTTAATATTGGAAGAACTGGTAGGAGTTACAAATAGAGAGAGTTTCCCGTGATATTGAGCTAGGACACTGCACTAGAAATGGCAAAATTCCTCCCTTTTACTTGTACTTCAAATTTTGTGCAAACTGCAGTTTAGAGAAGATATCTTATCCTGAAGACCATCTGCATGCATATTACAGTTACATAAAACTAAGCTTCTCTATTTGATTTTATGTAATGCAACATGTTATTTCTGCAGTGCTTTTGGTGGATCTTGCTTAGTGTCAGAATTTATATACTGTGAGGAAAACCTGTTAGAATTCTTGTGCTACCAGGTTTATAATTTGTTGCTCTTAATATTTTATTGTGTTAGTATAAATCATTGACACAAACATCGTAAACAAATGCTGTAGCAGCTAAGTGTGAGATTACATTTAGCTTATGTCTTTACAGTTTAACCAGAGTATGACAGGATCTTGTCTAGTGTGAGTGTGTTCTGTTCCTAATAGCCATCATAGCAATCTTTAAAGCGTAAAGGTCGGGTCAAATTTTTTACTTCATTGCTTGCCTCTACAGAAGAAGGAGGAAAAAGACCAACTCCAGAGTTACACCAATAGGGACAGGGAAAGAATTTATTGGATGTGTTGTGGGCAGTTACCTTCTTCAGACTTCATATGAGTCACCTGGAAATTGGCATTGAGATTTTTGTTAAGGTAAAAATCCACATATTTTTAGAAAAGTGTTTTTTCCATAATGCAAAACATTTAGGGTATACATGTAACTTGGCAAACATATTTTCTTTGGAAAAGGGCGTAAGCAGTATCATGGATTTAAGCATTAAAATCAGAACTAGGAGATCTTGAAGTATTCTCTTAAATTCCAGGTAGGATGTGGTCTACATGTGTGCTGAAGCAGGAAGGTTACCCACCTATCTTGATATCTGAAAAAAGTAGCAGCCATCTTAATGAAGTCTTTTTTTATTTCCCTCAGCTAAATTGTGTAAAACAAACCCAGACCCAAAAAACTGTGGTGCAGGTTTTTTGTCCTTGTTTGCCCTTTTCACTCCAACTCACAGGCAACCCAAAACAAGCTGTAAAGCTGCTTCTGGTTCTGTGTGCTGAGGTTCTAGAGGTCTAGAACTTCTGCATTAGCTTAGGTTGCATTCGTTTTTTGATGGTATGTAAGACAAATAACTAGTTCTAGTGAATCAAATTTTTCTTATGTGTCTGCTTTTCTGCAATGTTGTAAGAACAGGCAGCTCAATTTAGGAATATCCAATCCTTTGAAGGGCTTCAGTCACCACTCTAGCAGTCGCATTTTCAAGAAGTAGCATCTTTGGTGTGTAAATGGCTACTCATTTAATAGTAAGTGGACAGCATCTATTATTCATCATTAATTTATACACACTACATCAAACAAAACATCAGTTTAGCGTCCTGATGAGACTCGTTGATTGTCACTGGGTTCAGCATAGTTTGACATTTTGACCCACCAAAATACATGCCTTTCTTGGAACATCAGCTAATCTTGGGGATAAAAAAAATGTACAAGAGACCAAGTAGGAATGTGTATATGGGTAGCATTTTTAAATATTTTAATCTTTTCTAGAGAACACTTCAATTTAGTTAATGAAGCTCATATCTAGCCACTACTCATTCCTACAAAGAACATGACCGAGTATATTTTTTTACCATAGTTGTCATTACTGGGAGCATACCACTATTGAAACTAATGGCCTCTTTTGGAAAATCATGGATCTTAACTAAGGCACCATTATGCCCCTGAAACGACTGGCTTTATTGGTTTCTTTTGAACGGATAACTTTATTTAATTCTGTGATATTTGATGCTGTGTTTATACCCTCATGTTTTGCTGTGTAGTTACATTTTTGTTGTCCAATCTAGATAAAAATTCATAGAGAAGTCACTGGTTCCAAGTAAGAGCCATCTAAAGTTGGTTCTAAGAGACCGGCCACAATGACGTCAAGGGATCTGCTTAATTATATCTTTTCAAAATCAGGCCCTCCGAGGATCTATTCTGGAAAAACAAAAACAAAATCTACTTCTATAGATATCTAAATCTTTGTTTTCTCAAGTGTAGACTTTTAGCACAAGATAGAAAATGTGTGCTAGCAATAGTACACTGAGGAAGGAACCTGTGAGAGTGTATGCAGTTCGGCGTCTCTCCAGTACCTCTGGAGGTACTCTTGGTCGGCTTTTGCAAGTCTCAGTCCTCTGTATTCAGCTGATATTAATTACCATGAGACAAGTTGAGTGACTTTGAATATAGGGTATATTTAGAAAGAGCAAAATTGTAATGTTTAGATCACAGATTCCAGGCCAGTAGCCCAAGAAAGTAATTTTCATCCAACACTGCTGGTGGCAGTTATCACAAGATACTAAAAGCCATTAAGAACACATGGAGAGGATTGTGCTTCTCTGCTTCACTCCCCAGTTTGCATTGCCCTGGGAAGATCTTTCTGTTTCTGGACAACATGCAGTATGCTCTGCAGATCTGATGGCTTTCTTGGACAGTTTGAGGTCTTTGTTCCATAAGGTCCTTGACTGCAGTGTCAAAATCTTCTGTGCATGCTTCAGTTGGTGCCATTTATAATTATGTTTTTTCTGCATCTCAGGGCACATACATTTTGTTTCAGAAACTTCAACAGGGTTTCTATGAGCTGCTGTGCGGATATATGGCAGCGCATCACTAGTCTATTAGTTTATGATTTGTAGGTCAGGGAAAAATTGGGATATTTTGCTGTCTAAGCAGTATCATCTCTTTGCTGCTTCAGTGCTTACATGACATCTCAAGTTGGCTGAAGATTAAAAGGACACTGTCAAGGTATCTTTCACAATTTCATTTTTATTATTTATTTTGTTTGCCTTATTATTGCTGTCATAAGCCGTTGGAAGCCTGAAGTCTAGTGCCTTGCCAACAGGCCTTTGTCCTCCAGAACAGTTCCTGTTTAGCTGCTTATGGTTTATTTAAGAGTTGTGAAGCATTTACTGTCTTCTGAAATACATTACTGAAGAGTTACAGCTTAAACATTGCAAGCAAGTGAGAGGGAAGAAGTGTGTAAATCAGTTTAGGGCCAGTCCTGGTGGTGTGTATTTACGGTAAACTCAAAATATTTCTTCTTTTCCTTATTTCTTTCAGAATTTAATAATTTGGGAGTATAGAATTAGGCATCAGTGCTTTCTTCACACAGTCATCCTTGAGGGCGGACTTTCTGGAGGATTGATATAAAGGCCTGCATTCTTAGTTGGATATGTTTTGAATTATCTAATGAGGTAATCCCTGTAAGAATTCTTACAGGTGCAGTGGCATCAACTGACTTTGAGGTGCTGAGCAGTAGCTTAATTTGGAGTACTGGACAGAAAAAAATATCTTTACAGGATCTGGGCCTTGTATCGCATGTGCCTCTTTTATTTTCTAAGCTTTATTTTTCCCCCTCTTATTTCTACTATGATAAAAGGAATGGTCATGGGCTTTTGTACAGAATAATGCCACCTTAACTTGTTGCTGTAAGAAAGTCTTTTCATAATTGATCCACATTCGTTGCAATGTTAAGTTAGTGAAACTAGAGCTACTGTGTCCAGCAATTTAATTGCCTGCTCTTCACGTGCTCTGGCAGTGTAATTTCTACCCATTGGAAGTATATCAGCACAATTCTTCCATGAGACCTTTTCATTACAGTAAACATTCTCTATTTAATTTGGGTTATGTAGTGATAAAATTTTAAGTAACTGCTATCCAGCATAGTGACAGTAGCAATTGCACAGACTTTTCCTGGATTATTCCTATGGCTAATCAAGAGCGTCCATGTCTACTGGGTTCACAGCTTGATGAGAGCTGAGTGTATGTACTGATATCGGGTAGACTTATTTTTGCAGGTTTAAAATGAAAAAATAGTAATCTTTTTGACAGTATTCAGAGTAGCAAAGGTTGCAGAGATTCCCCAGAGGAAAGCGAATTGCAGAGTGACTTCAAATAAGGTTCATAAAGCGCGGACTGTCTGGGGAAGGAGAATCTGAGATGTTACGCTTAAGTTGGGGTAGTTGCAATAACTTCAGGCATGTTGATTAGATGCCTGAATTAGAAAGGGCAGGCACTTCTGGCTGCAAATAAAAAGAGTGGATAGAGACAGATGGACTTCTCTGAAGGTTGAGTCAGTCTATGAGTTTGAATGAAGTGTTTTAACTGACACTTTGAAGGAGAACCCTCTCCCCCTCTCCCCCTCTCCCCCTCTCCCCCTCTCCCCCTCTCCCCCTCTCCCCCTCTCCCCCTCTCCCCCTCTCCCCCTCTCCCCCTCTCCCCCTCTCCCCCTCTCCCCCTCTCCCCCTCTCCCCCTCTCCCCCTCTCCCCCTCTCCCCCTCTCCCCCTCTCCCCCTCTCCCCCTCATGGATAGCATATGGAGACTAACTTCCCAAATGAAGCATGTATGTCAGGTCCTGAAAGTGAGAGAACATGAATGTTATTCTTGTTATGTATACATCAAAACTTAGAAGAACTTTCATGTAGTGGGTATTTTAATCGCTCTTTGATGGGTCGAATTTTCTTTAGGCACCTATTTGTACACCTGGCCTGTGAGGTTAACTGTACAAGGTTGAGGGGAACAAAATAGTTTTGGTCATTTTGTGCAGTCGTCAGAACTTTGAAAGAATTCTGTTGATAGCTGGTTGAGTTCCTTGTGATGTGTATTGATGTAACATCACTCATAGCATAGAATCCATAAGCTTGACACTGCAAGAATTTCTGTTTTGCTGTCCCTCGGAAAGAGAAGGAAGCCTTAGACAAGACTGCCTATGGAGAGAAAGGTGGGCATGAGCATGACTTACGGTGTTGTGTTGGGGTTCATCAAGGAGAATCCCTCTAGTATCAACAAGAGATACATGGGAAATGCAGTTAGTGTCTCATAAAAACAATGTTCCTTTAAAATGGTGTGTTGTGGGTTTTTTTTTTTAAATGAAATGCAGGTTTTCTTAAACGTTGCAGTGCTTCTCTAGAATGCGTATAGAACACTGTAATTATTGGTGTAGACATTTTAAACTCTATTCTGCTCTTACCTTTGAGATACAATCCTAATATTTTGTTAATCCTTTACAATGGGTTAAAATGGCATAAAGATCAGCTGGCTGGAAGTAGGAAGTCTTTTGTCTCTCATGTCTGGATCTGTTTGTCCATTTTGATAGGCCAGTGACAATGAGTGTTCTTGTTTTGCTATGTGTCTGCTCTGAAGTGTTTAAAAGAAAAGTTTTTATATATGCTAACGTTAATGAAGTGTTTCATACAATTGTGATAATAACAATATTATCAATACTTAACCTCTCAATGCTGCATGAATCTTTAGCTTATGGTTAGTATTCTGCTGTTGTATATTGCTGTCAAGTTTTGATTTAGAAATGAAATATATTTAGAAAAGTTAAATAATCTGACATTCCTTCTACAATTCTTAATCTGATGCCAGGAAGCTTCAGTCATGTTGATCAGTAAAATGACAGTAACCCTCTGTAAAACTTTGATTCAGTTTTGCATATCAATAAATGCACACCAATAATGGTCCCAAGGTATTGAAAGCACAGTTTTATTGTATGCAGTAGCTATAAATTTAAGAGTTTTCTGGTATGTTTAAGGCATAATCACTTCTGCACGAATAAACATCACATTTGAATTTATTTTATCAATGTAATGTCAAGTGAAGTCTCAAACATGAATCCTAACTTAAACTGTCAGCGTTCTGCTGCTCTGCGCCACAGGCTGGGTCATGCCATGCTCGTGTAACTTCTCCACATATTTTTAGACTGGTTCTTCTTTAATTCAGTGTGACAATACAAGTAGTGAGTTATTGACAGCAGCTAAAGTGAGATCATTATGGCTGTGATCAATAACACACCTGCATAGAATAACAACTACTACCAGGGACATATTTTGTATTGATTCAGGAATTTATGCTGCCTCCACTACACCCAGTCTGCTACTTCCATAATTTATGTAATAAAATCTCTACTTTAGAGAAGCTGTTACTAAGTTAAATACCAAGAAATGATGACATATCAAGATGTAAATTGCATATTGAAGATTTTACTACAAGCAGAAATAGCTCTTGCTAAATTCCTGTGGGTTCTGATTCAGGACCAAGGCACTTCCTTACTGCGGGCTGAAAGATAATGGAAGTAAAAAACCGTGTTCCCTCTCCTGAGGTGGTATTTTAGAGGTGGAGGGTAAGATGCTGTTTTTAATGTGATGTGTGATGGAAGCTTATTGAATTGTACAATCCATAAGTTTGAAACCTTGGTAGAATTTCTTTATCAGTAACAGTAACCCTTATTACAGTTCTGTCCTTAAGCTGGAATGTAATTTTTTCTTAATACCGATACATTTTTATGTGTCTCCCTGATAGAGGAATGCATGCTCAAAGATTGGTGCTATCCTCTGATTTTCTTTTACAAACCTAAAGTCAGTAAAAATGAACAGAAGGTACAGATTATGAGCAGGAATTTGGGAATAACAATGTTCCATGAAAGTAATACCTAGCTTTCCAGAGATTTGTGTTCATTCCCTTACTTGCTACCTCTCTGTTTTGTTGATCAGATGGTTAGCCACGAGTCCAATGTAAAATTACTGTGTATTTATACTGAAAAGAATAAAGTCTGTTGGTGGGTTTTAAGCATGATAAAAAACCTTAATGTATCACAAATAATCTTGGTGTGTGAAGCCTATATGAAGTTTCACATTCAGTTGTTCATACAGATTCATGTATACTTCATTAATTCTTGATTTGAATGTCAAACAGAAAACGCAAAACCTGCAAGTATTGCATGCAGTAGCTTCCTAGATATACAGCCTTCTATTTCTGATGGTGTTACCGTCTTTGTATCCAAACATAGCTGCAACTTGTCTACAGGAGTAAAGTCAGTGTAGTCCAAAGAAATATGCATGTCTTCAAATTTACTGTTGTGCAGGTTATTAAACAAAATCCTAGTTCTTGGTTAACTTCTAGATCTTATTTGTGGCCTGTCTTCTGTTTAGGGGCATTATACCAAAACTCTTATCTGCTGTAGGGACAATTACAGTATAAAGGACTGGTTTATGCTTTAAACGTTCAAGACTCAGTACTAAGAAACTCAGCATCAAGACCGTTTAGTGAAACCTCTCCATAACAAGCTTGAACTAAATCTAATCAAATTCAAGTAGGATATTATATTCTTTTTTATATAACAGTATATTACATGGTTGTTTGTTGCTTAATGCTGAGGTAAAACACCTGAAGTATGACAGATAAGAATTCAGACAGAACAATATTCCCCAGGAAATTTTCTTAGAGTACTATTCATGAGTTAACCCACATGTTTCGTGCTGATATTTTGCCCTATACACAATGAGGATATTTTCTTGGAAGAGTATTTGCTCCATTAGCTTTTTTGTCACTGTTTCATGATGGTATGTTCCTGTAGGTGATAAACAGCTTCTTACTGTGTTGATGGTGGGGTTTCTGAATCCCAAGCCATGCTCATCTATCTATTCAAGGAGATAATCACCTCATTTCATTTATGACACTGCAAACCACTTTTCGCTGTTTTGAAGTAGAGAAGCAGTATGACAACATTTGTTTTTAAGGGACTGAAGAACTAATGTTTAACAGACCTGAAGCTTGTTATATTCATTTAGCTCTCCAGGAGTATCTAATGTAACATGTCTAGTGACATACAGCCCAACAACAAAACTCTTGTTTTGTATTGTTAGCAGTAGTTTTTAAATTGAAAATTAACATGAACTCTAAATATTATTAATTGTGTAAAGGTTAATCTCTTCACAGTGCTAGGCAAGTATTTGCATTTGGGTGATCAGGAGATAATACAGGATTCTCTTTTCCAATGGATTTTTCCTTCCTGACTGTTTGAACACGCTTGCTCTCTTTCCAATGCAAAATTTTGATTTTTCTGGACAGTTATCATTGTACTTCTTCTGAACCTTACTGAGAGGATGGAAAATACACTAAGGAATTTCTTGAGCTGTTGGACCTTCTGCTAACAAGTAGCAGAGGTCTGATGAGCTTTGCAGCCTGGCTTGCTCACATTTCCTTTGAAGGAAGATCGGGGTGATTGAATCCTGTGTAAAAAGCATACGTGACAACCTCTCTGTGACTTATAAATAAGTTGATACCTTGGCTGAGACTTTCAGTGATCCCTTAGGAATTTAGGCCCAAATTCTTAAAGGGATTTATGCACCCAGTTCCTGTTAAATTCCATTTTATTTCTTTACAATATTGTCACTGAAACCAAGGGAATATAGGTTTAGGAATCCTTCTCAAGGTTTGGATCACAGGTGTAAACTTCCGTTGGGCTGTTTCTTTTAGGTTTATGTGGTTGTTTCAGCTTTATTTTCAAATAAAGATGGATTAATTTGGTAATATGTATTGACAAGTATGTTTAAAGAATTAAATTATTGGAATTATTTTAAAAATGTATTTGCAGATCAAATTTTTTGAAAAATGTCAGTTTCTTCAGACTACCAAACTAAGAGGAGCTTTTAGCGTAAAACTTTTTTTTTTACTTTGCTTACTTTAGGGGATTTTTGGTGTCCAAATATAAATATATATTTGTGTACATTTGTGATAGGTCATTAGCTACTGAGACTCATGGGATTTGGAAGACTTGAGGTCATGCAGCAACCACGAGAATTCCTTTTTTACCATGCTTGTTTGAAACTGCACACAGGCATTTAGTACCTTCCCAAGCCTGAGTAAAAAATGTCCAGAGGTATTTAAAACTGTGAAGAGTTTCAAAAGACAAAATTTCCATTTATACCATTGTAAACTGTGTAATTAAATCCAATCTCCAATTGGGATTATGTAATTCAGAGAATATTGAACATCCCCGCTTGCCTCAGGCTGTCTAGAGGACTATATTGCCCACAATTAAACAGATGAATGCACAAATAAGGATAGGCATCCTTCCAAACAGTTCTATCTATATTTAGCAAATTCTTCTCATTTCCCTCTCTGTAGGAGGGTAGTGATGTTGGTAACCTTAATATTGGCCAACAGAACTGTGAATGTCTTAAGCCCTATCCTGCAAGATGTTTTCCTTTCCCATGTTATTTTGACCTTGTATTTTTTCCCTTTCTCTTGGATTAAATCTTTTTACGTCCTAAATGAGATATTAGCTTCATGATCTCCATCTGATTACAGAAATAAGTAAAAGAGAGTTCTCTGTGCCACAAAGGACTAGAAGGAACTTGAAAATTTCACCAATTAAATGTTCTGAAATTTATGAAAGATATAACTAAGTGGGGCGGTACAAAGATATCTCCATTTTATGGAGATATTTCTTTTTATGGAAACCAAAACTATAGATTCTGTAACTTTTTACCTCGTTTTATGTGTCAATATTTGAAGGACTTCAAAGCCCCTTGTTAAAATACAGCAAGCTTTCTATGTAACATTACCTTTAGAAAACACTGAATTCACAGTTTGTCAAGTTTTCTTAACTGGTATTTTCACTTTCCTTTCTTAAACTTCCATATTATCCAAATAAGTATTAAAGTTGATGCTGGAGCTGGCAGGCTTGAAAGATGCAGCCTAATTCACAGTAAAATCTGCATGATTTTCCTAAATAAATGACTGACTTCAATTTATGAAAACAGGAATAACTGTTTAATCTCGTACTTGCTACATGGAGGTGTTGTGTTTCAGTAGGGAGTCCTTGTAACTGTTAGATTTGTGAAGTAACTGGTGTGAATTATATCTCCCCCTCCCCCCCCCTTTTTTTTTTCTAGTTGTGAAAGAGAAGTATTCCAAACTCCCATCCACTTAAGGCCAGAACAAGACTAGACACAGATTTTCATTTAATTAATTTTTTTCCTTCTGTGTTTTTATCAGGAAACAAGTTGTTTAATTCTAATTTATAAATAATCATCTTTAGTTGTTGAATTTACCACATTGTTTGGCATGTGTCAGAATAAGATGCAAAAGCTTATGTTGCAATGAATCAAAGAAATAGAGCACTGAGAGAAAAAGCTTTGGAACTAGAGGGACAGAAAACAAGTCAAAGCAAGTTAAATCATAAAGACCTGTGAGATCATCTGATCCATCTTTTGCAAGATTTCTCCATATAGCATACAAAATCTTTGCTTCAAACTGTAATGTTGTGTAGTAATTCAAGGAGGAGACCACGAATTTCATTCCAGTCCCACTTCTGCTAATTTTAGAATAAGTTATTTCTCTTGCCTCTTTGCTGTTTTTACTTCGGCTAGCCTACTTCTCAAGATTTAAGTGTTCAAGGGCAGTGATACTGCTCCTGGGACAGTAGGCTATGATGAACTGTATAATACTCATTTCGGTAATACAATGCTTACCGTGGGATATGTCATATTCCCTGTGTCAGCTGCACCTCTGAACCTTGTCGGTCTGGGACAGTAGTCTGCGTCTAGCATTTCCTTCCCTTTCTTATACTGAAGGAAAATACTGTTTCCCTTTCTTTCAAGTGTGATTTTTGTATAGATTCCATAATCTTCATCTGCGTTCCTACAGCTACGTGCCTGGCTTTGATCTCTTCGGAAAATAAAGTGATTTATAGTCACTACATCTAAAAGACTATTCTCTAAGCTGCCAGCATGTTATGCCATTCCTTTGTCATCACAGAAGCCTGAGCTGCAGAGTGAGCAAATGATTTCCCACTGGAACTCTGACCGAAGTTTAGCTGTGTGGGCTTTGCTTTGAGTCTGGACAGCTCAGCTCTTCTCCTGCCTTTTAAACATCATCTGCATCATGCCAGCGTCCCGAGAACTGGTCATTCTGGTGCTTAAAAATTTCTCTATACTTCAGCTAGCTTATTTGGTTTTTATTTAGCCCGTTCATGTTGGCTTGGTCTTGTGCTTCAATGGCTCCTCTTTTTTTCTGTCTCTGAGAATTGCATGTTTAGTCTGTTTGGTGAGGACAGCTCTGCCTCCTTTCAGCCTTTGTTTTGCTGGGCTAAATAATCCAAACTCTTATTCTCTGCTCATGAAATAGCTAGTCCATTCCCAGGTAGTTTCAGTAGTATGTGTTTATGCTGAGTTAATCTTTCTCTAATATGGATCTCTGGAGTATCGTACTGAATTGCAGGTGCAGTTCTTCTGTTGTCACATGCACTGGTATTAGCAATTCCTGCCTTCTACTGAAAATACTTCACTGTTAGATCTTAGTGTTACGTTGCCCTTTCTCACATACAGCTCTCCCAGTTCTTACGTAGTTGACTGGTACCTATTTTTTTTTTCCTTCTCTCCTGAAGTAATCTAGGCTAGGTCTACCATTTCTAAGCTTACTGAAAATGTATGCGTCTTACAAAAGAAATCTTTTTGGTTCTCAGCTATAATCTAATATAGTGTGGGGTTTTTTTGCTTTTTCCATCAGACTTGATGAAGGGTTTTGTATGAAGAACCAAGCACTAGAGACTAAACAGTAGCTTAGATAAATAGGGAATATCCCAACTAACACTCAAATAAAATAGCTAAGCTTTATCCAAGAGGGAGTACATACTGCTCTGCTCCTTTTCTCAGCACTGTGATGTTTCTCTTTCATTGTGGTCAGTCTGAGAGAGGATTCTAGTAACACTAGCCGTTTGAGGACCCAATGTCAAGAAAAGGAGGAGGGATTTATGTGGACTAAGAGGCGACCCAGGGAGTGTTTGAGAACACTGGTGTTCTAGCCAGGGAACAGAGAGACTGAGGTGGTTTTCTCCAGCAGGAGATGGGCATTAATTGGACTGAGAGAACTGCAACAATTGGCAATAAAGATTTTAAACATAAATAAGAGTATGTATTGGCTTTTTATTGGTTTTATCTTTTGTGCTACAGGCTTACTAACTGTGTGATAATGAATAAGTGCTGCTGCATTTTGAAAGTGCCATGTTTTACTTTATTAAACAAATGGGTTGCTGATCCCTGTGATGAAAGAATCTAGAGGTGCCAAATGCAGCTGTGTCTGTGGCAGTAATGCAGCTGGGAAAGGGAGCCTGCAGGCTAGAGGTTTGGTGTCCATGGCATTGGGCTGTGTGGTTCCACCCATGGGGCAGGAAGCAAGGCCTGTGGGAGAAGCCTTTTAGCACTTGAGAAGCCTAAAAAAATAATCTAGGTCATGGTACCACAAAAGAAGGGAAAGACTAATAAAAATTACAGAATAAACACAAGTATTTCTTGTGAAAAGAGCTTGAAGTCTAGGGGAAAGCAGCTGGTTCACGAAAGAAAGAGTGCTATTTTTTAATTTCATTTTTAATGTGTCTTTTTTTAAGGAGTAAACCAACATATTTTGGTATTGTAAAAGCTTCAAAACTAGTAATACAGATATCTCTTAAAGAACAGAGCTATTGTTTCAAAGTAGACAAGCTTTGGAGCTGTAATCGATAGGAAGAGTCCTGATCTTTGTAGAATGTTTAACTCTGGTTAACTTCAAATGGATAAGTGATGTAGAGATCTCGGAAGCTTTACTGTCTGCATAGTAGGTCAATTAAGAAAACTAGAATTTCACATAGTGTCTGACTTAAATGAGATTTCTATTGTCAGTAGATCTATTAAGTACATCTGCATGTATCCATGAGACTGCTGTACAGAGAATATAATTATTTTGTTTACCATTTTGAGATTGATGTGTATGGAATCAATACCATTTACTTTGTTTTTCGTTACTGAAGGCATCTGAAATGTTGACCAACCTTATCTTACTTGTGTCAAACACATCACAAGGCCCTTATATACACACCATTTGACCTTCTAGGACATTCTTCAAAGAACAGGCAGGCTTAGAATGTCACTTTTTTCTCACTTGAAGAAATTAAATCTAATTTGGAGGATCCTACTAATACAATGTAGATACAGATTACAGGTGCACACAGATTACAGTCCAGTTTCATTCTGGATTCTTCTGTGGAGAGTCCAGAATGAAAGCAGCTGTAATGAAGAAGGAGGGGAGGGGGAAAGATGCTGAAATAGGCTGACTTATTTTAAAGTACAAGATTGATAACTTAGTGACTTTAGTAGCTGCACAGATATAAAATATTTACAGCAAGTTGGAGAATTCTAATGGGGAAAAGAAATCTCTCAAGGCATTTTCTTCTAGAGAATATAAAATGAGAAAGGAATTATGCACAAATATAACAATAACACAGTTTTAGTATTAGTGATCAGCAGCCTTATATTAATTTCTCTCTTCTTCACACAGATGTATTTTGAGTGAATACACCTGAACTACTTACATGTTTTAAGAGGACAGTCATGAACAGACATGACTTTTCCTCGGGAAACCTTTGGCATTGTCTTTCTTACAGCAAATATCATTGAGACTTTTGTAATAAAGAACAAAAAAAATATGCTTGTGCATTCTTGTCATATCACATGAAATCAAGTGACTGATTTCCGATAAAAATCTCAAGAGCACCGAGTTTATACAGGTTTCTCCCAGTTCCACCTTGGAATAGCTGCCTGCGTGCATTTTTGGAGGCAAGGAATGCTAATAGTAGATGCTTCCTGAGAAACTGATTGTTTAAAATATCTTTGACAGTGTGAAATTGAAAGAAACTTATCAGGTATATACAATAACAAGACAAAACCCAATTGGTTTAAAGTAGGTGCAATATCCAGGAGTAAAAATGTATGTCTGTTTTGTATGTCCTTGTGTGAGGAGGGAATTCAGAGCCGTCATTGGAAGATGAAGGAATCTCTGCATTATCGGGCCCAGAGGCCATGCTGTGTCATTACTAATGTATGCAGGCCTGTTCAGTAAATTTCATGGTTATACATCTCACTGCCGTTTTCAGAGCTTGTTGATTTAAGCAGCTCCCACTGATCAAGAATCCTACGACAGGCAGCACAGCCTAATATGCTGATAGGCACCAAGTGGAGAAGTCATTATTTCCACTGAAAACTGAGGAAAAAAAATTACTGTAAGGGTGAACTGAACACTGGAGCAAGTTGCCCGGAGAGGATGTGGAGATTATATTCCCGGAGATCTTCAAAACCATTCAGGAAAAGATCCTGAGTGACTCGCTCATAACTGACTCTGCTTTGAGCAGGGAGATTGTACCAGATGATCTCCAGTGACCCTTTCCAACCTCAACCATCCTGCGATTCTGTGAAAATAAGATGGTTAATAGTTGAATATCCTTCGAACTATTGTCTTCTACAAGAAGATGCAAAGTTGCAAGGATTCTGATGGTGCAAAGGGCAGGCAAGTCCATAAAGGAGTTTCAGGGATGCAAGACAATCTCCTCCACGTTTCTCACCAGTGAGTAGAAGCCATCAGTGAATCTCCCAGCACAGGCAAGGGCTGTGGAGGGACAGCTGGGTGGGCAGAGCTGTGGTCGGGCTGGGATGTGGCTACCGTTCTGAGGGTACCATTAGCAGCTGTGTTTATGAAACTCCAATTTGTTTGGTTTTTTTAACCAACTTGGTTGTATTCATTTAAATTAGCACTTAAAGTCAAACTTCTGCCTGTAGTGAAATAAAGGATTTTAAAAGCTATATTTAAATTTAAAGGCTTCTGCTGTCACTTTATACAGATGGCTTCAAAGCATATTGAATATAATCTTCTAATGAGTTTTGGCTTTGCCAGTAGATGCATGTTTCTTCCATTATCTTGTTTGTTTCTATTTGGTATTTTGTACTTTGTGAGTAATATTTGCAATTACTTTTCTACAATACCATGTTAGTAACAGCAGCAGGAAGCCATAGTTAGCTCAGCTGGAACATTTTGGCCTCTAGAGTTCTTGTTATTGCATTCAGAGAAAGAAATAACTGCCTGCTTATCTTTGTGGTATTCTGTTCCCTTCTTCCTCTCGTCCTCTTTTCTTGTTCAGTTTTGCTTTATGGGTTAGACTTGAGACAGATGGTAGGAATAGTACATCCAAGTTGATTGTAACAGATATTGTCTGACATTGACGTGTCTGTATCTAGGAAGATGAAAACAATGGGCAGTAAATATTTTGGACAAGCTGAAAGAAGTTGCTAAAATAATTCATAATTGTCTTGTCTGTTAAACTGGGTAAACAAAGCAAAAATTATTTCCTTTTATTTATGCACATTTTTGAAGAGCCTCAGAATTGCTGTGCTGGTGCATTGAGCTGTATTTCTGCTCAGTGCTCGCTGCTTTTTGTTGACATGTTGAACGTCACCCGTAACTTCGGTCAGTGCAGTCCTCCTGTTGAGAGAGTGGTATTGTGGCACAGTCCTGGGACCAGAGCTCTGTGCTTGGCTTTCACCTCTACAACTGGCCTGCATTAACGTACCTTGAGGACATATTTGTAATATTAAAATAAAGGTGCTTAGCCTTTGTTTAAAAATCATGTCTCTGTGGAAATAGGTTACCTAATGAGCATGTTCTACTCATCTCATGGGGACAAAGCCTGAGCTGTTAAATCTGTGGCAGCAAAACGAAACACGTTTTGAACGAAGTCATCATTTTCAGCATCAATAGAAGGTCATGCCCTTGTCAGCTGGTGTTGTCTCAACATAAGGTTCCAGTCAGAATTGGCAGCATTGTGCTTAGAGCTGTTCTTTAAGAGACCTTCACCTCTTACTATGTTTGGAACTACTAATATGGTGGGTCTTTTGAATATTTACAAGAGACTTATAAGAGCCCTTACTGCAATTTTCAGAGTATGTACTTATTCGTTCTTGGTAACTGGTTGGCAGAAGGAGGTTTCTTCAACCTTATGATACAGCACTAGATGAAGTGCTCTTTTCCCATCGTTTCTTCTCTCCTTAGTGTTGTGTGTTATTTGGCAAGTTCAAAATACCACTCCACTTGCACTACTTCTGTAGTTTCAGTGTTGGCTTGGTTCTTGAGAAGGGTTCCAGGACCTAAAGTTTGGCAGACGGAACTTTTTACACAAGGTTAGAAGTGAAGACTGGAAATCTTGTTCTCTTGCTTTGCTGCTTGACTTAGCTGGTGTTTTGCTCAGCTGTATTGTACAAGGATATCCAAAATCACACTACATCCACACCCCTTGCAATTTTAAGAGTACGTTATTGCAAAAAGTTGGGGATATGTTTTAATATCAGGTGATAGTTCTCATCAAGAATTGCTCTAGCTGATCTCTTTACAGTGCATGTATCGTATGCTCGAATTTCCCTTCACATGAGTCAGATGCTGGATAGTGGTTAGTTTTTAATCAAGTGAAAATTACCAGAACGTGGAACAGACTTTTTGAGCTTTGTTGCTCAAAAAAGAGGAGAAGTTATAACATACATAGATTACGTTATAGATAATTATAATTTCTTCATGAAACCTTCCTAGGTGCTACAGGCATGTATAGGTAGCAGGGTACCCAGATTTGTGACTCAAGTGACATCTTGATTTATATTGAAAACATGAATTCAAATGGGTTGCCATTCAGCTTTTGATTTTCTTACCCAGTGAGATTCTTAATGGTGTGTGGGTTTTTTTGTTTCTTTTTTTTTTTTTAGGCCATAATTTTCCACTTTTTTTTAAGAAGTAGAAGCTTTTGAAATGGCTCATACAGAGTTGCCATACTTATTTAAAAATAAATTTAGAAGGGTCAGTTTAGGATTTGCTGCAACGTTTTAAAAATGAATCAAGCTATTAGAGGCATTTTTTAATCTGTAATATTACCCCACTGATGTCTGTTTAATATTATTTCTGATTGTTATCGCTGTTTGCATTTCTTTTTGGTTAGGGGAAATTATGTGTTTATATTTTTTTGGGGAAAAATTTTTAACAGGGCAAGCAATGGCAAGCTTTTGCTTCCAACCCCTGGATTGAATTGCTCAGCAGGCGAAGCCTGAATTGCTAATAAAAATGAAACTTCTGAGGAAAATTCTTGCCTGAGGTTGGATTTGTACTGATTCAACACACTACTTATGATTCTGCCATCTCCTTCGCTGCTGCTTCTGGAACAACATGACCCCTGTAATGAAATTTTATTTTGTGACAAACTGAATTTCCGTCTATGTGCTCTACTTGCTAGCATGTTTCATGATTGGGATGAGGTTTTTCCTTTGTTCTGCAGTACTTAAAAGTATTTACTTATCAGAGTTGAAGATAAATACAGCATCCTGTTTACTAATTAGATACATTTTCATCAAGTGTCATCTTAAAGCCACTAGAATTGCGGTATTAAGACATAGTGTTGCCTCATAACTTGTAAATTGTGAAATGAAACATAAAAATTACTGTGGAAAGTGAAGGCACACATGGAGAATATATGGGATTTGTAAGGCAGCCAGATGTGACTGGGTTTACAAAAATGGGGAAAAGCCCCGAAGTCTTCCTTCGTAAAAGCAGTCTGCAGATAGCTTTGTTCATATTTTTCAGGTCTCTTAAAAAAAATAAGTCGGTTTCTCTGATATAAAAAGCTATTTTTCGCATTGAGTGCACATACCTCTATGGATCTGAGTGTAAGTAATTTTTTGCTGGTATTAGTGGGTTTGGGTTGGGCCTTGCGTGTGAGCACTCTTCATTGAGGACTGTGACCCACACCTACACCCCCCAGTATAGAAACCATTCTTGTATGTACGTAACAGGTGTTAAGTCATTGAAATCAAGCGTATGATCCAGAAAAAAATATATTTAAGCAAAGAGATAATAAGGAGAAACATCTTGGCTATTTTGCATCTTGTTACTGTACACTCAAATGATTTTTAGATTTAGTGATCCAGAGATTTCAGTAGAAACTTGGCTGCATACTAGAGCATTCAAACCAGATAAGGAATTTCTACCGCGAACGTTGATTTCAGGAAGCGGGAACTCTAGAGGCTGATGAAAGCCTTGACTTGGCTGGTTTGAGCTAGGGATAGCAGGGCAGTTTTGGCAAGCGTTTGGGCTGCGGCGCTGTGTGTAGAGTTGTGCCATTGCTCAGGTCAACAAGGCATTAGTCACATTAGTTACAGAATTTCTGTTCAGAGTTTGATCTGTCTCTTATGTTTTTCAGGGATATCCATAACTTTGTGTTATGTGTGCGAGTTGTGCTTTCTGAACAAGGAAAGGGGCCTAACAACTTGCCTGAAAGGGGTGGTAAGACTTGTCAAAATTTCCTTACTTATATTTGTATTTTATTAACTCCACATGTTCATGTCTGTGAAATCTAGAAGGCAAAATTATTTCTAATTTAATCCTTCTTGCTGTTTACTGTTCCAGTCTCACAATTGTCATTCTTTACCCAACAATAAAGTGATGAAAGATTAAATTCTTTTTATAGTAATAGTATTTAGTGGCTTTTTTCTCAAACAGTAGGACTATTGAACTGAGCACGGCTAAAATATGCAAGAGTTTGAATTAGTCTGCTTGCAATAGCAAGCCACTGCATAAAACCAAACGTTTGCATAATCAAAATGTAGAATAATTAACTACATATAATGTAACTCATAATAAACTTCCAAAACTTTATAAATGGACCTTTTAAAAATGTTTTGTTCTGCTGCTGTCCTACTTTTAGAGGAGAGGTGAACTGGCTTCCCCCGTCCTCACTGCCTGCTCTCAGCCACTCTGGTTCGTCACTTCATTTGTGGTGGTTCTCTGAGCTCTCTGTGCGGGAACCTGTGGCAGGTGACTGTAACACGGGTATAAATTCTACTTGTGGGATGGGATGGCTGGCTTTATGCAGCATCTGACCCTTCTGCTGACGTATTGGTTTTAAGTGAAGGGCCCTTGTCAGAACAGTATCGTCAGCGTAGTCAAAGACCAAGCAATTTATTGATTTGTGTGACCTCTGATGACTTGGGAAGTCATTCCTGCGAGAACTGACCAGACAGAAGTGTTCTTACACAAGGAAAAGCCATTTACGTTGGGATAAAGGAATATAATTTTAAAAAGTTCATCTTTTAAATGACAAAAACCAGAAGACAGTTGTATACTTGCTAAATGAATAAAATCGATAGAATAATTCAAACTTTTGAAAGCCTTAATTTTCTAATTTAATTTCTTTTAATGGCCTGTTTCTACGTTCGTTTTAGGGAAAGCAGAGTTTTGGGTGAAAGATAGGAATACGGTTTACACAGTACAAGCAAACCTGAAAGTTACTGCTTCTTAATATCCTAAACAATATAGAAGCGGTGGGAGGTTTTTTAGGAGACTTTTCACCGTAACAGTCATCCGTAGGTGAAATTTGTAGTATTTAGAGCAAAGGAAAATAATTGTAGGGGTGAAAGGGAATAAAGCGACAAGAACTCGGAGGAGTTAACCTCTTACCAAACAGCCTCACTACATGTTCAAAATTAGGAAAAAAGTAGCAGGCAATCAAATGAGATGCTGTTTGTAGATAGACGTGCAAGCTGTTATTATTCTGCAGCATATTTGTGAAGTAAAGGAATGTACAACTTTGAAAATGTTCCTGCTCCTTCTACACTGAAGAAAGAGCAGTAATTGTGCTGTCATTACCAAAGATGTTTTTTACAGAGTTCATGACTAAGACTGATTTGCTTGTTTCAGAAGTGAGGTGTGCTGTGTACTCATCTTAAGGAGTATGTCACCCTTCATCAGGAGTGCCATGTGTTTTCAGAATGATGGTGCTCTCAATTTATTGCTTGTCAGCCCTGCAGAATGCTGGGTAGTTCCTTTACAAGTGCAACTCCTTGGCTGAGACTGCTCACTTATAAAACAATTTTAGGCTTATTTTGATTGGTTATTGATTTGTGGCTTTTAATGATAAAATAGAATTGCATTTTTTTTTGCAATAGAAGTGTTGGTGCAAAATATGAAAAGTTGGAGCCATTTGGAACTGCTCTTACTCCCACTGAGGTCAGCGGCAGAATTTCTGTGGCTTTCAGTGGGAGTAACATTATACTGTCTGAATGTGAAGACTTTTCCTCTTCTTTCAAAACATGCTTATAGTAGTCTGCTATAGCTGGGGTTACATGAAGACTAAGTAACTGTTGTACCACTTGATTATGAAAAAAAGATATTTCCTAAGTAGGAGACAGAAGTTTTAACCATTTCTGTTACTCTGGCATATTGATTTATTTTTTTTTTTAAATACCTGCGGCTCTGAAAATCATTGCACCATAAAAATTGGTTATCTATAACTATTTTGCTTATATCATCCAGTGTGTTTTATTATATTGTATGCAGGAGTAGGTCTAAACAGACAGAGTGCCTTCTTGCGAGACAAGAAATGGAGAACTGCAGGATGAATACTTACTGGAGCAATGGTAGACATGGCTAAATTCTAGTCGCAGATGTTACTGCTCATCTAAACGGGGAATCTAGATTAGAGAGAAAGCATGTGATTTTGTGAAGAGATGTAGAGTTTTCAAAACTGTGTATTAGTTCTCAACTCTTAATGAAAGCTTGATATAATATTATTAGTGGCATTTTCATAATGTCATTTAAGAAAAAGAGTAAATATTTTTTTCAAAGGTGAAGATTTCAAAGAGCAAGATACTGTATTTGCTAGGCACTAACTTTCATTACGAATTTCTCTGCTCCTCCCCAGGAGATACAAGTGAATTTGTCATAAAAGCTTCTAGCCAATGGCTGCCCAGAAATGATTTGCCAAACATTAAAAATACCTGCCTTTTCAGAAATTAATACTAAACAGATATTTCCAGACCTGTGGTTGTGTGATTTAAATGGTCAGTTTTAATTGCAGTGTGCAAAATGGAGTTGACTTGATTTGAAACATTTTCCAGGCTGCCAGATTTCAGACCTGAGCTGTCCAGAACATGTGGGTTTTTTCTGTTATAAACATTTTTTCCTTGTAATTAATTTTTTTTCCCTAATTCATTGCTCGTAGATTAATGTTTGCTTATTTCAAGTTTCTGCCATTTTTTCTGGAACAATCAAGAATGATGAATTTGTCGTGTTTAATTGATGGATTGCTCTAGATTAATCAAACTCCTACTTAATAGGCTGATATTTCTTGCAAGTAAGCTATTTTTTAAAAAATTGTCTGTAGTTAAGTTTATTATAAAATTGTCTTGGGCATGTTGGATGCTTTGTCACGCTTGGGAAGTGCAACATACGACCCAAATACTCAAATGACTGAAAGATAGCATTTTGGTTTATAAACATTTGCAGCATAAACAAATCTGAGCTAAGTCATTTCAGAAAGGAATTTCCCTTCCATGTAGTGTATATTATACATAGACATTAATTAGTGGTTTTTCATATGTAGCTCTTGGAAATTATTTTTATCTGGTTTATCTGACACCAAGTTTATTTGTCTTGAATTTGAACTTCAACTATTGTCTCTGCATGACATGGTTTACAAACTAAGTCTGATGATTTACTCTGTGTTGTATGCCTGAGAATTTACTTCTACGTGATTATCGTGAGTTAATGCTCATAAAAGCCTTGCAGAATTGCTGATGATTCCTGACTTTGCCTTCATTATTACCCACAGAATTCTAGTGCTTTTGATCTTGTTGAGTGGATTTAAAAAGGAATGTTGGGTTCTTACATATAATACATATTATTAATTGCATGTATTTCTGATAGTCTCATTTGGAATCATTTTATAATTCCAAATTAAAAATGGTTACTTGTTGAAAAGCCTGGGGAACTTGCCTGGGTGCTGCGTATGACCTGGCATGGTTTATGGGTGACTGTGCGGTCCAGGCAGCTGGAGTTGAACTCCTCCCGTGGAGCTGTGCGAGGCCCGGGCTGTCGGTTGCTGTGATGCTGGAGCCGCTGCCCTCCGAGCTCAGGTCTCCTCCGGACGGTGGTGCCAATGGCAAGGGCAAGCCTGGCGCTCTGCAGCAGCGGCACAGCAAGCTGAGGCTATTTTCTTTCCTCCAGTTCACTGTGCAGCTACCTATGCACTAACAGAAGACAGGTTGTAATACCACAAATTGTATTTTATGGTTTGATCAGGTAGGGCTTAATAAATTATAAGTCACTTTAGGGAGTATCAGAACTACTGGAATTCTGATTATCAAAACAGGCAGGTTTTTTTTAGTAGGGTGTAGTTAATCGATTTTTTTGACATGGCGCGTATAACCTGCTTATTAGTAAAAAGCCTTGCAAAAGTACTTATCTGTCTGAAGTAGAATTTCATTGAATTGCCTGGATAAGGTTGGCCTTGAAAGTGGACTTTCACGTAGCTGAAGTCTGTGTGATACTTCATTAGGTGTCTTCTTGCTTTCTACTTCATGGCTCAGAGAAACCTTGCTTCATCTGAAATGCATTAGTATTCAAAATTTGTATGCTGTTCTAGAAAAAAGACACAAAAGACGGATAATCTGTACACAGTATATGCATGTGGAAACATGCTAATGTACACCTATCAAAAAGCGTCCTTCATCTTTGCACACCTTAGTATTGAAAACAAACATGTAACTTCTGATCCTTAAGATCTGCGAATGTTTCCATTCTGGTTAAACATACGGTGTAACTGCTCTGTGGTGTCTTTGCTGGCAAATTCCCTGAAGCCATACTGAGTTTCCCCATGTGGATCCAATTGGGAGATTAAAAGTTTAGGATTTAATCTGTACTTCCATAGCACAAGTCACGGTAGGCCTTCTTAGTATTCACCCGGTGTTCTTGGAGACATCTCTGGCAATACTGGAGTAATACTGGCATGGTCTGTTAAAACTACAGTGAATAAAACTTTAAGACTCAATCTCTTGATTTACACTTCTTACGGCAACATCTAATAGAATCGGCAAAGCGTAAATGTTAGACAAATTTTCTCCTTTTATTTAGATCCATTAAAGTTCCTTCCAAGCAGATAAAGGAAACTTAGACGATGAAAAGAATTAAACAATAAATATAAAGCGTTAACTTAGAAACATCCTACCATACCTGCTCCTTCATATGTCGTGCCCCCCCCCCCCGAAATGTATCCTCATCAATTAACTTTAAATTGCAGAACAGATACAGATGCAATTGAAATGCAGCCATTTTCCACTGCTGCACCATGCCATGGTGACTTTTTAAATTGTTGTTTCTTTCTGTAGGTGTTAAAAAGTTTACTTTGTCCTATTTATGGTGTGTAAATTGGTGCTGTTGGCTTCAACAGGGATGTTCATGGACAAATCTTCCAAAACTGACTTACCAACTTTGCAGTAGAAACTCATTCAAAATTGTCAATAAGAATTGTGCTAGGCTTTGTCCTTGTACAACTTAAAGGGTCTTCCTGTTAAAAACCTGATGACTTTGTTAAATTTTGAAATAGGCTCTTAAAATCCCTACATAGTAATGTCAAGAGTATTAAAGTCTTAATAAAACAATGACCTTTGCCATTTAGATTTAAAGCTGAATTTTCCCTCCATCTGGAGGGTTACACTCGCAGAACTGCGGAGGTGCTTTGTCCTGTGAGAGTTCTGGCAGGGATTGTTTCCCTGAAACAGCGCCTTCAGAAACAGAGGGAAATGTGCCCTGATGCATCTCGGAAGCTGAAGGCATTGCTTGTTCCTCCTCTTCTGCCTCACTGGAATTCCAGGAATCGCTGCCACTTCAGCATCGCCCACATCAGTAGAAAGGAGACAGTTTCTTGCAGCTGCTGCCTACCATTGCAGAGATGGATCTCGGGCATTTTTGATGGGGGATATGAGGGCATATTTATCTCATTAAAGTGATCATTAGCATATTCTTACATTGACATTCAGCATTTTCCTTCGTCTGATTAAATTGTAGCCTGTTGTATGGTAATTCTTTTGCTTTCCCGAAGTGTTTCTCCTTAAGATAGCTGTAGAGAATCAGAAGTCAGTGAGCTGGATGACAGCTGCTCGTGTCCCTGCTCATTGCAGGGGGCTGCACTAAATGACCTTTAAAGGTCCCTTCCAGCCCAAGCCATTCTGTGATTCTGTTCCATGATTCTATGGCAGAAGATTAAATTCATAATGCTGTAATCGAGCACAGTGCTTCCTGAGAATTTCTTCTCTTGGCACTAGGCATTTGTGAAAATATCTGCTGGTATTTTTTTTCACATTTTACTATGTATGTGTATGGGATGTTATTTTGGCACAAAGGTGTAATACTTTATTTGGTGACAGAGAGGAAATTTTCAGCATTCTTGGAGGAAGTTTGGATTTGGTTTGGTAGTTGCACGTCAGTCTCTGGGTATTTATAGATACAGGGGGCAGCACAAGGGCTAGATGCTTTCCAGCATGTGTTAATGCAATAGTATATCTTTCAGGAAGGTTTTTTACAGAGCTGAGTTTGGAAATATGTTTGAAAACAGCCCTGTCACAGAAGTCATCAAGGTCAGAAGGGAGAGAAAGTGGAGACTTCAACATTTCAACTAGGGTTTTGTGAAAGGAGCATAGAATGTTAGAGTTTGCTATCTAGTAAACTAGTCTCTTCATGCCTCTTGAACAGTGCTGCAGTAGAGGTGACTCAGTTTCTCCTCTTCCATGACGTGTTTAGCTCCCACTGCTGTCTGGGACTTGAACACTGAACTCATGGGGAGTATACTTGATAAAACCCACCGATGATGGATCGTGAATCTCAAGTATTAAAAGTGGTATCAGATGGAAGCCTGGAGTGCACAATGTGGGGAAAATGCCCTAGTGAGGCTGGGGGTGTGGTGTCGGTACTTGGAAATACTCTACTTGTTGGTGCAATGGAGAACAGAGATTAATTTACTCTGTTTATGGACAATGGAGGCTTTTTTAGTGTTTTGGAAAGGGCCTCTTCCAACTGTGCTATTGACTTTACCACGCTCTGCTACAATGAGCACTGAAGAAACAAGAACAGTTGTTTCCGCGTTACAGCAGTTCAGTGGTTTGTGGTGAATACGGGCTTGTTCCTCTGAGTCCTGGCTTGGAACACCTTTTAATTTCAAACAAACATCAGCTGGAAAATACTTATTTTGCTGAGCATTGATTAACAGCATCATAACGTGTTTCTGTGTTTAGTAATTTTAAGCTCATTATTTGCAGTTTTGGGAAACTGGTAGCACTCGGTTGTTAATTAAAAAAAAAATAAAAATTATACATCAGGTAGACTAACATTAGGGCCCCAGATCTGGAGATATACAACCTTATCAAAAGCAGACTTTCTATAATGATCTTTGTGTGCCAGTGACATTGTGGGATAAATGCTGCTTTGTGTTTATTTTTTAACCAAGGAAAACTCCACTGATTTATTGGATTTATTCCAGACTTAAAGCACTGTAAAAGCATACTACTGTTGTGTAAACACTTTCTGCCAGCAGGTGGAAATATATATATGCAACTCATCCATTGACTTATTTCTGTCTTTGGCTGCCTGATGCCTCTCCCCCAATCACTGAAGCTGTAGGCTTGTGAAAATGTTATTAAAGGCTTGCAACATAATGGATCTCGCTGCGTCAAAATGTGCAAGTTCAGCTCTTTTATGGATGCCTAACTGCTCTTGGAGCTGTCAGCTGTTCCACCTCTCTGCTGTGGCATTGTCACCGAACCTTCTTACATGGTCATGTATTACCTAAAAAGAAAAACTTGTTTCAAATGAGCATTAGCAATACTTTCCATAGAAATAAAAGTGGATAGGAAAGAGGTAATTATTTTTTAAGTATTAGAGGCTGATATCTTCCTGTCCAAAATACTTGCCAGCAGTAATGGTCCTCAACTGAATCAAAGGAATAAAATGGAAAAGGGAATTGTGCAGTCTAGAAGGAGAGGAGCAGATGATCATGGGAGGATGATTTTTCATCTGTCTGATGTTAGTAAATTTGAATTGCATATCGAGGCAGATTAGGAAAGGAGCTTACTTTGCGACGGTGAGACTCACAGCTGCAAATATTCCCTCTTGTTTCCCCCCTATTGTCAATGCAGTCACCTTTCCAGGGCTTAGCTGAGAGTGGAAAGAGGATCCTGAAGGAGTTAGTGCCAAAACCTGAAAGTAATAAACTCTTCCTAGGGAGTTCTGTGGTCATGCATAACTCTTCTCCAAAGAGCCGAGGCCAAAGCATCTCTCACTAAGTAAAGACAACAATGATAAAGGGAAAGAAATCCATATAGTGCTGTCTATATGGGAAAGTTCCTTTGGCTATATATGGGAAAGTTACTGAAATGATTTTCTGTGGTACGTGTTTCTTTGGCCTTGGAACTGTGTATTGCAGTAAATATGCCTGTGTTACAGTACTCATCACACGTAAGGGTGATCTTTGCCAAGGAGTTTGTAGTTAACACAAAGCTTCTCTAGGTTTTTCATGGCATCTTAGCTATTTGGAGTTCAGAACTAGTCATGTCTTGTTGGACAATAGGCCACATTTCATTGAAATTAACTTTGTGGAGGATGAAGGCAAATGCTAGAAAGGAATTTGGAAGACTCTTCTTAGAAGCATGTGTCTGTGTGATGGTGGAAGCTAGGCATGGAGTAGTACAGGTCTGGACGTAGTCACAAAACAGCTGGAAAAGCTGTTTATTTTTATAAAGAATGATGACATTTATAACACTTATGCCATTCAGTTTGTATTAAAGCTATGTTGAAAGAAGGTAAATACAGAAAATAGGTTGGATTTTGAAGCTGACATGCTGCATTTATTTATTATCTTTAATAATAGCAGATACCAATGTGAATTCTCAAATTTGGGAGAGCTTGCTCGTAGATGTGTCGTGCTAGCCAGCGTTCAGGCTGCGCAGATTATTGACTGTCCTCAGTGGGGTGCATAACTAGTCAGGGATGGAAGGAAAGGGTTACATACAAACTAGAGACTTCTGGGGGGGGAAAAGTCTTTCCTCACCATGGAATTTGTCAAGCAGGCCCACAGGTGCCGTGGAGCTGTTGGCACTTGACGATGGCCAGTCGCCCGCCTCCCATCTCAGCTGGGATGTGGGGGCTCTGGCCTGCCTTTCTGCTGTGTGACACGGCCAGGGCAGGGGAGACCACTGCGTCACCGGGGCATGGGAGCTGCTCACACCCTGCCTCGCTTGTGAGAACACACAGCTCACAGCATAACACTCTTCTCTTCTTTTTTTTTTTTTCTTTTTTTCTCTCCTGCTCAGTAAATATTATAGCTATTTCTTTCTTTGCCTGAAAGAAAACACAGAATTATTTCTCTGTATCCTTCTGATTGAGATACAAAGGGCTTCTTTCCTAGTGTACCGCAATTACATACGAAAAGGTTATCTAACCCTTCTGAGGAAGCTCATTTAAAAAGAAAAGAATAAGAATATTTTCTCTCATTTTTCTCAATAAAAATATGCACAGATTATACTTTGTACCTTGGTCCAAAATCCAGTCAGTTATTTTTATTATGTAAACTTTTGCTAATTTTTACATATAATATAATTCCTTGTCATTTTGAAGAAGATAGCACTGGAAACCGGTGTGTATGGATTTTTTTTTTTTTTGGGGGGGGGGAATTTATTTTGTTTTTTTAAAGCAATTTATTTTGGTGTAATAAAGCAGAAATCCATCCTCAGTCAGAAACATTTGACCAAATGTGAAATAAATAACCAGACTGTATTAAAGTCTGTGACTAAAATTGTATCTTTTAGTAGGAGTCATCCAAAACTGTAGGTGTAAGATACAGTAGAAAATATTTTATCTTGATCCACTAAAGTCAAGTTAATTGGAAGAAGGGCAGCGCAGGAGAGAGTGGTATTTTGTTTTGTCATATTGTGACCGCGGGGTATTTCAGAATAGTTTGAGTTTGTTAAAAGGCAAATTTTGCTGGAAGGGATAAATGCAGGATTGTGTTTGTCAATTTATAATAGGAGTGGAATTTCATTAGCACTACTATTCATTTGTGTTGTGGGAGGAAGAGTAAAATAGATTCTCATTGACTTAAAATGTCACTGTCTATTCTAGCTGCTGGAATTCTCTGCAGTTTGTTGGCTGAATATATGAAAGAAAATAGGACTATGGGTCAGCCCTGTTCTCTCTAATTAGGATCCTCAGGGTTTGTGTGGGCTTATATGTTTGGGTTTTTTTGTGGTAGTTGTGTAACGTTGTGCTTTTGTCTTTTCTTCTAACGCCCAGGCGCTCTTTGCTTTCTGATAGTGCTTCGTTTTTATTTCTGTAACTCAAACTGCCCTCTCAATTGCAAAAGCATAATTTGTTGTGCCTATACTTCATACCTTTCTCTCCCTGATCTCTTGTAAAGTCCTTGACACTTCTTCCCTTGGTCTATCAACATAATGTTTACATGATTTTCCTGTCCAACTGGTGACTGCCCTTTCTTCAGTGTTTCTCTCAAGCTTCTGTTTATTCTCTCCTTCAAAGAGCTCTACAACAAATCTTTTTATCCCTTTCTCTCTTCACATTCATTCTGTCTTCTGCTCCATCTTCCTAAGCTTTGTTCCTTGTCACAAATTTCACCCTTATAGGGCATAATTTGAAATCAAAGTCTGAACACTGGCAGAAATAATGTTTAAATTCCTTCTTCCAATAACCCCAGAGAAAATTGTGCTACCTGGAAAGGATTAATTACTTTTGTTCTCTGTTATTTTTATAGTCAGCATTAATCATTGATACTCACCACAAGTATTGAAGTCCCCAGCTTTGCAGGTCTCTGGGGGAGAATGAAGTCTCCCTTCAAACACCTGGGCACTAGTTCTTCCTCGATTCAGAGAGAAGAGTTTCATGTCTTTATAGTAGCAATTATTAATGGTAGTGTGTTAAGACAGGAGGTTTTATTTCTTTAATTCCAGAACAGCATATATCAGACAAACAACTAAAAACACAGGTACAGTTAATCCCTTAAGACTGTTTTATAGTAGGTAAAGTCTAGAACTCCCTATTTTAAATATGCCTTTACTTGAACTACTGCTTCTCAAAATATTTCCACTTATCTCTGAAGTCATAATTATGGCATTCATCGTATTTGAATATAGTTGCTGAACTTTGCAGTCTGTTCAAGTCGTGGGACTTAAGGAATTAATCTCAGCTATTGCTTTTCTTGCCTACTGGAACCTGCATTTTGGACCCTATCTCCTTTGGTTTTTATCAGTTATGGTGTAATGTTTCTGACGGGGCCGTCTCCTATGTGTAGAGTATTACTCTAAAATGGAGAGAGACGTTTACAAAATAATAACCAAATACCATGTACATGGTTATGAGGCTTACCTTTATCAGCTGCACAGAGATTTCTGGATACAGCAACTGCAACAGCTGCATGTTATTCCTATTGTAGACAAAGTCTCCTAAATTATTCCACCTCTTTAAGAAATTAAATGACATGATCTACAAAATGAGGAAAAATAGTATCTCTGCACAACAACGCGTAATTGATAGTTGCCAAGTGTTTGAGGTGCTCTGTAACTACCCAGCAATACCTTCTGTAAAGCAAATATTTATTCTACTAGATGCAATATCAGTGAGTAGATTGGTAGAAGAGACCAGTAATACATGGATGCATATTTAACATGCCCGAAAAGAATTAAAACTTGCACAGAAGAAATTGGAATGTTTAGAGACTTGTGCTCCTGGTAGATGACCTTATGAAGCATTTTCAAAAGCCTGATAAGTGCAGTCCACTACAGATGCATTAGCGTGCTCACTGTCTACCGCCGATCACTCTGGAGTTGGGACAAAGCTTTGAAAAAATGTAGGACTATATAATAATATTGCTCTGTGTGCCTTTTTTGAATGTGTGACCTCTTGATGGGAAAGAACCGCACATCTGCACTCTAAAGTAGATATCCTCAATTTGGAATTAATTGGTAAAGAGTTGCTAAACCCAATCCTTTTCTGTCACAACCATGATGCTTTATATATTTAAATGTATTGAGCTTCCTCCTAAAAAAAATAACTAGTGTTTGTATTTTGTCAAAATTTATACTTTGTCAAATATTTCTATTTGATTTGGAGATGCTTTTTAGGTAGAATTGTCCTAATTTCCAGCAAAACTAATAGCACAAATAGCTCCTCTTTTCAAAGCAGTAGATTACGGACCCTTATTTAAGAACATTTGTGAGAACTTTAATGGAACCTGATGATGCTTGACCTTGTTGTCCTATCACCCTTCTCTTTTCCTTGTCTCTGAAGAGAAATGGAGTTTTGGGAGAACTTGCTCACAATGGCCTTCTCTCTTGCTACTTCCCCACATGACCTGCAGTGTTGAGAACACTCCCCTGATGCTGGTGAGCCGTCTCTGGTGCTCTCTGCTTTGCTCCGCATGACAATCTTGCTGCGTGCACCAGAGAGAAGAATGTGCAAATTGAAGGCAGTGCAAGAGAGGATGGTGCCTGAGACACCTGTGGAGTGTCACCAGCTCTCCCCACGAGCCAGCCCAGGGAGGAGGATGGGCTCAGCACGTGCTGAGCACAAACCAGCACTTGGAGACTCTCTTCACATTTTTTTCCTGCTCTTCTCTTTGTCAGTCTTTTTACTGGGGTGCTCTGAAGTTTCTTAGTCCTTGAGAATTATTTCCATTTGCAGCCTTGCTACTGAGCAATTGTAGTAATACCAGAGTCCAATTTAGCAGTATTTCTTCAAGAGCTTGGGTCCTTGACTGATTTGTAGAGGGCAAATGAAAAGAGCAATTGCAAATGGGTTTCTGTGCTATTAGAGCTCTAAACAGCCTTCCCTCTTGGCCGTGTGTCAGATTATACCTCAAGGCGGGACGGGTGGGCTATGAACCTTAAAAAGATTTAAATACCTAAGTGCAGGGTCAAGTATTCATATTAGTGGGTGTCTTAACAAACTGGTCTCAGAGTGCTCAGCAGTAATAATTTAATATTTTTAGGTAGCATTGAACATGGTAATTGAGTAGCAAGTGTTTTGAGTTCTTACGCTTCTTCATCAGCTTTCTCTACAATTTACTTATAAAATAATTTCACTATAGAACCTCAGGTTTGGATTAATTTTATAAAGCATAGTGACAAGTGGTTGTACTGCGGGGAGAACTTGTATCTAATACAGCAACACCTGCACAATGGACTGGTAAGCCAGAGAATGAATGAACCAAGCCAGGAGAGGAAGAGGTTGTTATTCCTAAGAACTGTTACAAAGATCTTCTCGAGGAGGGACATTAGCGTACAACTTCTTTCCCCCTGTGGACTCTTTGTTTCCACCACTATTCAGCTATTTTAGGGTATTTTAGGGTATGGCAAGAAGCCATAATAGATGGATGCAAGAAGGCTGTCATCTACTGGTACCGAGTAGTGGTTTCTAGATGTGAAATCCATACCCTGATCCTTTGCTTCACCTGCTCTTTCAGTGGCCCCGCTTCAGTTCAGTCTAACACTGAAGCGTATTCGCTTTGTTGTTTACAGTTGGTTCTCCCATGTTCAGAATATATAGCTGAGCAAAATGATACTATGAAAAAGAATCCATAGGTTGCTGTGGGAATCTGTGCCTTGGAGTTCAGGAGCAGTAGAACTGTGGCTGATTTATGACTCAGTGTGGGGGTAACTGCCTCGTCTCTTCATTTTTCTAATATTTCATAGATGAAAAGAGATATTGCCCACTATTAAACAAGCGGGCTCATCAAAGAGAAAAAGATAATTAGAAATCAACATTAACATTCTTCTTTGAGGATAGCTAGTTGTGAGAAATTGGGAGGAACAGCAGAATGGAAAAGTTTAAGAATTAAGTGCCAGTATCTCTGACCTCCAGTTTGAGCATCAAGCCTGCCTTGTGTAATAAAAGCTATTTATAAATTGCTGCTCTGTTAAACGTGTACAGAATTTTACGATGCATAAATTGGGGAACAGAGCCAGCAAAGGGACTTAGCAGAGTGATGAATGGATGACAGGGTGCAAGACTGAAACTGTTTTATTCATGGATTGTGAGGTCAAGAAGAAGAACTGCTGGGAAGGGCTGGCAGTTGAAGGAGAAAGGCGCAGAACCCAGGAGAGAAAGAATCCAGTAATCTGAGAATTACCAAGCCACATTGTCACTCTTCTTTCTTGCAGTTGCAACTCCAGGTAGTAGCCTTTTATTTTTATTTTGCTACATTTTTGTGAATATTTTTAGTCTTTCTCCCAGCTCCAGTTGCACCACTGTCACCAGCTGCTTCCAGGGTCACAGCCCTAAGCCTCCTAAATCTCAGTAAATTATTCTGTTAGTTTTTAAGCAACAGGTAAGAAGAGGTTTTGGGTTTTTCCCCCCTTTTGTTTTGACACACACCATCCCCCCCACCCCCCCATGCCCTGACTGTACTGCGGAGAGAATATGATAAAGCAACCCAAATTGTAATCTCGATCAGGGGCCTAGCTGGAAGTTCATGAATCCGTTGGTTGGTTGTCACTGTTCAAAAGACTGTTAGAGACTGATAATTCATTGGACTGCCATTTAATTCTGTTGGTCATGCAGATATTCCTGAGCAGAATGCAGTTAATGCAACTTAATTCCAAAGAGATGAGTCAAGTTAAGGTCACTGGGTTGCAATTACTCTTTGTAGGATTGTCCCAGGGTAGGCTCAACGTGCAGGTGCATTTTATATCCTCAAATACCAGCGAGTAAGACAAATCGAAACAAGGCTAGACTAGAACTGCTTTGGACCAATGGATGAAATCTGATTTCAACTTGTTTTTTATTCCTTTCATAAATTTGTTGTAACGTCTTCACATATTTAATTTAAATTTGGCAGACAGATTGTTTAAAGATATGTGGTTGCACTTTGAAATGCGTGTTTTTCTGTCTTTTATGTGTTCTCTGTGCCTTGAATCTGCAAGGAGCTCTGCCAAAAATCACTGAAAAGGAGATTAGAGGCACTCAAAATAATCATTACAAAGAGAAGAATTCCCTTACCTGTTAGCAAATGAGAAAATAGATCCTGATTAGTTTTACAATAGCAATGGCCTTTAGTTTTCTTCTGGTACCTTGAAGGGTATTTTCTTAAACAGGTAGTGCAAAGGACACCTGTGTCTGGGGGAGCTGCAGCACTACTTTTCCGTGCAGAAATCACAAGAGATTCACTTCTGCAAGACCTGTGACTTGACATACCCTTGATATTGTAACCTGGTAATGCTGTAATTTGATTAAAGAAAAAAGAAAAGGCAAGCAGTATTAAATAAAAAAGAAAAAGTAGAAAATCTTCGGTTGTGGTTCTTTACCAATGAAATACCTGTGACTGTGTCTGCAGTATTGCTTTTGGTCTAGGTTGTCTGTTGCAGGCTAACAGTGTGTATTTGCTGGCCAGATTTCGTCCTGCCTTTGTCCCCCAGTGTTGCTGAAGGCCTCTTCAGAGCGTGAAGGCTGTGGGTTGAAAGTGGATTTATTCTGCTCACTATCATCTTTTCCAGTAGCATGCCGTTTTCCTGGGAATGGCCTATTGCTCCCCAAGCTTGCAGTGTCCATCTGATGAGCCCTGAGGTTGGGAATGGGGCAGCGGGAGAGCTTAGACCCGCAGTGGTCACTCAGCAGGCTGCTAGCAGGCCACCGGACGCTCCTGTTCTCTGGAATTGCTGTGCGTGCTGCTCTAGGAAAACTAACTGTGCTCTAGAAAAGGCTTTTCTCCGCCCCACTTCTGTCCGTGCAGCTATCCAGCAATATAGCATATAGCTTAGTCTACTAATTTTACCTATGTGTTGACCCAAAATGTTACAGACTTGTTTGGTGCATCTGGCCTCATTGCTTGAACTAAGGTGCTCCACCGTACAGCGAGTATTTTGACTTTTATGCGTATGTATATTTATCATATACATATATTTATTATATATTATATATTTATTATATACATATGCAAATGTAATTTGAGGGGGATATTAAAGTTTGTTTGCATTGATAACAATAGCTTATGCTTGGAATAACATGAATGTCTGTTCTGCAAATAATTGCAAGCACAGCCTGCCCACTAAGCAAAATAGAAGGGGAGCACGATGGTTGTTTTGTGAATGATTCAAGATCTTAACTTTTAAGTTTGGGAACCGTTTGTTCTATTGTAAAATTAATATATTTGAAAGAGAAGATATATCAGTTTTTCTCCCTATAGTAATAACTTGATACTTGTCTTCTAAACTGTCAATGATGTTTCTTTTAAGGAAGCGCATTTTCACTAGATATTTATTTTACATGGATATTTTCTGGATAAAGGTAATATATCTGTATGAAAAAATTACTGTGATAGTATATGAATCAGAAATGGCTTTGCCATAACTCTAGATGGAATTTGTTAATAGCTGTAAGAACCAGTCTTTTGGTTTGCAAATTAAGCAAACTGCTTTGGCAATTTGAAGCAGTAAATATGAAATCCTATGCAATTTTTAGACCCTTTTCAGAGTGGGAAACCACGGAATAGCACTGTGTTTAGAGTAGTTAATAACATTTCTTTTGGAAATGCTACAAAGATGGCATTGCTTGTTTCCACATATCACAGTTGGCTCACTAAGTAGCGTATCTTCTCTTTGGTGCTTTCCCTGATGTTATTTCCTCTCTGGTATGTTGATGGTGGAGCCAGTCCCCAGAAGCAGAGTACTCGTGGTGAGAAGCTGTGGACGCGCAGGAAAGAAGTTTAGTCTCGATACTGGTGCTGGTTTACACCTTAGTTGGATTGACGTACTGTGGCAGTGCTGCTGCGCTGTGATCACCCAAAATGATGCAGTGAAGATACTTTATTCCTTTAGTTCTTTGTACTTTCTGTATATGGAATTTTTATGGAAATTAGAGGACATGCAGGATTGTGCATGTGACTCGAAACATGAAGTGGGAAGGATGATACGTGATGTCTTACACCGGGCTCTGGAAAGGAAGCTAATTACAAACCTGCCTGAAAAGAAGAGGCTCAGTAACGTGGTCTTTCTTGTGTTTTCCTAAGAAAGCCATGACGTATTTTAATCCTGAAGTCTTGTGGAATATACGTGTTACATGTGTCACTTTTGTATGCATTGATTTGCTTTTCTCTGGAATTGGCAAATTAGACTTGCTTTGGACAAAAGCCAAATAATATATGAGGCAATTTCATGCCTTGTGAATTATTGAAGAGAATGTTTGGTACGTAAAACTTGTCTTCAGCTTGCTGGCTCCCCTCCCATTTCTCTTAATTCCTCAGGGAATCTTGGTTTAAACTATCTTCCAGAGGTTCAACAATTTCTAAAGGCTGGGTAACCATTCCAGTGGAATGGAAGGAATTTTAAATATGATCTCCCTTTTCCCTTACATTTGTCCCTTCCTGGACTGCGGTCTCCTTTTTGCTAACTCTGGGTAGCGAGTGTGCTGGATTGCAAAATGTGCTCTCATCTAATGGTCAACCCCGTCACAAAAATCACTGGCTAAACTTGGGGTCAGAGGATCATTTGAATTTTTTTTTCTATATCTCTGCAATGGATTTATGAAAGATATCATGATTTGTTTTCTTACTAAAGTATGTGTTTCTCTCTTGTTTGTACAGTCTGAGAAGCTGAGGTTAGTTATGGGGCAGGACTGCTGGTTTTCTGCTGGAACAGCAGCAGAAGGGAGGAAGGCAGACAAACACGTAGACTTTCCGTATAATCATGTTGTTGGAACAGAATATACCTCAGACAAATTTTGGTCAGATCTGAGCTTTTATAATAACTTTGGGCTGGATTTTGTTGGACACAAGTCCCATGAATTACGTGAGTTTATTGTGAGAGGAGGCTATTTACAGAGTGATTTTTAAGAGCAGTGAAGATGCCTAGTAAACTCACCCTAAAGGTGTTTTTTGTTTTTTTTTAATGGTCTGCTACCTCTCCTTATATTTCTATCATTTGACTTTGCGAAGGTCTGAAATAGCATATATTTTAAATGGGAGGAGATGTACAAGGATGAACTGAAAACATAATTTGTGAGGCTCTTTGGAGTTTTTTGGGATATAAATAAATCTGTTAGAGCATTTTAAGCACTGCAAAAAAGTAGTTTTAATAGATAGGAATTATTCACGTCCATTTTCAGTGTCGCTCATAGGTGAATATTTTTTCCCTCTTTACAGATACTTGTTCCGTAACAAACTGAATGTATTGATCGTATCTTAAGAAGTGAAGGTCCAGATTTTTCTCAATTTACACAGAATGCTGCATGGAAACACAATAAATGAGATGGGCATTGTTTATTTAAAAAAACCCTGGAAATTCTATTAAAATTCTTACCATCTAGAAATGTTTGTGTAGCAGTCTTTGCTTTTCCCCCATATGAGATGATTTGTGTAATCCCTGTTACTGATACGCTGTAGGAAGTTTAATGATAGTACAATTTTATTACTGCGTAAATCTCTGTTATGGCAACATAAATCTCATATGACAAACTTGAGACAAAGTCGTATTAATTTTGTCCTTCTATTGACTTCAGCTGAGTCATGTCCAGATTCTTTGACAAAATTAAATATGAAGAAATGCAAAGAGGCTGCTTGTCAGTTATGTCTATAGAGACAAAGCTAAAATAACTTAAAATAGGCAGTAACTGAGCTAACGCTTCCTGGAGAGAAGACAGGTGTTTAGACATTGAGTTTGACTCTTTTTTATGATTACAAAGTCCTCAACCCTACTTCTCAGGTAACTAGCTTCAATGTAGAAGTAAAAGAATCTAGTACGATATTAACTATAGTAATTGAGATTAATATGTTGTAGCAGGAATCCTGGCACGGTGGCCTGTAAGACAGGGGAGAGCAACATTTGTTCTGGTAGCATAAAGTCATGAAGAAAAGTGGGGATCTCCTCTCAGGCTGGGTTCCTCCTCACGCAGGTGGCGACTGCCGAGGTGAGGCTGGGGGTCACTGGATGAATTTCTGCCGCAGTGGCTTGCCCGTGCTGTGCTGTACCGAGTGCATTTTCCAGAGGGATTGTATGTGGGTGGGGGCAGTGCAGAGAGGAAAAAAACCCAACAGGAGGGATTCTAAAGCAAGCAAGGGAGGTGATTTAAAAGCCTTCATGTGGAAAGAGAGGCTTAGAGATGGCTCCTTTTCCTCACTTCGTGCATGGAGACTTTTCTTAATGTTACTAACATCTCTAATTGCCTAGCTTTGTTTCAGTGGCCTTCAATATATGTGCAGAGATTTGCATGAAAGTGAGAAATGTTACTCACAAAGCTTAAAATTTGGCTTTGCTTCTGCTCAGTCTAGTTATCTTGTTTTTATTGTAATGATTTAGATTCTGAGGATAATTACCACAGTATCTGATATGGATTAAAAGCTCACGGGAGAGCTATTTTTAACCATGGTGCTAGAAGTTACAGTAAATTATTAATAAATCCAATATCTAATTTGGCAAGACCTGATAGTACTTGCCTTAGCTGTTCATAAGCTACATAGTAGGCTGTTGAAGGAGTTTCTTTAAAAATTAAGCAGAAGTAGCAATTTATAAAGGAAAATTGCATTTTGTTGTCCTGAACACTCCTGTTAGGGCGTAGATAATCAGCCTGAGCATCAGGGATAAAAACCTGAAACAAGTGTGGAATGGCTTTTCGTTATAATTTTACAGTTGTTATTGCTTATCAGAAATAGCCTGTTTGTTTCCTTATGATGTATTGGAAAAAAGGATCTGTACTAATTGCAAATTCTTCCTAACAGAATTGGTTTTAATGGAGATGTAATGTGCTGCAGAGGTCGGAGCTCCTGACGGCCGGGCAGGGTTTGGCCGTGGCGTGGCAGGGCTGGGACAGAATGGGGGACTCGGGGCACCCTCAGGGCAGGAGAAGGTCCCGGAGGCAGGACCGTGGGTGAGCTGCAGTCTGTGTCTTCCCTCTTGGGTAACGCTGCAGCTCCCAGTTCGGAGTTTCTGCTGGCATGGGTCACCTTTAAATTTAGGCGTGCTAACTGTCGCCATTAAAGTGTAATCTGATGTCAAGAGACGTAGACTGTTTATGACCTTGGATGAATCACTTGGTCTTATGAGGAATAGAGATATTGTTTGAGTAATAAAGTTATTACCTCAGAAAGTCAGGAGTGCGTTTCTTTCTTTTTTTTTTTTTTTTTTAATTTAAGAGGTCAATTCAGGAGTATGAGGTATATGGGGAGTTTGGTGTTTTTACCAAGTCCAGTGGGTATTCCACTCATAAGGTATTCAGCAATCCTTCAATGAAATGTGCTTTCTCTTTCTTCCCTTTAATATTTTCATTCATTTAATGACAAAAATAGATTTAAGAAGTTGTGGGGGAAATCAAAACCTCCGTGAACGAGAACTGACTCTTCCTGCCTTGTCGTTTCTTACTGGAAGGTGCAGCATGTCCTGAAAACACAAGATCTCAGTTTGTACCCCTCATTCCTACGGACATGGACATTTCATCCCCAGGTGAAATGCTGCACAGGAATGATGCTTAATATGCAGATGTTACTCCTACGTGGTTTTGGCAAATAGGAAGGTTTCGTAAAAATGAGAATTCGTAGGTTCTGAAACTATTTGCATAAAAAGTTGAATAGTTTAAGCTAAAAAAAATACTCAGTTTAGCTTTACAAACCAGAGAAAATGAGCCATCCTTTCCCTTTCATGCCAAACTGTGCTGATCAGAGCGCTGCCTGGGATGGGGGAAACCAGAGTCAGCACAGAGGCTGTAAATCTTACCTCATCCACCGCCGGCAAGGGCTTACTGCCGGCTTTCCTGGCCCACACACTCTGCTTCCTCTGTTGCTGTTGTTCCAAGATAATTAAAATGTCCAAACTTGCTTCAGATCTTCTCTTTGAATGAACTGAAGAGCAGATTTGAGCGGCAGGAGGCTTGAGTTCGGAAAGATGTCTTAACTGCTTGCTTCTATGGTCAGTCTCCTTCGGTTGTTTCGTTGGAGAAGGTTCACTGTGAAAGCAGCACCTGCTGACGGAGGGATCAGTTTGGTGACAGATCTAAGCTAACCTGGTAGGCTGTGATGCCAGAGGGGTCTCTCCCATTTCCTTCGCCGCTACTCGTGTGCAGCGGTGGGAGCACAGAAAGGAGGTCAGGATGGCTCCTGTCCCCTCGGGGCAGCTCTCCCGTGGCCCTACCTGTCCTGTAGAGTCGCCAGAGGCACAGCCAGCTCTTCTCTGAAAGGGAACTCCTCTTTTTCCTCTCCGTTTGGTGAACCTAGCCTTTATTTCCAGCTTCCATTACAAGACTGAAACAGAACGTAGCATGTCAAAATGAAATTTTGAGAGGGTTTGGGCAAGAGAAGTAGCTGTTTCAAATTCAGTTCTATCTGCTGAACCGAGAAATCAATTATTCACACAGCCTGAGTTAGGACATAAAATGAAATAGTGTATTATCTCCAGTTAACTTTTCTCTCTGTTTTAAGCAGGATGTTTGAGCTTAGATATTGCGGGGGAGAAGCGTGTTGATGGTTTTTGTTTTTGTTGTTTGTTCTGTGTTGCTGTTTTGAGTGGGGTTTTTTGGTTTTTCAGTTTTTGTGCAGTGGGATCTTTATGGACTGGAATGTATGGAGAATGCACTGCCTGGGATGGATAGCTGCTCTTGACTGGATGGGGAGAACAACCCCTGAATTCTCAAGGCACCTTATTTGATGTCTGTCCAAGTATGGTGTGAAGCCGAAACCACTTCGGCTGAGTTCTGCTGCGGTCACGGTCTGGGATGTAGTGGCTGCAGAGCCGACACATGAGCAGAACATAACTACAAATGTGCTTTCAGTTATTGATAATCTCTTTCACTAGGTCATTGAGAATAGCAAGAAATGCAAAGACGTTAAACTATATATATTTCAACCAATAAGGCTTTTTTCAGATCTAATCTTAGGCTCTTTTGATGTAATGCCATGAAGTTTTTGATTTTTTTTTTTTTTTTTTAGCCCCTGTCTCTTTATACTGTCTCTGAAAATACGCTTCCTGAATGGGTGGTTAATATTAAGACACTGTATTCTGCACGCTTTGACTTGCATCAGGCAATCCATACCCTAAAGGAATATTTGACCTAAGGGAAAAATAGGGCAGGAATTAATTGGAGGCAATACACAACTCTAATGGTCCCTTTTAGGATGCTTTAGCAAATCTTTGCAGTCAGCAAGAGGGTGAGGAGTGGCTGTCTGTCCTCCTGAAGACCCATCTATATAGAGATGGAATCATCTTTATTGTCTTCGTGCAGTTGCCCCCGGGCAGCGTGTGTCTCAGTACTGTGGCTTCACGCTATTTATACTGGGACAGGAGGGAGTCGGCTATTCCTGGCTGGGCACAACTGGGGAGAGATCCAGGGAGGCAGAAATGGCATTTGGATTAGGATCCCTTTGGCTTCGAAGCTTCTCAGCTCAGAACTCTCTTGTCTGTGATGAATCTTCATTCCCCTGCCGTCACTGCTGCATCTTGTCTAGGATTTGTCATTCCGTCATCAGTCCCTCTTCTTCCTGATTTTGTGAGTTCCATATCTACTTTTGTTTAAGAATCTTTTCCCTGGCCGTTTGACTCTAGCTTCCTCATTAGTTTCTAGCTTTATGCTCATCCTTTGTGTTCAGTCCCACAACATCAGTCTGTGGTTTCTGGTCTAGGACATAACTTTTTGACAATGCTTTGCATGTCTTGTGCTCTTACATATGCGTTATTTTCCTAGTCAGAGGGCATGGGGTTTTTTGCTGTAGTGTATTATTTTATTTTTCAGAGAAGGGAGGCTTTAGGTGAAAGGAAGCCATTGTTCTTTAATTTTTCCAAGATCCACATGCTCTCTGGATAATTTCACACTTGTGCCATGTATCAGCCCTTTTGAAGCTGTAGGGAAGGAAGAGCGTTATGCTTTTCCATGAAGTTCCCGTACTCTGCTGAATGGGGGAGGGAACCTCATTTTATGTTTAGGCAATGATTCATGACTGTAAATGCTTTTTGTATAAAGCTCTGACTTAACATTCCAATATATGAAAATACCATTCCTTTACGGATGCAACTGGGAGATACAGTGAAATACGAGAGTTAGAAAGCTTTCTATTGCGTTTATTTTATTTTTAGGACTGACTTGAAAATTCCACTTAGAAAGATCTCAATTATTCATTAAACCGAGTAGGTGTTCTGAAACAATTTCAAACTTATTTACAGAACTTAATAGAGATTATATCTGTTTATAGAATTTCACAGGTTTAATGGAAAAAGTCCACAAATGGGGTCTTATTCTTCCCTAAATTCTAAATAGTTTTTCCATGAGAGATGTGTTGTTTTATTTTCCTTTGGTTTTCTCTTACTCTTTATTTTATTAGTCATTGGAATGTGCTAACATTCCTAGCACTGAAGAGATCTAAAAATTGAATCTGAAGCACTGGAAATAGTCTTCTGTCTTCCCTGTGCTTTATCTATTTACATGAAAAAGGCTGGGTTATTGACACTCTATCATATTTATTGTCGGTTCCTGGATCTTGTTGCCATAGTTACATCTGGTAGTCAGAAAGAGTTTTGCTGGGTTCAAAGTTATGCTAATTGACAGTTTCTTAGGGAGAATAATCCTGGAATTTCAGGGAGCAATCATTCTTTCTTGCTCTAAAACTTGAGGAAACTCTTTAGTTTCCAACCACGACAATATCCCCCAAGCCCAGTCCGATACCCAGGCTGTGTGCATTTAATTTTTCTCAGAGAATGTTTTTGTGCTTGAATGCTTTTTGCCGTTTGATCGGTCCTCCTCTTGCTTTTTTCGTCTTCCCCCATCTCAGAAAACAGTAGCCCTTTTCTGACGCTAGTATAGATTTCTCTGGAGAAGTGACAGCAATACAATGTCTGTCTTGAGGTTCAGGGTTCTGATTGTTGTGGGTAACGCAGCCTATTGTCCAAAGAAAGATAAGCTGGGTTAAGCACATGGAAGAGCAGAATATTACTACTGATGCACCATTAATCTTTTACATGTTCTTAAAGTAAATTGACTTACTCTTACAAAAGAAAGAAACAAACAAAAACCAAACAAAAAACCTCACCAGAACTCTTATGTTTGGCCCTGGGTTTTCTCTCATGTTCTTACCATGAAAAGAGAAGCTTCCATCCCATAGTCGACTGGGGAGAAGAGGAACGGCTGCTAGTCCAGCTGCCTTTAACGGCCACGTAATGCTCTATAGTCAAGGTGTCTTAAACTGAGTCTTCTGGATGATGTCCAGTGGTTACCTAATCAACATGGAGAAGCTTGGCACTTCTAAGTCACCAAAGTTATCAGAGGAGCTTCTAGAACTAGATAAACTTCATCTCTCTCAATGAAGGAGGAATTCAGGAGGAATTACTGCAACTATTGCACTAAACACCTCTGAAAGTCTGATTTAAGAGCATTCAAACGCTTTCTTTGGACTGGTGGTAACTAAAGACTTCGCGAAGGTGACATTTTTATTGAGGAGCAAGCTAAAGTCTCGTGAACATGCCTTCTTAACCAGCTTGTTTGAGGCTGCTTGGCCCTGAGGAGCGTTGGTAGCTGGTGGTGGAGCCTGGCCTGGGATGCACCGGTGATGGAGAACAGTTGCGGGCTCTGGCTAAAGCTGGTGCCCCAGGGACTGTGGGCGCTGCTGGAGACATAGAGGGGTGGGTGGGAAGGTTTGAGATGGCGTATTTAGGAAATGGGGACTGGGCTGGATGAGTCTGCCTTGCTATCTTTGGAGATACTAGCCTGGCTCTCGGGAGTGGGGGGAGGTGGGGGGCAGTGGCGGGCTGCGTTACACTGCTGGGCATTCACTTGCACCATTGAGCTCCTCTCTGGGCGTTTGGAGTCTCTGAATTGTCCTGTGTTCAGGCCACCCTTTCTCTCCTGCAGCCTGTGTCAGCCCTGGGAAACTTCTGTTCCTAGGGCCTAGGGTGCTCCCAGCGGCTCGCAGCGTGCCGTGGAGGAACCTGACTGCCCAAGGAATTTACAAATGTCTGGGATTTTCATTTAAAGCTTAGTGACTAGGGAGGAGTCTGAAATGGAACTTGCTGAAATCAGAGACGTGGTCTAGAGAGTGAGAGAAATGATGTTGTGTGGGGAGGTCTGCGTCTGTCCCTGCCTCTTCTGTTGATTTGCTGCGGCATTGCAGATTTCATTTATGCTGTATGAGCCCTTAATGACGCTTTCTTAAAACAGGAGGAAATATGAAGAGGGGTAGCAGTGATGGCTAAGTGGCTCCTTTAATAATATTAAAAAGATTTTTTGCATTTATGTTTGTAGAATCCTGGCAATCCTCGTCTGTGGCAGTCGTATACAATAAATGTATTTTTATTATAGTTCTCTGTTGGAACGTGCTACAACAACAGTGGTGTTAAGCCTGTTGAGATTGCCGAGGTTCAAGCTGTAGTTTCCAGGTTCTGAGCTTGAATTCAAAGTGTGGGCTCTGTATCCTGGCCTAAAGCTACAGGCCCTTTCTGCTATTGTTTGGCAGCAATTGTGCGCCTGTCTCCCCTTAGCGCTAGCTCTGAAAGGCTCCTTTTCAGAAGTGGCTGAATATTCTTAAATTTACTACCTTGTTATATCAATTTAAATTTGTAAGTGGTTTTTTTTTTTCTTGGTAATAAGATATATAAATGTATATCGTGTTTTTGCCTTGAGTAGTTCAAACTGCATTCTGTTAGCATTTGTTTGGAAGGCCACTTTTTTCTGCCTTTTCAAAGTGCTGTGCTGTCCATTTGCTTCAAAGAGCTTGTGATTTAGACTCCTGTGTAAGAGACAAATTTAGCTATAATGGTGTTAAAATTATCCTTTAGTGTGCCAGTCTTGTAACTTAACTTGGTTTATAGTGCTACCTTCAGAGACAACAGGACAATTAACAGGATTCTCACATCCTAAAATGTAAGACATTTGAATAAGTATAATTTATATTTGGCCACTGAGGTATTTAGAAAAATCCACCTCCTATAATCTGTGCAAATTTAAGATTAACATCCAGTTACTTTATTATTTCGCTTGTTGTACTCACTACTAACTGAAACTTGTAATCAATTCTCTATTACATGCATTCTGAATTTTCCAGCTTGTTTAGTCTTTGCCTTTTTTCCCCTGTGTACTCTAGTGCTTAGTTTTCTGTGCAGATTTACATAAAAATAAACTCTGAAGGTCTTGAGAAAGGACTACGCTAATAATGTCATGGTCCTGAATGGCTGCTTCTTGGGTCTTTTGCTATTGTCATCTTAAAATCACAGAGAAATTTGCTTGTAGTATTGTTATAATTATGTACCCAAAGCATGGTCTTCTCTGCCTTTTTTGAATACTATTACGCAGTGGCTTAAAAGTCTTTTGCCAGAGAAGACTTGTCTTTTTTTTTTTTTTTTTTTTAAAAGTAGTATTAAATGACTGATTTTTCCATTGCTGTGAAGCTGTCTGCAGTTAAGTAGATCTTAGAATCAAATCATGTTTAAATCCTAAGGCCACGGTGTTAAAGTTATGGGGATGGGACTGAAACTTTGTGTTTGAATTGGGTATTTTAAGTCAACCGCGTCTTTTGTTCCCGACTTGGGCAGCAGCCAAATTGTGCTCTATCTATTTCTATTCCTTCAGTGAATTGCAGGCATTTTCAGCTTTATTTTATGCCTAAGTTGAACATGCTGTATTTTTTGGGTGTGGATAAGGAAAAGAAAAGAACCAGTCTCTGAATGCTCGGGTGTAATACAATGAGCTATAGAACATTGCTGTAGAAGAATTTCTACTGACTTCAAAGAGGTGCTCAGTAGCTTCCTGGTTTGAACCCTCCATGTCTGGTAGCTGCTGTGAAAAGCTGGATGGGTGGGTGTGTGTGTGTGTGTGTGTGTGTGTGTGTATATATACATAAAATCTTTTTGAGCTCTGTAAGCTTCTGCTGGCAAGACTATAGCCATTAGTTAGCTTTGAGAACAGGTATGACTCTTCCATATGGCAATGCTTAGCTTAATCTCCGGGATTTTGTAATTGTGTATAAAGAATTGAGTCTATCAGCTTGTAATTAACATGTTGCCTTTTCCCCTACCTGGTCTACAATTTTCTTTAAGAATGTATGTCTGTGTTTATTATATTTCATGGGAGAGAAGAGCAAATCAAAGCATTAATTTCTCTTACTGAATAAAAAATGTCAACCTAATGATATTTTAAAGATGAAGTGTTCATGCATAACTTATTATCTAGATTAACAGAACCCTGTTAAACAGTCGTCTGCTTCAAAAATTGCTTAGTGTGGCTGGCTGGTTGTTTCCTAACCCTGTTATGAAGGTCGTACTGTCTGCTGGCAGAGAGGACCTGCTGCAGTACTTAAGTTATGGCCTAATATTACATGATTTTGATGCATGACAATAAGATTATGCAGTGAGCTGCGGTGTGATTCATGAGATCCAATTTTGTAGTTCCTGGGATGTTGTTGAAGCTGGTGCTATGATTATGACTTTGTGTTATGACATTATTTCCAAACTCAAATTTTCTTCCTCTTAAAATATTGCCAGTGTATATTCTTATCCGAGCTGATATTGAGGATCTGGTTGTGCCCTTACATTGACACTAAAGTCTACTTTTTTGGGGTCAGAGCATTAGATTCTGAAAAGAGAAGTCGTAAGATACAAAATGATGCTGCTAGCTCCTGTTGAGTACAAACCCCTTGTTGGACAAATCGCACAAGGTTTTGATATGCGGATGTTTCATACTAGTAAGAAAGATTCCCAGAAAGTGAACTAACACCATAAATAAATAACCAAGAACACGCCATCACAAAATATTCTATGGTCTATTTATGTTCACAAATGTGATTTAATTTTAATTATTTATGACTCTTCTTTTATGCTGTCGTATTCCGTAGAAGTAATGAAGTTTTCATAATACGAGACCTTTCTACAGGTCAATCATGAAATCTTTGCTGTGAGGTGTGGTAAGAACGTCAGATTGTCAGCAGGAATTTTTGTTCTTGAATTTGGTTAATTGTATGGCTCCGTGGTGCATTTGTTTTATTCTGTATACCTTTTGGACCAAAGACCAATCCCACTTCTGTTTTGTAGTTGTCTGCCACTACGTGCAATATGAATTAAAGTACGTGCCCACCTTAAATGGGAGGGAAATGGGGGACAAAACAGCTGGACTCTCTTAAAACAGGTGTTGCCAGAGGAAAATGGCCACATATTGTCCTGCTCGGGATGATACGCAAATCTCTTTCCTGCTTAGGAAATAGATTTATACATCCCTGGAGGCATTCAAAATGTAGATGTGGCACTTAAGGACATGCTTTAGTGGTGGACTTGACAGTGTCGGGTTTATGCTTGGACTGGATGATCGTAAAGGTTTTTTCCAACCTCAGTGATTCTGGAATTCTGTCTAGTTTGTGTGGCTCATTGCTGCAGAGTTCTAGTGAAGCCACACGGTAGAAATCTACTGGTTCATCATGTGTCTGTTATAGTTGTTCTTAATATTAATCTAGCGCATTTCTTTTGGAAAAAAATGCACAAGAATTATATGCAACTTTTTTTTCAGCGTAGACTTAACCTTGTGAGCAGTGAAAGCTTAAAGAGTGCATGCTTGCTGTAAACCTGCGAATTGCATTGCTCCCCGCCATAAATGTGAGGGTGTGTGATCATGTAATGCAGTGAAAGTGCCACCAAAAAAGACTTTGTCTTGCCTTGTTTAGTGTATGTGACAATACACACATGGGGCAGGGTTAGAGGGACGTGACTGAGGGCAGTTTGGCAGTTCTTTCCTGTGGCAGAAGCTCTGGCTCTGTAACTTACACAGAAACCCCAGACCGTTTTCCTCAGCAAATCTGGTTTATAATAAATATGCATATATATTCTGGAACTTTATCTGTAAATGTGATATTTTTACAAACGTGTGCTTACTTGCAGTCGGCACAACCTGCAGTAAATTCAGTGACGTTAAATTAATTGGTGTTTAATGACAAAGTTCCATTTGGCAGACAGCAACGTGCTTTAGGCGAACAGCATAAAAGGATGGATTTCTTTGTACTCTTCATTTATAATGGTATTTTTGCCACGGTGAAAGTGTGTGTGTACCTACATACAAATATATAGTATGTAAAAATAAATGTAATTGGCTCACAGTGTTTCAGGAGATTCATAAGTAATTTTATGCTGAGATTATTTTTTTATTTTCTCTGGGATGCATTAATGGCATATATGTTGAGATGTGTATATGAATGCCATAAATGAGATGTCTATACAGCAGATGTAGAAAGTAATTTAAATTAGCCATAACAAAAAAAAGAGAGTGAGGAAACATAGAAGTGTATTTTTAAAAATGAATGATGTGAATTTTGAAAAGCAGTATGTATTTTTAAATAAATAGGGATATAAGATGAAAAATGTTCAGCCAGATTTTGCAGATGTCAGGTGTGCAGTTATGTGGAAAAAAGATGTGTAGTACGTAGCTAATGTGACTGGGATTCAGGGATTTGTTATGCAAGAGAGCGCGGGGATGCATTACGCAATAAATGCTGTGGAAGCGCTCACGGCTGCCATGGAGGTGACGGTCTTAAATAACACGTAATTGTACACATATTGCAGGCACTTTTTTGGTCTGTTGATCTTTCCCAAACATAATTGCGAACTAGCAATGAAGCTAAGTAGTATAAAACTTCTTATAAAGACTCACTTAACGTATTTCAGTTTTATCATAATAACCACAACTTACTTTGGTTAGAAATAGCCATTTATGATTTTATGGCAAATAAATTTAATTTACAATTTAGTCTGTAATTATATGACTCCATACAATGCTTAAACTGATGGAGCAGTTCTAAGGAGAAGTTGCTCAGAAATCCACTGGACGAGGTTTGCCTGCAGTAGAAGTCTGTTACCCGTTCATGATTTAATCCTTTGCTGTCGCTGGGCCAGGCCTGACTCAGGAACACACGTACACGGGGACTCTCCGGTTAACACTGGCATATTTGTTGTCTCACGGAGCAAGTGAAGGTCTAGGGTTAGTCTTATTTTATGTATTACACTGAAAATGTGAAGCTACAAAAAAGGTCTTGGGTTGCTCTCATCTTAATGGGGTTCAGGATTCTCAGAAATTTCTTGAACTAGTAAAGATCATGCTTTGGTCTTTTTTAACACTCCCACCCTGCAGAGTGTCCAAATCCATTGTCAGTGATTGGGTACAGTTGTATGGGTCAAACTCTTCCTCGGTTTATGAAGCAGCTGTAATCCAGTGCAGATATGAGTGTTTGAGTTGTTTTCTGTGAAACCTGGTTGAAATAAAAGAAATTCCGTTTGTCTTTTCTGTAACTATTTAAGGCAGAAAGTTCCATAATGCTGGAATCCAAAAGCACCGTATCCTGGCTAGGTGACCCAAGTCTTTGTTTATCTGGGCGATTCTTAATTATGTCTAGCCAGCCATAAGTGAGAATTTTCTACTGGTTCTTTGTCTCAGAGCTACTTACCCACTCCCTGAAAGCCAGGGGAAGTTGGTGTTAATGAGGGAAACACAGCACAGGACTGTGGTGGAGTCCACGGCGGTTTCCCTTAGGGCATTAATTACCTGCTAGATAGGACTTGCTCTTGCTCAGGGCAAGGTGCTGGGAACAAAGCCTCAGGCTGTGTTTGCACTGGCAATTAGGCCTTCTCTCCCCTCTCAACACCCACCAGGCCATGCAAATAACTTCTCCTTGACAGCACTCCTCTGCCGTCCCTTCTGCCCATGGGAGGAGGGGGTTGGAAGAGCCAGGCTCTAAGGGAGCACGTCCTGCCCCGGTGCTGGGCAGTAGCCAGGAGGTGGTGCTGTGCACGTGCTTCTGGGACGCTGTTTCTGCTCCTCACTTGCAGAAAGTCGATGAGGTTCCTCTCCAGGAGCAGCAGAGCAGGGAAGGAACACTGACGTGGGCTGTGGTGCTGCTGGGAGGCTGTGCTGGTGCTTGCCGGTCAGCAACAGTGACTGGTCAGTCTTTCCTCCCATCTTCTCTTCCAGTTTAGAGCGATGATGTGTTGGGAGGTAGCAATTACAGAGAAATTATTCAGAACTGACACGTGCCTGTCTCTGTCCTACCTGGGCAGCAGGAGTTGGCTGGTAGGATTGTTAGTCCAGGGCTGGGGTCTGCTGGGCAATGCCCAGGTACCTACCTTTGCTCTCAGGACTTGTGGTTGGGCTTCTTTCTGCTGCTGTGACCCCAGCTGTAGGACTACTGGGTGCGGTTCATGTGGGAAGGACTGGTCAGCTGTGTGCAGGAATTGCTGTATTGATGAGCAGGAGGGACGGTGGCTTGGTCGTGTGTCCTGGCACGGGATGGAATCTCTGCTGGAGGCTCCAGCACCAGCCGGAAGGTGTCTCACCAGAGAAGTCACCCAGCCGTATGCTGCACCCAGGCTGCTGGGCAGAGTTCGCCTGTCTTGCTAAGATCTGAGAAAGAAGGTCTGCTTTCAGATTGGTGTAGGCAGGAGAAGTCGTATGAAAAACCTCAGGTGTCATTTCATAATTGTATGCCAGTTTACCCGATACAGGAATTGGAAGAGACCCTGTATCCCGGGAGGCTGTATGTAGGGTACAGGTAAATATTTTGGGTTTGATAGTCTTGTACTTGTGTTTGAATTCCTTTTCTCAGGTGAAGTACGTGTCTAACGTCAGGCGTGTACTCTAGTTCTACTGCCACTGGGCGGGCTTTAGGTACCCAGTCGGGTATCCCACTGAAACGGCACCGCATCACCTCCTCTCTCAATCTAGAACGGCACATTGCTGTTATTTAGGTATGTAGGATTACATCAGAAAATACTTAATGTTACATGGAACAAACTTTTTTTTTTTTCATTCAAAATAAGGATATTGGCACTGCTTGTATTCCTTTTAGCTAGAAAAAAGACAGGTTGTAAAGTATTAATTTATTTTAAATGATGTTCATATAGGATAGGTGATAGGAAAACAAAGAGTTCTGATTTTACCAAAGCACTTGACTTCTCTGGTGCGTAGTGGAAAATAGCTATAAGGTACATACTTTTTATAACAGATGTTCAAAAGTTACCCCAAGCTTTAACTTAATAAAGAGAATAATCTTTGTTATGCATTTTATGTATACAATTCTACTTTCTGGAAAGAGACCTTCAGCCACTGAACAGTGAATTAATTTAAAATAAATTGAACATGTTTTTATTTAATGTACAGAACATACTTGATACAATGTACTATTTTTGGAAAATGTAACTGAAAGTATCAATTCCAATTTCCTTTCCAAATAAACTGGGGACTTTAAGTGTAAATAAAACAACTCTGAAACAACTCTGAAATTGTCTTTCGTTGTTGTTGTGTACTAAACCATAATTAGTTAGATGTTTGTGCACCAGGAAGAGAAAAGTACACAATAGTATGACTAGAATAAAAACGTTTAGTGTGTTTTCCCTTTTGGCCAGTGCTGAGGTGGCACCATGAGCCCGTGCTGGCGCTGCGGGAGCTCTGCCAGCCTTGTGCGGAGGTTTCTGTGGAGGGAGCAGGTGTAAGGCACTGCGATAAGGAGCTCCCGCCCGCTGAGTCAGAGCCCGCTCGCTTCTCTGTGTCCTCTGCTCCCAGAAAAGTAAATTGGCCGCTTCCGAGCTGAAAACACACAGAGCGATCTGATGGCAAAATTCGATACGGTATTGCTGCGAGTCGCACGGGCGTGCGGGTGGTCAGCCCCAGGGCAGGGCTGGCAGCGCTGCTTTTCTTTCCAGCAGTGCTTTAGCATGTTGAATAAACTTAATTTACATTTTGGGTCTTCTGAATTGATAGTCGCTTTTGACTAAAAATAAAGATTGCAAATAAAATTAACTTCCTTTACTAGAAATTAAGTATTCAGCTGCTTTTTGTTTTTTTTAATTATTTAAAGAACATTATACTTGAGTTTTTCTGCTATCAGTGGGGACGCTGATTCTCCCGTCTCAAATCATTATTCTGAAAGTAAACATCATTGCTCAGCTGCATTGTTTGAACAGCACTAACAAAGGTCTTTTGACACCTCTCTTTCTTTGGTACTGCAACAATATACCTAGCCGGTAATAGACAGGCGAGTTACTCAGCTACTTGAGCAGGTGGATGTTATCTTTTTGCAATAGAGCTGACCTTAAATACCTGGCTGCGTTTGACAGAGAGAAGACAGTCCTTAGGAAGCAGGCAGAGGGCACAGGCTCGTTGTCAGAAGCACCCGGGAGGCCTGTTGTACCCAGCTGACACTCAAAGTGTGGGGTTTTCCTCTTTAACACTCACAACTAGTTTGCTGGAGAGGGCTGTGCGAGTGTAAATGCTTAGCATTCCTCAGTAACGTGTCTGGGTTGTAGGTACCATAAATTTACTCTCTGTGTATTCATAAGCCAGCGTGAATTCGACTGTATCCTGGCAGAGTCCCTTTGGTGTCTTGCTGCAGCTCCGTCTTTCCTGGCACACTCGTTCCTCTGAAGGTGGATTATCTGAGACGGACCCCAGAAACTCTAGTGGTTTCTTCAGAGCATTCACCCGTCCTTAGCAGAGGCGCTTTCCAGCTAGTTGTGCTTGGAGCTTCCCCACCCTGAAGTACAGCTTTAGAATGGTTAAAACAATTGAAGTTAAATTTGCTTTCTTACAGCTGTTGGTTTGCTTCTTTAAGTACTAAAAAGAGAATAAGCTTGGAATACTCCTTTCTTTTTCTTTGGTTTCAGACACAAGTGCCCAAAGCCTTTAAGTGCTTCTATTGAGTGTGCATCTTCTGTTTGATTTACACTCCTCTTGCAAGTTCTGCATTTATAATATTTATATTATGCAATATTTATAATATGCAACTTGGGGAGACAGCTTGTTTCCTAGCACGCCATGTATGCCTCTCTTTTCAGCTTTCCATTTCAGTGTGTCAGTGTCTAAAGGAACGCTCTGTACTTCCAGCGAGCACACAGCTCACTCTTCCGAAGGATCTCGTTGAATTCCAAAGGCCTAGTGACGGTGGGAAGCACTGGGCCGAGCTTTTCTTTGTACACATCAATTATGAGATCTATGGCATTGTCTCAACGTCTTTATCTTCTCTGTGGGACGCAGCACGTTGCTTTAGCACCACGTATTAAGTAATGGAACCACCTTCTGCCTGGGGAGAAGGTTTGACTCAAGATCCCTATGTGTTTTGCTCCATCTGCCTCCAAGGCACTACCACTGGAACATAAAAGTAAGGAATCACATGAATATTAAAATACCAGCTCTTGATATGACAGGTACCATAGCTTATGTACATACTATGGTACTTACAGAATCCGAAAGACGTTTTTAGATAAAAATGAGTTTTGACTTTGCCTACTACTAACAGATTAAGGCTCTTTAAAATGGAGTAGTTTTCAGTTTTGTGGCTTTTTTCCAGAATACTATTAACTCTTAATTTGCCACAGGGGACTAAGATACAAAAGTTTGTTCCGATGCTAAGTTTCAGTTTGAGACTTTGACACATTCCTGCTGAAACCTGTTTACATGATGTTGAGGAAACAGTTCACATCTTGTCATGAATATCACAAGGGTCTGCATTGCCAGGGGCGAGACGCTTTAATGTCTCTGGTAGGATGACTGCGCTCTGCTGGAACCCATCCGTTTAAGCCCAGCGGAGAGCCAGCAATTACGTTTAACTATGGCAGTTTGCAGAAAGACGGTAAGCTTTGAAATCACCTCCCTAATTCAGAATTCAAAGTTACTTTCCCAAGGTTTTCTGGCTATTTTACTGTAAACTTTTAAGAGTACAGATTATATTCCTGTGATTCAAAAGGGAATTTTTCTTTCTTTTTTTTCTTCAAGACACGTTAGATTCTTCTCATTTACCTGACGACAGCTATGATACATTAGGTCCTTTTTGTTCTTGACTGCTGAGTGTAAATCTTGCCTGATGCTTTCAGGCAAGTTACGTAGCTGTACTCAGGTAAGTGACAGCAGAAGATGGCTAATAATCCTTGCCCCTAGCTTAGTGCTCTATTTATTGACATGACAGAGCTGTTGACATAAAGAAAATGACTTGCAAATTCAGCTGTTAAGATTTATTTGGTCAGTCATTACAGAGAAGAATTACTTTTACATAGTAATAGTGCATTATCAGTAAATTAATTGAAAAGATAAGCTCTTATCTCTCTTAGGAAACCTGTAGAGGTATAAAAAACATGTATGAGTTTCTCCAAGCAGCTCAGATGAGAAATCACTATATGCCAGGTATGAACACTTTGTGTGTTTTCGTATTGTTAAGGAGAGGACTCCATGAAGCCGGATCATACACAGACTTTTAAAATCTACAATAGATGATTTCACATTAAATCTAGACCAAACCCAGCCCTGTTTAGTTTTATTGGACCCTGAAATCATTTTGTTGAATAACTAGTTTCTTAAACTTTCAAATTTTGATGGGTACTGATTTGAGAGCAGTGGTTTCTGGGTAGAATCTTGCAAACTGCTCCTTGTCCGTGAAACCAAGGTAAATGATCTGTGAAACTGTTTTAAAATGCTCTCAATAGCATTTTAAATGAAAAGTTTTATGATGATACACAGTATTCTGCAAGAGATTGGAGAATTTGCAGTCGGTCTTTTAATCTAAACTTTAAGATTACACTATTCATTTTAGTGGAAAAAATTATAGTCTGATTAAAATGAAGCAAATATATTTAACAACGTAAAGTGATGTATTACGCAGATGCATCCGCTTGGCTAAGAGAGAGGGCCGGAGTGAAGAGGAAGAGGAGACTCTGCCAAGGCCTTGCCTGCTGTGAGGATAAAAGCTAGGCAGGAATTGCTGCAGGTACATCCAGTGCCTGATGTTAACCTGCTGAAAATTTAATTCTACACAGTGTGTCCCTGGAAGAAATGCTGTTTAGACATTTGAGTAACTGCTCTGGAGCGCATTTGCTTATTGGCTTGTGGAGGGAGAAGTGTGCCTTTGTCCTCTCTGCAGCGTGTTGGGAAGAAAACAGTTTACGCGGTTGGACTCTCAGCAGGGAGAAAGGCAGAGGAGCGACATGTTATTGTAGTAATGGCAAGGTCGGCAGCGAGATCTGCCGTGTAGCACAATATGTAAGATTAATATCGTATGAATCTATTTTTAACATGAAGCATAAGATAATCTGTCTTTGGCTGTAGAATATGTTAGTAAAGATTTTAAAATTACAGGGCCTGGTTATCTGTCAAGTTTCTAACGAGGGATCATGTTTAATTGATAAACAGATTAATTCTCGCAGAAAATAGCCTCTTCGTTTAATTGTGAAGATTTCAATCAGACTTAGTACGCTCTCTATAAAAATACATTAAAAGACTAACTGTCCCTGTACTTGGTTGTCTGTGCTCTGTATTTAGGAAGAATCATCTTAAATTTTTCTTAACTTGTAAAAATATGTCATATGTACCTAGGTATAGACAACCTGTTCTTGTATGGCTGTCACTGTATCTTTGTGAACATATATGCTGGATCTGCGAAAGAAGCTGTATTTTTACTCATGTAATTGAGATTTTTGTCATAAACTCATTAACTGTAAAGAAAACAGTAAATTCAAAATTATCAGTTCCGTGGAAACAGTACGCTTAGTTAGAAAATTTAAACTGTCTTTCAACAGTACTCTTCCAAAGACCTATTAATTTAATTTTACAGATTCATATTTCTTTTTTAAGCCCCTATTGATTTGTACTTGGTTGGGGCCAGACTCTCTGGAAGGTTAATCAGTCTTTTGGGAATTCCAGGTTGGTCTTGTTTCTCCTCCCAGCTGAAAGTGTGTCACAACCTCAGACCGAATTTAGACTGAATTTGGCAAACCAGAACTGGTGAACGTAGCTGTGCTCTACCGTTCGGCAGCTCAGCTGGAATCCTGGTTTTGGCATGTATCCCCAGAGTAGCTTAGAGAAGGGCTGAGCAGGGCAATACAGAGCTTCCCAACAGTGGGCTTGAGGTAGAGACCCAAGGCCATTCTTCAGTATTGAAGATTCCCATGCTTTCATAAAGGCAACTGTTAAGACACTTCACTGAAGTCAATCTCAGTGTTTCTCTTGACAGGTTTTAGTGTTCCAGGTGTATTTCGAGTGTTCCCTGATGATGAAGCTGGTTCCTGGCCTTTGTTCGCGTGCCACTGTGACCTCGACTCTGTCACAGGGCTGCCCTCGACTGTCAGACCTGTCTCTGGTTAGAAAAAAATGGCAAAGACAAAAACTCTTTTGTTGTTGACACAGAAAAGGTTTGTGGAGAAGCTCTCCTTTGAGAGGCATCTGCAAAGGTTAATCAGCCGAGTTAAGTGGAAGGGAATGACCATCATACACATCTTTATCCTTCTGCTGCTGCAGCGGTGCTACTCCAGCCACACACCTTCTTGTCTGGGGTAAAATAACAAGCGTGTGTTGCTTGCGCTCTGGATATGACAGCTTAAACTATAGGATGATTTGGCAACTACAGTCGGGCTTGTGAAGTATTACACAAGAGATCAATTAATGTGTTTCCTCACTCCTTGTGACGGTGCAGCAGCTGGGTCTGCATTTACACCTCTCTGATGCAATGGAACTGCCCGCTGAGGGTTCCATGGATGCCGGGGCAGGCCACCAGCCGGAGCCGTGTCCTGGGGACATACTGTGATCATGGAGCAAGGGAGAATCGGAGGAGAGACAATGTGAATGTGGTGCTAACCTGGGAAGTTCTGCCTACGCGGACCCGATCCAGAGCAGTTTCCCTGCTGCTGTGGAACGTGACCCCACGCAGGCCATAAAAGCGTTTTGACCCCTGGAGCAGGGTGTCAGATTGCCGGGTTCCTCTGCCTTTTCTCCCTGCCCCTGCAACACCGTCAACCAAAGAGCTTACTTTAAAGAGGGCTTCTGCTTCATCTTAGTTTCTATAGAGCCTTCCTTACGGTCCATGCCTGTCCCCATGTGAGAACTAATTTTAAAAATTTGGTTTACAGTTCTACTAATATAATTGCCTTTACTTGTTATATTTCATTTTCTTAGCTATTGCTAGAGATCAGATATCATTTGATGCCTTCATTGGCTCTTGCACTGGAGAGAGAGTAAGTGATGGAGGTCAGTACAGTGTTTGGATTTCTCTTTTGCTTAAACTTGTACTGAAGAATACAGAGGATGAGCGAGTTCTGAGTTAAGCCTGTCTTGGTTATTTTTCTTCACACTTGTTTAGTTTTACTTGTTTACAATTAAAGAACCATTTTCTCCAGCTGACAAATTCAGTGTGCTCCTAGAAAAATAGTGCGGTGAGAGTTTTTACCCACCACTTCTTCCCCCCCTCCTTTTTTATAAAAACTTCTCCAGTGCTGGGAGCTGAGCTTAGCCATTTATGAAATAACTGGGAGCTAATAGAACACATGACAGTCGCTTTTCATCCTGATAGTTGAGTCTATTATCTTTTACACAGATGGTTCTATTTCCCTTTTAAATGGTATGTATACCAATTATACTGGGGGGGGGAAAAAGCTATTTGAGGGGGGTCAAGAATGTATGCATATATTTTTCTCATCTGTGTATTAAGGGTATTAAAATTGATCATTGTCATTCTTTGTTTTATGACATTTAAAAAAATAATAATCCTAAAGACTTCCTTGCCCAGATTCCCACTTGAAGAAATATATCTGAGAAAAATCCTTGAATAATAGTTGGAGTGACTGACAGGTATTTAGATCAATTGCAATCCTGCTGACATTGATTGAGAGGTGTTAAGTGAGGGATGGAAAAAACATATTTGATCAAGATTAATACTTTTTTTCACCAATGCTCCTGGGACTCATATAAATAATATGTTTCCTGTAAAGCTGCTTACAGGAATCCACAGGAATGTGTCACAGGAATGCTGGACACAAAGGTCTTTGAAGACCTTTAAAACTTTCTAAGCAGTGCATCCTTCGTTCAGCTGAAGCATCACTACTGTTTAAGATGCCATTTAGTATTATGGATGCATTGCTTTGTCTTAAAAATCCCCTTTTCTCATCCCTCTGGGAAAACTGAAGTGGAAAGTAAACTTGTAAATGCTTTTAAATGATTCGTGTCTTTAACTGGAAACCCACCCACGGTTTTCCCAAAGCGCAGGTCACGGAATCCTCGTGCTGCTTCTAAAGAGAAGGGAGTGTCAAAAATTGCCAAAGATTCGGTCTGGAATCTGCATGGGAAATGAAGTTACTTCCTGCATTCACTCAGTGCTGATGAAATAATATCTGTTGTATTTGATCTGTAGTCGAGAACTTTCAAGTAAGTGCTAACGTTTGACGTTATCCAAAAGCAGATTTGGTAGCAGGGTTTTTCTGCAACAGCCGAGGAGTCACCGGAGACTACTTGTGTGGGTCTTGGTTAACGTGTACCACCTCCAACTCCTGGGGAAAAAAAGAAGTTTAATCATATCCCCCCTTTTTTATCTTTTGATGTCAGTGTTACGTTTCATATAGCAGAAAGTGTATATTTAAACTTTGATAGTAAAATTGAGTCTCATTTCTTTGTGCTTTATGAAAATAGGACACTTTTTGCTGACTGTTGCATGAAAACACTCAAATACTGCAGTTATCAGCATTATTCACTTTCAACAAATACCTAATTAAAATCGTGGTAAGCCTTTTTCTTCAAAAGGATTTTGCCACCTATATTTGTGGACTTCTTGACATTTGGAAATTCTAAATGTGTCTGCTGCTCCTAGGTACGTGCTTCATCTTCTTTCCCAATGCCCCGTGCGTTGTCAGAGCGCGTGGGCTGCTCACCCCGGGTTGACAGGGGCAGCCTGTGCACAGCAAATAAGCAAGTACTGGTGCTGATGGAAATGTTAGATCCACGTGGGCCCCTGCTGCTGTTTGGCAAATCACGGGCCACGCAGCCCCCGTGAGTTTCAGTCTATTCCTCTGTTAAAGGCATAACGGAGCCAAGCTGGAAAAGGCCTCTTGGAGAGTGCTGGATTTCCGTCAAAAAGAGACCATGCTCATGGCTGGTGCTGGCAGACGGATTATAGCAATAATGCATCCTCGGGAGATAACGCTCCATTATCAACAGCGGGTTTCCTGAACCCTTGCTGTCAGAGTTACTCAGCACTGAATCCAGACCTGGTTGCTTCCACTGGAATTCTGCAAGGGCTGGGACTGCTTGTCTGCTGAGACCAGGCGCTCAGGCGGCTTCTGCTGGTTCCACGACTGTAATGCCAACAGTGGGAACTTTATTGGTACCTTCAGTCTAGATAAATTAATTTTGTAATTAAAAAACAATGGTGATTTTAAAAGGGCCTTTGCCTAATCTATGGTTAGCGCTAACCACCGATCCTGCTGTGGCAATACTGCCCATCTGCGCTGTTAAACGTTTCTTTTAACAGCCAGCTGACCTAACTGGAAGAGTTGGGGTAGAGAAATTTGGGTGTAGCGAGCAGTAGTTGCAAGTAAACGATATAGCTTCCTCCTTGGTGGTAAGAAGACTTGGGTCCCTCTCCTACTGTGAGCCATCCAAATGAACAATAAACTTTCACCTGATTCATTAATTGGATGAACCAAATGAGAGCATTTAATTGAATCCAAGATGGGATGGGAGCTCTTCTCCGTACATTCCAAAGTGTGTATGTGGATTATTTGGCAGCAGGGACTGCAGTGTCCCTTCTTTGCCAGCCACCAGGGACTGTCCTCCCGGGCGCGGGGCCTCGTGCCGGAGGCAGCGGTGGATGCTGCTTTGCTCAAGGGAGAGCCGCACGCCGGAATCCAGGCTGCTGGGGAATGAAGCCCAGGCTCCTACCAGTGGGGTGGCACGGCCCATTGTAATGCTGGTTGCTTCCAGCCTTTACTTGACTGTGCTCTGCTCTTTGTTTCCAAAGGGATAAAAGAGTCTTCACTACATTATTTTGTACTTCCATATTGTGGGCTTGTACCCCGAATGTCAAAGATTGAGCAAGTCTAAGTTCATGGGGAAGATAAATGAAGAACTTTAATTTTTTTTTTTAAAGTAAATACTGCTAATCTTGAAATTCAGAGCAATAAATTGCATTTGTAGGTGAGCTACATTGCTCCTATTAAAGGCACAGAAATTTCAGATTTAGGTTTCTGGGTGTCGTGCTCTAAATAGGCTCCGTGACATGCTTGTTCTGGACTTCCATAATGCCAGTGTAAATTATTGCTTGACAAGTTTAAATGTGTTACTTTACAGAAATGGAACTGTAGTTTTGGTACTACTTCAAAGCTGGGGAAAAAGCTGTTCAGAAAAAAAATAATTACTGCCCCTCCGTTTCTAGTTAGAGAATGTTTTTGAGCTTGAATTGCTGTATGCTCTGCTCTTACCTACAATCAGATCTAAAGAAACAAATAAATGTTCTTTTTCAGATTAACTTCTACTTTGTGTCAGAGAAAATGAGAGATTTGTTACTCACTCTGAAAACAGAAACTGAATCCATGCGCTGACTGGAATGGGGGGAGCATTCTGTGTAACCTGTGCTCACTTTTATTCCTTCTTTTTCATCTTAAATTACACTTGTAGGACCTATAAACTTTTGCAAAGGTAGATGTAGATAAGGATTATCATGTTTATAATTCAGGAGAAAGCTACGTCTGCAGAATCTGTATTCTGCTCATCTGTGACCAGAAGCAGAATAAGGGAAGAGCCCGTCACAAGAAGCCACCGTTTACATTCTAAAAACTTTCTGTTTAAAAAATAGAATGCTTCTGTTTATTTTATTTGTCCTAAAATCTGTTGTTTTGCTGTTATGTGAGGCTTTTTGTTAAGCTCAAATTCCGAGTTAGCACTGACATTTTTGTTGCTCATTGATGTGTTTATAACTCCTTTTTCTTCGGTGAATAAGGCCACAAATGAAACGCTGGCTTGCAGTATTAAAGCTTTCCCGTTAATTCAGTTGACTTGGTCCCTTGCAGTGCAAAATTAACATCTGTGCCGTCTCTTTTTTGCAGCCTTAATTGTAGCACAGGGAGGTTTAAAAATAAAATAAAGACCATTCCAAGCAAGCAGAGGGGAGCAGTGCTGTTCCCGAGAGCTGCTGCAGCAAGGCCTTCGGGAGCGGGCTCTGTAGAGCCCCCCTCCATGATGGGGGGCAGGAGGAGAGGGGGCAGGAGAGCTTTCCTCTGGCTCATAGAGGAGAGCTGCTGTGCTCCGAAGGTGGTTCCTGCTGATGTACCAGTACCCTACGCGTTGTACCGGAGCAGCTCTGCAGGGTGTAGAAGCGCGGTTGATGGAGCCAGGCTGTGTGCAGCCCGGGGGCCCGGTGGGGCTGCGTGGGCCAGTTGTCACCCATCTCACGATTTAGGGTGCAGCCGCCGTGGAGCTTCACCTGCTGCTCTGCGCACCCCTTCGGCGGCGGGCAGAGACGAGCTGCCGCCCGAGCGAGACGCTTCTCCTGGCCTCCAGAGTGCGGGTCCCATCAATGGCCCTCGGGGCTCTGGGAGCTGCTGGGCTTTGGTTTTCTTGGTGTAAAGCTTTATGAGGAATGTGTGATCACACACTGTAACAAAGATACAACCCAGAGGATATTTTTAGCAGTGCTTATATGGAATACTAACTTAAGAAACACACAGTTTCTGTAACGTGATCGTAGTTAATGGTTACAAACCAAATTAATTCTAAATATTTGAGGAAATTAGCCTGCAAAACTGGATGCGAGGGAACGAACACATACCAAATTGTTCTGATGAACAGAAATTACCTTCTGAAGTAATGTGAACTTGGGATGACTTTTTACTCTTTGTGTAATGAGGGGAAAATGGTTCATTTTTGCTCTTTAACAGATGCTGCCTTTGAATTGTAACAAGAAGGGGGGAAAACAGATAATGATTTCCAGTGAAGTCTAATTTGTTAAAAGGCACAATTAAGCTTTGAGATAAACGATTTAGCTTTTAAAACACTGACTGTAAAGGAATTAAACTCAATTCTCACCCACTGCCTGTAGGGTAGCTTTTTGACTTCTGTAAAAGGGAGCATTGTGCATTTGAAAAAAATTTCATTTTTACGGTTGTGTTCTGTCTCTGAAACTACCCATGTGCACTGACAGCTATTTTGCATCTATTTTAGGGCAGGTTATCTTCTCTGATTCTTCTGAGAAGCTGAGCACGTTGCTATAGCTACTGAGCTCACGGCTCTGGTGAGGTTTTTTTCATCAATTTCTAAATGTAATTGTTAAGTAAGGCTGGTATAAGGCCTGTGACACTCTGCTGTCAATTCCATTGAAGATTTTTGGTTTTGTCTTCTTTAATTTCTTTATTTAACTCTAACGGGTATATGGAAACGTGTGTACTGTTTTTATGTAAATACATAGAGACGGCAAACAACAAAATGAATGTGCGGGTTTCGTAAACCAGCATTGGCGTCAGAAAGCTGCTGTGTTCCTCTGGGCCAGCCTGTGGCTGGAGCGGGCGCAGGGTGGACGCAGGGTCTCTGGACGTGGTGCTGCAGTGGGAGGCGCTGCTGGACGCCGTGGTGGGGACGCCGTGGTGGGGACGCCGTGGTTGCTCTGCCAACCGTATGCTGAGGCTCCATTCTTGCAAATGATCTTTTTTTCTTGGTGTGCTACAGCTCAACCAGAGGCACTAGTAAAAGAACTATTAACAATATATTGCAGATATTAGGTACAGGTTTTTAACATCTGTAAAGACCCCTCTTAAACAAGATTTAGCTTGTCCTCTAGTTAGCAAAGGCTGCTACCCATTCTCGAACCTGCCTGCAGCACTTCATGCATTCTGTGTTCCCTCCAGCTGGGGGCCAGCTGTTGTACTGCCTTTACTAATATTCGGCATTATTGAATATATACTTTACTAATATTCAACATTACTGAAAATGTGCTATTGGTTTTGTCATGGCGGGGTGTGGGGTTGGGTCTTTTCTTTTTCTGTCCGAAGGCCAGTGAAGGTCAAAGTCCTGTATGGTCCTTATGACAGGGTCGGTGCTGACAAGCTACACGCTGTCGGGCGTCGGGGAGTATGGACAGTGGTGAAGTTCATCTGCAGAAGCAACAGCCTTAGCACAAACCTATCGCAGCGAGGGCAGGTCGTGGATGTTAGATGGTAATGGCTTTTTGTCAGGCAGCAGTAACGTGGGGTGGAGGGAAAATACCCCGTAAAGCAGCACCATCACTGGAAAGCCAGGATAGAAAAGGATGAGCTGGATTTGCAAGGATATTTAGGGATTGAAAGATACAGATAGGTATCCAGTGAGATTTTGCAAGCCAATGATGTAAATTAGAAGTCTAATGTTAATTGGCAGCTCTGTATTGGGTCTTTAGGTAAATTCCAGAACCTGGGTATTTGTATCTTTAGGTGCTTTATTACTCTTGTACATTGTGAGTGCCTGACAAATTCTTGGGTAGCAGTGGTGGATGTAGAAGCTCCATGTGGAACCTGCGTGTCTGGGATGCAGAGCTGCCGAGCCATTTGGGACAGTGTGAATTTATTCTTTACACAGGTTTTATTCACTTAAGATTAGTGTCCTATTTAGGCTGCAATAGCTAATTCTGTTACAGAATAATTTATTCCGGAGCTCATAACTTTCAGAGAATGATCTAGATACAGACGTTATGATGCGGTTGGATAATACGAGGTATTCCAAGAATAGGAGGAAACTGTACTGAAGAGATTATAAGAGAATAAAAGTACTGGAGGTTGAAACGGCACACTCCTTTAAAGATTGACTTAAGGACAGGTTCATGATAACCAAAGTCTTAATTTCATGTAAATACATGATTGTCAAAGAATTCCGTACAAAATGCTGTTGTTTAAGATTGGCTCACTGGACTGTTTATGAATATGAGAAATATGTAGTGTCTATATTTTGTGTAAATGTATGCGTACAGGTTAAATTCAGTTACACAGGCAAATTCCTGTCTCAAAGTCTAAAGTATTTCAGTCACTACATTTTAAAGGGATTCAAATTATATTAGTCCGATTAATTGCACCAATAGCTTTAAAAATAATGGACATTTGCATGCATGCATAATCACTTAAGGTGCTTAGCCTATAATTTACTGAGCGACTGTGACCTGTGCCATGAGAATTCCTGGCTTATAAAAATCCAACCTTTAATGACTACTCTAAAAAATAATTGTAATTAGAGTTTAGTCGGGATATAAAATACATAAATGTTTAAAACCTTACTTTTGCTTTGTAGCTGTCCAGGTGGTGTAGAATTTACTGGCGTGCTGCTGGTAGGTTACATTGGTAGCGCTGCTGGAATTAAATGGGGAAACACAACTTTTTATTGGCAAAATTTGACCAGAGTACTGAATCAATTCTTTTTTTTTTTTTTTTTTTTTTTTAAATCTCTGTACTATATAAAAGATGCAGAGCAATCATTGAAGTGCAGGCAGCTTTGGGTGCAATGCAGCAGCAGTTTCACAGCAGGACGGCTCTGGAGCTCAGGGCAGCGAACAGGGATGCTCTTCCCAGCTGGACCCACTAGAGGCGTGCCGCACTGGTGAAGCCGCTCTCGGGATCTCTCAGGTGCCTGATCTGACCAGCAAAGAAGAGACTGCTGCCAGTTCCAGCTGAAAGAATTACTCATTTAACTCAAGTTAAATGAGTGCTGGTGCTTTGATGCCAAAGACTAAGGTTTGGTGGCCGCTGGCAGTCACGGGGGGTTGGCTGCCGTTGGGTGTATGGCGTGGTTGCTCTGCAGTTCTCTATGTTGGGATTTGTTGGTGACGTTAGGCTTGGTGTGTCTCCTGTTTCCAAATCTGCTGTGGGATCACTGACTGTAAGACAGCTAGCATTTCAGGTGAATTGCTGATTATTGCCTTATCCTTCACTTGCATTTAGAAGAAGCTTTTTCACAGATAGAGGAATTACCTTTTTAGTACAAGGTAATTTTCTGGCTCCTGTTCATCTTATTCATACAGGGAGATAAGAATGATTTCACGCATTTAATATACTCATTTGAATATTAAAAATTGTGCTTACCTTGCTTACCTGCTCATTAACTTTTTTTTAAGTGGTTGAATACTGTAGTTAGAAAGTAGATAAATGGACAGCGATACATAGTGCACCTCAGTTACTGTACTAACAGAAATAAACAGTCAGTTCCTCAACGACAAAATGCATTATTGTCTTTCCAGTGTCTGATCTTTTCCTCTCTCTATATTTTATGCAGAAATACATAAAAAGTCCCAGGTTGGTTTTAAACCTACAGTTTTGAAATGAGAGACAGACATGAATTGTGCAAACAATCCTCACAGAGCTACTCTGCCACTAACCCCGATTCTTCTGCAGGGGTGCGAAATCTCTTGTTCGTTTGTCTTCCTGATACCATCAGTGACAGTTTTGCATGGAGTGAAGCGGGTATCAGTCATGGAAACCTGTAGCTTTACTTCGTCTCCAGATCAGGTAATGCTGCCTGAAGTATCAGCTTGCTGCGATCATTTCAAGAAGACGGTGTCTATGTTCTTGGGTTTTGTAGATCACAAGTTGTTTATATTTCGATCCTCTGGAATGAAAATGTCCTGTAAGAACATTATCATTCACTTAAGTTATCTTACTCCCCATTACTTTTAACTCTCAAGCTTTTCCTCTGTACCATTTTGGACATAATCTTTGAGAAGGATTCTCCATGTGTTGACACCTTATTTCCTTGTAGGGTCCCTTGAAACACGCCTGTTCCCAACCGCTTTGGAGGGCCAAGCCTCTGCTTGCTTCTGCTTGTCAGAGGCCTTGTGATTTTCCTGCATTTCCAGTAGAGCTTGAAATTAGTCATATACTGATGTTCTACTGAAACAAGCATGGGACTCAAAGTTAGCATGGCTTTTATTTGCAGCTTGTTTTGTGCATGGTCATAATCTATAGCATTAGTAGCATCCTGCTTGCTGCACAGGCTTCGTAAGGCGAGTCTGGATGTCTTTATGGCGAAGCCAGCTAGGTGGCACCGGGTCCTCTCTGGGATCTTTGCAGACGTGTCTAGCTGGCACCGAGCCTTGCTAACGCAATTACCTGGGCGCAGCTGAACCCTGGCTTTCCCGTGGATCCGTAGCGATGGCTCTGTGGCTTCCAGGTGACTCGAGCACGGGCAGAGACTGCCCTCTGGAAAACAGCGTCGATGTGAGTGCAGAGGGAATGCAGGGGCTTTGTATGTATCTCTGTGTTCTTTAGAATTCCTTTTCATTAATTTCTCAGTGGTAAATGTAGATATGGGGTTTATGAGAAGAAAATAATTGCAAGAAGATAAAATTTGGAGCTTTTGAGCAGAATTTCCTGCCAATGTCTTTTTAAAAATGGAATGAAATACAGGTCCGTGCTTTCTTGTTGCTGGAAGCTACTTACAGTCAACTCCTTCCGTCAGTCTTCCTGATACCACACACACAGTTGTCAGCCTTTACCATCAGAAATGCTAGATCCTACTTGTGGATCATTAGAATATTATGCCAGTGCTTTCATTGTTGCTGAACGTACCCTAGAAATGTAATCAAAATTCTTCAGGTTGTCCTGATGCCTCTGTGTTACCTTATAATGGGTGGGAGAGGTTTATGCATGTGGCAATCGCACGTGCCAGTGCTTGCGTGAAGAGGGTGGTTGTGTTTAGTGACTGGGCAGTCTGCTGGAGAGTTGTAGGGGTCCCATGGTGGTATTTGTTTGTATCAAAGATCTAGAACTTGGAGGAAGTTCCAGTGGATCTACTGAAAAATGGAGGGGGCTTAGCAAGAATAAAACAATCCCTACAAATCTGTGGTCTTTGTTTTCCGCTTTTGACCATGGTTCTCTCTCTTCAAGCGCCTAGTGATTCACTGCTGCTGATTGCCGTGCGCACAGCCACCTTCACTGTGTTTCACGTAAAATATGTATTCTGCAGCTCACACATGAAAATGAATCATTTCATACAATTAAGTGTAAGCAGAACAGCAGCCTTCATGTTGACTACAGATGGGGTTTACAGGTAGTGGTTCATTGTTTAATTGATATGACACTGCTGCCAGTGGAATCTGGTACTTCATCTGGCCACAGCAGAGTTTCAGTGATCCTTATTGATCGCCCCCCCCGCCCCCCTTCCTCTAACTCAAGGTCTCGTTAACAGTAAAAGCTGATGTGTGACAAAGAAAATTATAGCAATAGATGCTTCTGGGACTCCACATACCAGGCACATAATTGTTTCTGAGCCCCTTTGAAATAGTTGCCTATCTCCAGCTATAATGATGCACCAGAGGAACAAATCAAAACCCGGTCAGCTCAGTACCAGGATTTTTCTCCTAATCAAAAGAATATATTCCTGCTGCAGAGCCAGTTCCTAGCTCCAAGAAAAGCTGGAAAGTGCTGCCCGTCCCTCAGCAGCATTTCCCTGCAGGCATGGTTTTGATGGATGTCTGAAGGGAATACCGTCTGCCTTGGGGATGGTAGAGGGCCTGCGTGACACAGGGCTCCAAGGAGCCACAAAGCTGTAGGACATTTAGATGTGTCGAGGAGAGAGAAAGGAAGGGCAGAGGGAGTCTCTTCTGCTGGGAAGGAGGCTATTGAGGCAAGATGTGAGTGCAGTTTGTCTGGTGCTTCTCCTATCATCTCAGTACGTCCTGGCTGTTGCCTCTCAGGATTTTTACCAGGCTGTCGTCTTCCTATGCCCGTAAGTCATTAGTGACTTGTGATACAGCATCCTCTACAGCCTCGGCCCGCATAGCTGTAATTCGGATCACTGTACCAATACACTAACTGGCTGCTTCCTCCTGTTGTCATTTAGACTCCAAAGGTGTCCTTGCCTTTGCTCCTGCATGAGTTTCATGGTTCTACAGTCTTAAAGGCAAATGGTTGTAAGAGCTCTAATGTGAAGGCCTTGGCTTAGAAATGCCACACGTTTTCTTCATGAGTTGATCTCTTGCATAGGTTGTAGACCTGGTCTTTGCGACTGGGTCTGCTGGCCGTTCATATTCCATGGGGTCTCCGTTGGGCTGCTTCGTTTTCCTCTGAGTATTTTAAAAAGGAATTTCAGCTCCATTTGATGTACTGCTCTTTCACCTGTCCTGGAGCACCTGAAGCTTGAGGTGCCTCTCAGTTGAGCCCAGCTACCCCAGAATGTAACATTATTCATGTCTGAAAGAAAATCCGATTGTAATAGAAAATCATGTAACTGGAAAAGTATAAATCAGACAAAAAGATTCTGTAGCTAATGTACATTCGAGCACCAATGTTGTGGAATAATTAACATTGTTAGTACTGGTAATTGTGTTTATATTGTGATATAACACAAATCCTAATTGTGGACTAGTGTTACTACTGGTCAGGAGGTCACAAGCTCTAATTCCCCTGTTTGTGCCCGTCTGCAATAGACAAGTGGAGATGGAAGTGATTGTGTTTGGGAGGATTAAAGAATTGCTTATTTGAAAGTGTGAAGTCACCACGAGGGTGACAGAAGATTGTGAAACAGTGGAGGGTTCAGGGGGACGTTCTGCAGCGAGGGGCTGTCAGAACCGGTTCCTCCAGCACCGCAGTGTAAGCTGTCCCTGTGAAAGTGGTGTGAACTGGTACGGGAGCTTAATGAGCAAGTATCGTACGTGTGGGTAGGGGCGTCTATTGCATCAAGACTACAGCCAAATAAAGACAAGAGCAGTGTATGTTCAGCCTTCACCTTTCACGCAGCAGTAGGTGAAATCAACAGCAAGAACAAACATTCTTATTTTACATCAGAGTTAAGGGTAATGTTTAATTCATGTTCAGATCCTTCAACCTTTAAATTTTCTTGTTTCATTACAATACTTCTTAAACAGACTTAATAAAAACCTCAGTTCCCATGATTACCCCTTCAGAGATGTCACAGTGTATCCCAGCTGCAGAGGAGGTTCTGCATAGCATTAATTATGCACTGAAAATACAAAGAAAGCACTTGACGTTTTTCCCAGATCCATACTTTGGTTTACTCTTTGGGGTAGGGTTTTTTTGCATTATCTTTATTGATTCAAAAACTGGGGTTTGAAAACTTGTTGCAGAACTCGTGTTAGGTGTATAGGGTTTTTCCCCACTCATAAAGACCAAAAAAATTACTGTTTACTGCCCCTGAAGTTTCTTTAGGGCTATATCTGCAGGACTGTAACAACAGGACTAATGAGATCATTGGCAATTCCTTCTGCGCTTCCCTTCCTGGAAACAACACAAGCAGTAATATTTTGTTTGTCCATCAATTGCGTTATATTAAATAAGTAAATCAAACATGATGTTAGGATGTTACCGTTTCACAGCATGCTCAGAAGCCTGTTTGATTTTGTGGTGCACTCGGGAGCAAATTCTGTTTAGGTTCTGGTGCGTCCACAGAGCGTCGGCCCCGTTCACACCTCGGTGGCTTCTTCACTCGGGATTCTCTCAGGAAAGGGGGAAGTACAATATTTTAAAAAAATAATTAGCTGCAATAGAAATCAGAGTAACTTTGGTTTCTGACTACTTTTACACAGTTGAGCTAGACCTCTAAGGGTGGTGTTCTCATTTTATAGATAAGAGAGCGAAGGTACAGAGACGCAAATGAAGCCATAAAGGCAGTGGGTAACAGCACCAGTGATGAACACGCACACCATCTGCTGCAAAGTCCATCCTTCTGTGATCCAGAGGAATTTAGCTGCAAGAAGCTATGCTATTTTTTCTGTCTGGCCTGGAATACCTACAGAAACGGCAGCAGAATGGAACTTTCCAATTAATTTTAAAATTTTATTTGTTGTGTCACAACAGATGGAACAATTATAAGTAATGAATGAAGTTGTTCTCTTAGGTGTTTTGTAACAACTAAGGAACAAAACGTTTCAAAGAAAAGAGCGGGAACCTGTTAACAGTTCCCAGCTCCTGCTGAAGCTCAAGCGTGCCCCCGGTTGCCGCGGTAGGTCCTGTGCTGGGCACACCAGCAACCCCTGAGCGCGAGCAGAGATCGGCCACGCTCTCCCGTGGAGCAGCAACATCTTCCACGGGAGCGATTTGTCTGAGAAGTTGGCAACGTGCTCTTTGTCTCGGTGATGTGGATCCTAGTGAGCCCAGGGAGAGGATCCTTTGTTGTTGCCTCTATTAATGCCAGGATTATTTTGAGTAGACATCTCCCGTCTCTCTGCTGGGCTTGTTCTCCATCCCTGGCAGCTCCGGGCAGTAGTATCTATCGGGGTGGTGTGTGGTGTTCGCTCTGGATGGAATTGCCATACGGAGATCTGACAAAAGGATGGCAGTGGAAATTGAACTAGAAGGTGTATTTGGGCACTGTAATTGCAAAAATACTTTGGAAATACAAACTGTGCTTTGAGGCCTGCAAAGAGATTTCATTGAAGTTAATTACATATTGGCATATCAGTTAAAAGGTATCAGGAAGGACTCCTCCTGCTTGATGTGTTGTGTTAACTGTCACGCGCTGCGCTGCAGGAAGGTAAGTTCATTTGGAATGATCAGCTTGGACTTTACGCAGCCTGGGCATGGAATTAGCGATGCTGAAACTGCTTGTTATCTCATTTTGCCTTTACATATCTGCCTTGAAAAGAAAGCTTCACAACAGCAGGTGTTGTATATTGAAAAGCAGGGGGAGCTCTTTCTGTCTTTTACATCTAAAGAGATGAGTATTTGTGCTGGTTCTGAGTCGCGTGCTGGCAGCCTCCTGGTAGAATTGTGCTGGGCAGGGTGGGACGGCTCTTTCCCCTGGGGCCGGGGGGAGTGCTGTGGAGATGAGCCAGGCAGCCTTCGGGGGAGCCCGTCCTGTTCCTGGGCTCGGATCTGGTGGTCGGCAGGAAAAGGCAGCGCTGTGTGTGAAGAGGATCAACAGGGTGAAAAAGCCTGTTGGGTCTGGTGGCGGAGACTGTACGCCTGAAGGGGTGCTGGGGTGGGAGGGACGCAGTAAAAGAAGTTACACCCGAATTTGTACACCAAAGTCTGTCTTCATGTTAGTAGTCGACGCTGAGATCTCTGAGCCAAAAGCCACTGAAGGGATGAGGGGCAGGAATTTCCATTGGCTTCAAAGGAATTGCTAATGCCCGACTTCTGTCAGCGTTTGACCTCCTGAAGATTCGGAGGAACAGAGCCTAAAGGTGTGGGTCCTCTTTGAAGGCTTTGGAAACCAGGGTGTGTTTCGTCTTGGAATCACTGAATAATTTATGTTGGAAGGGACTTTTGGAGGTCATCTGGTCCAACCCCTCCTCAAAGCAGTGTCCGTAGACCTTTTATGACATCCTTGTAAGACTGGGCACGTGTGAGTCGTTTGGAGCTTTGTTAGGTTTGACTCAGTCATAAACCGCAAACTGTAACCCTTTTAGCTTGAGCTAAACAGTGAGAAAAACCCACCCCCAAATACCGAGCACTCCCGCTCCCCATGGTGAGCGTACGGTGCCAACGTCAATACGCTTCGTCGCGAAGCAGAGCGGCAGTAGTTGGTGTGGTGGTTACCGTGGGTGTGAGCTGTGATTCCTGCCACCCCAGCTGGAGCAGCCTGGGCTCACGTCGCTCACACACACAAAGATAAATAGCGAGTAAAACCATTGCAAAGTGGTATGCTAAAACAATTCGGAATTTTTCATGGCGTGATAGGTAAAAAGTATTATAAATGTTGAGTAGGCCATTTTTTTGACTTTAATTTAAAAATCTTTATGTTAGGGACATTAGAAACGGCATGCAAAACTGTGACAAGAATCACTCTAAAAATAAAGTAAAAATAAATTTGAATAATGATGGAGGGAGATGCTAGTTAAGTTTAAAAGAGAGAACTGAGATCAGGTGCTATTAAAACCGGTACCTGCAGAGCACGCGGAGCAAGACGAGATCTGGAGCTGGGCGGGTGGCTGTAGATCCGCTGTGTGCAGAGCACCTGGCTGCAGCCACTGGTGTAGCTACTGCAAAAATTAAAGCGGTCTCTTTATTTCTAATCACATGAATTAATACGTTCGCTGGAAGATACACACAGTAATAATTTCTGCTGTTTAGGATAAAAAGAATTGAAGTTTACTAGCTGAGCATAAGTTATCCGAAAGCTATAAATTTTAATGTTTAAGTGTATAGAACATTATGAGGCAACTCTGGTCTTTTGCTGGTGAAGATACAGTAAATCCGTGGTGACCTTATGGATACATGAAATTAAGAATGGCAAATGTTGGACAGCTGTAACTCGATATTTGCTTGATACCAAAACTATTAATAGTTTGAAACATATCAGAGGTGGGGTCCAAATATTTTTGATACCACTTGGGGCAGCTGGTGACCAAAGGAAAGGAACTTACCTGCATTTTGTACGGGCCTGGCGGCGTAAGTGTCAAATCCTGGCTGAGGATACCGCGTTAGCTGGCAAAGACGTTTTCTTGATCTGAGCTCTCGGTGGGTTAAGCACACCCCCACCCAGTGGTTCCTGTCTTATGTTCTCCTCATTGGCCAGGGTTTGTCCCCCCAGCTACCCGGGGAGGCCCCGGCTGGCTGGAGCTTGGCAGATGTGGTGCCCATCCGCGAGAAGGGCCAGAAGGAGGATCGGGGAACTGCAGGGCTGTCGGGCTGGAGCTGGTGAGGGGTCTCCAGCACGAGTCCTGTCAGGAGCAGCTGGTGGAACTGGAGTGGTTTAGACTGGAGAAAAGGAGGCTCAGGGGAGACATTATCACTCGAGGGTGCAGCCGGGGGGGTCGGTCTCTTCTCCCAAGGAACAGGCGATAGGACAAGAGGGAACGGCCTCAGTTGCGCTGGGGAGGTTTAGACTGGGTATCAGGAAAAATGTCTTCACCGAAAGGGTTATCAAACATCGAGTCACCGTCCCTGGAGGTATTTAAAAGACATGCAGATGTGGCGCTTAGAGACATGGTTTAGTGCTGGCGTTGGCAGTGTTAGGTTTATGGCTGGACTAGATGATCTTAAGGGTCTTTTCTAACCTAAACCATTCTGTGAATCTGAAGTGTTTTCACATGCCGGAGTTCTTGACTGCGTGGCCAAGTGAAAGCAGGTAAGCTGTTGCATGCAAGTTGCTATGCTAAATCTGGCATTCTTTTAAATGTATAGAATATTGGGGTCTGCATCTCACGTAGCTGAACCGTTCTGTAGTGAAGAAAAGAATATAAATAGAATACTTAATACTGATTTCCCAATCTGGAGTATCACAGAGGGATCTTACTTGCGAAAGAACTTCCTCTGGCAGCTGTGTAGCCACCCAGTCCCCAAAGTACTTCACATAGTCACCAAAGCACCGGTCACCTTTCTCTTTCGCTGTAGTAGGGAGACTACATGAGAAACAGTGTTTGATTGGAACAGTAGTGATCACGAAACAGCAAAGCAGGATGCGTCCCTACTTACGGGATGTCTCTGGCCAGCCTGAAACCTTAAACACCCCCATTTCAGTTTTGAGAAGACATTCTGCTCTGCTTTCGTAGCACCTGAGGGGCTTAAGTTAGACATTTGCTTGCCCTTGACCTCCCAGATGTAGAGACAGAGCCATCTCTCCTAGGGTATTCATAACTTAGGCAAACATAGGGAAGGAAACTAATGGCGCTTTTAGATGATTATCTTTACTTAGCATTACTGTCACTTTGTTGTTTATAAGCGCGGGACAGAGAGATAGTGCTGGATACCTCGTTCAGATCCTGTACCTGGTGGATAACGCGTCTCTTGCCTGTGATTTGGCGTGCCGGGATGAGAACGTGAGCAGCGAAATAACTGGAGTCAAGAATAAGCGCTTCGCCCTGGCTTGGGTGATCAGTCTCACAGACTCAATAGCAGGCACGCTACGGAAATAGCAGGAAAGAGAGTCTAAAAAGATGTGGGCTGATTTCTTTAGCCTAAGTATGGTTTCGTGTCACTTTATTTCCATGACTCACTATATCTAATAAAAACAATAAAAGACAGAAGAGGACTGGCTTTCTGAGGGTGGAATCAAATATGAATAAATTTAACAGAGATATAAGCTGCAGAGAGCTCGAGTGGAACTTCTTTGGGCTACGTCTGACACTTACCCTGGCATTACTGGCTGAAAAATAAATATTTCAGCCTTTTTATTCAGCAATGCTAGAAGTACAAAAAAAAAGGGGGGGAAGAAAAAGGGTCATTTTAACCCTCTGTCCCACTGTACGTAGTTCTTATTTTATGCTATTTCTGGGGTAAGCTAAGCATCTTTTGGAACAAATAATAAATGTAAACCATATCCCCAGGTAGAGGTAGTGACAGAAGCAGGAGGGAGAATGGAGGAGTAAGCAGTAAAAAGCAGGAGTAAGCAGCTTTACTGTAAAAGTACGACCCAGTCGTGTTTGGGAGTTGGGCTGGATGATCTCTAGAGGTCCCTTCCAACTCTGAAAAATTCCGTGATTCCGTGATTGACCTGGGTTGCAGTGCTTTATCCTTGCACCTCTCGGGCTGCCTTCTGAAAGTGAGGAGTTTTGTGTTGGGCACGTGAACGGGCTGGGCTGGTGGCCGCGCTGTGGCTGTGCTGTGGCGGTGCCTGCGTTGTGCCCGTGCTGCGGCATTGCCCGCGGGCCCCGTGGGGACGAAGGCCGTAGTGAGCTCAGCACAGTGCAGATGAGGAAAATTCAGTCAGTCCTTTCTTAAGGAGCTCACCAGAGAAAAACCTGGCTGTGACGACAGTTGTGGTTAGGTCTCTGTGGGCACATATTACACTGAAAAAAGTCAGCTCCTGTTATAAAGAATATAAAGTACAAAATATTCCTATTTCTGTTTTGCAATTGTCTTTATCTGTATCGATGTATGATAGAAGACAGCAGAGCAATCTACTACAGAATATCCGCATGCAGAGCATGGCGTTTTATTTGTCTTGCGTATTGATAGTGATTGTGCTTGGATTTGTTTGTATTTCTCTGGCACACACTACAGTCAATCCCACGAAGGTGTATTTTGTAGGTTTACCTGGGCAGGATGGAAGGGCAGGTCCGTCTGTGTCTTTTCCCGTTTCTCATCTCCTCAGCATTTGGTGGGAGAGGGCTTTGCAGCCGGAGCATTTTCTGACTGCGGGACTCGGTCATCGCAGGCTGCGTTTTCTCAGTAATTCCTCTTTACATTCTGCTCTGGAACCCCACCGGGTGCCTGCTCAGCAGCGCTTTAACTTCGGAATATTGAAACCAGCAGGTGCGGTGAGAATGGAATATTTTAAACAGCAGAAGAGACACTTGGTGTAGTGTATAATATCTGGTCTTCTGTAAGATGCGCTGGAGAGAAAAGCTCTTTGAGAGTCCCTTAGGGTACAACTCTTGATGGAGAAGGACGAGGACTTCCAGGGTAGGCGAAAGCTCTGAAACAGGGCAGCGGTGCCAGGTGCTGGGGAAACAGCAAACGCAAAGACACCTCTGGATTGGCAACTCGGCTTTTAAGACAAGATGGATGTAATTCTAAATCAAAAAATTCTGCGTGGCAAGGGTGTGAGATGAGATGTTTATCCAAAGGCGGACATTGATGGGTAAAGCACCTTACCGTAGCGCCTGCCTGGCATCCAGCGTGGAGATCGTGATGGGAAATGCCCATCCTTTTAGATATAGTTGGTAATGTGATACGAGCTGTGATGCGCTCGGACTTTGTTATGTTCTAAGGTTTTTTTAACAAAGTGTGACTTTCAGCGGAAAAAGAAAAATGCGGTAGAAACTGCAGGAGCATATGAAATAGGTTTGTGTGGGTCAAGGAAGCAGAAAGGAGGGTGATTCTGGACTAAAATATGATCGTTTCTTGTCAAGTCCCTGAATTAATGCTTTACTGGCAAGCAGGCGTGCGTGCGTGTGTAGGGAAGAGAGTGAAAGAGATTGCAGGCCAGAAATGGGATTCTTGAGCAAGGTGTTTTTCTTTTTCTTGGATGGAAGAAACAGCTGAGTAGTAACTTTTCTCCGAAGGCAAAAGAGGCCACCTTTGACATGAGGTGTCTAACGGAGAACAGCACAGAACATGATAGAGAAAATAACAGGGGAATGTTTTTTAAGGGGTCTGTTTCTTTTTCTTAGGAGGGCTATTGAAATAGAAAACCTCCCTGAGCATAGCAAAAAGCAAATTCAACCTGGTTGTGTTACTGATACTCTCCTGAAACGCCTTTCTCAGTTGTCTAACAAAAAGGAAAAGAAATGCTAATTTCTGCCAGTAAGATTGTTTCCGTGCTGTGGTTCATTTCTTTGCATATTTAATTCACTCTGAACTTTAAAATAGCTTTCGGGTGTTCGTCTTGGTGGCCTCTTGTTGCTTTATTTGCTTTTGAATTGATTTGCGAGCTTTCCCTCACTCGTTTTTGCAGGGGGATCGGTGGGGACACGGGGCTCGTGTCTCTTCCTCTCTCCGTGCGGCCTCGCTCCCGGGCCTTGCTCTCCAGAGCGTGTGTCGTGCAACATTGAGCTCATCAGCTGGGAGTTTTAATACTCCGAATGGAGGAGTCCTGTAAGGGGAGCTGGGAAGCAGTGCGGTAATACCGTTGGCCTGTATGACTAATCAGTTAGAGAAAGAATTCAGGCTGCAGAGCAGCAGAGCCTTCATGCTTGATTGATGATAACAGCAGCCAACTGACTTACTGCCCTTGCTGCGAGCATCCCCCACGCTATTAGAGAGGATTTCCAGCACAGGACAATAGATTTGCCCTACTAAGCATAATGCTGGGGTTTGTAGCGCGTGACATCAAAAACAAAAGAAAAGCAGGTCAAAATGGATGATTCCCTGAACAGACGTAGAAGAGCATGAGTGGAAGAGTCTGGAACTGATGCCTGCTGGTCCCCTACCTGCATCCTGCCCACCATTACTCTCTGGACTCAGCACAGTGTCAGGAGCGCCTCTCATTCCTAATGACCTTTACCATGGAGCTTGTTTTTCTTTGGCAAATCTCCCAGACCGTAGGCAGGGCTGATTTCTTCAGCTAGCAGAAGTTATTCTCTTTGAGTCAGGGCTTATGGAACTGGCGGTACACATAAGCATGGAATATACAGAGGGAAATAAAATACCTCTTATGGAACCCATAAGAAAGGAGGAAAGGATACACTTGTTTATTATAAATGTATCTTAATTTCTTTTGTTTTACAAGCTCTCAGAAGCTCTTGCTGGCTGTGGGTTTGGGGTTTTTTGTGTGTCTCGTGATGTAAACTTTGTGCAGCATCCACAGAGCCATGAACACTGAAGAAGAACTGCTATATTGAAGGATGAGTTGAGGTGGAGAACTTTCTGTTGCGAAGAGAAAGATGGAGATTTTCCTGGATGAAATCAAAATCTGTTTATGAATCTCAGGAGAGCGATTCCGCTCTCCTGTTTTATAGGGGAGTAAGGAGCCAAGAATATGGACGTTCCTCGCACGTACACATAGTAATACATTTCATGGACACCGTGAACTTACCAGGTGTCAGGTGTTAGCAGATGGATCGCATTCTGTGTCATTGCAGAAACTTAGCTGTGGGGTTTTTGTCTTCTTAAATACCTTTGTGACCACTGTTGTCATTGCACCTACTAAAACAGAAGCAAAAGACACCTAAAGTAGTGTGTATCCATTGGATACTTGATTTAGATCGATGTCGATGTTGTTTAGAGCAGAACTCCACTGAGTGCGTAGACTAATACTTAGGATATTTCTGTAATCAGACTTCAGGTGCTGGATTGAGATATGTACTCGGATTTATTATCTGTACAAAGAAATTGCCTAAACCGTCAATAGCTGGTGATGCTTTCTGTCCAGGATTTGAGCTTTGTGTTTGACTTAGTACCCGAGAAAGAAGTATTAAGCTACGGTAGTGATTTGATTTGAAGTTAAATGCTGAAAATTCATTGTGAAGTTGTCAACAGCAGGGAACTTCTTTTGTGAAGAACTAAATTAGAAGCTTTCAAATCTTTTAGTACTGACAAACTAAATGACCTCAGCAAATGATTACCTTTTTGTTCAATCACTGACTCATCAATAGTTGTTTTCCTTTCTGGGTCCGTTATTCATAACAAAAAGATTTCAGTATAAAAGAGAACTTTACCTCTTACAATTAGCCTTCTCTTCCTGCTGGCTTCGTTCCCTGTTGCCACAATCTGAGCCACAGAAATACAATTACAGTATTGAATGGCTGGAATTTATGAGACAATTTCGTTTTGGGAAGTGAATTTGTTGTTTGTGATGTAGAGACCTGTCTGAGCGGCTGGAAGCGGGATCCCTGGGGCAGGAGCGAGAGACAGCCCTTTGCTAGCGGGAGGCTGCGGGCTCTGCTGCGCGTCCTCTGCAGGGGCTGCTCCTTCGGGGCAGTGTCCCTTCTGAGCTGCCCGCCACACGAACCGAGCTCCCAACGTACCGCAGGAGTGAAAACCGGGCTCCGTGTGTCAACCTGCAGCTGAATCTAACAACCGTTTTGATGCTGTCATAAAAGTTCTTGTGTAGCTTAAAACATACCAGATCGCATCTCTTAAGCTGTTCTGTTAATGGTCTGTGTTCACGTATGCGCCTTACCTAAAAGGTGCAAAGTTCTCACGTGGAAAATAAGCACGATCTGCTCTGAAACGCATCTGCAGCATCTATTTATAAGCGAGGACTGAACTGATGAACGTGCTTCTGGTGGGGCTCCCAAGCAGGTGCCAGGGACAGCCAGTGACAGAGCTGCTTGGATCTGGCACGGCCCGAGACGCCGCGTGTTCGGTGCCTCTCTAAGCCAGTGGCTCCCCAGGGGGTGGCACGGGGGCGTGGGGGGAATCCTGGATTTAATGCCTGGATGGAGCAAGGGATGTTCCGTATATATGACCACTATGAAGATGGGATTTTAAGCCATTTTGTCCAACAGAAGCAAATACACAATCTGCTTAATACTGATTTTATATATATATCTATTTTTCAGGCTAGGCGTGTCTTCTAGACAGCTCTGAATGGCAAATTATTTTTACTTTAGTCTTTTGTGATTGACTTGGTCTTCTGGGGCTATACATCAAAACAATTGATGTTTAGCTCGTTTAAAGTTCAGTCATGCCCGAGCTTTTGGCTCTGATGAGCGTTTTAGCTGTAGAGCTCGGCACCAGTGGGGAACAGATGAGGCAAGAAACATGTTGTCATTTTCCATTTTTCTTGGGGAAAATAAGCTGGGGAAAAGGATGATAATCCTCCAGGGATTTCGGGAAATGGGTGGGTGGGACAGAACCTGAAAACAGGCTGGAACAAGACATCTCCTCTAACCAAAATGTTACTGAGTTAGTTCTGGTGCTCTGTGGAAAGTAAAGGGAGGAAAAAAGGGACACAGAACAAGAATTGTGCTGGCTGGAAAAAGCTGTAACACTTCAAAAACTCCCAATGAAGCATTATTGGGTGTTAACAGTGGTGCTTGCTGTGCCTCCAGTGAACAGTGTTGCAGCATCTGCCAGAAACCAGCCCTTGTCCTCCTGATCTGAGAGCAACGTGTCCCTCTGCAGGAGCAGATTCATTCCCCGTTTCTGTTTACTTGCTGTAATTCCATATGGGGAAATGTGCAAACATGGCAATGTCCTCGGGAAGGCGCAGAAAGGATGCAGGGGAGGGGAAGTAAGAGGGACTACGGCAGGCTTGAGCTTGTGCAAGATCTGGTAAGGACCTGTGACAGGTAGAAGTCATGTCTCTTCACAGTTCCTGCACCTGAAGGAAGAAAATATAGTCTTAAAATATTGCAGAGAGGTTCAGCCAATAAATAGGTAATTTTTTTCTGTTATACTTACAATGTGTGTTTCATATTTTGCCCATTTCCCTTATTGTTCCACTTGTAGAAATGTTTAAAAATCTTTGCCTGCATCTCTTTGCTGAAGTCTGTGCTTTAGCCTTCGGAGCGGTCTTGGAAACCCCAAAGCTGCTCCCTCCTGGCCGGTCCGGCCCCAGGCGCTCTGCGTCGCTCGCTCCCTCCCCTCAGCGAAGGCATCGCTCCTGGGTGTTAAGACTCCAGGATCAGATTAGAGTGGACCTGCACCAGTTTTGGCACTGAAGAGCATTTTATCCAGTGTGATGAGGAGACACAAACCCATCTGTCCTTTGTCAGAGGACTTTCATTCCTTTATTTCTTCTAGGAGGTGTCTTCATATTATTGTCTCAAAATCCAGTATCTCACAAGCCAGTTTGATCTCTTTGCCTTTGGTGTTTCTTAGAAAGGATGAGACATTTACTCTTTGTATCAGGTAGCGCTTATTTACCTGTATCAATTTCTCTTCTCTTAGCATCCGTCGATTTCTGTTCCATCATCACAACCTATGTTTAATATTCAGAATTCAAGCTGCGCTGGACTTGATGAGGTGCATGAGCCGTAACATTCATGCAACATATGTAATTTGTTAATGATTCAAAACTTGCCTTTCCAAATATATTTTTAATTTTTACTCACTGTTAGCATTTCTGTAAACGTTCTCTTGGAAAAAATTGTTTGCCTGAATACTTAAGGAAGTGGAAATCGCATGAAAACTACTGAGAACAATTAAATCGCCCAGAGTCCTGTAAAATGTTTTGTGGCAATGGCTCTAAACCTGCTGTAACTATAAGGTTAAAAAGAACAATACAAGTTCTGCCGACGCTCTGTAAGTCCGTTTCGCAAAGGAGGGTCGTCTCAAAGCGGCTCTACCCAGATTTAGCGGCTGCTCGGTGTAATCTGCTTCAAGGCACTAATCGATGAAACCTCTGCTCTTTAATATTAAAGAGCATCCCTTCCGTCCTAACCTGCTTCTGCTTTTCTGTCTGCTCACGAGTGGCAGAATTTTATAGAGAAAGAGAGAAGCATGAAGTTTATGGAGACGGTCCTTCAGTTGAGCTAAATGGATACTGAATTAAAGAATAGAAAATCTTACTTTGCTTCTTCAGCGGGGCGGGGATATGAGCCCTAGGGAGTAAAGCCCATCAGTAACTAAAAATATTAAAACCAAGAGATGGGTTTATATTCTCTTTGGTTTCCTTTTCCTCTCTCTTGGTCCTCTGATGGACATTTTGATGACTAAGACTAAAATCTCCTAGCTGCCCTATGATTTTCCCATATGTACTCTAAGGCCAGACCTATTCAGAAGCACCAGGTTATTTGGAGTTAGGCGTGTTCCGTGTATTTTCTACAGCATTAAGAACAGTTCATCGTACATGAATGTTTAATAGAAAAGTAATAATAGAAATCCTCTGGTAACGTTGGCTACCGGGGGTTGGTAGCGCCACTGTTCCCCACAGAGGGAGCGGTTTTCCTTCCCCCAGCGGGCAGGGGGCTCCGGAGCAGGAGGAGCTGCCGCTGCCTGACATGGGCAACGCCGGAGCTGCCCCCATTTGGGGCACTCGCCCAAAGGAAGGTTGACATTTGTCCGGGTTCTAAGGTGGGCTGCTCGCTCTTAGGGGCTGACGTTCCTCACGGCAGTCTGACCCCAAAATGTGAAGCGACGGCCATAAAAGATTAAGATTAGCTGCAAGAAGTTTTAATCTTGACCCTACGCTGTCTTAACAGATCCTGGCAGATCTAATTTCACTTGTGCCGTGTGGGGTTAATGGCTTGACAGGTACAGGGATATTAATAAATAATTTGTAATTATAAGGTATATTGAATTGCTAAAAGAGGACATAATATCTCTTCATGACAACATAGTGCAAGATGCAGCTGGCCTACCAAACGACAAGGGATAAAATAATCATTTGCATGGTCAGATGTTCTGAAGCCCCAGCGGCAGGTAACGAGGTCTGACCATCAATGACTCGTCTGCGGGCGGGACCAGCGCCCGGGCGGTGCGATCGGCACAAGGACCCGCTGCTGTCGCAATTAAATCTCTCTCGTAAACAATCCAAACGAGTGCGATGCTGCTTGAGGCTTTTGCTGCCCGCCTCTATAGCAGTGGCTTCATCACTGGGGTTAAATAGTATTTGGGAGTTTTTTGTATCTTCAAAGTACTGTCTATCAAAGAAGATTTTGCAAGGACTGTTGCGTTAATTTTCTGAATTATTCCAATTTTAAAGAGTCAGAATACACAGTGAGCAAAGTTTTAAATGACAGGCAAAAATGGAACAAAAGTTCACAGTTTTCAAACGTTTATCTGTTTGGACCGCTTTATCTTGGACACTGACTGAGATAGACGTATATTACATATATTGCAAAGACGGGGGATTTAGCACACAAAAATCAGCCTGTCATTTATTTTTTTTTTTAATCTCCCTTCAGTCATTTTGTTTTTAAAAACAGGTACAAAGGCTTGAAATTGTGATACAGTGCCTCAAAAAAGTGCTAGGTGAATTTTACGGGATTTTTTTTTGTTGTTTGTTTTTTTGTAGCACCTCTGATGCCCAGGCGTGGACCAGGACTGCGTTTGGGTCTTAGAGATGGGGGTTTATGGCCGACTGGTTGATGTTTGAAGTTACCGCGAGGACCGGGACTTGAAATCCAAACTTAATCTCGCTGTGTCGGCTTAAACCAACGTGTTTTTTCCGTGTCTACGGAGGCAGAAGGACTCAGCTCAATATAGAGGCGTGTTACAGGGGAGCGCCTTAGATGAGTCTCGTCCGTGGTGAGGTGTGCAGGGATGTGTTCAGAGCGTTGTTTTTATTGCCTTACGGAAGTCCCAGGTGATGTCTGGGGTTGCAGCACACCAGTTTCTTTCTTGTCCTGGGGAACATCCAGAACAAATTACCAGAAGCTGGTTGCCGGCAAAACAGACCGCTTTAGAAGATGCATCTAAGGTGCAAAATACTGTAAAGACTAGGTCTGTCTTAGCTTGTAAAAAAAAATAAAAATAAAAAGTGGTTTTAGATTACATCACATTAAAACGTAGGACCATATGGCTTAAGTCTGTTTAGCTTAATAAAAATACAGTATACTCCAAAATGTGCTTCACGTTTCTCTTCGGAAGCTCTGTGCTTCTCCGGCTGTCGTGGGAAGGAGGAGACTGGGAAGAAAAAAGGGGGAGCCCTGGGGTCAGCGCTGGGCTGGTGGAATGGAGGAAGGATAAACCGGGCGCCGCTTTGCCCATTTCTCCATGAGAAAACGAATATAATGCAGTAGAGGAAATATGCAGGAAACCAACACCCTCCGTACCCAAGCGCTCGGGAGCATCCCACAAATGCGTAATTGGCGCTCCATTGTGGACTGTGTGATTCCCTGCCTTCCCTTGCAGAAGTCTTTTGATGGAAAGACTCCACGGTCGGGACTCTGGCAGCGAGCCACTGTACGGCGCCGTGCTGCGAGGAGTTCGGAAAGCTCTTCCTCTGCAGCCCTGTAGTGCCTGGGCCGTAGGACAGATGCTGCTGCTGGAGTAGGAGATCTAGGTGCCTGATCCCGGCTAGCGGCCTCCGTTCCTTCTGTGCCCAACCTTCCCCCGAGAAGGTGCTGCCGTAAACTTGTCTCCACTTTTCCTTGGCGGCTGTGAGAGAGCGGGAGTCCGGAGTACTGCAGTAGCTGAAATATTTAATGCAGGCTTGTGCTTGAGTAGACTTGCACCGATGTTGAATTTGTTCCAGCCTCTCCGTATTTTTAGATGTCGTAGCGTGAAGTTTCACCCCGCCCAGGCCGTGGCCGTGGGGCAGCAGCGCTGGCGTGGCCGGGGTCCCCGGCCCCCGCGGGACTGGCGGCGCCAGTACAGGCTGCGACTCTGCATCCCTTCTCTTCTCGTTATTTAATGAAACGTGTTAACTCTCAGAGCTTTGTTCTTCAACGTAAATTTTGATACGGTCTGTACAGTTATTTATAAATCTCAAGTACAAAGGGGAATAGCTCCCCGTGTAATGAGAAGCTTCGCTAGTGCCCGCTGTCCTGGGCAGCATCTGCATTAACAAAGAGTGGAGAAATTGCAGTCCGAGGGCTGCTGATGGTGAGTGAGCCTGGGTAAATTGGGGTAATAAACTGAAAGGAAAACACAGCACTTAGAGTGACATTTTTAGCTTTGTTCTGTGTTTCTGGATAAATAGGATTTTTTTAATGATGCGATTTCTTTCTCAATTGGACTCAGAAGAGCAGTTTTACATAGAGAAGGAATAACGTGAAGGTTACACAATTTTGCAGTAGATGTAAAAACTTCGTAGAGCCGTGGCAGGGGAATGAAATTTCAGGGCTATGACTGGGTAACTGATATTATTAGGTATGATTCAAGATGAACGCCGTACCCAGTTTACCTCATTTGATTTAACTGCATCCTCTTTAATGAACTGGAAACATAAAATGATCAGATATTCACTTGGAGATGTTTTTGTCTACATCATGAAAAAATATTCCTCTGCCCCCTAAAATCGCTTTAACTATTTCCGTTTAACTGAGAGTTCAAGAAGTCCTGCAGTTTCAGATACAGCTCGACAGTTCTGGTTGCTTTGGTTTTACTCCATCGCCCCCCGTCCGTACGCAGAGTGAGGGGTCCTGGTCTGCCTCTCGTAACCACTGAGACTTTATTGAGACTTAAAAAAAAAAAAAAAAAAAAAAAAGCTTTATAACATGAAGTACTGGTGGTTTATCAACAGAGGGGAGATAGTGTGGCTGAGTTCACTGTGAGGAGCATCACCCCAGGTCGTTCTCCACACGTTCCCTCCGTGGTGAGTTCAGTATTGCTGCAGCGTGCTTTCGAGACAGGAACAAATGTCACTTTTCTTAAAAAACAATCAAACCTCAGACCAAAAAACCCAAAGACTGTCGCCCGCCGGTTCCTGCACTGATGAGGTGTTTGATCCAGTTGTGTGCTGCTGCCTTATGTTGTTCCGATAAACAAAATCTTCGTCCTTCTCTTCTATCCCCAGCTCTCCAGATGTAGCCTGGGTAGTTTCTGCAGTCTAATTCTTTTGTAGCCAATTAAGGTTGTCTAATTTTACAGCGAATGAGCTG